>NC_063366.1:7959312-8039419 GCF_021869965.1 Rhincodon typus
TTCCCCTCCCCCTTTTCTGATGAAGGGTCTAGGCCCGAAACGTCAGCCTTTCTGCTCCTATGATGCTGCTTGGCCTGCTGCGTTCATCCAGCTCTGCACCTCGTTGTCTCGGATTCTCCAGCATCTGCAGTTCCTACTATCTCGGCTTCGAGAATGGCAGTGGTTTACCATAAATCTATTTTTCTTTTTTTTTGTGGTGAGGGTTGTTTTCCCAGGTCAATATTATACAGCAATATAAAATCTCAGATGACAATACACACAAATCATGTACTCTCTTCATCTTAACACAGACTCAAAACTTGCTTCAGGATTGACTTTGTTAACTGAACTATGCTACATTCCCAAGTCTTCATCTTTCACTGCCAGGTTCTATAATGCATGCACCTGATTCTGCCTGTTTTACTACTTTGATTTCTAGGGGTTGGTGGTTTGTAATCTCAGTTTTGCTTCCTGTAGGGTGCCTCGTACATTGATTCATGTACCTTATTCTCAGTTAACTTTACATCAACCTGATGTTAACAGGTTGAGGTTTGAGATGTGGTTCTATTCTTCAGTTCTCATAGCAGATAATTTATTTAATTCAGTGATCTACCCCAGTAGTCTTTATCAGTGATGTCTGTGGAGTATATCACCTTCCCTTTTCTTTTTAAACAGTATGTTTTCCCTGACCTCATCCATTGTCCCTCAAACACAGCTGCCATCAGATGTTTGTTCAACTGCAGATGTACTCCCCTGAAGCTCTTCCACTAACTGAGGCTGCACTTCCTCCTGGCTTCTTTTATAGATATGGCCTAGCTCTGGCCTTTTTAAGTCCTTTCAGATGATCCAATCCTCACTGACAGCCCTGTTTAAATTGGGTGCACTAAACCTCTACTCCACACTGTGGGGCTTCTGAACCTCTCTCAAGTTCTGGTGTTTTTACCACTTCCTGCTTGTTTCATTCGATCATATTTTTTGATTCCCTCCCTATACCCAGGAACAATTGCTTTCAGCAATTCCAATTCTGCTGGGAGGTGGGTGGCGGGGGAGAGAGCGGGCGCAAGAGACGGAGACAGCGCGCGAGGAGGGGGCAAAGCACGTGAGGAGGGTGCAGAGCATGTGGGAGGGCAGAACGCACGAGGAAGGGGAAAACATGTGAGGAGAGAGACAGGAGAGAGAGCGCAAGTGAGAGAGAGAGAGAGAGAGAGAGACACACAGAGACTAAAACTTCCCAGCTATCACAAAAGACCTCAGAAAACCCCATCTAAAGCACTCACTCACTAAGACTGTGTGTGTTTGGTCACATTTGACCCAACCTCAGCCATTCACACTGTGTGTGGGTCGAAGACAAATCACAAAAACTAAAGAGCTGAGAGTGAAGACCAGACATCATACAGTATCAGGCCCAGACTTGCACAGTTACAGGCAGAAACCCTGCATAGTTACAGCTCTAGAATCTGAACAGTTACAGTTACAGGCACACACCCTGCATAGTCACAGGTCTGGATCCTGCACACTTCCAAACCTGGGCACTGCACAGTTATTAGAAAAACTAATAAAAAGATGGTAACATTTGGAAATGAACATACTGATAATACTGGAGCACTCTACTGAAGTATATAAAACTAGTCGGACCAGTATGCTTTATTACAGGTTAAACCGTTTCTTCTCCTTCTTGGGGTCAAGGACCCTGCTTTAACAAACCTGGCCTTTGTACAATAGCAGACTCAATTTACACAGGCTGGGAGCAGAAAGGTTGAAGTAGATAAAAATAAATTTTAAAAAAAACACACGCTGACATATAGAGAACAACACAAACAGACAGACCCAGGTCTCAAAAACGAGCAGAGAATTTTAGTTTCTTGAGCAGGAAGGCGACCGCCTCACGCAATCATGCAGGAGGGCAGACAGCTAGGCAAACCTGGTAAAAATCCCAACACATCAACACGAAGAGAGGATAACCTTTGCGGATGGTCAAAACTGCTCACTCCCTCACCTTGGTGCCTTCTTTTCCAGATGGTCCAGACAGACCTTGTTCACCGGGTGGCCCAGGAGGTCCTGGATGTCCCCTCTCGCCCATTGGTCCTGATTCACCACTAGCACCCTGCAGTCAAACAGCTGCATTAATATCGCCATTTGAAAAGAGAAAACACTAAATCATGGGAAGCAACGGTAAGTAAAACATTGATCCTCACCTGAGGTCCAACTACACCTGGCGGTCCTGGAGGGCCAGTCTTACCTTGGAAACCCTGCCAATGGGAATTGATATATTAGCAAGACCATTCAAAGGAGGCATAAGAAAGGAAGAGAGATGAGCCAATGCAAAAAGCTATCAACACAGTAAACACAATCCTCCCACTCCATTATTCACCTTTCACACCCCGTCCTTGGTGTATTATCCCTCCC
Source organism: Rhincodon typus (assembly GCF_021869965.1). NCBI lineage: Eukaryota > Metazoa > Chordata > Chondrichthyes > Orectolobiformes > Rhincodontidae > Rhincodon > Rhincodon typus. The sequence goes on from NC_063366.1 coordinate 7,961,698, forward strand.
AATGAAAGCCATTCACTGATACAGCAATCCTCCCAGCACTCTGAGATATATTGCATCAAGGAAGACTGTGCATAACAGCAATTTCTTTCTTCCCATCCTATTCAGAAGGATGTACTCACCACTTCTCCTCTCTGTCCAGGGTGTCCTGGGAGTCCGTCCTTTCCTGGCGGTCCCTGGCCACAGAAAACCACAATGTTAGCCTCAAACTCCTCATTGCCACAGCTCTTTAATGACTGCAAACATCAGATGCTGGTAATTTCACTTCAAAGTACATGGGGTATTGGGAGGCGGGGGGGACAGTCGGTTTATGGTTGAACCTGTTTTAACAAAAGCTAAGGGATTATGGACACCATATATTCATATTTTTTGTGGTTATTATGATTAAATGAAACTTCAAATTGTTTAAGAGCCAGTAACAATTCCCAGAGTCTCCTTTGCCACCGTACTGTACTTCTTCAGATACTGCTTTAATTTCTTACAGAATACCCTATGGGCTTCTCCATTCCCAATTCATTATTGTACAACATTATCATGCCCACCTCCAAGTCACCAGCAACACTTGCCATTTCACAAGGTTTAGCAAAATCAGGGGCAACCAACACTAGCTCATTCATTAGGATTGCAATCAGCTTTTTAAATTGCTACTTGGCACTCTATTAACCATATTATCTTTGCCTGCATTTGCAATAATCTGTTTGTTGATTAGGTTCAATCAAATAATTTTCCAGCATGTATTGAATCATCTTTTCTAGCTTGTTTCTCGGAGCTTATATAGATAATTGTTTTAATTGGTACTGATTCTCCATCATCCAGATCATTTCTGGCTAACATAGTACCTCTGGGTGTATCTTTACAGGTTTCCTTGAATTTCCCAAAAAGCATGATTAGACTTTCTCATTGTCCTTTCTCTAGGTATAATACAGTATCATCATTCAGTATAAACTAATTGAATTGAAGAAGATTTTCTTTGTGAACTACCTACATTTCTTCTGCCACACTTTTATTGTAGGCACAATAGCTCTTTTCCTTCAGTGTCATAGTCCATAGAAACATCCTCATTACTAACATGCAGACTTAAGCTATATTCCTGTTATGTCCAATGCATGAAGTTTATGTGTTCTACCTGACACCTAGTCCATATGTGCAATGTCCAGTTTTCCTTTAGCTATTTAATTTGTTTTATACCTATTCAAATATACTAAAGATTGACTCCACATCCATTTCCTCAAATTTTGGTACAGTTTGTACAGAGTTAAACATTTTCTTTCTGGACCTTATATTATGGTTAGGTTTTCCTCATTGGAGTTGTGCTCTACATCTGCGTCTTTTTTTTAAAACTACAGCCTTCTAAGCCAGATACCATTTTTCTAAAAACCAAAAGAACTGCAGATGCTTTAAATCAGAAATGAAAACAGAAATTGCTGGAAAAGCTCAGCAGGTCTGGCAACATCTGTGGAGAGAAATCAGTGACCCTTCCTCACAACTCATCAGTTTCTTTCTTTTGCCCTTCATCTCTTTCCCTTTATAATTGATGATCCAGTCTCTTAAATCGTCTTTCTCATTCCTTACCCTCTCTTTTAAATGCTAATTCATTCCCTTTCCCTTTCTTCCCAAACTCAATTCTTTTCATCTCCATCTCCTGTTTTCGATTTTCATTTTCCATTTCAAACTGTTTTACCTGTAAATGAATTCTCGCTAATTCAAGTCACTCACTACTTGGTGTACCTTGCTGTTGTATTTACAGTAGTTCGAAATGTTCAGCCAATGTTACTCAGAGGAGGCAATGGCCTGATGGTATTATCGCTAGATTGTTAAACCAGAGACCCAGATAACATTCTATCTGTTCCGGACTGGGACAAGCCTGTGTATGGTGTAAGTAGTGGCTCTATTTTAGTGTTCAACAATATTATATCTGCATTCAAAAATCATGTAAATAGACCCAAAAATTTATGTTAACTTCCACTGCACACAAGCAGTCAAGTTCCACTATTCTACAGGTCATCATAAATATGAAACAGAACCAAGTTAATCTCCAGAATGTTTAATGCTCAATTGTGTTCAGTCGTTCAGTAGACTCAACAGAGTCTAAGATAAAACACACTCGCGCCAGGTTTCAATGAATAACAATTTTCAAAAAAAAATATAGTAAATGTAACCTCAAACATGTGGAAAAACAGATTAATCATAAATATTCAAATTTAGATTATTCCCCCTTTAACTTAAAAACACAGAATCCTATTAATTCACATATAGGACAGACATTTGGTCAAGACAAATAGACGTTGTAGGTCTATCATTCATGGCAAATATAGCGAATAAGGACAACATTAGTCTTAGGCTTTGATGAACCAAAGGGTGGAGTTATTTTTGTTTGCTTTTGGCGATGATATCATGTTGCTGCCGACTGTGGCAATCTTCAATTCAGCAACTGGTGAAGTGGACCGAGGTACACAAGACCTTAAGAACTAGGAACAGGAGTTGGACCCTCGGCCTCTCAAATCTGCTCCATCAATCAGCAGGATCATGGTTGATCTGACACTCCTAGCATCCGCTTTCCTGCCCTTTCCCCATAATCCTTGATGCCCCTACTGATCAAGATCTACCTACCTATCTCAGTCTTAAATATACATAAAGGCTCCACCCCATAGCTCACAGCGGCAAGGATTTCCAAAGACACATAACACTCTGAGAGAAGATATTCCTCGTCACCTCAGTCTTAAATTGGTGGCCCTTTATTCTGAGACTATGCCCTCTGGTCCGAGCCCCTTAAGAATCCTGTATATTTCAATGAGACCACCTCTCATTCTTCTAAACTCCACCGAGTAGAATCTCAACCTGTTTAATCTTTGCTCAGAGTACAATCCGTCCATACCAGGGATCATCCTAGTGAACCTTGTCTGAACTGCCTCCAATGAAATAATATCTTTTCTCAGATAAGGGGACCAAAACTGCCTACAGTACTCCAGATGTGGTGTCACCTTGTACAGGTCTTGGCTTCAATTAGAAGTTTTCATTCTTTTGCAAAATCTTTGAATATTATTTCTTTTCCAATTAAAAAGAGAGAAATTTTGCTTGCTGAAAGCTTTTGGAAGGTCTGTGTCCCAACTTTCTCCTCAGTTCAGTGGCAGACTGCCACTTATACCTGATCCAAACACTAATGCAGGCCAATTACCTCCAAAGTCACCAGGTGCAAGTATGTCCCACAAAATGATTCAAAATCCAACTTCTTCAAGCAACCTTTTGTCTCTGTATAATCAATAAATGAACACATGGTGCCATTTTTCTTCAGGTTGTAACAAAAAAAAATTAACAGGTTCATTCTCTGCAAAAACGCAGTCCAAGTTTATATATCCAAATGAATTTTCTGCAGTCCTGATATTATCCATCTTTATTCTTCCTGTCAAAGTGAACTACACATTTTCCCCACATTATACTCCATCTGCCAAACTTTTGCCCATTCACTCAACCTGTCTACATACGTCTGAAACCTCCATCAGAACGTACTATCCTACATGCCTTTGTAACATCTGCAAATTTAGTTAACATTCTTTCATTCCCCTTATCTAAGTCATTGGTATCAACCATAAAAAGTTGAGGCCCCAGGACAGATCCTTGCATATCCCACTCATCACATGCTGCCAATCCCCATTTATGCATACTATTTTTTTGCCAGATGATCTTCTATCACATTAGCATGTTACCATGAATTCACATTTTGTGCAATAATCTTCTATGCTGCACCTTATCAAATGCCTTCTGGAAATCCAAAAATATTTATATCTATGGGCTCCTCTTTACCTTTCAAACAACTTTGATAAATTGGTTAAACATTTCCCCTTCACAAAACTATTTTGACTTGTTCCAATTACTTGAAGGAGTTATTCTAGGTTCCCAGCTCTAATCTTTTTAATGATCAATTCTAAAACCTTACCTGCAGCAAACATCAAGCTAACAGGCCTATAGTTTCCTGTTTTCTGCCCCTTTCCTTTTTAGAATGGAGGAGTCATATTTACTACTCTCTGGTCTGATGGAACCTTTCCAGAAGATAGGAACAGGAGTAGGTCATCCAGCTGCTCAAGTCTGTTCACTATTCAATGAGATCATGGCTGATCTGTGGCCTAACTCCATATAACTGCCTTTGGCCCTTCATGTCTTTGCATCCCAAAAATTTATCATTTCAAAATTAACACCTGATCTAACATCAACTCCCGTTTGTGGAAGAGGCTGGTGAATTTTCCAAAATTAGCAAGAATGCATCTACTAAGTCATTTATATTCTTTTATGACCCAAGATGAAGCCTGTTAGAAATGGGCATTTGTCAACACACATATCCATCAGTACCTTTTATATTAGTGATTGTAATTTCACCAAGTTCCATTCTTCTTTGCACCTCCTGATCAAAGCTATAACTGAAATGTTTATTGTATCCTCTATAACATAGACAAACGTAAAATATTTGTCCAATTCATCTGCTATATTTTTTATCATCTAACTCCCATTCTCACTTGCCAAAGCTCAACATTTTACTTGCTCTTTACCTCCAATTTTTTTTTTATTCATTCATTCAAGAGACCAGAGCGCCAAAATCTGGACCAGCATTTATCGTCAATCCCTACTTGCCCAGACAGCAGTTAGGAATCTCATCACTGTGGGTCTGGAGTCACCTGTAGGCCACAAGAAGTGAGGATGCCACTTTCTGTCCCTGAAGGACATTAGTGAACCAGATGGCATTTTCCAACAAACAATGGATTCATGGTCATCATTAGACTCTTAATTCCAGATTTTTTTTTATTGAATCCACCATCTGCCTTGAACACAGGCCCCCAGAACATTACCTGGGTCTCTGGATTAACAGCCGAGCAATTACCTGTAGAAACCCTTGTTATCTGCTTTAAAATTCCTATCTGCTTCCTCTCATAGTCTAACTTCTTTCACCTGGTTAATCTGCCGTTCCTTATATTCTGCCCAATCATTTGACCTGGCTCACATATATGCTTCTTCTTCTTAAGTTTAAGGCTTCCCATACTTCTTCAGTTAAGCTCAGGTGTTGTGTCCGTCCTTTACAACTTTCTTTCTTGTATGGTTATACTTATTCTGAGTATTCTAATGTACCCCATATGTGTCTGCCACTTTTACCTGAGAAGACCATCCTTACGTGTGTGTGCATGTGCATGTGCGAGTGCGTGCGGATGCGCATGTTACACACATCACACTGGGGACTTAGTGTGTGTGTGTCTGAATCCACCTCCTGCTGTCTTTGAATTCAGCTCACGGCAATGAGATGGTCTGGTGGGGCTCGCGGAGTTAGGGATAATAGAAGTTATTCAAATTCACTCACAGGTGGTCCCTTCGGTCCTGCAAAACCAGTTGATCCTTGAGGCCCTGGGAGGCCCTGGAAGAGTTACAAAGAGAGGAATATTGTCTAATTAAAACAATGTACAGTACCAGTTTGATCAGTGCAAACCCAATTGCTAACCCGCGCATGGCAGTGTTAAGCAGCAGGAATAATTGACCAACACTGCATTGAGGCATGATCTGGGTACCCTTGACAGCTACCTACATGTTAATTAAAGAGCCTGAACAAGCTTCATGTATAGTATGTTCCAGTTCTAAATCTCTGACTCACAAACACCATGGACAAGATCAGCCCCTGATGTCACAGTATTCGAACAAGGGTCCCTCAATCTCACAAACAGTGAGTTAATGGGTTCAGATAACAAGGACAATTAACTCGCTAATGGCTGAATCAAATCAGCCTAGCAGTGGGTAAGGTCTGAATTGGGAGCAGACTGACATCTCCTTCACACGTCCACATCCTGGGATCCTATCATCACAATGGACCTTGCTATGTCTTTTCAACTGCTGCCATTTTGGACTGGCAGCTAGTAGCCAGGACAAAGTTTGGTCAGGGGTCAGCCTTGACGTGCATTTGACCAGCCCTCCCCAACAATGCAAGACTGACCATTTCGAAGCAAATCCAATGTGGGGTTGCTCATCCCTGTTAACTGCAACCATCATCCTATCCCAATGTTGCAGGCTTTTTGACTGAAGTCGGGGTAGAGGGGGTGGTGAGCAGCACAAATTGAGTGTGCGCCTGTGCCATGTACAGTAGATTGGGCTGGCAGCAGGTTGGCATAGTAAGGGGGGGGTTACAGAGCCCTCCTCTACTGTTAAAGGAATCGGCGCACCAGCTGAAGACCATGAAAATCCACAGCAAAGAAGAATGCCAGTTTCCAAGCCAACCACACCCTCTAGAATTAGAATTCCCATTGAAAATGTCACCCTACACAACATTGCTGAAACTACAATGTGGAATCTTGCTCCTTCAGTACTCCCTCAAATTTCCCATATGGATAGGTCCGGCATCTTTTATTCAATCTACACACCTTTACACCTCATATTTCTTCATCTGAGCCTAACTTTAGACAAGCTCCTGGTCAAGTGCACTAGCAGTCCCTTCCAATGACATACTGAAGATTTTTGTTTTCTGATTGTACCTCTGCTTTAAAACATTGGTGGGGTGGAGACGGTGGGGTTGTATATGGGAGGTGGGGGAGTAGGTGAGGTTAGGTTTAATTCTGCGATCGCGCAAGTCCCAACCTGGATGTCATGTTGGAAAGGAAGATCATGCCAACAGGGAGATACAATATTGTAGCTACAATCCTCCGTCACAGGATCACCTTTTGAGGCAATTGTTCACTGTGATGAGGAGACTGAAAACATGCCACTTGAGTATTGGGACACTTAAAAATAAGGAGTCAAGTCATGCACAATTCTTTTAACTCTTACACTTACAGATTTCTCTCTCAAAGAATATCTAAATATCTCTAGGGAAGGACAGTGAACAGAACTCACGATTAAGAGACAGTCGTGTGTCTGTTGCAACTGAGTTTGTAGAATTGGTTGCAAAGAGTGTACAAGAGTTCAAAATGAAATTGACTTGTTAGGAAAAACAGACCTTTACCTATCCTGAAGCACCACTTGTTCTGCGATACAACCGTATACACTCACCCTTTCTCCAGGAGGTCCTGGAGGCCCATCAGTTCCCGAGCTTCCCTGTTGAAAAGTTAAAAAGGACGGAATAAATTGCAATGCTCATGACACAGAATGGACCACCCGTCCGAGACACAGTTTATCCACACCAATTACCATTCACACATGTGCACTGCTGCAGCTACCTGCCTCACACACACTACTGTCATTATAAAACTCTCAAGTATACCAGTCTGTAACACACATTCGAATAAAATCCTCAATTATAAAGCTCTCTCAGTTACACATTCAGTACAAGCCTCCCACTTATGACATTCTTTCTATTACTCAGTCAGTTAAGACACCGTCTCTGTTACACACACATACTCAGCATAAAACTCTCATTGATCATACTGTTACACTCATACTTTCAAAGTAAAAGATGCAAAACTCTCTCTGTTACACACTAAGCACTCAGGATTAAACATTCGCAAACATAAAGCTCTCAGATAACTCTCTCCCTCTGTTAGATACACGTCCTCGGTTTTACTGTTCTGCTAGTTGATCATACCCATGATAATGAAACCTGTCTCTGTTGATCCTCTCATATCCACCTCACATTGTTTATGGTCTCTACCACTGTCTAAACACTCACCTTTGCCCCTGGTTTTCCAGTTGCTCCTCTCGGTCCTCGTTGACCCCGTGGACCCTTGGAGAGAAAGCCAAAGTTAGTCATCAGTCAGAGACTGTCTAAATCCTGGCCACTTATAGTCTGATGTGAGAGAAGAGTTGGAGGATCTGCATCTGTTCCAAATTACCTTCCCAATGTCTGTTTGCTCTTCCGCTCCCTCTGAGATCCAGCAACATGACACTCAAATCAGACTCTGTTTAGATAATTACTTTACTGGGAAAGATTCCCATTCAAACACTTACTGATCAGTAAAGATAGTGACGTACCGTAGGTCCACGTTGTCCTCTTTGACCCAACTTGCCTTGCAAGCCCTGGGAGGGTAGGAGGAATAACAAGATTGAGAGATGGAGGAGAAAGATGAAGGGAAAAAAAAAGGGAACAATGCAAGAGCGAGGTGCAGGAAAAAAATAAGAGGCAAAGCAAGAGGACAGCAGGAAGGACACAAATGGAGGCAAAAGCAATTCAGGAATGAGACAAGAGTGTATGGCAAGGAAGAGATGGAAAAGAGAGGACAGAGCGTTTGGGAGAGACAGATTAGAGGGCGATGGAAGACAGACCCAGAAGAGAAAGAGTGAGATGGAGATTCAGCAGAAAGGACAGAAGAGTCAGAGATAGAAGGTAAAGGACAGGGAAAGAGATGAAGGGAGAAATGGAAGAGGTAAAGCAGGAGAAACAGAGAGGCAGCAGAAAGCGTAAGACAGTGAGACAGAGTGCGTGGAGAAAGGATGAGATAGAGATATAGGAAACAGAGGTAGGCAAGCAGGAGAGAGTGGAGAGACAGCAGCAATGCGTGCAGAAGGAAAGATCAAAGAGGATGGGAGAGACAAAGAAATGGAAGTGAAAGAACAGACAGAGTGAGGAGTGAGGGATAGAAAACGTGGGATATATTACAAAGACCAGAGTCAGCAAGAAGACAAAGAGGGATAAAGGGGGAGAAAGGGGGAGACATCCAAGGGGAATGGGCACAAAAATATACAGGAACACAGAAATAGAGTGGTTGACAAGAGAACAAAACAAATAGACATCAAGTGAGGACAAAAGGTGTAAGAGTGAGGGAGGGGAGTGCAGCAGAGAGAGAAAGTGCGAGAGAGAGCACGAGAGACAACGCGAGAGAGAGAAATGGGAGAGAAGAAAAACATATGATGAGTCACTAATTCCTTGAAAAGACTTTCCTTACTAATAGTCAGACATCACTGTGTTTCTGATGATCAGAGGCTTCTTCCAGACTTACCCTAGCACCTTTCTCTCCGTTAGCTCCTGGGAATCCTGGGAAACCAAGAGAACCCTGGAGAAACAAAGCAGAAATTTAGACAGAGCCAGAGTGAGAACCAGGATCAAACTACCACCCACTATTCTCCAGCAGGAAGATACAGAACAAACAAAGAAACTAAGGGAGTTGCTGTGCCTCCACATGAGGCAGCTCTGCGAAGATGCATGAAATTATTGGAATTGGTTTGGACAGAACCGCCAACTCATCCTGTGGCTGTGGGCTGGCAGAGGAGGGTAAATTTACAGCGTCTCCACCCCATTTCCCCCACCTCCTCTATTCCCCTGTGGAAGTCCACCTCCAGGCACATATAAGACTTTGCCCACAGTGTCAGGCCATCACACAACTAAGTAAGATCCTGTAAGGCAGCAAGAGTCAGCTGTCCGAGTCCATTCCATTACAGCTTCAACACCCCTTGATTGTCTCTCCCTTTCTCTCTCTTTGTCTTCTTGCTGAATCTGGTCTTTGTCTGTAATATATCCCACCTTTTCTATCCCTCACTCCTCACTCTGTCTCTTCTTTCACTTCCACTTCTTTGTCTCTCCCATCCTCTTTGATCTTTCCTTCTACACGTATTGCTGCTGTCCCTCCCCTTTCTCCTGCTCGCCCACCTCTGTTTCCTGTGTCTCTATCTCATCCTTTCTCCACACACACTGTCTCACTTTCTTACTCTCTCTGCTGCCTCTCTGTTTCTCCTACTTTATCTCTTCTATTTCTCCCTTCATCTCTTTCCCTGCCCTTTACCTTCTATCTCTGACTCTTCCGAGCTTTCTGCTGAATTTCCATCTCTCTCTTTCTCTTCTCTGTCTGCCTCCCATCGCCCTCTAATCTATCTCTCCTAAATGCTCTGTCCTCTCTTTTCATAAGATTCCACCCGCCATGCTAATGTGGTCCAGGTTTAGTGAACCTGATTACACAATGCAGGTCTAAACAACTTGGCACATGTCCAGGAATGGAACAAAGGTACATTCATAGGTGAAGGTGGGCACACTTTTTTTCAAACACACACACGGCTCAGTGGTTAGCACTGATACCTCACAGCACCAGGGATCCAGTACCAGCCTCCAGCAACTGTCTGTGTGGAGTTTGTACATTCTCCCCGTGTCTCCATGGGTTTGCTTCGGGTGCTGCGGTGTCCTCCCACAGTCCAAGAATGTGAAGGTTAGGTGGATTCACCATGCTAAATTGCCCAAACTGTCCAGAGATGTGTAAGCTAGATGGATTAGCCATGGGAAATGCAAGGATATGGTGGGGTCTGGCATTTCAGATAGTCCATGTGGACTTGATGGGCCGAGTGATTTGCTTCCACTCTGTAAGGGAGTCTATGAAATGCACAAAAATACACGTGCGCACTTGCACATACAAACAAATACACACACACTGACACATAGATAGAATACAATAATCATGCACCCTGGAAATATTTAAAGACAGATGCACATAAAAGCACCTCACAACCTCAGGATGCCCCAAAGCATGTGAAGTCCTCAAAGTAGAGTCTCTTTTGTAGGAAATGTGGAAGCCAACTCTCTCACATTTGTAGTGATGGGGGAAATGATAAATATGGGTCAGGACACTGGAAAAAATGCCCCTTTCTTCTTTGAAACCCTGACCATGGGACATTGCATGTTGCCCTGAGAGAGCAAGTGGGGCACTGGTTTAACATCTTATTCAAAAGATGGAATTTCCAAGAGCACAATGCGCTCTCAGTGATGCATGAGTACTATCAGTCTGCATCATATCTGTGCCATGAACTTCAATCCCATAAATTCATGACTCACAGGCCAGAGTACTGACATGTGCACATATAAATGCACAGAGACAATCACAAAACAGTGATACATATATTATATATATACACACACATGCACAGGAAATACAGCATTTCTGAAGAGGTAAATGAAATATAAAATAATTTACTGATTATTAAACGCTGTGTGACTCAATGCCTCATTTTAGGGTTTTCATCTCAATCTTCTTACCTTGGGTCCCTGGCGTCCAGGGTAACCAGGGAGACCAGGCACTCCGAGTTTACCCTAAAAACAGTGAAACAGAGGTAATGAAATAGGGATAATCATAACGCACAGAGTATCTATATAACATGTAAATTTACTGATGATTAACAACAAACTGCTTGTAGAGCAAGTAAGGCCCTTCAATGGAAAGTTAACAGATGAACTTTGGCACAGAGTTACAGAAGAAGATGCAGATATCAGATCCAATGACTAAGGTTTGGTTACAGGGGTTGATTTTTAGCACTTAAAGGATGAGAGGCATATTGAGGCATGAAGGTTTAGGAAGGGAATCCCAGGGTTCAGGGTGGTGACAGCTCAAGACATCTTCTCCAGTGCCACAGCAAACATCCTGTAGAAAAGCTCAGAGTCAGAGGAACAGACAGTTCAGGGGGACTTGCAGGGCTGGTGGTGATGATGGAGAAAGTGAGGGACCAGGCCAGTAAGGAACTGAAATGCAAAAGATGAGATTTGGAATACTGCTGTGGACAGAGGCATCCTACTGAAGATTTTAATCCTGGGTTCATCAGGACACATATAAGACCGCCAAATTTTAAACGATCATAACAATTTACACGAGAGCAGAAAAGGGATTGAAAAGAAAAGCAGATTGGTGAAGCGGTGCTTTCAAGTTATGTCCTTTTAGAGTTGCCCAGATGTTTGGAGAGCCTCCAAATCACTGTTAGTTTCTTTATGGTGATACCATGATCAGAGTTCACTTACCAACTAATCAGCATCCTTTATCCCCTGCACTGTAAACTGTTGTGACCATTTAAAAACTGGCATTCTTGAACATGTCGTGATGAGTGCAGAATGAAAAGCTTCAGCAATGTGTCTCCATTTTTTAACAATATCCAAGGTTGAAATTTGAAGTGAGGCTCTATGTCAGGAAGGGCCGGGGAGGGAGTGGTGGGTGAGTGGGACTTGGCACATGTTTGAGATTATGGTCCAGACTAGGAGGGCATTGGAGAAGAGGAACCTCATTGCAACAAGACTAAGAGTTAAGGTTCCAAGAGCAGAAACACTGAGCCACACGAAAGGAAGGAGGAAGCGATCGTGCATACGATAGGCAAATCCACTTGGTGCTGGGGATGTGAGGCCAGATGATCAGAGAGGAACATTGATCCGACCTCCATTCCGATTCATCTGTTAAAGCTTGGCAGAACTGGCCTCATTCTCAATGGGATGCGCAAGGGATGAGGAGAACAGGAATAGGAGAAAGAAAAACACAGGCAGACATGAAAGTAAGGGAGGAGGTGGTAATGCATACAGTCAGAGCATAGGGAAAGAAGGTAGGTGAGGAGAGGACTGAGAATAGGACATGAGGAAGGTAGAGAATAGTCAAAGGTCAGGGTTGAAGGGTTGGAGGTGAGGAACGATCGCAAACGAGGGAAGAGCAGAGCAAGGGGAGGGAGGGGCTGGGACACAAAAAGAGAGCAAGAGACAGAGGTAAAGAGATAAAGAAATATAGAAAGTCAGAAAACAGATGAAGCTCCGAGGGAAGAGATCCCTGTCAGCCAACATGGGTTGGAAGAAGAGTTGGGATGGGAACAGCCAGAGCACAATGTCTCTCACCTTCTCACCTGGTGCACCCAGGGGACCAGGGTCACCTAGAGGTCCTACCCGGCCTTTAGGACCTTCAGGTCCATCCTCTCCTCGAGGACCAGTTGGCCCAAGCTCCCCCTAAAACAAAACAGGAAAAAGAAAATTAATACTAAAAAAAATACAAGAGTCACAAATCTTTCCAGATGAGCAACATTAAAAGGTCAACAGGGTACCCATATTTGAGCGAGAGATAGCGAGACAGTGAGAGAGAAAGACACAGAGAGACAGAGAGAGAGAGAGAGAGAGAGAGACACAGACAGAGAGATAGAGAGAGACAGAGAGAGACAGAAAGAGTGAGGCCAAGGAAATTCATCACCTTTCCCTGCACCTCAGCATGTTTCAGTCAGCATCAGAATTTTAGAGTATGAAGAGGTACCTCCAGTGTACAGTACGATCAGAAGACAGTGAAAGCCCATCTTGGTGATCCCACATATGTTACCATCCCAGATTTTGTCTTTTTCTATTTTAAACATTCTTTTCCCTACCACAATTGATACCGATATTTCTTTCAGTGCCATCCTGGAGAAGTTCTATCTCAGTGACTTCAAAGGTTCAAAGTTGCAAGTAAGGATGTTTGCTGATGATTGCATAATGCTTAGCACCATTCGCAACTGCTCAGAAACTGAAGCAGTCCCTGTGAAAATTGCTGCAAAACTTGGATAATGTCCAGACTTGGGTGGGGAGGTGGCAAGTAACATTTGCACCAAACAAGTGCCAAGTAATGACCATCATCCCTTAACATTCAAGGGCATCACCAACTTGAAAACACCCAGTATCAATATCCTGGATGTTACTACTGAACTGGAAAACTCAAATAAATACTTCAGCTATAGACCAAGTCAGAGGCTAGAAATCCTGCAGTGAATTTACTCACTTCCTATCTCCCCACATCATCTCCATCATGTACAAGGTACAAGTCATGAGTGTGATGAATTGCTCCCTTTTTGCCTGGATGAACACAGCTCCAACAACACTCAAGAAGCTTGACACCAACCAGGACAAACAGCCTGTTTGACTGGCACCCATTATTCATTCACTACTTTACTATCACAGAGTTCATATCCAGTGTGTAGCACCTAAATAATGCACTATAGGAACTAACCAAGGCTCCATCAGCAGCACCTTCCAAACTGATGGCCTCTGCCAATCAGAAGGACAAGAGAAGCAGATGCAAGGGAACACCCCCAACACCTGCAAGTTCTCCTCCAAGCTACGCATCATCCCGACCTGCAACTATAATTGTGTTGCTTCACTGTTGTTGGTCAAAATCCTGGGACTCCATCCCTAACGATACTGTGAGAGTTTTACTCCCATGGACTTGAAAGAAGGCAGCTCAACACCTCTTCCAGGGCAACCAGGGATAGACTCTAAATACTGGTCTACGCAGTGCCAATGAATAAAAAAGTCCCTTCCCACTATCCAATGAAGCACAGTGACTGTAGGTGTGATGCAAGTTAGAGGAACATAATTCATTCAACAATCCCACAAGAATTAATTTTAACCTTAACCATCCATATCATTTTGAATCCAAAATGCTGACAATGGAAGAATAACTACTCGAAAAAGTGCACAATGCAGGTAATGCCAGGATGATGTGTAATTCTCTTCACAGAATCGAGGAGGTCTTATAGCAAGAAGGGAGGCCATTCAGCCCATTACGCCTGCACTGGCTCTTCAAATGAGCATCACTACCTACTACTGATCCTCTCTGTCCCCATACCCTTACACATTATTTTTATTCAAATAACCATCCACACACACTGTTTCTGCCGCTGTCCCTTCAATCAGTTCCACATGTTCCTATCTAGAAACTACAGCCATTTAGAGGGCATTGGCATTTCACACCTCAAATGCTAGTTGTCTGAAGGCTTCGGACAGTCTTTAATTTGGAAAGGACAGCTTTCGATCATTATTGCAGTGGAACAGCCATTTATCCAAATAGCTTTACGAATTGAACAGATGACACAAGACACTGGTATGAGAGTTCAGTGACCTGTCTGTCTTTACTACCTATGGCCCAATCCAATCAGACACAATCTTATTGATTGGTGGAGCAGGCTTGAGGAATCTGAATTGCTCACAACAGCTCCTATCTCCTATATCCTAATGTAATGACACACACAAAAGTGTGGATTTATAAGCCTATTAAGCCTGCTCCACCACTGGATTAGATTATGGCTGTTCATCTACCTTAACGTCCTGTTCCCATGTTATCCCCATATCTCTCCATTTCATTAGTATCCAGAAATCTATCATCTTCTGTCTCAAACTCGCTGCATGACTGAACTGCCCCAACCCTCAGAGGTACAGAATTCGAAAGATTTACCTTCATCTGAGTGGAGAAATTCCTACTCCTCCGCATCATATTAAATTGCATATCTCTTCCTTAGAGATTATGTCCTCTAGAAGCCATTGTAACAAATTATAAACCAGTATCCTTACCCGTTCACCCTTGAGGCCCATGTCTCCTTTGAAGCCAGGGAATCCATCTTCACCCTATAAGAAAGCAATAGACAAGAAATG
This sequence comes from Rhincodon typus, assembly GCF_021869965.1. Lineage (NCBI taxonomy): Eukaryota > Metazoa > Chordata > Chondrichthyes > Orectolobiformes > Rhincodontidae > Rhincodon > Rhincodon typus. The sequence goes on from NC_063366.1 coordinate 7,976,768, forward strand.
AATCATATCAAATCAGTGTCACAGGCAACAAACCCACAATTTCTACTCAGCAATCTATTGCTAATTAAAGATTTTTTTTTACGTTTGCAGCTTCAGGGTACCCCAGAGCACTTCCAATCAATTGTGATAATTGTTGAAGAGAAGTGTCAGTTATGTTCTAATGTAGGAAATGGGACAGCCAGTTTATGCATAGCAATATTATTGAAACAATGCTGTAGTAGTGACTGGATTTTCTCCATGTGATGTTGTGAGGGATAAACCTTGGCACAGGACACTGGAAAGACCATTTTCAAATCTAGATAGGGGTACTTTTCACACCTATCTGATTTGGAGTCCCAAGTTTGACATTCCATATGTAAGACAGCACCTCTGACAGTGCAGCACTCCCTCAGTATCATGCTGAATTTATCAGCCTGGGCTTTCAGCAAACCTGCGGAGTTGGACTTTAACCCCTCCACCCGGCTTTCTCCTGACTCAGAGGTGATCATGCCACTGTCTGAGCCTTGATATAGATTCACTGAAGTTGCTGTAATGAGTCACACTAAAGGTGATAAGAGAGGACCAAAGGATTCTCTGGTCAGGATATTCTCACCACGCTGGGCTTAAAGAGGTAATTCCAACAATTGCTAACAATCCGGGATCAGCAACTTACAATTAGAAGGTGCCTTTAAGATGATGAAACAGTGCTAAGTGCTTTACAGAAGCATTATAAAACAAAATATAACTTGAGCCACATGGGATTTTTTTTTTAATTATTCGTTCATGGAATGTTGCCATCACTGGTGAGATTGACATTTATTGCCAATCCCTAACTGGCCAAAGGGCAGTTGAGAATCACAATGATTTGGGTCTGGGGTCACTTGCAAGCCAGACTAGGTAAGGACAATGGATTTCTGTCTTTAAAGGGACTAGTAAACGAGATGGATTTTTAAATAGAATTGACACATAGCTCAAGGTCGCCATTACGCCAGCTTTGTAATTCCAGGTTTGTATTGAATTCAAATACCATGATGGGAATCAGGACTCCTATCCTCAAAACATCAGCCTGGGCTTCTGGATTGCTAGTCCAGCAACATTCCTATTGCACTACCGCTTCACCTACTGGAGCAGATGGCTACACATTTGGTCAAAGAGTTAGGTTTTAAGTCGCATTTCCTCAGAACAAAGCGAAGGTGGGAACATGGAGATGGTAAGGGAGCAGATGCTGAGGCTTAGGGCCCAGACTGCTGACCGAGATTCGTCAATGGTGGATGGATTAAAACCAAGGGATGCTCAGGACACCAAGATTAGAGGAGTGCTGAGACCTGAAAGGGTTGTGGGCCTGGAGTAGATGATGGAGCTAGAGGTGGGGGAGGGCGTGTTGAAGGACGAGGACAAGAAGGGGTTTGGAAAGGGTGATGAGAGGTTTGAAATCAAGATATTGCTGGAACTGGAGCTATTGTAGCTCAGCAAGCACAGTGGGGAAAGGGGGAAATGGGACCAGTGTGGGCAGGAATGCAGGCAGGAGCGGTTTGGATGGACTCAAGGTTAGGGAGGATAGCATGCAGGAAAGCTACTTACAGACACATTTGGCTCTGACCAGCTTTACCCAGCACACCTAGTATCCAAACTCATTGTCCCCATGAGTGCAAAGGCAGTCCAAAAGGGTTTTGTTGTCACAGTGCCTGACAATGATGGGGAATTATTTGCTTCCAGCGGCACTGATGCATGTTCGTCAGTTGAACTCAGCACACATAGTTCACCTGAACACTCTGTCTATCTGTACGTGTAATAAGGTTATGGCACAAAATAGCAGCTCCTGAGATCAGCAACAAACTGGAGAAGAGTGGTGTCCAATTGGCACTAGTTGGCACTTTTACATCAGATGAAAAAGTGCCCTCAATCAGTACAAGTGCCCAGTGGAGAGAACCAAGCACTGCAATCTTGGTGACTGCCTAGACTGACTGGTTCCTATGTGAGAGCAGATCAAGTGTCAAGGCCCACAGGGAACACATGGAACATGGGGGACAGGCCAACATTTTTGACTCTAACCAAAAGCAGGGCCAGGATAAAGGCAAGCTAGGGCTCGGGTAATTTGCTAGTTTGGTTGGTCAAATTTAACATTTGAGCCTGTGGACGATGAGAAGGAAACAACATTAAGGGAGGAGGGTGGTTCCATAGTCTGGATGTCGTGGAAAGGGCAGGTTGGGTAGGAGCAGGGGATGAGGATGGGAATATTAGTCCTGGCAAATGAACAAGTAAAGACCCAGAAGAGAAGGCAAGGATATGCGACTGGGTCTTCGGGAGAAACAGGAGGGACTGGTTGAGAGTAGCAACCATAATGGCCATAGTTGTAGCGATAAGCTGGACAGAGACAGAAACAAAGACGGCAGGAGGACTTGGAGATGAAAGACAAGGAAAGGATGGCCAATCAGCTAAACAGCACATTATTCGAAAAAGAGAAGCCAAAGACTGAGTGAAACACACTTACCTTTTCACCTTTGTGTCCCTTCAACCCTCTGATTCCTTCAGATCCCTGAAACAAAACAGATGGATAATAAGGTTCCATGGTAGATGAGTTTGTTACAGGTGGGGTCCACTGTGTGGATGACATTGGTCATAGTATCAACTACTCGAGGAGCGCCATTGGCACTCACGAATACTCACCTTCACACCACGTGGCCCAGGATAGCCGACAGGACCCTGTGGCCCAGACTGACCCTGTGTGGGGGCAAAAGAGGGGAAAAAAAAAGTGAGATATCACCATATACCAATCAATCAATCATTCTGAGTAAGGTCAGTACAACGGCATGCATGGTGGCCTCACCTTCCCACCATCATCACCACATGCACTTTGCCCTGGCTGACCCCAGTCAATCGTAGTCCTTCTATACCCCTCCATTCCGCACCATTCTATTCACTTGCAACACTCTTATTAGAACTCACTTGCAAACTGGGATGGTACTCATTTCCAATCACCAGTTCTCAGGCACAAAAATCATAATTTCAAATTATAGTCAATGGCCTGGCACTGGGAAATCTGATATCTCCGCAAAAAGCTAGTTGAGGGATAAATATTGGGCAGGATACCTCCCATATTCTTCTCCAAAATAGTGTAATGGGATCCTTTAACAAGCCAATGGTAACAGACCCAATCATGGAGCACTGCTGCAGTAACATCAGCTAATTACTTGCCCAAACCTGTAATAACTGGATAAGACTGGAACTGGTCCAAACTGGAGGTGCATGAGACCATTTTTAACCAGTGGCACTCATTTCCGAGTTTTACTGCTTATTTCCCCCAATGAGTGGTTTGACCTTACAACCTTTAAGTTTATTTCGACTCGCATCACCTCTCAACTCTTTACCAGGACGAACAACATCTCCTTAGCCCAAAACAAGTGATGCTGACATTCGTACCTGGTTACCCTTCGGACCTGATGGACCTTCTTTACCCGGATGGCCCTGAAAAGAAGGTCAACAGAAGTCAGAGGTCAAGTAATACCAGTACAGTAAACATGGAGCCTGAAGGTGTTCAAATATCATCAATGAGGGAAAAAAGAACAGAAATAAAGCATGAAGATGAGAATCAAACGCCAGGAAGTATGGAAGCAGAGGAATCCAAACAGTACTGTACTAATAAAGGCTAGATGACACCAACAAGCACATTTTTAGAAAAGGAGCAATTGGTGCAATTAATTCAATGACATAATTCCGAAGTGTAGTTTAATTGAAGGATGTTAAAAGTTATTTCCAAAACCCTGGATTTTGTAGTCATACTTATATTTCAGAAAGAGCACATTGATTGTGCTGTTTATTAATTCCCATAGACTCAACACCATCCCGTCACCAACCTTAGCTTTAACACTGTGCCATTAGGGCTCCCTGTCATATGGCAGTGAATAACTATATAACTGGTGTGTCAAGGACTCCAAGCTTCACTTGTCTGACCAGCTGAGTGGAGGAGACATGGAATTCCAAGATGTTGATTGCGTTAAATAGAAAACTGTTCAACCTTTAGCCCATATGTCTTTGCCCAGAGGGCAGTAAAATATCTTTGCTGTGGGTCTGCAGTTACACGTAAGGCAGATTTCCTTCTTTGAAGGGCATTTTTTTTTGTAGAATCCCTACAGTGTGGAAACAGACCATTCAGCCCAACAAGTCACACCGACTCTCTGAAGAGCAACCCACCCAGGCTCACCACCACCACCAGCACCACCAGCACCACCACCCCCCACCCAACCCCACCCAAACCATCCCTGCAACCCTGAATTTCCCATGGCTGACCCACCTAGCCTACACATCCCTGGACACTATGGGCAATTTTAGCATGGCCAATCCACCTAACCTGCACATCTTTGGACTGTGAGAGGAAACTGGAACACCCAGAGGAAACCCATGCAGACACAGGAAGAATGTGTAAACTCTACATGTCACACGAGGCTGGAATTGAACCCGGGTCCCTGGTGCTTTGAGGCAGCAGTGCTAAACACTGAGCTACTGGCCGCATTAGTGAAGCAGATGGGATTTTACAACATGGTCACAGACCCTATTGCCAGCTTCTACTGTCAGATATTTACTGAATTCAAATTTCACCATCTGCCACGGTGAGATCCAAACACATGCCCCCAGGATATTAGTCTGCTTTCTTGATTACTAGTCAAGTGACATTACCACTTGGCCACCTATCTACCTGTTGTCCCTGAACTCAGCAGTTGTGGAATCATTTGAGGGCCAACGACATAAGGATAGAAGATTTCCTTCCCTGACGGACTTTAGGACAGGTCTTTACCACCACCACTGAAAGCCACTTCTAATTCCATACTTATTAATTCAAGATAAATTTCACCAGCTGTAGTAGCAAAATTTGAATCTCTGATTCTAGAACATTAGCTAGAGCATCCAGATTACTAGCCTAGAGAATTACCATTAGCCCAGCACCTTCCATTCAGGATTCTATGATTCACCATTACTTATCAACTGGATATACATGTCTCAATGTTCATTGTCATACTGTAGCTCTCCTATTTTTTGATTAACCAGCAACATATAACCAGACAGCATTGGGACATAGCGTTTTATTGAGTATTAAGCCCACGAAATGATTCTGTATTTTATTTCCTTCATTTGAACTAACTAGATTTGTCACAGCATGACTGGCATCTTATCATGAAATTCCTCTTCAAAAAGACAGACTGTTTGAAGCAGTTTTGTTTGGTCTTGCATTCATCAAATACTTTCTCAAAAAAAAGCATTGAGTTCAAATGGAAAAGTTTGTATTCCATCAATTGAATTGAACCTCTACTTGTAATGCTACAAATCTGTAGTGCAAGCAGTGGGAAGAATTAGATTACTCTTTCAGAGAATGGGCAAAGAGATGACAGGCTGAACGGCCTCCTACAGTACTGCGTGCAGCTTTGATCCTGTCTGAAATGAGGGATGAGAGAAACCTGATGGAAATCCATTTTAGATTAAACGGTGCTAGGCAGAATTTACAACGTCACGAAGTCAAGGGGGTGGGGAATGTGGTCAGGCGAGTGGATGGTGACCACAGATAACAGGCAAACTGTGTGACACTCACCCCAACATCCATAATAAATCACTGGGTTACCTCTCTCTCTCTTTCTCTGTGAGGCCAGGTCAAAAGGAACACAACCAACACCCACTTCCCTCAGGCGCATACCCCTCACCACATGCAAAGGGCTGGCCCCTCTCCAGGTGTGGCCGGTGAGGTGATTGCCCAATATCTGACAGCGTCTCAGAGCAACACCTGGCTCAGGGTTCCACGGCGACACCTAGAGCTGACTTGCTGTTCCCGACTACTGGAAGGTTCACGGCCTGGTCCCAAAGGCCTTCTAAGGGTAAACGGAGAGAGCATTTGGTAACTCTGAGAGGAACCTGCTGCCCTGATGCGAAAACCGTACCTGTGCCTCTCCCCTCCACCCCACTACTGTGCAAAGTGCAGAAACCATCATAGCAGAGTCCCTTGTTAAAGTAAGTCAGGACTTTTACAGCAGAGACCCCATAGGAATACCTACAGGAGGGCCATCAGCTCCAGGAATTCCAGGAAGTCCAGGTTTTCCAGTCGGACCCTGCAGGAAGAAAAATCAGGAAGGAACATTAGATTGGGAACCATCTCCCCCAAACCATCTTGATGTCATTATGACCATGGCTGATTGTTGAACTTTGTGTCCTGTTCCTGCTTTCTCCCACATACCCTTCAGCCCACAAGGACTATATCTAACTGGTTCTTGAAAACATCCAGTGTTTTAGCCTCAACTGCCTCCTGTGGCAGAGAAAACCATGACTCTCCAGGTGAAGAAACTTGTCTTCGCCTCAGTTCCAAGTGGCCTACCCTGTATGACCCCCCGTTTCTGGAAACAGTTCAGCCCTGAAGTGTTCAGCAAGACATTCAGTACAAGGAGAGACAGAGACTGATATAGATCACTTGTTGAATGACGAGAGCTAAAGATCGGTGCTGACAGACAGGGCAACAAACCGGGCCACTCACGCAAGGACCCAATTGCTGGGTTACAAATGCTGGATGCTCTCGTGAAGGTTGTGACTTACCTTGTGGCCTGGAGGACCCATGGCTCCCTGAGGACCAGGTATACCCTGCAGGAGAGAAGGGAGAAGAAGGAAGGATGAATGGGAGATTGGAGCCAGGCAATAACAGACTCACCATCAACACATCTAGTACATATTCCTCAGGCCCAATAGCACAAGGCCTCTTCGCAACTCCACCACAGCAAACAGAACTGATTAAGTACCAGCTTGTCTCCTCGCAACTCAATCATGGATTGCGTAACGAAGGAGAGCAAAAACCCAAAAATTCAGGATAATAATAAGAAAAAAAGTAGAACTTGTATACCAGGTCTATATTCAGTAGTAGATATTTGGTTTTTACAGATCAGATCTGTGTGGTATAGTGAAGGGCCAGTGTTTATAGCTCAATGTTGTCTCTGGCAGTGAGGAGATGGTGTTTCTGATGGTATCTGACAGTTAAAGGACAGTGTTAACAGACCAGGTGTGCACTCCATACTGAAGGAGTGGGTTTGTACATGATAGTGATGGGACCTCTTTCCTTTCTAATCTTGGTGTCTACACAATAATGACTGGGTTTGTACGCTGTAGTGAGGGGCGGTGTTACAGGCTGGATTTGTATGCGGTAGCGAAAGGGTCGTGATTATAGACTGGTTTGTATGCAGTAGTGCAGGGTTGGTAATTATAGATTGGAATTGTACACAGCAGTATTTAGGGTAGTGATTACACGCTGAGTTTGTATGCAGTTGTGGAGTGGTGATTATAGACTGTGTTTGGAGGTAGGAATGAAGGGGTAGTGATTATATTCTGGGTTTATATGCAATTGTGTAGTGGTGGTGATTATGGACTGGTTTTGTTTGTGATATTGACAGGATAATGACTGTAGACTATGTTCCTATGCGATAGTAAAGGGGTGGTGATTATAGACTGGAATTGTACGCAGTAGAAAAGGGGTGGCAATATAGGCTTGGTTTCTGTGTATTACTGAGATGGGGGGTGATTATAGGCTGGGTTTCTATGCAGTAGTGAAGAGATGGTGATTATAGGCTGTGTTTATTGCAACTGTGTAAGGGTTGTGTAGACTGCTCTGTATGTGGTAGTGTACGTGTGGTGATTATAGACTAGGATAGTACACAGTAGTGAAAGGATGATGATTATAGATTAAGTATATACATGGTAGTGACAGAGTGGTGATCCTAGACTGGGTTTGCATGCAGAAGTGACAGGATGGTGACCATAGAATGGGTTTGCATGCACAAGTGACAGGATGGAAAGATTCTTGGCAGTGTGGAGGAGCAGAGGGATCTTGGGGTTCATGTCCACAGTTCGCTGAAAGCTGCCACCCAGGTGGATAGAGTTGTTAAGAAGGTGTATGGTGCGTTAGCTCTCATTAATAGAGGGATTGACTTGAAGAGCCGTGAAGTTATGCTCCAGCTATACAAAACCCTGGTTCGGCCACATCTGGAGTATTGTGTCCAGTTCTGGTCGCCTCATTACAGGAAAGATGTGGAAGCATTGGAAAAGGTGCAGAGGAGATTTATCAGGATGTTGCCTGGAATTAAGGGAAGGTCTTACGAAGAAAGGTTGAGAGAGCTAGGGCTTTTCTCTTCAGAACGACAAAGGATGAGAGGTGACTCATTAGAGGTGTACAAAATGATCAGAGATATAGATAGAGTGGACAGCCAGAGACTTTTTCCAAGGGCATAGTGTTAAAGTGAGTGGAGGTAGAAATAGGGGAGACGACAGAGGTAGGTTCCTTACTCAGAGTGGTAGGGGCGTGGAATGCATTGCTGGAGAAGGTAGTGGAGTCGGCCTCATTAGGGGCATTTAAGCGATTATTAGATAGGCATATGGATGATAGTATAAGGTAGGGGTGGAGGTTAGATAGACCTTAGGTTTAGGGTAAAAGTTCGGCACAACATCATGGGCCGAAGGGCCTGTACTGTGCTGTACTGTTCTACGTTCTATGATGGTGATCCTAGACTGGGTTTGCATGCAGTAGTGACAGATGGTGATTATAGACTGGGTTTCTACGCAATAGTGAAGAAGTGAAATGCCTAAACTGTGTTTGCATGTAGTAGTGAAGAGTGGTGATTCTAGACTGGGTTTGTACATAGTAATGAAGGGGTGGTGATTACAGGTTGGATTTGAATGTGACAGTGAAGGGGTGGTGATTATAGATTGGGTTTGTACATAGTTGTGAAGGGATGGTGGTTATAGCCTGGGTTTGCACATAGTAGTGAAGGCGTGGTGATTATAGATTGGATTTGTATGCATTAGTGAAAGGGTAGTGATTATAGATTGGATTTGTATGCAACAATGAAGGGGTGGCGAATCTAGATTGGGTTTATCTGCGGTATTGACAGGTGGTGATTATAGATTGGGTTTGTGTGCAGTAGTGAAGGGGTAGTGATCATAGACTGTGTTTACATGGTAGTGTTATATGTGTTTATGGATTAGAGTTTTGCCACGAGATCATAATGTGTTACCTGAGCTCCAGGGATCCCTTGTTGTCCAGGAGGTCCTGGTTCTCCTTGTGGGCCCTGAATGAGATTAATCATTCAGTACAATAAATTTCCAAGCTCTCCAATATTGCAAAATTCAAGAATTATAAAGGTAAAAAAAAAAATCCTACGCACCAGGCTTCCTTTTGGACCAGGGGGGCCGTCTGATCCTCGTACACCCTGAAACACAGAGAGGTGTATTAAACATTTTCATGACTGGAAATGCAGTGAGATGGCTTGACATTTTTTTGCAAACAATGAGATATTGCTTAGGCACATTTGCATTCCCTTTTGAAACTCCCTTTTAATTTTGAAAAAATTTGGATGTGTAAAGATAATTTTGCATGGCAAATCATAAAGGATGTAGTATCCTAAACATGCCAATTAAAACACTAGCACAGCTCCAAAAGGTGAGGAGTGTCACCTCTCTTGCTCCTCAGTCACTGCTCTAGCTTCATCATCACACACCTACAAACCAGCACCAAAATTGCTCCTTCCTAAACCAACAGTTATTCTGAACTTTATGAAGGGCAATGCGAATCAGTAACACCTTCATGTTTACCTTCAGGATCCACATTCATTGCGATTAGCATTCTGAGGAAATCACCTCCATCAAATACAAGCCAGGTATTGGAAACAACTTGGGTGGGAACACTGGGGGAAGCGGGAATCAGTGGATGGGTGACAAGGGGAGATATATGCTATTTTAGATAGGTCTCTCTGTTCCAATAAGGTCACATCATAAAACATTTCAGTCACCATACTTCATAACAATCTCCACTCGATGATTTAGCAGCAGGCACCTCTGCCAAGACTGCTCGTTTCTCACAGAATCTCTATCAAGTCTACTGAAGTCACAGTTACAACACAGCATGCATATTCCTGAATTCCCTGCCTCCATACGCTTTGCCTGAGAAGAAGTTCTCAGTTAATGGTGAATATTATTTTCTGCCAGTCAATCGATTGAAAATTTTACAGAAAACATCTGATTATGTTTGCCTCTGTATTAACTCACAGCTGGTCCTTGCAGTCCAGGGGGTCCTTTGGGTCCAAGGAGACCTCTTGGTCCCTTGAAGATGTAGAAAGATAGAGGGGGAGAGAGAGGGGCGTGGATGTGTGAGAGAGAGAGAGAGAGAAAGAAATATATTAAACGTTTCAGGTTAAATTCTTGTACACAATATTGCAACTTTGATTTTATAAAATGGCACGTTGGGTGAGTTAATTGAACCTTAAGCTGCTTAGCCCTTCTGCACTTGACCTTTGCCCTTCCTCATCTCCGAGGTCAATGGCATTGTCCTGAGAGTGATGTCTATTGGTGGAACAGTTAATATTTGGGGAAATCTTACAGCAACTGCAGCTTTGATGGATGGCCACAGCTTCTGGGATTCTGGAGTGAAATCTGGAGATTTTCAAATCTCTGCCTGAGGAAGTGAGGTAAAGGAGCATTAGAGATGGAGCAATGTGAAGTAGTAATAAACAGAAGGAGTAAGTTGAAGGAGTAATGGGCAAATGGGAATGAGATGAAGGGGTACTGGGGGAGAGAGAAAGTGAAGGGGTATTAAAGAGAGAAAGCAATGTGAAAAGGTAATAAGTAAAAGAAGCGACATCCAGAAGTTTTGAAGAGAGTGAGTGAGGTGAAGGGGTATTAAAGAGAATAAGCAGAGTGAAAGGGTAATGGAAGAGAGAGGGTAATGAGAAGGGATTTTCAGAAAGAGGAAGGGAGGTGGGATTAAGGTGAATCAGAATTAGAGGGAAGGAGTAATAAAAAGGAATGTTGGGAAAGTGAAGTATGAGACACTGGTCTGATTGACTGCATGGGGTGATGAGAGATGAATGGAAGCTGTAATTCAACATTTTCCCAGCAACTTAGGGCAATTTGGCACAGACAGCTTTACTCCATCAGAAAAGCATCCCACTGTGTTTTTCCTGCATGAAAGTGATGACCATATCCTGGATTCTATTCACTAGAATAGGAACCAAGTTCTAATGCCAAGATGTACTTACAGGCTCCCCTGGCAACCCTCTTGGTCCAGCTTCACCATCATCTCCCTGCAGACAAAAGACAAACATTAGATTGCAAACAATCACAACTTGAGATCGAAGACAGACCTACATGTGCTGGAAATGGAGAAGAATCTGGTATCAAGGCTGCACCTGTCAAGTCATATTTGGAAAACAGTCAGCAATATGTCTGTGATTTATTTCAATTTTCTGATGAAATATCTCTTACTATTCATTGAATTAATTAAGGTAAGGTAAAGTCACTATAGTCCCAGAGGTCCACCGGGCTGCTCTCTCATTAGAGAGAAATATTTGGTGGTGGTTTAACCTGAGGGTCACCATGCTTCAGACAAGGGGAGTGGTTGAGAAGCAGAGTCCTTCACAATAACTTCAGCCAGTGCAGGAATTGAACCCATGCATCACTCTGCATCGGAAACCAGCCGTCCAGCCAAATGGAACTTTATCAAATTAATTACCACTTCACTGGTAGATGAATAGATTCAAAATTATTTTGCTGAATGCAAAAACGTTGCACCTACTTGGGGAGGGCCAGAGGCATTGTAACCCATGGAGCAAGGTTCTGGAAAGAAGCAGGAACAACCATTTCAGCTTCTCTCACACATCATTCGTCTGAAGGAAAGAGTTTTGAACTTGGGGAGATAAAAGGGCAAAGGTGTATACATCCCTAATTGTCTTCAGGAAGTGGTGATGAGCTGCCTCCTTGAATTGGTGAGTTATAGAGTGTGTAGGTACTACAGTATTTGACTCCTTGGTTTGGAACAACTGAATGTCTCACACAGACATTTCAGAGGGCATTTACACTGCTGTGGGTCTGGACTCATAGGTAGGCCAGAATGAGTCAGGACAGCAGATCTCCTCTCTCTTAGGGGTATTAGTTTGTACGTTTGTACATTTGATGAGATTTTGCAATAATCCAAACACATTATTATGGTTATTAATGAGTTTAAATTTATATTTCAAGCAATTTAAATTCTCTTAGATGCCAATGTGGGCCTCAAACTCACATTTCCGAGGCATTAGTTCCAGGACTGTAGGTAACTAATCCAGTATTCCACTGTGCTAGCGTCCCCCAAGTTCACACCCCACTGAGTCAACTGACCTCTCCTGTAATCTGTTACAGGCACTGGTCCTATCTGACATACCTAGAGTTCCGGTTACTCCCTAATCCTGACTGGCGGGGTCAATGGTAGGGGGTTTGGAGGGAATTGAGGCAAACACTCACCCGCTCTCCATCTTCCCCTTGTATTCCCATCGGTCCCTGCACACCAGGTTCCCCCTGGAAGAACAGAACAAACAGCAGTGTTAAGCTCTTGATGTATCATCAGAAAGTCTCTGTCACAACGTTCAGGCATTCAGTTTCTCCTGTTGGGAACAACATGTACAGAGAATAGCGTGACCATGAGTACCCTGATTCACTGTCCACTGAGCCATCACATTAGTGAACATGAAACCAGGAGTGGAGCTGTATCTTTGATGCAGATGGCAAAATAACATTCTTCCCCCTCTGCCCATTTGAGATTCATGATTGAAGCTAAGGCCGATAGGCATGCGTTTTATACAACCTAACAATCCAATCACATTATAATGGTTATTAATAAGTTTAAATTTATATTTCAAGCATTCTGGTGAATGAAATTTAAATTTTTTTAGCTGCCACTTGAGATTCACAATCGAAGCTAAAGATAATAGGCACGCGTTTTTATACAACCTAAGCGTGTCCCACAGTGTGTGATTGACATTACAATGTCATGAAATCAGCACACAGGGCAATGTCACAAACGCACAATGAGCGAAAAGATTGGATGAAGCCATTTCTGACCAGTGTTAATTTAGGGATAAATATTACTCCAGAGGATTCCTCTGCTTTCCTTTTTAAATGGTTGGATCAATTACAGGCCACGAGGAGGCTGTACAGTTTAATATCTCATCCTTTCCTTCACTAAACTATTGAACACTCAAGTCAGCATCCAATGCTGTCCTAGAGTACGTGAATCATTCATTGCTGGAATCTTTGTGACATGGGTTCATGCACCCAACCACTTAATATGACTTTACTGGGTGACATACTTGAGGAAGGAGATGCCGGGCTTTGGAAGAGTGTGCAGGAAAGGTCCAAGAGAATGGTTGCAGAGTTGAGGGACATCAATTACCTTTGTTAGAGCGGAGAAGATGGGAGTTTTCCTTGGAGAAGAGAACATGAAGAGGAGATTTGATTGAGATATTCAAAAATTACAAGAAAATCACTTCAAAAGAGAGAAAGTGTTTTCATTCCTGAAAGGATTGAGAATGAACATAGAACATAGAACATAGAACATGACAGCGCAGTACAGGCCCTTCGGCCCTCGATGTTGCGCCGACCTGTGAAACCAATCTGAAGCCTATCTAACCTAAACTATTCCATTATCATCCATATGTTTATCCAATGACCATTTAAATGCCCTTAAAGTGGGCGAGTCTACTATTTTTGCAGGCAGGGCATTCCACACCCTTACTACTCTCTGAGTAAAGAACCTACCTCTGACATCTGTCCTATATCTATCACCCCTCAATTTAAAGCTATGTCCCCTCGTGCTAGCCATCACCATCCGAAGAAAAAGGCTCCCACTGTCCACCCTATCTAATCCTCTGATCATCTTGTATGTCTCTATCAAGTCACCTCTTAACCTTCTTCTCTCTAACGAAAACAGCCTCAAGACCCTCAGCCTTTCCTCATAAGACCTTCCCTCCATACCAGGCAACATCCTGGTAAATCTCCTCTGCACCCTTTCCAATGCTTCCACATCCTTCCTATAATGCGGTGACCAGAACTGTACGCAATACTCCAAGTGCAGCCGCACCAGAGTTTTGTACAGCTGCAACATGACCTCATAGCTCCGAAACTCAATCCCTCTACCAATAAAACCTAACATACTGTACGCCTTCTTAACAACGCTATCAACCTGGGTGGCAACTTTCAGTGATCTATGCACATGGACACCGAGATCTTTCTGCTCATCCACACTACCAAGAATCTTACCACTAGCCCAGTACTCTGTATTCCTGTTACTCCTTCCAAAGTGAATCACCTCACACTTTTCCGCATTAAACTCCATTTGCCACCTCTCAGCCCAGCTCTGCAGCTTATCTATGTCCCTCTGTAACCTGCAATATCCTTCCGCACTATCCACAACTCCACCGACTTTGGTGTCATCCGCAAATTTACTAACCCATCCTTCTACGCCCTCATCCAGGTCATTTATAAAAATGACAAACAGCAGTGGCCCCAAAACAGATCCTTGAGGTACACCACGAGTAACTGAACTCCAGGATGAACATTTCCCATCAACCACCACCCTCTGTCTTCTTACAGCTAGCCAATTTCTGATCCAAATCGCTAATTCACCCTCAATCCCATGCCTCTGTATTTTCTGCTATAGCCTACCATGGGGAACCTTATCAAATGCTCTACTGAAATCCAAATACACCACATCAACCGCTTTACCCTCATCCACCTGTTTGGTCACCTTCTCGAAGAACTCAATAAGGTTTGTGAGGCACAACCTACCCTTCACAAAACCGTGTTGACTATCCCTAATCAAATTATTCCTTTCTAGATGATTATAAATCCTATCTCTTATAATCCTTTCCAACACTTTACCCACAACCGAAGTAAGGCTCACTGGTCTATAATTACCAGGGTTGTCTCTACTCCCCTTCTTGAACAAGGGGACAACATTTGCTAGTCTCCAGTCTTCTGGCACTATTCCTGAAGACAATGACGACATAAAGATCAAAGCCAAAGGCTCTGAAATCTCCTCTCTAGCTTCCCAGAGAATCCTAGGATAAATCCCATCCGGCCCAGGGGACTTATCTATTTTCACACCTTCCAGAATTGCTAACACCTCCTCCTTATGAACCTCAATCCCGTCTAGTCTAATAGACTGTATCTCAGTATTCTCCTCGACTACATTGTCTTTTTCCTGTGTGAATACTGACGAAAAATATTCATTTAGCACCTCTCCTATCTCTTCGGACTCCACGCACAACTTCCCACTACTGTCCTTGACCGGCCCCAATCTTACTCTAGTCATTCTTTTATTCCTGACATACCTATAGAAAGCTTTAGGGTTTTCCTTGATCCTACCTGCTAAAGACTTCTCATGTCCCCTCCTGGCTCTTCTTAGCTCTCTCTTTAGGTCCTTCCTGGCTAACTTGTAACTCTCAAGCGCCCTCACTGAGCCTTCACGCCTCATCTCTACATAAGCCTCCTTCTTCCTCTTGACAAGAGATTCAACTTCTTTAGTAAACCACGGTTCCCTCGCTCGACCACTTCCTCCTTGCCTGACAGGTACATACTTCTCAAGGACACGCAGTAGCTGTTCCTTGAACAAGCTCCACATTTCAATTGTGCCCAGCCCCTGCAGTTTCCTTCTCCATCCTATGCATCCTAAATCTTGCCTCATCGCCTCATAATTGCCTTTCCCCCAGCTATAACTCTTGCCCTGCGGTATATACCAATCCCTTTCCATCGCTAAAGTAAACGTAACCGAATTGTGGTCACTATCACCAAAGTGCTCACCTACCTCCAAATCTAACACCTGGCCTGGTTCATTACCCAGTACCAAATCCAATGCGGCCTCGCCTCTTGTTGGTCTATCTACATACTGTGTCAGGAAAGCCTCTTGCACACATTGGACAAAAACTGACCCATCTGAAGTACTTGAACTATAGCGTTTCCAGTCAATATTTGGAAAGTTAAAGTCCCCCATAACAACTACCCTGTTATTTTCGCTCCTATCCAGAATCATCTTTGCAATCTTTTCCTCTACATCTCTGGAACTTTTCGGAGGCCTATAGAAAACTCCCAACAGGGTGACCTCTCCTTTCCTGGTTCTAACCTCAGCCCATACTACCTCAGTAGACGAGTTGTCATCAAATGTCCTTTCTGCCACCGTAATACTGTCCTTGACTAACAATGCCACACCTCCCCCTCTTTTACCACCTTCCCTGATCTTACTAAAACATCTAAACCCCAGAACCTGCAACAACCATTCCTGTCCCTGCTCTATCCATGTCTCCGAAATGGCCACAAGGGGTGCAGACTTAAAGTAAGTGGTAAAGGAAGTAACGGAGATACAAGGAGAAACATTTTCCCAGAGAATGCACTGCCGGACAGCGTGGCGGAAGCAAATTCAATCGAGGTACTCAAAAGGGAATTGGATTATTATCTCAATATGAATAATGTGCAGGGTCACAGGAAGAAGGTGGGAGAATGGCCCTGGTAAACCGCTCCTTTGGAGAGCAGGCACAGAGTCAATAAGCAAAATAGCCTCTTTCTGTGCTGTGACCATTCTGTGATTGAGTATCTCTCACTATCGCTCTCTTCAAGAAAGAATAGAGGACGTTATTGAGTGACACACAAAACCTCTAGGGTTAGGTTGTGCTAAAATTCCACTCTACGTATATGCCTAACATTGGCTGTTTTACCTCTCTCCCTCTCAAGAAGCTACAAAGACTGAAATGTTTTTCCACTTAGATACTTTCTGTTCTTCACTTCAGCATATTTTTTAATCCAGCTCTAGTGGATGATTCAATGGTCCACTTGTTTGCTGGAATCTGAGCTTCTCTGTTCACATGCAAGCTGGCCATGTCATTCCACCATTTATGCTTGTGTGAAGGATCACACCACCAAGTGGAATTCAAACCCATGTCTTCAGAACCACAGCCTGGGGCTCTAGAATACTAGTCCAGTGATATTACCATGTCGACACCATCTCCTCAGAGTAAAAACATTGAACTTTCAGATTTTTAAGTGCAAAGTACGATAATTTCAAATATCTGGGAACTAAAGGGAATCAGATCCGCAACACAGCGTATCATGTGCTTGTCGCCTGCTGATCTGTGTTCAGCTGTGGGCTGTCGTCTTGGCATGTAGGAGGTGTGAGACACATCTGCACTAGAATCAGTGTACTCGACAACCGAGTCCTGTACTCACCCGGTTCCCCTTCTCTCCAGGCAAGCCAGGCAGCCCATCAAATCCTCGGTCGCCCTGCATAATACAAAAGCAAGACATCAGTGGATACAAGGACATTAAAGCTCAGCAGGAGCTCACAGTCTGTCTCACACGCGTGCAGAACGTACTGAAGGAACCAACAGACACGTACACCCACACAGAATGCACCACACACATGCGCAAAGAATACAGCACACACACAGACCACAGAATGCAAGACAGGGACTGCACAGAGAGAACATATCAGAGACTGAGATCTATGGAGAAAATATAACAGACATAGAAACACACACACACACACACACAGGACTGAGACATGCTCACACACACAGACCATTGCACTGCATAAGCTCCACCAATCTGATGGTGTCACACAGTCTTTAGCAGAAATGAAATAGTCTAGCACAAAAACTGATGAAGATAGGGCATCATTAAATGGCTCCTGACGGCGTTTGTAATTATATCTAACTGGTCAATGTAAGTTGCACGTATTGCTGTACTGGATTAAACAATATTTGGTTGTGTGAGATAAGAAGCAGCAGTGTGTACTACCTACAAGATGCATTGCAGAAATTCACCAAAGATCCTTATACAGCACCTTCCAAAGCCACGATCACTTCCAGCTAGAAGGTCAAAGGCAGCAAATACATGGGAACATCACCCACTGCAAATTGCCCTCCAAGTCACTCACCATCCTGACTTGAAAATATATCGCTGTTCCTTAACAGTCGCTGGGTCAAGATCCCGGAATTCGCTCCCTGATGGCGTTATGGGTCAACCCACAGCAAATGGACTGCAGTGGTTCAAGAAGGGATCTCACCACCACCTTCTCAAGGGAAACTAGTTAAGCAACAGCCTGACATAGTCATAGTCACTAAATCATACCTTACAGGCAATGTCCCAGGCACCACCACTGCCATCCCTGGATACGTCCTGCCTCACCAGCAGGTCAGATCCAGCAGAGGTGGTGGCACAGTGGTATATAGTTGGGAGGGAGTTGTTCTGGAAGTCCTCAACATTGACTCTGGACCCTATGAAGTCTCATGGCTTCAAGTTAAACATAGGCAAGGAAACCTCCTGCTGATTACTACGTACTGTCCTCCTTCAGCTGATGAATTCATACTCCTCCATGTTGAACAACCCTTGGAGGAAGCACTGAGATGGCAAGAGTGCAAAACGAGCTCTGGGTAGGGGATTTCAACATTCACCATCAAGAGCGGCATGGCAGCAGTACTACTGATCAAGCTAGTCATGTCCTAAAGGAAATAGCTGCTATACTGGGTCTGCGCCAGGTGGTGAGGGAACCAACAAGAAAGGAAAACCACACTTGACCTCATCCTCACCAATCTGCCAGCTGCAGTTCATCTGTCGATGACGGTATCAGTAAGAGTGCCCTCCACACAACCCTTGTGGAGATGAAGTCTCACCTTCACATTGAGAATGACCTCCATCGTGCTGTGTGGCACTATCATTGTGCTAAATGGGACAGACTTTGCACAGATCAAGCAACTCAAGGCTGGGCATCGATGAGGCACTGTGGGTCATCAACAGCAGCAGAAATGTACTCCGACACAATCTGTGACCTCATGGCCCGGCATATTCCCCACTCAACAATCACCATCAAGCCAAGAAATCAACTCTGGTTCAATGGAGAGTGCAGGAACAACACCAGGCATACCTGAAGATGAGGTGTCAACCTGGTGGAGCTACTAAACAGGACTACCTGCTTGCTGCTTATGCTGTTTGGCAAGTGACAAATGGAGCTAATCAGTCCCACAACCAACAGATCAGATCTAAGCTCTACAGTCCTGCTGTATCCAGTTGTGAATGGTGGTGGGCAATTAAACAACTCACTGCAGGAGAAGGCTCCTCAAATATCCCCATTCTCATTGATGGAAGAGCCCAGCACACTCATGCAAAAGATAAGGCTGAATCTTCAGCCAGAACTCCCAAGTAGATGATTCATCTCGGCCTCCTCCAGTGGTCCTCAGCACTACAGATACCAGTCTTCAGCCAATTCACTCCATGTCATATAAATAAATGGTTGGAGACACTGGATTCTGCAAAGTTTACGGGCCCTGACAACGTTCTAGCAATAGTACCGAAGACGTATGCTCCAGAACTTACCACTCCCCTAGCCAGGCTGTTCCAGTTTGGGTTCCACTAGGGCCACTCAGCTCCTGACCTCATTACAGCCTTGCTTCAAACATTGACAAAACAACTGAATTCCAAAGTGAGAGTGACAGCCCTTGTCATCAAGGCTGCATTAGACCGGCTGTAGCATCAAGGAGCTCTAGCAAAATTGGAATCAATGGGTACCAGGGGGCAAATTCTCCAGTGGTTGAAGTCATACCTGACAATAGGAAGATGGTTGGGATTGTTGGATGTCAGTCATCTCCAATCCTTCTCTGCCGGAGTTCGTCAGGGTAGTGTCCTTGACCCAACCATCTTCAGCTGCTTCATTAATGACATTCCTTCGATCGTAATGTCAAAAGTGGGGATGTTCAGTCATGATTGCACAATGTTCAGCACCATTCGTGATTCCTCAGATACTGAAGCAATCCATGCTCAAATGCAACAAGATCTGGACAATATCCAGGCTTGGGCTGACAAGTGGCAAGTGACATTCACACCACACAAATGCCAGGCTATGACCATCACGAATAAGAGACAATTTAAGCACTGCACCTTGGCATTCAACGGTGTTATCATCATTGAATCTCCCAATATCAACATTTTGGGGGTTATCATTGACCAAAAACTCAACTGAACCCACAACATCAACACAGTGGCTACAAGAGCAGGTCAGAAGCTAGGAATCCTGCGGCGAGTAACTCACCTCCTGACTCCTCAAAGCCTGTTCATCATCTACAAGGCACAAGTCAGGAGTGTGATGGAATCATCCCCACTTTGCCTGGATGAGTGCAGCCCCAACAACACTCAAGAAGCTTGACAGCATCTAGGATGATGATTGGCACTACATCCTCAAGTATCTACTCCCTCCACCATTAACGCTCAGTGGCAGCGGTATGTACTATCTACAGCATGCACTGCAGAAATTCACCAAAGATCCTCAGATAGCACCTTCCAAATGCATGACTATCTAGAAAGACAACGGCAGCAGATATATGGGAACACCACCACCTTCAAGTTCTGCTCCAAGCCACTCACCATCCTGACTTGGAAATATATCACTGTTCCTTCATTGTCGCTGGGTCAGAATCCTGGAATTCCCTCCCTAATGGCATTGTGGGTCAACCCACAGCAGGTGGACTGCAGCGGTTCAAGAAGGTAGCTCACCACCACCTTCTCAAGGACAACTAGGGACAGGCAAAAAGTACTGGCCAGCCGGTGATGCCCACATCACAGAAATAAATTTTTAAAAAACTATGAGCAGGTAACAAATGCTGGCCAGCCAGTGACGTCCACATCCCAGGAATGAATTTAAAAAAGTATTTTCTCATGAAGAATTAATCATGTTTACTCTTTTCCACTGCCAATTAAATGGGCTATCAGATGTAATATAGACAAGAGAGTTAAGGGGGATTCTTGTGGTGTAGTGGTAGTATTCCTAGCTTGGGCCATCAGCCTGGTTTCAAATCCCACCTGCTCCAGTGAAATAACATTTCTGAAGACGCTAATTCAAGAACATAGAGGATTACAGAGGATTAGCGACAGCACTCTACACCAACCATATACCACAAGTGGTTGGTATTGCAACATACAATATGATTATCAATGATGGGGATCATTACTTAAATATCCCAAGATAGCTGCAGTGGAGAAAAAAATCCATTTGACTCAAGAGAAAAACATTTCAGAAGGAATAATTAGCCTCTCACTTTAAGAATATTTAGATATTCAAAAGTTGCAGGACTTTGAGCAGACAAGCTGTCAGCAATACAAGTGGAAGCAGCTGCAAAGCAGAAGAAAACCTTAACCTGAGGGCTGGTAAAAGGCACAGTGAATGCCTTGGGCGAACAGGAGAACAAACCTGGTCACACTGCTAAGTTACAGAGATCTTGCAGAAGGTCCTGTGGGAGCAGTTTAGTGCTCTTGGTTAAAGTTTGGAATTGCCTTGGGCAATGGGGAAAAGTTTTAAAACTACAGTGCAAAAGACCAGGCTGGAAAGGACAGAAGGTGAAAATGACTACTTATTCTTCAGAACAGGCATCACTACCTTTCCAAGCAAGCTCCATGAAGCATAGATTTTGAAGGTAGAGTTTAATGGAAGAAAGCAGTTAGAAGATTTTACGTTTGTAATAAGACTGGGACATTCATAATTTACACTATGGTTTCGTCAAGGTAGTATATTCAGACCACAAAGATTTATTTGAAAAATTACACAAATAGATGTGCATGTTCCTAAGATTATGAAAGATAGAAATAAATCTGCTTTGCCCATGAAGAATCATGAAACTTCCATCCTGGCTGTAGAAGTCAAGAAAACCTCCAGGAGAAGGGAAACTATCATTTTGACTGAACAAAGCAGGGACATTCCCTAGTAAGCCGTACAGAGATACAGTGTTCGCATAACAGAGAACTCAAAATATTATTGGAAGCATATCATAGAACATTGCAATAAGAGAGTTCAGAAGACTCGCAAATAAAATACTGCAATATTGCTGAGTCAGAGTTTAAAAGTTTGAAGAGTCTTTAAAACAAGAGAATTAAAATAGCAATGATTTAATACAAGGATACAAGCTTTAAAAACATCAATATTTGTCTTTTGTAAAACCATGTAATCTTTGAAAAAGTAAAATGAACAGCATTGAAATGCTGCAGATTTAAAACAGCTTTAACGTATGTAGAATAAGTAACAATCAACAGAAGAAATGTTGCTATTAAGATTTAAATGTCAGATTTGGCCCAAGTAAAAGACAATATTGTACATCTTGGAGAAAATAGTTCTTAAGATGTTGAATTGCCTCAAAACTAAAGACAAAATTCTAAGCTGAACAAGCAATTACACTTTTATATTCAATAGGACCTACGGCTTTTGATGTTTTGAGTCACCAAAATATAAGACATAAATACCTTTCAGGACAAGCTAACAGCTTTTGATAATTATTTCAATCAGCGAACAAACAAAATACATGGGACAGTAAGATTCAACAGACCAATTAAGCATCCAAGGGAATCAATAGATAACTTCATCAACATCTCCTATAGATTAGTGGAAAACTATGACTCTGGAGCTTTGAAATCAGAATTGAGAAAAGACAGAATTACAACTTGAATTATTAATGACCTTTTACCAGACTTATTACAGTCTGAAGAGGATTTAACTTCGGAGAAAGTTATTCAGATTGTGCTGGACGCAAAAACCAGGAAAATCACAGGCAAATCCTGAGAGGGAAAAGACAACCTTGCTGTGGGAAAGCAACAGAACCTAGCTACTTTGGAGGGTACAGACACATGAAAGGCCAACACAAACAGCAGGACAAACAGTAAATGCTAAGAGTCAATCTCAGCATACTGAAGCAAAGGAGCCTTACAGACACAAGCAGTATCCAGCCATGACAGGAAAATTGTACATCTATAAAACTCTAGGTCACTTCCAAAGGATGTGCAGACGTATGGCTCCAGTTCAGAGTAGCAAAAATACAAATGCTAACTTGTACAAAGATGTTGCTTAAATAGAACCGCCACCACTGGGAAAGATATGAGAGACATTCCTAAGGGAAACTGATAATCCAAATGACCAGAACGTGGAAGGACTAGTTTATGTCAATGCACATCTCAATAATTTTTCGCTTGATACAGGAATGAGTGTCAGTGCCCTATTGCATCAGTTTGCGCCTACACTGATAATCCAAGTGGGATGACTCTCAAAAGTAAAGACATGCTACAAGTGACACTTCAACACAACAAGTATGAGAGTTGAAAATATATGCATAATTTCTAATCAACAGTTCTCACTTTTGAGCCTACACACATCCCGACCTCATTATTCTTACCGTAGGAGAATGCAGTTGGAAAAGAACTGGTACAGACACAAAGCATTGTCAAACACCAGGTAATGGGGCGCCCACCAGAAGGTTACACTAGGCATCTCAAAATGATGGCAGAAGCAAACAGAAGAAAAGAATCCACTTCAATTAATTTCATACTGTCACCAATAAAGAAGCCTCAGGCTTTACAGGCCCTATGCAAAAGTTTTCCATTCCTAGCACCTTGAACAAAGATTTTTTTTCTATTCATTTGTGGGATGTGGGCATCGTTGGCTGGCCAGCATTTCTTGCCCATCCCTAATTGTCCTTGAGAAGGTGGCGATGAGCTGCCTTCTTGAACCACGGCAGTCCTCCTGCTGTGGGTTGACCCACAATGCTATTAGGGAGGGAATTCCAGGATTTTGACCCAGCAACAGTGAAGGAACGGCGATATATTTCCAAATCAGGATGGTGGGTGACTTGGAGGGGAACTTGGAGGTGGTGGTGTTCCCAAATGTCTGATGCCCTTGTCCTTCTAGGTGCAAGTGGTCATGCATTTGGAAGGTGCTGTCTGAGGATCTTTGGTGAATTTCTGCAATGCATTGTATTAATAGTACACACTGCCGCTGCTGAGCGTTGGTGGTGGAGGGAGTGAATGCTTGTGGATGTAGTGCCAATCAAGTTGAGTTGCTTTGTCCTGGATGGTGTCAAGGCGCTTGAGTGTTGTTGGGGCTGCACTCTGAGGCAAGTGGAGAGCATTCCATCAGGCTCCTGACTTGTGCCTTGTAGATGGCGGACAGGCTTTGAGGAGTTAGAAGGCGAGTTACTCGCCAGTATTCCTAGCTTCTCGCCTGCTCTTGTAGCCACTGTGTTTACGTAGCGAGTCCAGTCGAGTTTCTGGTCAACGATAACACCCAGGATGTTAACAGTTGAGGATTCAGTGATGGTAACACAACTGAATGTCAAGGGGCAGTGGTTAGATTGTCTCTTATTAGTGGTGGTCATAGCCTGGCATTTGTGTGGTGCAAATGTCACTCGCCACTTGTCAGCCCAAGCCTGGATATTGTCCAGATCTTGTTGGATTTGAACATGGACCGCTTCAGTATCTGAGGAATCACGAATGGTGCTGAATATTGTGCAGTCATCGGCAAACATCCCCACAACAATTAAGTATGACTCCCACCACCAGAGAGTTTTCCCCCTGATATGCATTAATTCCAGTTTTGCTAGAGATCCTTGATGCCACAGTTGGTTGAATGCAGCCTTGATATCAAGAGTTGTCATTCTCACCTCTGGTATTCAGCTCTTTTGTCCACGTTTAAACCAAGGCTGTAAAGAGGTCAGGAGCTGAGTGGCCCTCGCAGAACCCAAACTGGGCATCACGGAGCAGGTTATTTATGAGCAAATGCTGCTTGATAGCACTGCTGATGACACCTTCCATCATTTTCCTGATGATCAAGAGCAAACTGATGGGGTAGTAATTGGCCGGGTTGGATTTGTCCTGCTTTCTGTGTACAGGACATACTTGAGCAATTTTCCACATTGTCGGGTAGATACCAGTGTTGTAACTGTACTGGAGCAACTTGGCTAGGGGAGCGCAAGTTCTGGAGCACAAATCTTCAGTACTATTGCTGGAATGTTGTCAGGGTCCGTAGTCTTTGCAGTACCAGTGCCTCCAAGCTTTTCTTGATATCACGAGAAGTGAATCGAATTAGCTGAACACTGGTATTCACTGGGGACCACTGTAGGAGGCCGAAATGGATCATCCACTCGGCACTTCTGGCTGAAGATTGCTGCTATTCTTCAGCCTTATCTTTTGTACGGATGTGCTGGGCTCTTCCACCATTGAGGATGGGGATATTTGTTGTTGGGGCTGCACTCTGAGGCAAGTGGAGAGCATTCCATCAGGCTCCTGACTTGTGCCTTGTAGATGGCGGACAGGCTTTGAGGAGTTAGAAGGCGAGTTACTCGCCAGTATTCCTAGCTTCTCGCCTGCTCTTGTAGCCACTGTGTTTATCCACCAACATGCACGACTGGATGTGGCAGGACTGCAGAGCTTAGATCTGATCCATTGGTTGTGGGATCACTTAGCTGTCTATCATTTGCTGCTTCTGCTGTTTGGCGTGCAAGTAGTCCTGTTTGGTGGCTTCACCAGGTTGGTATCTCATCTTCAAGTATGCCTGGTGCTGCTCCTGGCAAGCCCTCCTGCACTCTCCATTGAACACGACTGATTCCCTGGCTTGATGGTAATGGTTGAGCGGGGCATATGCCAGGTCATGAGGTTACAGATTGTGCTGGAGTACAATTCTGCTGCTGTCGATAGTCCTCATAGACACCCTTCTTGAGTTGCTAGATCTGTGCAAAGTCTGTCCCTTTTAGCACGGTAATAGTGCCATACAACACAATGGGAGTTAGATGGGAGTTATTCTCAATGTGAAGGCAGTACTTCGTCTCCACAAGCACTGTGAGATGGTCAGTCTTACTGATACTGTC
Organism: Rhincodon typus; assembly: GCF_021869965.1. Taxonomy (NCBI): domain Eukaryota; kingdom Metazoa; phylum Chordata; class Chondrichthyes; order Orectolobiformes; family Rhincodontidae; genus Rhincodon; species Rhincodon typus. Next base: position 8,002,234 of record NC_063366.1, read on the forward strand.
ATGGACAGATACAACTGCAGCTGGCAGATTAGTAAGGATGAGGTCAAGTATTCTTTTTCCCTCTTGTTGATTCCCTCACCACCTGGCGCAGACCCAGCGTAGCAGCTATTTCCTTTAGGACATCATCAGTTTGATCAGTAATACTGCTGCCGAGCAACTCTTGGTGGTGAACATTGAAATTCCCCACCCAGAGTACATTTTGTGCCCTTGCCATCCTCAGTGCTTCCTCTAAATGTTGTTCAACATTGAAGAGTACTGATTCATCAGCTGAGGGAGGACGGTATGTGGTATTCGGCAGGAGGTTTCCTTGCCCAGGTTTAACCTGAAGCCATGAGACTTCATGGCGCCGGAGTCAATGGTGAGGACTCCCAGAGCAACACCCTCCCGACTGTACACGACTATGCCATCACCTCTGCTGGGGCTGTCCTGCCGGTGAGACAGGACATATCCAGAGATAACAATGGTGGTGCCAGGGACATGGTGTGTAAGGTATGATTCTGTGAGTATGACTATGTCAGGCTGTTGCTTAACTAGTCTGTGAGACAGCTCTCCCAATTTTGGCACTAACCCCCAGACGTTTGTGAGGAGGACTTTGCAGGGTCGAAAGGGCTATTTCTGCCATTGTCTCTTCCGGTGCCTAGGCCAATGCCAGGTGATCCATCCAGTTTCATTTCTTTGAGACTTTGTAGTGATTGGTACAACTGCGTGGCTTGCTAGGCCATTTCAGAGGGCAGTTGAGAGTCAACCACATTGCTGTGGGTCTGGTGAGGGTGGCAGATTTCCTTCCCTGAAGGGCATTAGCGAACCAGATGGGTTTTTCTGACAATCAAGAATGATTTCATGGTGATCAGTACATTATTAATTCCAGACTTTATTTTACCATGGTGGGATTCGAACCTGGGTCCCCATAACATCAACTGGGTTTCTGAATTAATAGTCTATCGATAATACCACTAGGCCACTGCTTACCCCTTGATCAAAAGACTAAAGATCAAAGGATCAAAAGACGATAAACCAAAGCTCGCCAGAAGCAAGACTGAAGTTGTGAGGGCTGCAAAACAGCCCAGTAATCAAATTGATCCAAAAATTTTTATTCTAATGCTGGATGATATGCTTTAAAACAACATTTTATCCTTTGTAACTCCGTGAAAGGCAGATCAACATTGACGGATTCCAGATATAACCAAAAAGAAGATATTGCCTAGTGTGAAAATCTAATTTATTGCAAGGATGAAAATATTTTTCTAACACTGCAGCAAACTTCCATAATGGACACGCACAAGTTTAAAGGTCCTTGAGACGATATTATGGGAAAACTACCTGAGTTAGCAAGGAAGTTTTCTGCTACGAAGAGAATTCAGGAAATTACAAGCTCTTGAGATAAGTTAATGGACCAACAACTGGGTTTAACAGGAACGATGTTCTTGTAAAGGATACATGAGAGATAAAAGATCCTCCAGTGGGGGAATAATGTACAGTCAACTGGAATTAAAGTCAGCAGTTCTCAAGCCAACTACTAATTTTCGAATCTTGAAGGAAATATGTTTTGGAATAATTGTCATAATCTCCAGATTGCCTGTTATTGTAAAGTCACAGACTTGAAGAAACAAGAGGTAAATATTGTTATAACTATACATGTAAATGCTAACTATTAAAAAAAGCTCAATGGGAGATGTTGAATCAGAGAATGGTTCTGAAAAAGCTAATGGTGAAGCCGCAAAAGTTCCACCCAATCTGATACTTCCTTTGGGTAGAAAAGAAAGTCTAGCATGAAATCCTGATGGAAACTGACATGACATATCTGGCTCCTGATAATCTCTATACAGGTCGGCGCAACATCGAGGGCCGAAGGGCCTGTACTGCGCTGTAATGTTCTATGTTCTATAATTATGCCCAACTCGTCAAATGTAACTTGTACCTATGGAGACAGAAACAAAGTTAAGGATTTACAGCATCTGCAGTATTTTGCTTTTGTAAATTGCACCCATTGGTATTGCGCAATAACCTATATCTTGTTGTGTAAGACAAATGCCTCTTCTTGTTAAGACTCAATAACGGTTTCCCTCTATTGTTTATTTGATAGCTCCTTGGACATAGTACAAAAAGAACATGGTACAAAAAGAATAATCAGTGGAAGCACTCTACTCCATCATGGGACACAATGGTGGGTAGTGCAATACAAGACAACCACATCATGGGGACTGACACACAGAAAGAGTAAGTAAAGTGAGCGCTGGTCTTCTAGAGTGCGTGAAGGGAATTAATAATTGAAAATACCGAATGACTATTCTGCATTTCACCGTAGAATGGAGAAAGGAACTTAGTGAAATTACAATCACAAGTGAAGTAGTACTGAGCATACTGATGGGACTATCAGCTGACGAGTCTCCAGATCAAGATGGATTTCATTTTAGGATCTTGAAAAAGGTTGCTGATGAGGTAGTACATGCATTAGTGTTAATTTTCCAAACTTCATCGGATTCAGGAAAAGTCTCATCACCCAAAAAGTAGCAAGTATAACTCCTATTTAAGATCAGAGGGAGAACTGTAAACAAAGAACTATAGGCTTGTTAGCTTCATGCCCATTGTGAGGAAAGTGTTAAAATTGATCAATTAAGACATTATAGCTGTATACTTAGACAAAACTTAAGGTAATGGTAGAGACAGGGCACGGTTTCATGGAAGGGAGTGCAGTTTTCACCTCCTTATTTAAGGAAGGACTTAAATGCATTGGAGAAGCCTCAGAGGAAGTTTGCTGCACACTCACGCCACAGGGACTCCTATACACTATTACAGTGACTGATAAGCACACACAAGCACACATAAACACAAACACAACACAGAAAACACAATAGATACTGATACAGCGGCACAGGGACTGAGGCACATACACTGCACCATGAGGACTCTCTCTCTCTCTCTCTTACATGCACACACACAATACCATGGGGACTAAGATACAAACAAACATAATACCACAGGGACTGTCTCTCCTATACGTGCACACACACACACCACCATGGAGATTCTCACACATAGCACTAGGGGATTGGCACACAACAACCACACACATGGATATACACATACATACCGACCATGTGAGACTGACTTACATCCACGCACAAACAAACAGATATAAACACAGAGACAGAAACAGATATACACAAACACAGAAGATAACAGGTACAGACAGATACACATTCAGACAGGAACTGACTGTTCAAAAGATGAATGTGGAGCTGGAGGAACAGAGCTGGTCAGGCTGTGAGGAGCAGGAAATTTGACTTTTCAGGTAGGAACCCTGCTTCAGAAAAGGGGAGGGGGAAGGGAGCTGAGAAATAAAGAGAGAGAGGAGGGGTGGGCTGGGGAAGGTAGGTGGGATGGTGATAGGTGAGTGTAGGTAGGGAGTGGTGCAGATTGGTCAGTGAGATAGGTGTGGCAGATAGGTGGGAGAGAAGATGGACAGGTTGTGTCAGGTCAAGGAGGCGGGGATGGGAGGGAGGCTTGGACATGGGATGAGGCTGGGGGTGGACAGATTTTAAAACTGGTGAATTCCATGTTTAGATCATTGGGTTGTAGGCTCCCAAAGCAGAAAATGAGGTGTTGCTCCTCCAGTTTGCAGGTGGTGCCGTTGTGACACTGGAAGAGGCCCAGGATGGATATGTCATCCAGGCACTGGGAGGGAGAGTTAAAATGGTTGGCGACCAGCAGGTGTTGTCATTTGTCACGTACAGAGCGCAGATGATCTACGAAACGGTCTCAGAGTCTACACTTGGTGTCACCAATGTAGAGGAGGCCACATTGGGAGCAGTGGATACAGTAGACCAAGTTGAAGAATGTAAGGTGAACCCCTGTGTGATATGGAAGGTTTGTTTTCTGCCTTGAATGGAGGTGAGGGGGTGGGTGGGGGGATATGTAGGGACAGGTGTAGCACTTCCTGCAGTTGCCAGGAAAGGTGCCAGAGATGGTGGGGTTAGTGGGTAGTACGGAGTGGACGAGAGAGTCGCGGAGATACCGGTCCCTACAAAAGGCAGATAGGGGTGGGGAGGAAATTATCTCTTTGGTTGTGGGGTCAGATTGTAGGTGGCGGAAGTGACGATGAATGATGCGTTGGATGCGGAGGTTGGTGGGGGTGATCTGATGACAAGGGGGAATTCTATCTTTACCTTTTTTGGAAGGAGGGGCCTCATCCCCTGTCTAAGCCTCCTTCTCATCCCCGCCACCTTGACCTGACACAACCTGTCCATCTTCTCTTCCATCTATCCACTCCACCTATCCCACTGACCAATCCCCACCACGCCCTACCTGCACTTATATATCACCAGCCCACCTACCCACCCCAGCATCACCCCTCCTCTCTCTATTTATTTCCCAGCTCCCTTCCCCCTCCCCATTTCTGAAGAAAGGTCCCAACCCAAAACGTCAACTTTCCTGCTCCTCTGATGCTGCCTGACCTGCTGTGTTCCTCCAGCTCCATACTGTGTTGTCTCTGACTCCAGCCATCTGCAGCTCTTGCTATCTCCAAATAAAAATACAAACTGCGTTTTCACACATTGACATGGGTCATTTGATTTGCAGCACTACATACCACACTAACATCCCTTTAGCTTTTTGTTTAAATTCTGTGCTCCTTGCATGTGAGTGACAATGTTCAGACAGCATTCATAGCCATTCTAATACTAAGGATGGAAATAGCTGAATTCAGAAGCCTCCCTGCCCAGTAACAACATCTCCAACTGACAAGGGAAAGGATGAATTCAGTTCAGATACACGATTTTACTCATCCATATTTACCCCACCTGCTCTTACCGAAGAAGAAACTTATAGCGACCCTAACCGCATTCTCTCTTGCCACATCCCAACACACATTTTGCACCATCTCCAATTCCTTTAATCATGCTCCTCCTGCAACCTCTTAACTCCTTTCTGCCCTGAACCACTGTGCCCCTCTCTTACCCCTGTGAGTACACCACCCCCCACCACTTAATCTGTCACGGTTGCTTAGCATCACCTTCTCTCTAATATCCAATCTCTCTCTCTCACACACACACACACACACACACACACACACACACACACACACCCTTGAGCACCACTTCTCTTCCATACCTTAATTCCATGCTCGCCTGGCATTCCTCGTGCTCCATCAGCTCCCGAACGACCCTGTAACACAGCCAGTTTTGTTAATCTGAAGCTGCAATGAAAATCGCTAGCAGTTTAACAGAAGAGAGATGCAGAGAATTGTTCACTCACCCTCCGTCCAGATCGGCCCGGTGCACCTGGGGCACCCTGGGCACCACGTGGACCCTGTTTAACACAAGGATATATTAATCACTGTGCATCCCCAGTTATTCATTGTACAGGCCCAATGTAACATCATGTACCCCATCCCCATCCCCAACACTGTCACACAGTGGAACACCGCCCACAGTGTCATGCATTGAAACACCCCACACACACTTGCCGTGAGCTACATCAGATGCCTACCTGAGGCCCAATATCTCCTCGCTCTCCCTTCAGTCCTGGTCCTCCAGGACTCCCCTAGAAAACAAGAATAACGAGTCTAATCAGCAGGTGGCAGAAGACATTGGGATGTACATCATCTGAACACCAGCGTGGCACTGGGAGGCTGGTCAGTGGTCCTGGATTTACCGTTCATTACACAGATTCTATTTCCCCTTAGTCACACTGACCTTACAGAGGGTAGCACAGCTATCCCCTGACACATAGGCACACACTCCACAATCTGCGTCTAATATTTGCAGCTTATCTCAGTGCTTACACATAATACTTAATGTGGAACTGTGCTGCAAGGGGCTATCCTCTCTGATTGAATTGCTCATCAGGCAACAGTACAGATTCACAAGAACTGTCCCAGAGCCGAGAAACAAAGACAGACTGAAGAAGCTGGAGTGGTGTTCCTAGATGAAGGTGATGGCTGAGGGATGACTGACAGCAATATTCAAAGTCAATGAGTGTCTGGACGGTGTAGAGAGGAAGAAGCTGTCCCAATGAAAGACTGCAGCTGCGAACTGGTCCATTCATGAGTGGAAAGAGAGGGCACAGGTTAAATGTCATTCACGAGGGAAGAAACTTCAGAGGGGAGGAGAAACTATCATACAGTGAGTGGGGAGGATCCGGGTCACAAACAACAGATTCAAATTCAATCATGGCCTTCAAGGGAGAAATTGGACTATTAGCTGGAAGGCAGCAGTGTCTTAAGGGGAGAGGCCAAGGCGGAGACATGAGGAGAGTTACTCTTATAAGGAGTTGAATGGCTTCCTCCTGCGCTATTTGAACCAACCTGTTCAGAGATAATCCCACATACCTCTAGAGGAGGTGGGACTTGAACCCAGGCCTTGTGGATCAGGGTGAGGGACACTACCACTGCACCACAAGAACCCTACCTGCCTCCTGGGCTGTAACCAACTTGTGATTGCATGAACCCAGCCAGAGACACTCTGAAGTACCTCATTGTGAAGTGAGAAATCGCGAGCAGTAATGATCAGACGCCTTGGGTGTTAACACGGTTTCACTCAGGTGGTGAGGCTGGGAATGACTGGCATGAGTTTGTCTCCGAGTCCCCTTTGTGACTCTCAGCAAATTCCTTCTTGCCCCAACTCCAGCCCCATCCCTAATTCCTGCAGCACCATGGTATAGAGCAGACAGCTGCTGAAGAGGGCAGATGGTGATATGATGGGGACAGCTGAACCTGGAGAGATGCCAGGACCACTGCATGCTCTCTTTATCACCCACTCCATGCAACCTCCAACACATCCAACATTGTGCAAGGCAGATATTTTCCCCTAAATGTCCCCTCATCCATCTGACACATTGAGATCCATCAAATTCACCCACTGATATTCCCAGGCAGCACAGCAAGAACTTCACATGCTCCGAAGTTTGGACCAGCATGAACATAGAGTGGTCAGCAAGTACATCTTCTAACCATACCTTACTGCAGGTTGGCACATTCCAAATGCAAAGCCGTGAGTAGCCCTAGGGCAACGCACCATCATCTGACCCAGCAGCGGACAGACTCCACTAGTGCCTTCCCTCACACAAAGACACAGCTCCGTGAATTGATGGTATCACTCGTATACGTTATCAAAATAATGAAAACAATCAAGTGAGGGAGCATTGCTGAATGCACTTTTAACAATGCAGCACTCCCTCGGTACCGACCCTCCGATAGTGTGGCACTCCCTCAGAACTGACCATCTGACAGTGTGGCACACCCTCAAAATTCACCCTCTGACATTCCAAAGATGCAGATACAGTTAGAACATTTAAAAGACATTTGAATAGATACATGAATAGGATAGGTTTAGAGGGATATGGTGCAAACACTGGCAAGAGGGGCTATTTTAGTTTGGTATACTTGGTCAGCACAGATGAGTTGGACTGAAGGATCTGTTTTTGTGCTTTGTGACACTATGACTCACTCCCTGAACTGATCATGGTCTGACTCTACAATCAGCCTCTTTTTCTGATCCACCTGATGAGTCAATATTCCCATGTCCACTTCTTTCAATGGCACTTGGATCAAATTAGTTCATCATACAATGACACCCACCCCCCCACATTTCGAACTATGCATTTTTTTAATGATTAAATTTCAAGTCATCTTTGCCCTCAATGACTCCCAACTCCAATTTAATTTTTAAGCCCCACTTCCATGCAGTTTGCCTCAACCAGTTTGCTGACTGGCAAACCGATGGGGAGAAAAAAAACTTACCAAGGGTCCAGGTCGTCCTGTGAACCCCATTGGTCCTGGTGGTCCTCTTAAAGCCAACTAGAAGTGGAAGAGATAGATCAATTGAGGTTTGACGTTTTCATCAGTAAACATATCTATTTCCTTCCTGAATCTGTTGATTGATTCTGTCCTCCACTGCACACCAGGTCACTGAGTTCTCATTGCATCTGCTCTGCCATTCAATAAACCCAACGGCCCAATTCTGCTTCTACGTCTTATGGTCCAAATTGGCCTGTGGGATGCCTGATCCGCTTGAATTTCCCTTCAAACAGCCATGCCCACAACCCTGCACTGCTCTGCCCTTAGGAAGCATGGCTGAGCCAGTTCGGACTGCTGTGTTCTTCAGGACTGAAAACAAAAATGCTGGCGATTACAGAAGGTCAGGTAAATCCATGGGGAGAGAGAGCAAGCTAACATTGAGTCTAGATGACTTGATCTCCATGCTGTTATCTCCAGCATTTTTTTTCGTTTTCAGTACAGATTCCAACATCTCCATTAATTTGCTCCTACACGGTGTTCTTCAGGTGGACGTCTCTGCATTTTGTTTAGTTCTTTAACTGATAACACCTATTCCTTTGGTACTTAGATCAAGAGACCACCACCCTCCATAACCCCACATCTTGCAGGATACATTAAGCAAAAACAAAAATGAGCACTTGGAGCACGAGACAAGACCGTTGAAAGGAAGAACAAAGGGACGTTCCCTCCGAACGCTGGGCCGTTGGTCACGTGAGCTGCTCGCTCGCGCCCACGCACCCCCCACCCCACCGCCAGTTAGCAAACTCTGCCATCAGCGGGTGGTGTGACACCGCTCCCACTAGTGCGGGGTGGCGAAAGGGGAGAGCGAAGGCGGTGAAAATCGTCCGGGTGAAGCCTTTGAGTCGAAAGGGAAAGGGCCTGGATCGGGTCAGTGGGGCTGGCTACTCACCCGAGCCTGCTGCAGGATCGCCTGAGCCTGGGCCTCCTGCGCGGACACGACCGGCCCCTTGTCACCTCCACTGGCGCCGAATCGGAACTGGAAACGGGAAAAAAGAAGAGGGAGAACACAACGGGTATATACACATACAGGTAGGAGAACGGCGACACCACCTCATCCCCGGGTGCCCGCCAACCCTGACGCAATCTCCCACCCACTACGTGTAGCAGCAAGGACATGGCCGTAGTAATGCTCCCCGATGTCAAACTTTTCACCCAAAACAGTCTCCAGCCCCACGCAGTCTGTCTCGGCCTCATCGTCAATACATCCTGCAGGGTTTTTTTTGTGATAACAAGGTGTAGAGCTGGATGAACACACCAGGCCAGGCAGCATCAGAGGAGCAGGAAAGCTGACGTATCGGGCCTAGACCCTTCTCCAGCATCTGCAGTTCCTACTATCTCTGAAAGGGGTTTTTTTGTGACTGGAGATCGACCTCCGGGATGGTAGGTTGCCTGGAAATTCTCTGAAAAATTAGCAGGGAAAGCAATTCACCTCGGCTCAAGTTATCCTGGAGGCAGTTAGCAGCTTCCTGTGAAAAAATCTTAATTAACTGCAGCAGACAGGCAATTATTTCCTGCTATTTGCTTCCGAGGAAAAGGAGTCATCTCCTGCCACTTCGCAGGTAGCCGAAAAGCAAACTTTTTTTTGGAAATGTCTCAACTACTTCATGCAGTTTCTTGAATGTTTCTTGTAATTTTTTTTTTCCAAATGCTTCTTGCAATTTCCCACATCCCTCCTGAGGAGACAAACAATTATTTCGCAAAATTTCTGAAATACTTCCCGAGGAAATGCAATGGCTTTTGGTGATTTGTCGATTACTTTTGACAGTTTCTGAAATACAGTCCTGGAGGCAAGGAATAATTTTGCGTGATTTCTTAAAAACCTCCAGTAATTTTTTTCAAATACTCAACAAATGGCAGGACACTAGGAGCTCAGAGGTATATTGAGGGTGCTTATCCATAATTCCCTGAAGGTGGCAGGACAGGTTAATCAGATGGTTAAAAAGGCATATGGGACGCTTGCCTTGATCAGTTGAGGCAGAGATCAGAAGAGCAGGGAGGTCATATTGGAGCTGTATAAGAGTTTAGTTAAGCCACAGCTGGATTACTGTGTGCAGTTCTTGACACCACACGATAGGAAGGATGTGGTTACACTGGAGGGTGCAGTGGCGACTGACCAAGATGTTGTCTTGGATGGAGCACTTCAGCTATGAAGAGAGGCTGGATAAGCTCCGGTTGTTTTCTTTGGAGCAGAGAAGGCTGAGGGGGGAACCAGGTTGAGGGGCATAGACAAGGTGCATAGAAAGCAGCCGTTCCTCTTAGTCAAAGGGCCTGTTACAAGCGGACATAATATTAAAATGAAAGGCAGGAGGATTATTTGAGGAACACATGTTTTCACACAGGGTGATGGGAGTCTGGAATACACTGCCAAGGAGGGTAGTTGAGGCAGGAAAATTCACAACCTTTACTTGAATGAGCAGTTGAACTGTCATAAATTTGAAGGTGTGAGCTTAGACTGGGGAAGTGGGACTAACTGTAAGTAGTGGTATATTTTTGGCAGTACACAATGGGCTGAAGGGCCTCTTCTCTACATTGATATTATGGTTCCTGTAGTTTCTCAAATGCAGCATGCAATTGTTTTTAAAATACATCTGTAATGTTCAAGTCATTGTGCTGCAAGATTCTCAAGTTCCATCTCCAGGGAGATGGAACCACAGGTACAGGTGGCTGAGACAATATCCCTGTGCGTCAAACATGGGTGGACATTCGGATCGGCGAGGAATTCATTACTGATGTTCTTCATTGCCTTCATCTCCCCTCTACCCTTCACACCATTACTTACTGGCAGCATGAGTGATGAACCAGGAGGGCCAGGTAAGCCATCAGCACCAGGTAGTCCAGGCCGGCCATTACGCCCCTGGAAAGAAATCAGAATGAGAACAGCAGAACAAGCCACCACAACAGACCGTTTCAAAACAGGCAGAGAATGTAGATGGGAAATTGATCACAAACTGTTTGTAACATGCAGCAAAATGGGATAGTGAGCAGAAACACTTCCTAATTTTGCATAAACATCTCAAACAGCATACTAATTGTGTGTAAATATACACTATACATTGCAAACTATGGTGGTAATCACATTCAGTCTATATAACACAAGCCTGTGTTGTAATATGTATAATCGCCCTCATAGTGTACACCACTTCAGCCCATAAGACTTCTACCACTGTGTATGTTCACTTGCACACTATACGTTTGTACAATTACTCTCAGACCTTAATTGGATATAACCCACATGCTGTCCTTATGAACTGTATAAACATTCTCAAACTGCATATCCCAAAAGTGATGTCTGTGTATAACCACTCTCAGGCTGTATATAACAGACGATGTAACTGTGTAATTACACATACCCTGTCCAGAACAGACGTCGTAACTGTGTTTAATCACTCTACGTGTCATATCTGACTGAAAATGGTGTACTCAGTGGATGATTCATCTTGCCCTCCTCCAGTTTGATTCACTCCATATTGAAGGCACTGGGTACTGCAAAGGCCTTGTGCCCTGACAATATTCCAGCAGTTAAACTGAAGACTTGTGCTCCAGAACTTTTTTGAGCCCCTACTAAGTGGCTCCAATACATATAAAACACGGGATCTACTTGACAATGTGAAAGATTGCCCAGACATGTCCTGTATACAAAAAGCAAGACAAATCCAACTTGGCCAATTACCGCCCCATCTGTCTACTCTCGACCATCAGTAAAGTAATGGAAGCTGTCATGAACAGTGCTATTGTGCAGCACCTGCTCAGCAATAACCTGTACAGTGATAACAAGGTGCAGGGCTGGATGAACACAGCAGGCCAAGCAGCATCATAGGAGCAGAGAGGCTGACGTTTCAGGCCTAGACCCTTCATCAGAAAAAAAACTCCAGCATCTGCAGTTGCTACTACCTGTACAGTGATGCCCAGTTTGGGTACTGCCAGGGCTACTCAACTCATTACAGCCTTGGTTCAAACATGGACAAACAGCTGAATTCCAGAGGTGACGTGAAAGTGACAGTCTTTGACATCAAGGCCACCTTTGACCTGTTGTGGCATAAAACAGCCCTAGCAAAACTGGAGTCAATACAAATTGGGGGTAAAATCCTCTCTGGTTGGAGTCATAAGCGACACAGAAAGATTGTTGTGGTTATTGGAAATCAATCATCCCAGGTCTAGAATGTCTGTCTAGAACTTCTCCAAAGAAGATAATTTTCATCAACCTACTCAGTTGCATTACGGCACTTGTCTAGGAAGGTGAGACTTGGGTGTGTTGGGGGTTGCATGGAGTGGGTGATAAAGAGAGCATGCAGTGGTCCTGGCATCTCTCCAGGTTCAGCTGTTCCCATCATATCACCATCTGCCCTCTTCAGCAGCTGTCTGCTCCATACCATGGTGCTGCAGGAATTGGGTGGGGCTGGAGTTGGGGCAAGAAGGAATTTGCTGAGGGTCACAAAGGGGACTTGGAGACGAACTCATGCCAGTCATTCCCAGTCTCACCACCTGTGTGAAACCGTGTTAACACCCAAGGCGTCTGATCCTTACTGCTCGCGATTTCTCACTTCACAATGAGGTACTTCAGAGTGTCTCTGGCTGGGATCATGCAATCACAAGTTGGTTACAGCCCGGGAGGCAGGTAGAGTTCTTGTGGTGCAGTGGTAGTGTCCCTCACTCTGATCCACAAGGCCTGGGTTCAAGTCCCACCTCCTCCAGAGGTATGTGGGATCATCTCTGAACAGTTGAGACTTGAAAATGAACCTTCTGGCCCAGAGATAGGGATATTGCCACTGCCACAAGAGCTCTAGTTCCTCAAGATAGTGACCTAGGCACAACTTCCGCAACTGCTTCATCACCTGACCTTCCATCATAAAGTTAGAGATGAGGAGTTGCGCTGATGATTGTGCAGTGTTCAGCATCATTTGCAACTCCTCAGATATTGATGCAGTCCGTGTCCGCATGCATCAAGACCTGGACAACATTTAGGTTGGGGCTCAAAAGTAGCAAGTAAAATTTGGATCACAAAAGTGCCAAGCAATGACCATTTCCCAACAACAGAAAATCTAACCATAATCTCTTGGAAGTCCAATTATGCTACATGGAATAGTATGCTATCAACATCTTGGGGGTTACCATTGTTATGATAATGGATCATATCCCCAGATTACTTACAGTTATGTTGAACTTATAGCTTTTTTTAAAGAGAAAATAGTTGTAATTATAAGTTGTAGTTCTAAATTCAGTGAGAGGAATCATGGAAAGTTATACACCTGAAACTGCACCAAGGAAACATCAAAGAGCAACCTTCCAAAGGGAGAAATGCAATACAAAATAAATTGGATTGTAATTTCTTATAGCCAGTGAGAAATTTGGGGCTCACTACCCTTCTCAGCAGAAAGCCAGTTCCCATGGATTATGTCCCAAATTGCAGGCATTTTTGTTCTTCACCCTTTCATGGTTACAAACCAACTGCAGCCTTTGATATGTGTGTGTGTGTTAGTGGGTTGATGTGCTGTGATGGTCACAGCTTGAGAACAGCTGTTATCTCTCATTGCTCTCAGTAAAGAAAGATTCTCTGTTACTGAGGAAATAAGGGAAAAAATGCCCATCAGCAAATTGACAGGGCTAAGAATCTTGAAATCAACTGTTTCACTACCAATATTTGGTGTTTCTGGTATCATCTAATTTAAAAGCTGGAATATTCCATCATCTGCTCTTCATGCAAAGTAGTGATTTATGTAACTAGTAGCTTTTTATTGAATTCACATTTCTGATATGTATGTGTTACACATTTATTTTTTCTTGTTGTAAATGCGCCCTTTCTTTCACTCCAGAAAGCCTGAGCTTCCATGAGGGAAAGGGTACTTTCTAAATTAACCAATAGAATTAGGGGTTGAATTAAGAAGAGGAACCCATTTATACCTGTATCTAGAAGTATAACCATTGGGTATATTCTAACCAGAATTGTAACTGATTGGGACTCACCCAGGGACTACTCATAAAATCATTGACTAGAAAGTGAATGGGACCTGTCTGACCTGGTCTTGTACTGATAGTATACTGTAGTGTTGTCAGTACAAGACCAGGTCAGAGGCTGGGAATTCTGTGGCAAAGAGCTCACTTTCTGGCTGCCAAAGTCTGTCTACCATCTATAAGGCATAAACCAGGATGAATGCAGCTCCAACAATATTCAAGAACCTTGACACCAACTAGGACAACGCAGTCACTCCATTGGCACCACATCAGCAGAGAATTCCATAGGTCCACTCCCCTTTGCATGAAGACGTTTTTCCTCTTCTCGGTCCTAAATAGTATAGCCCACGTCCTCAGCGTGTGATCACTGGTTCAAGACTCCCCAGCCAGGGAAGATATCCTCGCCGCATGTAATCTGTCTAGCCCTGTTAGAATTCATACTTTGCAAACAAATCACCCCTCAAATCTTCTAAATTCTAATGATCATGAGTCAAGTGTTAGTAAACCTTCCTCAAATGTAATAGTTGCATACTTCTTTATCTAATTAGCTGGTGTCTGAAAATTCCTTAAAAATCGTCAACTGCCTACATTAGATGACGCGAATCACAAACACCCAAGATTGAGCCATAATCACAGTCCCACTCTACATAATGTGCACTGTAACTATATAACACTCCTATGCAGTAAATAAAATGCTATTAACTTTGTATAGTCACTCACTGTAACTGTTGGATCAGTCACCTTATACATAATTGATTCAAACTTTTATAATGACTGTCACATTGTACATGCTTCACCTCCACATAATTAGTCTCACACTGATCATAACACACTAATTGTATAACACTTCCACATTGCATAAAATACACAATTAACTGTGTTTAGTCACTGTCACACGATAACTGTGTTTAATCATTCACTTTGTACATAACACACACCAACTGTTATGGTGACCCTCACACTATAATTTGCTGTAATTGAGTATAATTAGTCCTATACTGCATATAAGTCACAACTTTGTATAATAACCCTCACGTTAGCCACAACACACATTAAAACTGTATCTTCATTGATTATTTGCATGCAACATTGAGTATAATCATTCACTTCACACACTCCCTGATTAACACACGCACTGTGCATTTTGTGTGTATCCCATGTTACAATTATTCTCAAGCTGAATGCAATATCTATTAAGACACAAAAGGTGTAGAATACTAACTATAATTATATAGAATCATGCACTACATAACGTAATAACTCTTACAATTACCCTCATTCTGTGTAACACAACCACACTAGCAGTGTATGATCCATCTGACACTGAATAACGCATAACTGTGCAATCACTCACACTGCGATAAGCAAATTAATACAGTATAATCTTACTCACTGTGAATAACACACTATGATGGTACATAATCAGCATCAGACTGTGAATAACACATTAAACGGGTGTATGATCACACTTCTGCAGTGAATAACACACTATAGCATTCCAGAATCATTCTCACAGTGTGAACAACATGCTATAACAGCGCTTCATCATCCTCAAACCATGAATAGTCCATGAGAATAATGTATAATCTCACACAGCGTAGCTACCACACTATAACTGTATAATTACTCTGACAATGTGAATGGCATATTATGATAGCACATAATCACTCTCAAACTGTGAATAATACATTAAACTAGTGTAGACTTACTCTAAACCCGAATAACCCACTAGAACAGTGTATAATCACTCTCACAATGTGACGAACACCCTTCAATAATGTATAATCGCACTCAATCTCCAAATATCACTCTATAACAGATAGAGAAATTCACACTGAATAGCACTCCAGAACAGTGTATAATCATTCACTCAGTGAATAACATAGTGTAACAGTGTGAACTCACTGTGAATAGCATGTTATAGCACTGCGTAATCATGCTTATAGTGTAAATAACATTATATTGTGTTTAATTACTCACACTGAATAATGGTGTATAATCACTCATGCTGTGCATAACACACTATAACTGCATAATAATGCTCACAGTGTCAATAATGCACCATAACAGTGTATAACCACTCTCACACTGAATAAGCCACTAAAGAATGCATATTGATGTTCAGTACGTGGCTAACACACTGTAACAGTGAATAACAGACTATAGCATTGCATATTTACTCTCACTGAATGACACTAGAACAGTGTATAGTGACTGTCACAATGTTAATAACATAACAGTGCACAGTGTTTCTCACACAGTGAACAAGATGCTATAAGAGTACATAATCACCATGACACGATGAATAACACAATGTAACAGTGTATTATGAGTCATGTTATGAATAACATAACTACATAATTTCGTACTGCGAATAATAAAATATAACAGTTCAATCACTCTTACACTGTGAATAACCCCTTAGAACAGTACATAGTCATTCATACTATTGTTCTCATGTATGGAACGAACTGTCAGAGGAAGTGGTGGAGGCAGATACAATTACAACATCTAAAAGGCATCTGGATGGGTATATAAATAGGAAAGGTTTAGAGGAGTATGAGCCAAATGCTGGCAAATGTTACTAGATTAATTTAGGATATCTGGTCAACATGGACAAGTTGCACATGAGGGTCTGTTTCCATGCTGTACAGCTCTATGACATAAAACAATCTCACACTGTGAGTAATACACTATATCAGTGTATAATCACTGTTCCATTATGAATTTAACAGTGTATAATTACTCATGCTGCAAAAACAATATAACATTGCATATTCATTCTCCGTTTGAATAACATACCACAACAGTGCATAACGTTTCTCACATAGTGAACAAAACACTATAACAGGACATAATCATCGCGGCACAGTAAATTATACAATGTAACAGCGTATTATCACTCACACTGAAAAACACTATAAACAGTGCATAATCAAACTCAAACTGAACAATATAGTATAGCAATGTATAATTTCTCTCAAACTGCAAATAACCCATTGGAACATTGTATGGTCACTCTCACAGAGCAACTAACACTCTATATCAGTATGTAATCACTCTCCCACTATGAATAAAATGGTGTAGCCGTGTATGGTCACTCTCGTACTGCAGATAACACACCATAACAGTGTATAATCACACTCACATGAAGAAAACAATTAACAGTGCATAGTGTTTCCAACACTGAACAACACACTATAAACAGTACATAATTACTGCCACACTGAATAATACAATGTAAAGTATTAACACCCTCACAGTGTGAATAACACTATAACAGTATATTTTATATATGGAACAATATATCACAATAATACAATGTGAAGAAGACAGTATAACAGAGTATAATCACTCTCACGCTGGGAATAACAATGTAACAGTGTATAATCACACACACAACAACACGGTATACCAGTATATAATCATTCTCAAACTGAATAAATGCTATACCAGTGTTTAATCACTCTCACACCGTGAATAACACACGTAACGGTATATAATCACACTGCTGCTGTGAATAACACACTACAGCATTGCATAATCATGCTGGCAATGTGAATGACACCGTAGTAATGATTTATCACTCTCACTATAAGATACTACAACAGTTCATACTGCTTCTCGGTACATGGAAAACACACAAAAGAGTGTATTATCAATCTCACACTGTAAATAACACAGTATAATCACTCGCACTGGGAATAACACAATATAATTGTGTAAAATGGTTCTTGTATTGTGAATAACATTGCATGTTCACTGTCACTGTGAATAACAAACTACAACTGAGTATAATCTCTCTCACACTGAATCACAATCTATATCAGAGCATAATGTTTTTCGCACTGAATAACACATTATAACAGAGTATAATCATTCCCATCGTTCGTATATCAGAATGCAATAGCGCATAGTCACTCTCAAACTGAATAACCCACAAGTGTAGCATATAATCAATCTCACAATGTGGCTAACTCATGATAACAATATATACTCAGCTTCAAGCTGTGAATAACATGCTATGACAGTGAAAATCACTCCCACACTGTGAGTAGCACAACATAACAGTGTATAATTATTGTAAATAAAATGCTACAACAGCATATAATTGCACTCAAACTAAATATCACATTATAAAACCACAAACATTTTCACAATTTAAATAACACACATTAGGAGTGCACAGTAATATCACATTGAATAGCATGATATAACATTATATAATTATTGTCACACCTTGAATAATGCACTATAACAGTGGATAGTCACTCATACTGGGCATGTGATGCATCATTAGACTGTGTTATGCACAGCATGAGATTGATTATACACTAGTACGTGTTCTTCACAGTATAAGAATTGTTATGCATTATTATATAGAGTTATTCATAGTGTAAGAGCGATTAACCACTGTTATAGAATGTTGTTTGCATTGTGACTATAATTATACACTGTGCCGACTTGTTATTCACATTGAGAGTGAATATACATTCTTTCAATGTGTTACTCAAAGTGTTGAGTGGTTATACGCCGTGGGGAGGCTATGGCCTAGTGGTATTATCACTAGACTATTAATCCAGAAACTCAGCTAATGTTCTGGGGACTGATGTTTGAATCCTGCCAATTCAATAAAGAATCTGGAATTGAGGGTCTGGTGCTGACCATGAATTGATTGTCGGGCGGAGGAGGAAAAAAAAAACAGCTGGTTTACTAATGTCCTTCAGGGAATGAAATTGTCATCTTTACCTTGTCTGACTTACATACAATTAACACAGCATAACCATGTGTTACAACTCTCACAATGTGAGTAACACACTATAGCATTGCATAATTATGCCCACAGTGTGAATAACAAACCATAATAGTACTTCAGGAGTCTCACACTGTGAATAATACACTCTAACATTATAAACAGCCCTATAAACAGTCTCACACCCTGAATAAGACACTGTAATTCAGTATAATTGCACAAATTATGTGACTAACACAATAAAGCAGTGAATAATCACTCTCAAACTAAATAACACACAATAACAACGTACAGCAATTCACACACTGAATAACACACTATAACAGTGCGTAATCACTGTCACTTTGAATAACACAATACAACAATAAATAATCACTCACACAGTATAACTATAACCATTCTCACACTTTGTGAGAGTTAGTATATTCTTTCAGTGTGTTACTCAAAATGAATAACAAAATGTAACAGTGTATAATCATAGCCAAACTGCAGACATCATACTATAACAGTGGTTAATTGCTGTCACATTGTGAATAACTCAATATAATGACATATAGCAATTCTTATACTGTGAATAACACTATAACAGTGTTTAATCAATCTCAGTTCTGAGGAAGGGTCACTGGACCTGAAACATTAACTCAGATTTTTTTCTTCACAGATGTCGCCAGACCTGCTGAGCTTAACCAGCAACTTCTATTTTTTTTCCTGATTTACAGCATCTGCAGTTCTTTCGGTTTTTAATCAATCTCATGCTGTGAATAACAAGTCTAACAATGTATAATTAATTCCCAATGTGAATAATACACTATAACAGTGTGTAATCATGCTCACAGTGTGAAAAACAATGACATATATAATTACTCTCACACACGGTGAATAAGGCTTTATACGCATGCATAATCACTCACACTGCTAATAACACAATATAACAATGTATTATGAATCTCACAATGTGAGTAACAACCATAACATTGCATATTTACGCTTGCACTGGGAATAATACACAGCACACAACACTGTTGAAGAACACACTATAATAGTGCATGCCTTTCACACTAAGAATAACTCAATAAGAGTGGCTAATCACTGTCACACCATGAAAAGCACACTACAACTTGGTAGAAACATTAATACATTGTGAAGAACACACCATAACTATGTTCTTTCTCACATTGTGAAAAACACACTATTTCAGTGTATAATCACTGTCAAACAGTGAATAATGCACTGTAATAGTGTATAATCACTTTGTCAGTGTGGCTAACACATAATAACAGTATATAATCACCCTCACACTGTGAATAACATGCTACAAATGTGAATAATCACTCTCAAACTCTTAATATTACATTATAACATTGTAACATAGAACAGTACAGGTCCTTCGGCCCACGATGTTGTGCCAACCTTTTACCCTAAACCTAAGGTCTATCTAACCTCCACCGCTACCTTATACTATCATCCATATGCCTATCTAATAGCCGCTTAAATGCCCCTAATGAGGCCGACTCCACTACCCTCTCCGGCAATGCATTCCACGCCCCTACCACTCTCTAAGTAAAGAACCTACCTCTGACGTCTCCCTGATATCTACCTCCTTTCACTTTAAAACTATGTCCCCTCGTAAAAGCTACCTTCACCCTAGGAAAAAGTCTCTGGCTGACTACTCTATCTATACCTCTCATCATTTTGTACACCTCTATCAAGTCACCTCTCATCCACTCTCACAATGAATAATACCCTGTAACAATGCATAATCACTCTCACACTGTAAAGAGCACAATACAATATTGTATAATCACTCTGAATAACACACTATAACAGTGTATAATCATTCACAATGATAAGCATACAGTTTATATGCTATCATACTCTGAATCACACGATAATACTGCATCAACACTGTCAAACTGAATAACACTAACAGTATATGATCACTTTCATACCATGAACAACAGGATATTACAATGTATGATCAGCTCACACACCAAATATCACATATAACCTTATAATCACTCTCACACTGAATAATAGGCTATGACAATGAAAATCAGTTTCAAGCTCTTAATACTACATTATGAAAATATAAACACTTTGAATAAAATACAATAAAATGTACAGTAATTCATACACTGAATAACACACTCTTGCTCTGTATAGTCAATCTAACACTGTGAATAGCTCACTATAATAGTGTATAATCACTCTCACACCTTAAGTATTACTCAAAACAGCATACATACCTTCTTGTGGATAACTCTTTATAAATGTGTCAGTCTTAAGGTTAAAAGGGGAAAGTTTAAAGGAGATGTGAGAGGCAAGTTTTTTTTTTAAAGGTGGTAAGTGCCTGAAATACACTGCCAGCGGAGGTGGTGGAGGTAGATACAACAGCAATGTCTAAGAGACATCTTGACAAATATATGAATAAGCAGGAAATAAAAGGATATGGACCGTATAGAGGCAAAAGGTTTTTTGTTTAGAAAGGCATAATATGTCAGCGTACTACAACAGTACTTAATCACACTACCAATGTGATTATGACAATATAGCAGTGCATACTGACTCTCAGTACATGGATAGCACACTATAACAGTGTATAATCACTTCCACACTATCAGTAACACACTGTATCAGTGTATGATCACTCTCACTCTGTAACTAGCGCATTATAACTGACATCAAGATCATGATTTACAGAGCTGTGGTAGTTCCCACCCTCCTATATAGCTCTGAGACATGGACTGTCTACAACAGACACCTCAAGGCACAGGAGCAGTACCACCAACGCTGCCTGCACAAGATCCTACGAATCCATTGGGAAGAAAGACACACCAACACCAGCGTCCTTGACCAGACCAACATCCCCAGCATCAAAGCATTGACCATCCTTGTACGGCTGTGATGGGCTGGGTACGTCATCTGCTGGACCAACAAGAGACTGCCCAAGCAGGTACTGTACTCCCAGCATCAAAACAGCAGGCGAGTCTCCGGTGGACAGAGGAGGAACTTCAGTGATATCCTCAAGGCCTCACTGGCAAAGTGCGGCATTCCCACAGACACCTGGGAATCATTGGCCAAGACCATCCAAAGTGGAGGAGGAACATTTGGGAAGGCATTGAGCACCTCGAAACTTGCCATTGGGAGAAAATGGAAGCCAGGTGAAAGGAGCGCTACCACACCAATGCCCTATCCACTGCTTCCTGTGACCACTACCTGCCCCAAATGTAACAGACTCTGCAGTAGCCGCATAGGTCTGTACAGCAACCTACGGATTCACCCTGAGAGTGGAAGAGAGTCATCCTTGTCTGTGAACAACTGCTGATGATGATAATAATTGTGTGTAATCACTTCAGACTGTGAAAAATGCAATATAGCAGAGTAGAATCACCCTTACTATGTGGCACAGTGTAACAATGTATCATCACATCACACTGTAAATAACACACTATAGCAGTGTATAATCACTCCACACTGAACAACAAACTATGGCAATGCCTAATGTTTCTCAAACTGTGGGTAACACACTGCAACAATACATAATCACCCTACACTTTGATTAACACAGTATAACAGTGTATAATCACTACCATACTGTGAGTAGCACACTATAATAATGTATAAGCAGTCTCACACATTAAATATCACTGTATAACCTTAAACACATGTTTTCACTATGGAAAACACATGATAAAACTACATAATCACTCTCACACTGTGAATAACTACTGTAAGTGTATAATCACTGACTGTAATAACACACTACAACACTGTATAATCACTCACTATAAATAGCATAAAAAAGTGCATAATCACAATCCCACTAAATAAAACACTATAACAGAATATATTACTATCACACATGAATAGCATACTATTACAATGCGTAATAACTCTTACACTGTAAATAACATTATAACAGTAAAACTTCCTCTCACACTGGATAACACACTGTAACAGTGCAGAATCATTCTCACATTGAATAACACACAACAGTGCTTATTCACTCTTGCTAAGTTTTAATCACAAGGTACATCATACTCAATAACTGTGCATAAGCCAGCTCATACTGCATATAACAATATGTGTAATCACTCTCCTGTTTCCATGTGATTGGTCTTACATGATATCTAATAGTCTTAATGTATAAACTATCATTGTACGTAACATATAATTACTGTGTATGACCACTTTCCCACTTTAAATAATAAATTATAACTTAGATAACAAGGTGTAGAGCTGGATGAACACCGCAGGCCAGGCAGCATCAGAGGAGCAGGAAAGCTGACGTTTCCAGTCTGGACCGTTCTTCAGAAATGGGGGAGAGGAAGGGGACTCTGAAATAAATAGAGGGGGAGGCGATGATGGAAGGCGGATAGAGGAGCAGACAGTGGGAGAGAAGACAGACAAGTCAAGGAGGCGGGGATGGGGCGGGCAGAGGTGAGTGTAGGTAGGGATTTGGGAAGGAGGGACGGGTAGGTGGGAGCGAAGACGGACAGGTCAAGGAGGTGGGGATGAGGCGAGTAGGTAGGAAGTGGGGGTGGGGGTTGGTTAGTGAGGTGGGCGGAGCAGATAGGTGGGAGAAAAGACGGACAGGTCAAGGAGGCGGGAATGAGCTGGGTTGGTCTTGGGATGAGGTTGGGGATGGGGAGATTTTGAAGTCCACATTGGGTGCAGGGTTCCCAAGCAAAATTTGAGGTGCTGTTCCTCCAGCCTTCAAGTGGCATTGTTGTGGCACTGGAGGAGACCTAGGATGGACATGTCTTCTAAGGATGCCTACCTTGAAGAAGTTACTCTCCTCCCTCCGGAAAGACCTCAGTGGATCTCTCTCCCAATGCAACCCTCTGGTAATATCTTCAGCCCTGCCACAGCGATGCCACCTGAAGGCTGGAGGAACAGCACCTCATATTTCGCTTGGGAACCCTGCAGCCCAATGGTCTCAATGTGGACTTCACAAGCTTCAAAATCTCCCCACCCCCAATCTCACCCAAGACCAGCCCAGCTCTTCCCCGCCTCCTTGACCTGTCTGTCTTTTCTCCCACCTACGTGCTCTTCCCACCTACTAGCCCCATCCCCACCTCCTTGACCTGTCCGTCTTCCCTCCTACCTACCCGCCCCTCCCTCCTAACTGACTAACCCCCATCCCAAACCCCTACCTGCACTCACCTTTACTGGCTCCATCCCTGCATCCTTGACCTGTCCGTCTTCTCTCCACCTATCTGCTCCTCTATCCACCTTCCATCATTGCCTCCCCCTCTCTATTTATTTCAGAGTCCCCTTCCTCTCCCCCATTTCTGAAGAAGGGTCCAGACCCGAAACGTCAGCCTTCCTGCTCCTCTGATGCTGCCTGGCCTGCTGTGTTCATCCAGCTCTACACCTTGTTACCTCAGACTCCAGCATCGGCAGTTCCTACTATCTCACACATTATAACTTTATTTCTCACTTACAATATACAGTCCAAATAATAACTGCATGTAATCACAGTCTCTAGATGACACACACAGTTTAACTGCATAATCATACCCTAACTGCATAAAGATTACATAAATATATACACACACACAAACAATCTCTCTCTTTGTCCAAAATACACATTATAGCTCTGCATAATCCTGGCCAAACTCCATAGACACAGATACAAAAACTAAATAACACAGGCACATAACACACACACATTATGTAACATGGGAACACGCATAAATATGTAAACTACAAAACACACTAACTACCTAACAGGCAGACATGCAAAATAACACAGTCAAACACACACCATATAATACATACACACAAACTACAAAACACACAGAAATACAAACTACCTAACACAGGCACACAAACTACATTACACACACCAGCCAATTTAGGACTGATGGTTGGGCTGGCAGTGTTGTACCTTTGTGTGCAGTAGGAGCTGTATGTATTAATGGACAATACCATGCTCTAACAGAAATAACATCTACACTTACTGCATTTGTTTCAACTTAACAAAATATGTGATAGCCTTTGCTGGTTCATTTCTTAGAGCAATGTCTTGACAATTAGAGTCAACATGCCTAGTTTCAAATTTAAACCAAGCTTGATAATTAACTGTCAATCATCATAAACTGGCACAGTCTCCATGGTAACACTTCACCAGAGTCTACTTGCCAACCATACAGCACCTTCTTCTGATAGAGTATAAATGTCCTTTTCCATTTACATTGATATGTTTGTGAAATGAACGCAAGATCAAAACCCTCAGCAAATCCAGCAATACTCAATTGTTTTCATTCATATTCTACACATAACACGCACTCAAACTTTGCATAATCACTCACACTGTATAGAATATAGACTACAACTTTGTATAATCACTGACACAATAGAAAAAAAGTTATAATTAGGCAGAATCACTCTCGTTCTACAGAACACACTATAACTGTTTAATTACTCTTGTATTGTTTTTATACACAATGTAACTGTATAATTACACTCAAACTGTAGACAGTACACATTACAAGTATAGTCACTCACAGAATATGTAACACACAATAACTGCAGGTAATCTCTCTCACTGTAACGTGAGGCAACATATCTGCATATAACAACATACTACATAACATACACCAACTGTGCAAAATGCCTCTTGCTCTAAATGTAACAAATAGTAAAATTGTGTGTAGTCAATCCCAAGCATAACAATAGCTATAACTGTGTTATCTCTCATACACATTACAGAACATACAAAGTAGAACAGAGAAGTAACAACAGTCTAGCACAGGAACAGGCCCATCAGCCCACTGTGTCTATGCCGACAATGATGTTATTTTAAACTAATCCCATCTGACTGCATATGGTCCATATCTCTCTATTCTCTGTCAAAATAACTGTACATACAACAAACACTATAACTCTATATAATTACGCTCACATTATGTGTAATACATGACAACTGAATATAATGATTTATGCTGGACAGGACATACTGTTACTTTGTAAAGGAACTCAAAAGATATATAACAGATGCTATAAATATGTATAATCACATACTGTATGCAATACACATTATAACAGTGTAAGGATTCATACTCAGTACATCAGTGGTGATGGCCAAGTGTATTATGGTTCGACTATTAATGTAGAAACTGAGCTAGTTTCAAGTCCTGCCACAGGAGATGGTGGAATTTTAATTCAATTAAAAAAATCCGGAATTAAGAATCTACTGATGACCATATAACCATTGTCAATTGTCAGAAAAACCTATCTGACTCATTAATGTCCTTCAGGTAAAGAAATCTGCCATTCACACCTGGTTTGGCCTCCATGTGATTCCAGACCCACAGCAATGTGGTTGACTCTCTACTGCCCTCAAAAAGTGGCTTAGCAAGCCATTCAGTTGTATCAATCCTTACGAAGTCTCAACAAAGAAATGAAACCAGACTGACCACCTGGTGTCAACTTAGGCACCAGGAAAGACAATAGCAAAAACAGCCCTGTCGGCCCTGCAAAGCCCTCCTTACTTACATCTGGGGGCTAGTGCCAGAATTGGGGGAACTGATTCATAGACTAGTCAAGCAACAGTCTGATGTAGTCATACTCATGGAATCATACTTTTCTGACAGTGTCCCAGACACCACGATCATCATCCCTGGATATGTCCTGTCCCAACGGCAGGACAGACCCAGCAGAGATTGCGGCCCAGTGGTATACAATCAGGAGGGAGTGGCCTGGGAGCCTTCAACATTGACCCTATGAAGTTTCATGGCTTCAGATTAAAAATGGGAAATTCTGTTGATTACCTTATACTGTCCACCCTTAGCTAATGAATGAGTATTCCTCCATGTACTCTGGATGGGGGATTTCAATGCTCACCACTGTAAGTGGCTCGACAGCAGCACGACTGATTGAGCTGGCTGGGTCCTAAAGGACAAAATTGCTAGACTGGTTCTTTGACAGGTGGTGAGGGAACCAACATGAGAGAAGAACATGCTTGACCTCATTCTTACCAATCTGCCAGCTGCAGATGCATCTGTCCACAACTGTATCAGTAAGAGTGACCAACGCACAATCCTTGTGAAGATGAAGTCCCGCTCTTGGAATGAGAATACTCTCCATTGTGTTGTGTTTCATTATCACTGTGCTGAATGGGACAGACTTCAAACAAATCTAGCAATGCAAAAGTGGACATCTATGTGGTGCTATGGGCCATCAATAACAGCTGAATTGTACTCCAGTGCAAACTGCAACCTTATGGCCTAGCATATCCCCAGACAACCATTACTATCAACCCTGGTTCAATGGAGAGCACAGGAGAGCATGCCAGGAGCAGCACCAGGAATATCTAAAACCTAGTTCATCTACCAAACAGGACTATTTGCATGCCAAACAGGATAAGCAGCAAGGAACAGACAAAGCTAAGTGATCCCACAACCAACTGTTCAGATCTAAGCTCCGAAGTCCTGCCACATCCAGTCATGAGTGGTATGGGACGATTCAGCAACTCACTGGAGGAGGAGGCTATACAAATATCCCTACCCTCATGGCGTAAGAGCCCAGTACATAAGTGCAAAAGATAAGGCTGAAGCATTTGCAGCAATCTTCAGCCAGAAGTGCCGAGTGGATGATCCATCTCAACTGCATTCAGTAGTCCCCAGCATGACTGATACCAGTCTTCAGCCAATTCGATTCACTCCATGTGATATCAAGACACAGTTGGAGGCACTAGATACTGTAAAAGCTATGGGCCCTGACAACATTCTGGCAATAGTACTGAAGACCTGTGCTCAAGAACTTGCCATTCCCCTAGCCAAGCTGTTCCAGCACAGTTACAAATTACGAGCTACAAATCTACTCCAAAACCTTAGAGACCTATGGGCTTATAACGCTCAAATTGGCATGAAAATGGGAAACGAGCTACAAACCTCAACAGTTGCATTACTGACATCAACCTGACGAAGTAGAAAATTGCCCAAGTGTATTCTGTACACAAAAAGCAGGACAAATCCATCGCAACTACATCCCACGAGTCTACTCTTGATTATAAGCAAACTGATGGAAAGTATTATCAACAGTGCTATCAAGCAGCACCTACTCAGCAATAATATGCTCAGTGATGCCCATTTTGGGTTCTGCCAGGGCCACTCAGCTCCTGACCTCATTACAGCCTTGGCTCAAGCATTGTCAAAAGAGCTAAATTCCAGAGGTAAGGTGAGAGTGATAGCCCTTGACATTAAGGCTGTGTTTGACTGAGTCAGACATCAAAGGAGCCTTAGTAAAACTGCAGTCAATGAGTATCTGAGGGAAAATTCTCCACTGGTCAGAGTCATACCTGGCACATAAGAAGATGGTTGTGGTTGTTGGAGATCAGTCAGCTGAGCTTCAGGACATCTCTACAGGCGTTTCTCAGGGTAGTGTCCTAGGCCCAACCATCTTCAGCTGCTTCATCAGTGTCCTTTACTCCATCATAGGGTCAGAAGTGGAGATGTTTGCTGATGATTGCACAATGTGCAGCACCATTCATGACTCCTCAGATATTGAAGCAGTGCATGTACAAATGCAGTAAGATCTGGACAATATCCAGGCTTTGGCTGACAAATGGCAAGTAACATATGCACCACACAAATGTCAGGCAATGATCATCTCCAGTAAGAGACAATCCAGCCTCTGCCCCTTGACATTCAATGGTGTTACCATCATCTGAATCCCCCACTATCAACATCATTTGGGTTACCATCGACAAGAAATGTAAATGGACTAACCCCATAAACTCAGTCACTACAAGAACAGATCAGAGTCTAGGAATACTGTCTCAGGGAACTTACCTCCTGATTTCTCAAAGCCTGTCCACTACCTACGAGGCAAAAGACGGTCGTGTGATGGAATATTTCCCGATCCCTGGATGCGTGCAGCACCAACAACGCTCAAGAAGCTTGACACCACCCAGGAACAAAGCAGCCCACTTGATGAGCATCACATTCTCAAATATCCATGCCCTCCACCACCAACACTCTGTAGTAGCAGTGTGTACCATCTACATGATGCACTGCAGAAATTCACCAAAGATCCTTATACAGCACCTTCCAAACTTGCACCCATTTCCATCTAGAAGGATAATGGCAGCAGGAACACCATCACCTGCAAGTT
Organism: Rhincodon typus; assembly: GCF_021869965.1. Taxonomy (NCBI): domain Eukaryota; kingdom Metazoa; phylum Chordata; class Chondrichthyes; order Orectolobiformes; family Rhincodontidae; genus Rhincodon; species Rhincodon typus. The sequence continues at coordinate 8,030,853 of NC_063366.1, forward strand.
CACTTCCAAGCTACTCACCATCCAGACTTAGAAATATATTGTAGTGTGTTGTGTATAATCACTGTCACACTACCTAATGCAAATCACTACTGCGTTTAATCATCCTAATACTGAACATAGCGCATGTGTATAACCACATAGCACTCATATGCCATACAGGAGACATACTATTATCAGGTACAAACACTCAAACAGTCCAATGCACATTGTAACTGTACATGAATACCCCTACACTGTGTGTAACAGGGACTGTAATGGCTGTCACAACTTAACTGGGAAGAGTGCACTGATAATCATGCACCACTGTTCCACAAGTCATCATAAAATCTGTAAAATCCCAATTGACTACCAACAATACGAATCTGCCTAACTGACTGCTGTTCAGGACAGAAGCAGTTTCAAATCAGGCAAACCTCTCCTGGATTTTAACTACGTAGCGGCATCCAACTACCATTTCAGTTTACAGTCCAAAAAGGATCCCTTAACTCATGTATAATCACATTCACACTACATAACACACTAACACTGTATCGTCATTCAGACTGTACATAATGAACATTATAAGTTATATCATCACTCACTGTTACTAACACAGACTACAGCTCCTATGCCTCACACTGTACATTACAAACACCATAACAGTATACAATCAAACTTATGTTGTACATAACCAACCTACATATAATCACACTAACTATATAACACACACTATAACTGCACACACTCTGACAGTTGCTAACCCACTATATCTGTGTATAATCAACTTCACACTGTGTCATACATAACAACAGTGTATAAGCACTCACACACTGTACCATAGCAGAGTTAACGTGTATAATCACCACACAGTGCATAATACACACAGTAACTGTATACAATCATTCTCACACCGTATCTCATACATGATATAACTGTACACAATTACCTCCACACTCTAAATAATGCACATATACTGTATAGTCACTCTCATCATACCTAATTCACTATAATTCCATAATTATCTTCGTACTGTAATATGCATACGCTATATCTGTGCATTGAGACTCTCAGTGGACATAGCACATGTAATAACTTTATAATCAACTTTACACTACATAATACATGTCATAATTATGTGTCATCAAATTTTCAGTGTACATAGCAACCATTGTGGCTTTGGAGTATCACTGGCACATTTACACAATGCCCCGTAGCAAGTGTAAATGATTCTTACACTGTATATAACACACCATCCCTGTGTGTAACTAATCACTCATATGGTAATTACGTACTATAAATTACATGATTACTCATGCTGTACATAACTATTTTATCTTTCACACACCACGCTTAACAAACTCTAGGTTTGTATCAGCACTCTTAAACTGTACATCCAATACAGCTGTTTAGAATTTCACTTACACTATAACTCCGCATAATCAACATCACACAGACAAAGTCAATACAGTGTGGAGCTGGCGGAACACAGCAGGTCAGGCAGCATCAGAGCAGCAGGTAAGTCGATGTTTCAGGTTTACTCCCTTCATCAGGACTGGGGAAGGGGAAGGGAGCTCGGAAATAAATAAGGGGGAGGTGGGGCTGGGGGAAGGTAGGTGGGATAGTGGAGATTGGTCAGTGGGAAGGGTTGGGCGAATAGGTGACAAAGAAGATGGACAGGTTGTGTCAGGTCAAGGAGGCAGGGATGAGAAGGAGGGTTGGACATGGGATGAGGCTGGGGGTGGGGACATTTTGAAACTGGTGAATTCTATGTTGAGGTCATCGGGTTATAATCTCCTGAGGTGGATTATGAGGTGTTCTTCCTCTAGTTTGCGTGTGGTATCATTGTGACACTGGAGGAGGCCCAGGATGGACATGTCAGCAAGGAAGTGGTAGGGGGAGTTAAAATGGTTGGCAACCAGAAGATGTTGTTGATTATGGCATACAGAACACAGATGCTCCGCAAATCAATCACCGAGTCTGCACTTGATCTCACCGTTACAGAGGAGACCACATCAGGAGCAACATTACAGTAGACAAGGATGGAGGATGTGCAGGTGAATCCCTGTCAGATTTGGAAAGATTGATTGGGACCTAGGATGGAGGTGAAAGCGGAGGCATAGGGACAGGTGTAGCACCTCCTGCAGTTGCACAGAAAGGTTCTGGGTATGGTCAGATTGGTGGGGAGTGTGAAACAGACGATGGAGTCTCGGAGTTAGCAGTCCCTACGAAAGGCAGATAGGGTGAGAAGGAAAATTTCTCTTTGGTGGTGGGGTCGGATTGGAGCTGGCAGAAGTGGCGGAGGATGATGCGCTGGGTGTGGAGGTTGGTGGGATGGTATGTGAGGACCATGGGGACTCTGTCCTTATTTTAGTTGGGGGGAGGGGGTTTGAGAGCAGAGGTGCAGGAAATGCAAGAGATGCAGTTGAGGGCATTATGAATCACCTGAAGGGTGGAAGTTGCGGTCCTTGAGGTAGGAGGACATCTGGAATGTCCGGGAATGGAATACTCCAGCTTGGGAGCAGATGCGGCGGAGGTGGAGGAATTGGGAGTATGGGATCACATTATTGCAGGAGGGTGGGTGAGAGGAGGTGTAGTCAAGGTAGCTATGGGAGTCATGGGTTTGAAATAGATGTTGGTGCTGAGACGGTTACCAGAGATGGAGGTGAAGATGGAGATGGAGAGGTCCAGGAAGGGCTGAGAGGTATCGGAGATTGTCCAGGTGAATTTGAGGTTGGGATGAAAGGTGTTAGTAAAGTTGATGAACTGTTCAAGCTCCTCATGGGAGCACAAGGCAGCACTGATACTGTGATCAATGTAGCGGAGGAAGAAGTGAGGGATGGAGCCAGTGTAACAGCAGAAGAGGGACTGTTCCATGTATCCTATGAAGAGGCAGGCATAGCTCGGACCCATACGGGTGCCCATAGCCACCCCTTAGTTTGTAGAAAGTGGGCAGAGTTAAAGGAAAAGTTGTTGAGGGTAAGGACAACTACCATTAAGTGGATGAGGGTGTCGGTGGAGGGGGACTGGTTGGGTCTATGGAGAGGAGAAAGTGGAGGGCTTTTAGGCCATCTACGTGGGGGATACAGGTGTACAGGGACTGGATGTCCATGGTGAAATCACAATGGACATCCAGTCCCTGTACACCTGTATCCCCATGCAGATGGCCTAAAAGTCCACAGGCCCAATGAGTACCCCTCTGCCAACATCCTCATCCACTGTCCTTATCCTCAACAACTTATTTTTTAACTCCCACAGTTCTTACAAACTAAAGGGGTGTCTATGGGCACCCGTATGGGTCCAAGCTATGCCTGCCTCTTCATAGGATACATAGGACAGTCTCTGGTCCGCCGTTACATTGGCATCATCGCTCACCTCTTCCTCTGCTACATTGATGACTGTATCAGCACTGCCTCGTGCTCCTATGAGGAGCTTGAAAAGTTCATCAACTTTACTAACACCTTTCACCCCACCTTTAAATTCACCTGGGCCACTTCTGACCCCTCCCTCCCCTTCCTAGACCTATCCGTCTCCCGTAGCCGTCTCAGCACCAACATCTATTTCAAACCCACCGACTCCAATAGCTACCTTGACTACACTTCCTCTCACCCACCCTCCTGCAAGAATGCAATCCCATACTCCCAACTCCTCCACCTCCACCGCACCTGCTCCCAAGATGGAGCATTCCACTCTCGGACATTCCAGATGTCCTCCTACTTCAAGGACCATAACTTCCACCCTCCCGTCATTCATAATACCCTCAACTGCATCTTTTGCATTTCCCGCACTTCTGCCTTCAAACTCCCTTCCCCTCAACAAAAATAAGGACGGAGTCCCCTGGTCCTCAAATACCACCCCATCAACCTCCGCATCTAATGCATCATCCTCCACCACTTCCGCCACCAACAATCCAACCTCACCACCAAAGACATATTTCCGCCCCACTCCTATCTGCCTTTCGTAGGGACTGCTCAATCCTCGACTCCCTCATTTGCTCCACACTCCCCACTAGCCTCACAACACTGGCACCTTTACCTGAAACCACAGCAAGTGCTACACCTGCCCCTACACCTCTTCTCTCACCTCCGTCCAAGGCCCTAATCAATCTTTCCAAATCCAACAAGGATTCACCTGTACGTCCTCCAAACTTGTCTACTGCGTCCGTCACTCCCGATGTAGTTGCCTCTACATTGGTGAGGCCGAGTGATCAATCAAGGCTTGGTTATCGTTCACAGAGCATTTGAGCTCTGTTCACTATAATCAACTACACCTTCCTGTTGCCAACCATTTTAACTCCCCCTCCCACTTCCTTGCTGACATGTCCATCCTGGGTCTCCTCCAGTGTCACAATGACGCCACACGTAAACTAGAGGAACAACACCTCATATTCCACCTCGGGAGATTACAGCCTGATGACCTCAATATAGAATTCACCAGTTTCAAAATCTCCCCACCCCCCAGACTCATCCCATGTCCAACCCTTCCTCTCATCCCTGCCTCCTTGACCTGACACAACCTGTCCATCTTCTTTCTCACCTATCCACCCCATCCTTCCCACTGACCTCTCCACTACCCCCTACTTGCATCCATCTATCACCATCCCACCTACCTTCCCACAGCCCCACCCTCCTATTTATTTCTGAGCTCTACTCCCCCTCCCCAATCCTGATGAAGGGTGTAAACCCGAAACATCAACTCTCCTGTTCATCTGATGCTATCTGACCCACTCTGTTCCTCCAGCTCCACACTGTATTAACTGTGACTCCAGCATCTGCAGTTTCTGCTATCACATGGACAAAATGGAGTGAAAAATTGCCCATTGGAGTTCTAAATTTCCAAGTAATTCCCATGTAGTTAGTGTGTTGGCCTGTGTTTTGGTGATATATCTGGTATCCAACCATTCAGAGATCAGAAGATCTGGACCTTAAAGTCCGTAAATCTTTATAATTCCTTACATGACAATCATCCTTCCTCACACACACCGTGAACCCCACCGCCACACAAACAGCCTCTCATGGAACAGTTCAGTGGTTTTGTGACCATTCTTAATGAGTATTTTTTTAATTCAAAATCCCCCAACCACCATGATGGGATTCGAACCCATGTCATTGGAGGGCCATTATGGGCCGGTGGGTAACTATTCCAATAACATTATACCATTACACTACCTCTAAAAGGGCAACATGTCTCAATCCTGTTGAGTCAGAGGGCTGTGCGCACTCTCCCCGTGTGCAATGCTGCAGACATTTCAATGGACTCAATGATGGATATCCATTGAGTCACGAACCAGTCACTCACTGAAATGGGAATACCTTGTGTGAGGAATGAACCTGCAAAGCTGTCAGCTCTGGCTGGGTTTTCCAAAGACAACCTCAGCTTGCCTTGCATTCTGAATCGATCAATATTACATCATAGAGAGCTGGCAGAAGCTTTAAATCAGTGGTGACAGCAAACCAAGATATTTTCTGTACAACATGTTCAGAGATATCATTACACCTTTCTGGAATAGGTGGGACTTGAACCTGATACCCTTGTCTCAGATGTAGGGGCACTACTACTGCACCACAAGAGCCCCTTCGCAGCAAGCCAACTGTCAGATCAACTGTCCTGTGTTTAATTAGCTGGCCCTCATTACAATTGATGCTCACTGTTCTTGATTGGTTACATCTGGGTGTTGACTGAATGCCGCAACACAAAACTCCATGAAGTATGAGCACCGGACAGCTGTTCCACAGAGCAGACCAGGACTTACCCTCTCACCAGGTTCACCCATGGGTCCGGGAGGTCCTGCTGCACCTGGGGGGCCAGGCTGACCCTGTCAACAAGACCATACAAAAAAAGTAATTCAAGGCTAATACAACGGACAAGTTCCAAAGCCTGTATCAGCATCGCTATCACCAAGTGAACTTCCTCACCTTCTCAATTGCAATTGTCTGAGGGACAACGTGGCATGGAGCAGCAGAGGAATGCAGGAATGGAATTAGATCACGCTTGACTCACGAAGAGTCTGAGAGAGAAAGGCCAAAAGAATAGAGAAGGTGGTCAGCGAGAAGGAAAAAGAGAAAGGATTGCATCCAATATATGGGACAGAAATAGACCATCAGATCAACCAGTCCACTTAGGCTCCACTCAAACTCTAGCTTCCTTGTATGTCCAGACCTGTCACCATAACTATCTATTCCCTTCTGCCTCATGCACTTGTCCAGTTTCACCTGAAATAAATCTCTACCATTCATATCAACCACTCCCTGTGGCAGCAAAGTTCACATTCTCACCACTCTCTGGCTGAAGTTCCTTCAGAATTCTCAGTTGGATTTCTTGATGTTTGTCTGATATTGATGACCTCTGGTAAATCTCTTCTTCACTTGAGGTAACACTTGCTCCATATCCACTCTATCAAAGCCTTTCATCATTTAAAATACTTCTGTTAGGTAACCGATTAATCTTCTCTTGACTCAGACTGCTAACCCTTTTCTGGTATTACACTGTCACATTTGTGGTATTATCTTTATGAATCATCTCTGCACCCTCTCCAGTGCCTCTATATCCTTTCTAAAAACTAGCAATCAGAACTATACCCAGCAATCAACGTATGCTCTAAAAAAACTCAGTGCAAGTTGAGCATAACTTAACCACTCTTCAGTTCAATCCCTCTACAAATATAGGTCAATGCTACATTTTCACTTTTGTCAAAAATTTATTTGCTAATTTGTGCTGCAACTTTTGGTGATTGGTGTACTTTTATTCAGAGAGCTCTTGATTCCTGTACTTCACTGAGACTTGACACTCCAACAGGCTTTCCGTCAAAAGGAGCAGAAGATCGAGAAAGGATGCAAGAAAGTAGGGAAAGTTGTGTTGAGTGAGTGAAAAAGAGAGACAGGTAAGGACAGAAGGTGAGTGAAGAGAGAGAGAGTGAGAGAGACAGACAGTGCATGGGAAAAATGAGAATGGCTCCAAAGAAGGTTGATGCCAAATGCAGAGACTGTTCTGGAATCAAAGCTGAAGGATGCAGTAGGAATGGCACCATGAAGAAATGCCAGCTTGGTGGTTGGAGGAGAATAGGCATGGAAACCATTGGACGAGTCCTGCAGGATTGTCCAGGGTCTCCTGACAGGGCAATGAGGGCCCAGGATTATGTGGTAATTAAAATGGCAGCCTCTCTGACAGTGCCTCACTCCTTCGGTGTGGCACAACCGAGGCTGCTGAGCTTGACAAGAGTCCAGCAGTATATCCTTCTCACTCAGAGGTTGGCTCTTGAAGCAGGATGTATCCACCTTGGTCACAAACAGTCTCTTCAGCTCAGCCTTCATTTCCATCTCTCTCCGTGCATCCTGTCTTTTTCTCTCCTTCCACTCTCTGCTCTCCCTCTCACCATCTTCCACAGTCTCTCTCTCTGTCCCCATACTTTGCCCTCTCACTTTATCTATCTTCCACTCTCTGCTCTCCATCCTTCTTCCACCTGCTCTCCCTTCTCTCTTTCTCTACTCTTCACCCGCTCTTACCTTGCCCTCCACCCTCCCTCTCTTGTAACATCTTCTCTCCAACTCCCTCTCAATGTACATCTTTGTCCCCTCCTTTCTATATCTCCAACTCTCCTCTCCACACTTGCTCTTTTCATCCTTCTCTCACTTTCTATCTCTTCCACATTCCCTCTCTCACCTGTTTCCCAATCTGTCTCCCCTCCACACTCCCTTTCTAGCCTTCATCCACTTGCTCGCTGTCCACCACAATCTCTCTCTAACCTTCTTCTACATTCTCACTTTGTCCTGAGAGACTGAGGGGCTGAGAGATGGAGGACCAGGGGGATTGAGAGGCTATGGGTGGTAGGAACTGAGAGATGGAGGGACTGAGAGACTCTGAGACAGAGGGATTGAGGCACTGAGCAGCTGTGGGACTAAGGACCTAAGGGTTTGAGGGGATGAGGGACTGAGAGAAACAGGGTGTGAGGGACGGAAAGACTTAGAGAAACAGGAACTGAGGGACAGAGAGACTGAGGGGATGAAAGACTGATTGATGAAGGGACAGAGAGACTGATAGACGAAGGGATGGAGAGACTGATAGACAAAGTGGCTGAAAGGACTGAGGGTTTGAGGAGATGAAGGGATAACGGACTAAGAGTCTGAGAGATTGTGAAACTGAGGGACAGAGAGACTGAGGTACTGAAAGATTGAGGGACAGAGGGACTTAGAGACTATGGTACTGAAGGAGTAAGAGACTGAGGGATTCATCTCCTCTGGGACTGAGAGATTGAGGATCTGATGGGCTGAAGGGATGAGGGACTAGGAGATTGACAGATTGAGAGACTGAGGAACTGATGGAATGAGAGGCTGAGGGATTGAGCGGCTGAGGGACTGTGTTTGGGAGGATGAGGGATTACGAGACTGAGAGACTTGGGGATTGCGGAACTGAGGGAGAGAGTGACTCTGACTCTGAGTGACTGAGAGACAGAGGAACTGAGGGGATGAGAGACTGAAGGACTGATAGATGGAGGGATGGAGAGACTAAGAGACAGAGGGACTGAGGGGCAGAGAGACTGAGGAACGGAGTCACCAAGGGACAGAGAGATTGAGACTGAGTGGCTCTGGGTCTGA
>NC_063366.1:8039519-8105148 GCF_021869965.1 Rhincodon typus
ACCAAGGGACAGAGAGATTGAGACTGAGTGGCTCTGGGTCTGACCAACCGAGACACAGAAGGCATGAGGGATTGAGAAAGTAAGGGACTTTGACTGAGGGATGGGGATTCTGAGGGATCGAGGAACAAAGGGACTGAGAGACTGAGGAACTGAAAGAGTGAGGGGCTGAGGGACTGAGAGACTGATTGAGGGACTGAGGGACTAAAGGACAATGAGACAAAAGCCTAGAGACTGACTGAGAGACAGACGGACTGAGGAACTGAGCAGCTGTGGGACTGAGGCTCTGAGGGGATGATGGACTTAGAGAATGAGGAACTAAGAGACACAGGGACTGAGAGGCTGTGGAACTGAGGAACTGAAAGACTGAGGGAGTGCGAGACTCGAGCAGGCAGACAGAGAAACTGAGACTGGGGAGCTGAAAGATTGAGGGGCTGAGGAACTGAGATTAAAGGACTGAGGAACTGACAGACTGAAAGACTATGAGAATGGGGGACTGAGAGATGAAGGGGCTAAGAGACTAAGAAACACAGGAACTGAGAGACAGGGAAACAGGAATGAAGAGTCAGAGGGACAGAGAAACAGAGGGACAGAGAGACAGCAGGAAGGAAAGAGAGGGATGGAAAGATTGAGAGACTAAGTAATTAAAGAACTGAGGTAATGAGGGACTGATATACAAAGGGACAGAGGTGCTGAGGGGTTGTAGGACTGAGGAATGGAGGGACTAAGAGACTGAGGGAATGATAGATAAAGGACTGAGATAGAGGCTCAGAACTGACTGAGTAACTTCGGGACTGAGGGTCTGAAGCATAGAGGGTCTGACAGAAGGACATTGAGAAACTAAGAGCAGTTGAAAATTTGAGAGACTGAGGGACAGAGGGATTGAGGAAATGAGTGACAGAGGGCATGAGGGACTGAGAGACTGAGTGACTGGGACAGCTGACAAACAGGGATTGGGGGACAAAGGGAGACAGAGAGATGAGAGATTTGGGGATTGTGAGACTGAGAGACTTAGGGAATGATGCACTGAGACAATTAGTGAATGATGGACTGAGAGACTTAAGGAATAATGGACTGAGAGACTTAGGGAATGATGGACTGTGAGACTGAGAGATTTAGGGAATGGTGGACTGAGAGACTTAGGGAATGGTGGACTGAGAGACTTAGGGAATGGTGGACTGAGAGACTTAGGGAATAATGAACTGAGAGACTGGGAGACTTAAGGAATAATGGACTGAGAGACTTAGAGAATGATGGACCAAAAGACTTGGGGAATGATGAACTGACAGACTGGGAGACTTAGGGAATGATGGACTGAGAGACTGGGAGACTTAGGGAATGATGGACTGAGAGACTGGAAGACTTAGGGAATGATGGACTGAGAGACTTCGGGAATGATGGACAGTGAGACTGAGTGACTTAGGGAATGATGTACTGGGAGGATTGTGAGACTGAGAGACTGAAACATCCTGAGGACTGAGGGAGTGAGAAATATAGGGTCTGATGGACTGAAAGACAAAGGGACAGAGGGAATGAGGGACTGAGAAACTGAGAGACAGAAGGGATTGTGAGACAGAGACTGACTGAGGACCTGAAGGGGCTGAGGGACAGAGGTACTGTGTAATGAGGTACTGACGGCCTGACTGAGAGAGTGAGGAACTGATGGTATTAGTGACTGAGAAATTGAGGAGCAGGCATACGGAAGTATAGAGAAATTGAGAAACTGAGGGACTGAAGACTGGGGGAATGAGGGACTGAGGAATTGAGAGATTAAAGGACTGAGGTACTGAGGGAGTGAGGGACTGAGAGACTGAGGGATTGAGAAACTAAGGGACTGAGAGAGAATGAGACTAGAATGAGAATCTGAAAGACAGACCAGAGACCGAGAGAGTGACTGAGGGATTAAGGGACTGAGAGATTGATAGACTGAGGGATGCAGGGTTGGAGGGACTGAGAGATGGTGGGACCAAAGGACTGAGAGACTTAAGGATGGATGGACAAAGAGACAAAGAAACTGAGGGACTGAGTGACTGAGGGATTGAGGGGCTGTAGGAGTGAAACACTGAGGAACTAAGGAGATGAGAGACTGAGAATCTGAGAGACTGAGAATCTGAGAGATTGAGAATCTGAGAGACTGAGGGGATGAGAGACTGAGGAACTACAGGATTCATTGATGGAGAGACTGAGGGACTGAAAAATCCATGAGAACATTGCAATTACTTACCGCAGGGCCTTCTGGACCAGGAGGACCTTCCACTAACATTCCCTGGAAATAAATAGAGACACATCAGGTATCAGAGGAGTGAGGGGAATGTGGAGATAGTAGGGAAGCGGGGGGGGTTTAAACTGCAGTACAAACCAACACAAACAGGAGAGCGAGAGGGTGGGCAAGAAGGATAAGGGAGAGAGAGGAGAAATGGGGGAGGGTAGAGGAGTAGGTCGAGGGAGTACAGGGAAGGGAGGTGATAGCAGTACATGAAGGGCGCAAGAAGAGGGTAGAGAGGGAAAGACGAATGAACGAGGAGGTGAAAGGGTTACCAATGGGGTAGATAAGTAGCACAGGCACGCAGCACTGGCTTTGAGAGACAGCACAGGCACACAGCACTGACTTTGACACACAGCACGTGTACACAGCACTGACTTTGAGAGACAGGACATGTACACAGCACTGACTTTGACAGACAACATGTGTACACAGCACTGACTTTGAGAGACAGTACATGTACACAACACTGACTTTGACAGACAACATAGGTACACGGCACTGGCTTTGACAGACAGCACAAACACAGGTACTCACTGGCTCGACTACTGCCGGTTCCCCTTTCTCACCCTTTAATCCACTTAGGGCCATCTGGAAGAACAAAACAACTGTCACAAAAACAAAAATGGTCAGATCCCTGTCTCAGATGCCACAACCTCCTTGGGAGGAAGAGAAGGAAGAGGGTAATGGTCAGGGCAGAGTGGGGCCGTGGTCTAAAATATCAGCAAGTGAACAACAACCCACTCTTCACAGCCACAGGGCTACAGGCCTGAGAAGGCACAGAGTGGAGTAGGTCATCAGTGGGGTGTGATTTGTCAATGTTTTTTTTTTATTCATTCATGGGATGTGGGCAGCAGTGGCTAGACCAGCATTTATTGCCCATACCTAATTACTCAGAGGACAGTTGAGAGTCAACCACATTGCTGAGGGTCTGGACTCAAATGTAGGCCGGACCAGCCAAGGATGGCAGTTTCCTTCCCTAAAGGACATTAGTGAACCAGATGGGTTTTTACAACAATCAGCAATGGATTCATGGTCATCATCAGACTCTTTATTCTAGACTTGTTTTTAAGGGTGCAAGGGGTAGTGGTGTTGGAGGAGAGGTGAGACCGTTGGAAACTGGGAGGCAGTGAAGACAGAATGTACATGTAGTACTACATTGTCAGGATTTTCCTGTCTTTGTGGTAGCAACTCATTACTTTCCCATCTGAAGGGTATCATAGTCAGATGCCAGTCCTGAGTGTGGCACTGCAGAGAACAGAGGGTGGTGATCAGACATGGATGATAATGACCAATCGGGTGGGCAATGATCACTGAATAAATGGGCAATGATTGAGGTGGACACCCAAAGGCCCTTTCTAACCTTCTCTTTTGGAGAGTTCCTCTCCATTGCAGTCTAATCTGTAGAATCAACATCAAATCTTCAACAACTTACCTGTCCTGTAAACATTGCCTGATACAAAACATAAATTGCTGGAGAAACTCAGTAGGTCTGGCAATATCTGTGGAGAGAGAACAGAGTTAATGTTTCGAGTCCAGTGACCCTTCTTCAGCTCTGACGTGAAACATTAACTCTGCTCTCTCTCCATAGGTGCTGCCAGCCCTGCTGAGTTTTTCCAGTAATTACTGTTTCTGTTTTTGTTTCAGATTTCCAGCATCTGGAGTTCTTTGGTTTCTTTTGATTAAACAATGCCTGATGATGCCCAACCTCCAACAGTGGCATCATGGACACTGTGTTAACAGTAAACTGGAATTGTCAGGCAGCTGCCATCTCACATGCAGATGGAAGCTGACATTGGTATTATTTCAAGAGAGATACCCTGTGTCAGGCAATCAAAGACTGCATCACGGGGAGAGAAGGTTAAATATCACGTACGCAGGAAATAGGAATCACTGCTTTGCAGGAAGTGTGCAAAAGCGTGACAGATCAGGGAGACCACTGCTGTAGGAAATGGCATCGCAAAGCAGGAGGTGAAACCACCTCAGCATGATGGGTTTGGTGGCAGGACACCAGGGCAGTTTGGAATCCAAGTTGGAGGAGGTACATCTTTCACAGCAGATAGGCTGAGGGAGCAGCAGTCACAGACACATGAGGCAATTGCAGCAGGGAGACAGTTAAAAGAACAGGAGCACTGCACTGAACAATCACAGGGTGACACCATGAGGGGTGGGGGGAGGGAACAGAAGACAAATGTCTCAAGACAGGCACCAACAGGAGATTCGTGGATGATGTGTACAGAGACCAGGCGATGACATGTACAGAGACCATGAAACAATATACACAGAGACCAAGAGACAAGGAGACAATGCCCCAGAAATCAGGAGACAACGTGTACAGTGATCAGGTGACAAAGCACACAGAGACAGGAGACAACATGTACAGAGACCAAGAGACATTGTGTACAGGGACCAGGAGACGATGTGTACAGACACCAGGAGATAATGTGCGCAGAGACCAGGAGACAACGTACACGGAGACAGGATACAGTGCATGCAGAGACCAGGAGACAATGTGTACAGAGACCAGGAGACAATGTGTACAGAGACCAGGCGACAACGTGTACAGAGACAGGCGACGACATACACGGAGACTAGGAGACAATGCTCACAGAGACAAGAGACGACATGTGCAGAGACCGGGAGACGTGTACAGAGACCAGGAGACAACATGTATGGTGACAGGAGACAATGTATGCAGAGAACACGTGATGGCGTGTCCAGAGACCAGGTGACAATATGGACAGAGACCAGGACACAAGGTGCACAGAGACCAGGAGACAACGTGTACAGAGACCAGGTGACAACGTACACAGAGACAGGATACAATGTGTACAGAGACCAGGAGACAATGTACATAGAGACCAGGACACAATGTGTACAGAGACCAGGAGACAACATACACAGAGACAGGATACAACGCATACAGAGACCAGGAGATAATGTGCACAGATACTAGAACACAACATACACAGAGACCAGAAGACAATGTGTGCAGAGACCACGAGACAACGTACACAGTGGCCAGGAGACAACGTACACAGAGACTAGGAGACAATGTGTACAGAGATCAGGAGATAACATGTACCAAGGTCAAGAGATAATGTGCATGGAGACCAAGAGACGACATGAAAGGGATCCAGGAGACAACATATGCAGAGACCAAGAGACAACATGTGCAGAGACCAGCAGGTAACGTGCACGGACACCAGGAGACAACATGTGCAGAGACCAGGAGACAATGTGCACAGAGACCAGGAGACAATGTGCACAGAGACCAGGAGACAACATGTACAGAGACCAGGAGACAACGTGCACAGAGACCAGGAGACAACGTGCACAGAGACAAGGAGAGAATGTACACAGAGACCAGGAGGCAACGTGCACAGCAACCAGGAGACAACGTGCACAGTGACCTGGAGACAACATGCACAGAGGCCAGGAGACAACGTAAACAGAGATTGGGATACAACAACACCAAACAGAGGATGACAACGTTGGACTGAACACAGCAACTGATGCATGGCCATCTAGTGAAAACAGAAGTGAAGGAACTGTGTTCAGGTCCCTCTGGCCACTTACTCCTTCTGTGTACACCTCGCTCTCAACAGGCAGTCCTGGTCCAATCTCCGTGGGCAGGGTTTCCTCGTAGTAATCTTTGTAAATGTAGTCATAATCGTAGCCTGGGTCACCGGGACCAACATCTTCCCCAGTGAAATACTCCTTATAAACCACATCGCCTGTAACTGGACGCACGGTGGTAGCTGCCTGCTCCAGCTGCCCAGGAGCAGTGAAAGAGAAGCAAGAGCTGCATTAGGTTAGCAAAGCAATCTACGCCCTGTCTCGTGCAATTACGACTGAGATGATCATAGCTTTGTATCTTCTGACAGAACCCAGAACTGAGCTGAGGCTAGCGATCTGCAGATAGATGCTCCAAACATTGCCTCGGCCCAGACAGGGAGTGGTATTATTCAGCAAAGAAATACTTAGCTATGATCATGCTCACAGATTGAAGCAGCCTGACTGATAGTGTGGTGTTTGGCACAAAGAACTCAGGACAAAGGGATCAGCCATATCGGACAGAGATGAGGAGGGATTACTTTATACTCTGAGAGTGGTGAATCTTTGGAATACTCACCCAGAGGGCTGTGGTATCTCTATCACTGAGTACATCCAAGAGAAAATTGTAGATGTTTGGATTCTAAAGTGGAGCTAAGTGACATGGTATTGGCTTGGAGGGAGTGAGAATTAAATTGTTCATCTTTCATGGGATGTGTGTGTGTGTGTGTGTGTGTGTGTGTGTGTGTTTATTATTCTTCAGGCAATTCTCTAGGCAATTCCATGAGCATTTACATTGAAGCTTTCTCCAGTCCTCCTCTGGTGAAAGGTCAGTAGGTTTGACTGTGTCACCCCTCAGCTGCACTCCTATGGATTCCACTGGAACATCACTCTGTGAGTTTGGAGAGTCTATCAACACCACCCCACCCCCCACACACAAACTTTGTTGGGGCTTGGCCCCAGCTAATATCTTCCATTAGGCACGAGTGCACACAGGTCCTTGCAGCTTTTTCCCCCAAAGCTCAATAGCAGAGCTCCCTTGAATCACCCCACCATCTTATGAACTACCAATATTGATCATGCCAGGGTTTCTTTCTGTACTTGAACAATTGGTATTCGAGAACACTGCCCACCCGAATCTCCAGACCTGTGGCAATCTTCTCCAAAGTCAAAGGGCTTCATAAATGCAAGCTGTTGTTGAATGGTCAGTTGGTCCAGGGTCAAATGGGTCGAAAGCCCTCGGTCTCCCCACTGGAGGAGCAAATAGGCCAGATGAGAGTAGACTGAGTGGCTGCTTGAAGTGGCACTGCAGTAGACTTGGTGTCACTCCGGGTCATCCAGGTTGGGGAGGGTGTAGAGTGCTACCCCCATTGCTACCAGGGTGTGTATTTCAGGAGATGAATCGACAGGGCAGAAGCGGATCATTCGGTCCAGACTGATGGTATTTGCCATGGTCCATCCATGAGTTGATCTATCATTTCCCCATTGCAAAATACCTCATCAGTTGTTGCCCATTACTCTCTGTGGTCACACCTTACACATTCTTCACCGTTCTCTGGCTCAGTCCCAAATTCCCTGTGGAATTTACAGCCAGGTTCTGTTCTCTTGTCTAAGTGGAAAGAGCCTCTCCACATCTTGTCTATCAAACCCCTGCAGAATAGTACCTCTGCCAGATGGCCCTCCAATTCATCTTTCCTGGCTCAAAGAAGCCCAAGGTTTTTGTTTTCAGTTTTCCCCAGTTCAGTTATGGTCCCTTTCGAATCTTTTCTTCACCCTGTTCTCCTGTGCCTGGAGATCCTCTTTCAAACGTAGAGACTAGAACTATGCACGGTACTGATGATATGGCCTCACTGAGATGTCGCACAGATTTAGGTCGGGCGGGGTCTGGGTTTGAGTGTCCAGCCCCTGGAAGGTTTGGCAACTCTGCCCTTGGCCCCCATCACGATGCTTCCCACAGGGCTCGTCTACTCAGGTTGAAGGAAACAGAATTAGTGACATGCAGACAACGGTAACCACTGCCACTCAGGGCACCATCAAGATGGACAATTTATGTGGGCTGTCATCCAGTGACCACTCCAATGTGACTCACTGGCAACCTTGCCCTCTGACTAATTTGATCCACTCCTCAACCACTAAAGTATGGGCACCTTCAAAGAGGCATCACGACCCAGTGACCATCCCGCAGAAGTGACGCTGTCAGCAGCATGTATCACCAGGCTGTTCAGCCACAGAGCCTCTCATGGTGTGGGGGAAATCCATTACAAGCAACACTCCAATCACTATCAATTGATTCAGCCCACCACATCTCACTTGCTGGAGCTTCAGGAAAGGAAACTCCACACTCCAACATCCCCTGTGACCATTTGCATGGCTGCTAATCAGGTCACTGGCTAGTGTCACTGAAGAGACAGACACACACACACACACACACAAAATGTATCACGTACAGCACATGAACACACTTGTGTCCATTAACATTTGATCTCTTTGAGACTCAATACAGAGAAATAACAGTGGCTTACATATAGAAAAAGGCACATTGGCTTTTTGAAAGGTTTCCATTGAGATTGCTTTTCAACTTTGTTCTCACTTGAATCCAACACTATGGAGGTGATCAGAGCATTCACCCTCTTAATCACAAAGTGCTCCCACCATTGGGATTATTGGAAAGTTACAGCGTGCTCAGGAGTACCACTGGTCAATATTAATCGATATCCAGCCTGATGCTGTACCTGATCTTGGAGTGTTTGATGGGGGCAATGTCAGGAGAGCTTTACTTTCCATTTACTTATAGTTTGAAAGAGTAGAGTAGAGTAGTTTGAAACAGCCATTTAAAAGAGTGTTGGGGGGGAGCGCCTGAATTTCAATTTAAAGAGCAGAGCGAGCTTTACCTTCATTTTAATAGAGTAGAAGGAGCTTTACTCTGCATTGAACCCTGTGTTGTCCCTGTTCTGGTAGTATTTGATGGGGACAATGTAGATAGAGGTTTACTTTTATTTTGAAAGAGTAGAGGTAGCTTTACTTTGCATTTCAACCAGTGTTGTCCTGTCCTGGGAGTGTTTGATAGAAACAGTGTAGAGGCAACTTTACTTTCAGTTTAATAGAATCGAAGGAGCTTTACTTTTCATTTTACTTTAAAAAAGTAGAGAAAAATTTACTCTGTATCTAGCTCTGTCCTGGGAGTGTTTGAAGAGACAGCATAGAAGAAGTTTTATTTTCAGTTTAAATGAGTAGAGAGAGAGCTTTATTTTAGTTTCAAAGAGTAGAGGATGCTTCATTCTGCATTTAACCATGTGCAGTCCATGTCCTGGGAGTGCTTGAAGGAGACAGCATCCAGGGACATTTACTTTTAGTTTAAAAGAGTAGAGGCAGCTTTACTTTCAATGTAAAAGAGTAGAGCTTGCTTAACTTTCAGTTTGAAAGCGTAAATGGAGCTTTACATTGGCTCTAACCCTGTGCTGTGCTTGTCCTCAGAGTTTTTCATGGGGACAGTGAGAGAACTTTACTCTCCCTTTAAAAGAACAGCAGGGCTTTACTTTGAGTTTTAAAAATTAGAGGGTGCTTTAATTTCCATTTGAAAGAGTAGAAGCAGTTTTCCTTTCAGTTTAAAGAAGCAGAGAGAGCTTTACTTCCACTTTAATAAAGCAGAGGCAGCTTTACTATGTATCTAACACTGTTCTGTAGCTGGCCTGCTATTGTTTTATGCTGACAGTGTAAAGCGAGCTTTACTCTGTATCTAACCCCATGCTGTAACCTGCCCTGGAAGTATTTGATGGGGCAGTGTCGGTAACGTTACTTTCAGTTTAAAACAGTAGAGAGAGCTTTACTCTATATCTAATCACATGCTGTATGTTTGTTAGGTGACAAAATCCAGATGGCTTTACTTTCGGTTTAAAAGAGTAGAGAGAGTTTCATTCTGTACCTAA
Organism: Rhincodon typus; assembly: GCF_021869965.1. Taxonomy (NCBI): domain Eukaryota; kingdom Metazoa; phylum Chordata; class Chondrichthyes; order Orectolobiformes; family Rhincodontidae; genus Rhincodon; species Rhincodon typus. Next base: position 8,049,261 of record NC_063366.1, read on the forward strand.
CGCCATCCTGTATCTATCTTGGATAGTGTTAGGACAGTGTTGGGGAAGTTTTAATTTCAGTTTGAAAGAATGAACAGAGCTTAACGCTGTATCTAACCCTATGTTGCACCTGGTCTGGGAGTTTTTGATGGGTCCAATATTGAGGGAGCCTTACTTTCAGCTGACTTTCAGTTTAAAGGAGTAGAGAGAGTTTTATTTTTGTTTAAACGAGTAGAGAGTGCTTCACTCTATATCTAACTAAGTGCCTATCACTGTGCTGAGAGTGATTTGTATGACTGGGTGCAGGATGATTAAAAAATGAATCCTGGAGTTCCTGTCTGATCCTTCTTCAGCATCAAATGAATCTCAGTGTCTCATTCTTTTCTGATGGGTTGACTGACCCTGCCAGTAAGTGTGGATTCCAGGACTGAACAAACATCGGGCAATCCCATTCCAGCTAAGAGAACCTTTCCATGAAATACCTGGAGGAAGAAAAAAGCCAGCGAGCAGGAGCTTCTCCTGATATCCTCCTGTGACTGAAGGATTGTGTGAGGAACAGACTGCAGCATTAGACGCAACCAACCTCAGAACCAATGCACAATTGATTATCATTAGCAAATGATAGGGAAACCTCTCATAGGATATTTGTCCCTGCAAGCTTCCCAATACCTGTTTTTGTTTTCTAATCTAATGAATAGGTAGATTCAGAATGGGATAACGGCATCATTGGCTAGGCCAGCATTTATTGCCCATCCCTAATTTCCCAGAGGGCAGTTATGAGTCATCCATATTGCTGTGGGTCTGAAGTCACATGTAGGCCAGAGCAGGTAAGGATGGCAGTTCTGACTAACCCACTTCCCAACACCCACCCTCCCACTTCCCCAGCTTTGTTCAACACTTGGTTTTCCTCAGCTGGTCCACACAGTCTGTCCCTCATGTCCTCTCCAGTCTGTCTGACAATATCAAGATCATGGCACCAAAACAGGACGTGGCCGAAAGCAGATTAACCTGCCCACCCACCACCATCTCAGCTTTCAAAATGTATAAATAATCATCTTACATGGCAGTCGTGAAATCTGAGGGCTATCAGGCCATTGCGAAATGCAAGGAGGTGATGTTGAGAGGTGATCAGAGCAGGGAAACCGTTAGTCAGCTCACCCAGGCCCATCTTCAAAGGGTGGCATCATGGCAGATGTGGCCACCATTTGGCAACTAGACAACTTCCCATTTGACTTCAAGAAGCAAATCTGATGGCTCCTAACCTAACTGGCAATCTGCATTTCCAAACTGGCATTTCCCCCATCTTACGGAGGGAGGGCTAGTTCTGCGATAGAACACAACTGGAAGTTTAGCTGCACGGCTTGGACACATCCAGAGAGTCAAAAAGTCCCTTTGCCTGATGTAGCCTCCCTGCACCAATGGATTATAAAATTGAATTCATCTGCTCGTAGGGTAGGGTGGAGCAGGTGAATTGGGACCATGCTGGGTAGTGTCCTTGGCTCTGAGTCAGGAGCTCAGTGTCCAAGTCCTGCTGCAAGACTGGACATCCAAGGGAGGCATGTTCGTAACAGAGCCAAACAAGTCGGTCATCAGCCTGCAAATCCTACAGCTATGCCAGTGGTAGACACTAGGGGCAGGACTGTCTCCTGTTCAGCCATGTCTGATAGGAAACTGTGCCCAGTGACAGGCTATGGTTCCATGTGATGTAGACATCACTGGCAAAACCAAAATCTCTTGCTCATCCCTAATTGCCCTTGAACTGAGTGGCTCACCTCTGCCATTCCAGAGGGCGGTTGGGCGTCAACTACAATGCTGTGGGTTTAGAGTCATGTTTAGGTTTAGAATTAGGGCAGATTACTTCCCTAAAAGGGCATTAGTGAACAAAAATCCCTACAGTGTGGAAGCAGGCCATTCAGCCCATCAAGTCCACCCAGACTCATCCTTGCATTTCCCACCCTAGACACTATGGACAATTTAGCATGGCCAATCCAGCTAACTAGCACATCTTTGGACTGTGGGAAGAAACCGGAGCACCCAGAGGAAACCCAAATTGACACGGGCAGAATGTGCAAACTCCACACAGACAGTTGGCCAAAGCTGGAATCAAATCTGGGTCCCTGGTGCTGTGAGGTAGCAGTGCTAACCACTGAGCCACCATGCTGCCAGCATTTGGGGTTCTACAGCAATCAATGATAGCCACCCCTCACTGAGAGTTTCAATTCTGGATTTTACTAATTAAAATTAAATTGGACTAGCTGCTGTGGTGGGATTGAACCTGTGTCCCCAAATCATTAGCCTGGGTGTGGGGATATTATCATACCACCTTCTGTGGGTGACAACTAGAGTACTATGTTTTATGAGAAGACCCCTGGGATATCAAGTTTCTTGGCTTCTCATCAAAAGATTTGGAGCTGGGAAAGAGGGAAGATAGCATGATCCCCCTGCATAAACACCACCACCAAAACCCCAACCAGACTGGTTTATCAGCTTGATTCCCCACCGTGCCACACCGAGGCAATGGTGAGCAAGATGGAGGAGAGCAGCCATTTTACCTGGGTCACATCAGCCTCAACGATTTGTGGGACCTCCTCAGTGACTGCCACCTCACCGTAGTCCTGTCCGGTTGGGATGGTCTCAACGGGGATCTCCTCCTCGTAGAGAGCGGGGTCTGTAGGATCCTACAATCGCATTGTAATGGGGAAAGAGTGCGTTAGCGGCAGCAGGAGTGCCCTCCAGAAAAGGGAGGACAAAACAGGAAAAGGGAAGGAGGGAGAACGGAAAGCGGTGCCATGAAGAGGCCATTATTGCCAAGATAATGAGGGGTTGGCAAAGCAAGATGGAGCGAGAGATGGAGTGAATGAGCAGATGAGAATGGAAAGAGAGAGGTAATGGTGGTGGGGGGGGGGAGTTATCCGGATTCTTTCCATGGTGGCTAGAGAGGAAAGATCAGGATAGTCCACACCTGCTCCCCAACCCCAAACATTTCTTGATGGTTGTGGTTCTACCTGTTGGAAACCATTGAGCTGGCTCTTCTGCGGGATTCTTGTGACAGCAGTCTTGGTGGTGCCAGCCTTGGTGGTGGCAGCGATACTGAACTTGACCGCAGAGCTCTGGGCAGCGGCCGTGGCCAGCTTGACAGTGGCAGGCTTCGGCGAGGGCGCCTTTCTCTGGGCAGCCTCAGCTTTCGGCTTCGCCTGCTTCCGCCCGTTGGTTTTCCCTTTCTGCAGAATTGGTGATGGTGAGAAAATGAAATGGAGGAAGCCATGGAAGAAATGAGAGAGAGAGACATAGAATGGACATGACCAATGGCGTGAAATGAAATGATGCAATACATGGCAGCTAATGATAGACCCCCAATTACCCACCTTCCCCTGATCTTATAACACGAGCACCAGCTTCCAATATTGATAAGACAGTTGCTTTCGCTAAACCTGGGTCATCAATCATCCCGATCCTACTTTTAAGAGGGAGGTGGATACCGCAGAGGGTGCAGGAGGTGCAGTGCCTTCTGTCTCCTTCTAATTCCATTTTGATTTAGCCCCCATATCTCTCCTTACCTTTCTCCATGGTCTTTGGTGGTATTGAATTGCCCTTGATGGGCTTTGCATGTCAGTTGATCAAATAGATTCAGGCCTCCTTTTCCTGTGGCCTGTCTTTACCTCCACTGCTGACCCTTGTCTAGACTGGGCTAAGTGGGCAAAACTCTGCCTTGCCTCCCATTCTTGCAGAGCCCACACCCCACTCACATACATTCAAACTATCTCTGCCTTCAACTTTTCAATACAGTTCTTTGAGATCAAAGGATGTGGGGAGAAAGCAGGAACAGGGTAATGAGTTAAATGGTTAGCCAGGATCATATTGAATGACAGAACAGGTTCAAAGGGCCGATTGGCTTACTCTTGCTCACATTTTCTATCTTTATGTCCTGAAGAAGGGCCATACCTGACTCAAAGCCTTAACCGTGTTTCTCCCTCCATAGATGCTGCCAGACCTGCTGAGTTTCTCTAGCATTCACTGTGTTTGTTTCAGATTTCCAGCATCCGCAGTATTTTGCTTTTATTCTGTTTCCATGTCTCAGTCTTGCTCTCCTCTCCCCTTCTCTGACCACCCATCCATGTCTGTGTCTCTCACTTACTGACATCTGTCTGCCCCACCCCTCCTCACTATCTACATGCCAATTTCCAATTCCATACCTGCATCCCTCCACTCCCACAAAAACAAAGAAAGTATCTCATTAATATTGTGCCCCAGTGCTCGGCTCAAACTCTAAAACACGGAGGCAATCAATCATGGCAAGCAATGATGGTAAAGCAGATGCCAACAGTAGGCAACTCTGAGCACATAACACTTTGGATGGACAGACATGGACACACATACACACACTGGCACATGCCTGGCCCAATGCCCTCCTCTTTGTACCTGCCCCGAATCAGGCTTTCCAACAGCTCCATCAGGCACTGGCACGGTGGGCGGTACTAAAGTCTGAAACTCATCGTAATAGTCATAATACTGGTAATCTTCATAGTACTATGAATGACAAAGACACCAAGAGAGAAAAAAAACACAAAAACAGCAGAATTTGTTAAAGCAGAAATTAAGAGATTGACACAAATTTCTGTTCATGTTCAGTGATAACATAGATAGAATTTGGATACCTCAAACAAAGCCAAAAAGAGTAAGACCAAAGGGTGTCACGACACGGAGTGAGGCATTGACCAACTCTGTCATTGCCCAAATGGATAAGATAACCAATCGGGTACACAGGAACTGTACATCCCTCATCTTACATGGGTTGCACCAGAACTGATGTGGTTTAGGTTTATGTACCTTTTCAGAAGATGTGGGCACACCACTTAGAATATTGTGAGCAGATTTGGGCACCATACCTTAAGAAGGGTACATTGGCCTTGGAGGGAGTACAATATAGGTTAACAAGAATGATACCTGACTTCAGGGCTTAAGATGTAAAGAAAGATTACACAAATTAGGTATGTTTTCTCCAGAATTTAGAAGGTTAATGGGTGATTTAATAAAAGTCTTCAAGATATTAATGGTAAAAGACATGGTAGATAAAGATAAACTTTTCCCACTGGTTGGGAACTCTAGAACTGGGGGATCTAGGCTGAGAATTAGGGTCAGACTGTTCAGGAGAGATGATAGTCAACACTTCTACACACAAAGGATGGTAGATATTTGGAATTCTTCTATAAATGGCAAATGATGCTAGATCAGTTGTTAGTTGTTAAGCAAAGGTATTAGTGGATGTGGGGCAAAGGCAGGTATATGGAGTTAGGGTATAGATCAGCCATAATCTCATTGAATGCCAGAACAGGCTTGAGTGGCTGAATTACCTACTCCTGTTTCTAACCTCTATTTATTTCTAATTTCTAATCTCCCCCTGAGAAGTTGGGGGGTGGAGAGCTGGCTTTTTAATTACCATTACCATTTGGTATTGGGTACACCAAGAATGCTGTGAGAAAGGAAGGGCCAGGATTTTGATCTAGCCATGACGAAGGAATGGCAAAATATTTCTAAATCAGGGTGGTGTCCAACTCGGAGGGCAATTTTCAAATTCTAGTGTTCCCGGAACTGCTGCTCTTGTCCATCTAGGTGACAGAGGTCCCAGGTTTGCAAGGTGCTGTCAAAAGAGACTTTGGTGAGTTGCTGCTGTGCATCTGCCACTGTGCATCAGTAGTGGAAGGAATGAATATTTGTGGATGTGGTGCCAATCAAGTGGGTTACTTTGTCCTGGATAGTGTCAAGCTCTTGAGAGCTGTCGGACTGCACCCATCCAGATCAGTGGGGAGTATTCCATCATGCTCCTGATCTGTTCCTTGTAGATGATAGAAAGGCTTTGGGAAGTCAGGGCATGAGTTACTGCATGATTCCTAAACTCTGACCTGCTCTTGGAACCACAGTCTGTATATGGCTGGCCCAGCTGTGTTTCTGGCCAATAGTAACACCCCCAGGGCACTGATGTTGGTAGAGTCAGTGACAGTAAAGCCATTGAATGTCAAGGGAATGATGTTTATTGATCCACCCAGAAGAAATCGACATTGGGACTTGGAGGAACTGCTGAGTGAACAGGTTGGTCAAGGTGCTCCTGGGCGTCAACTTTAATAGATCGAGGGCTGGCTGTTGCTTAAGATGCATTGACAGGGGAAGAAAAGCATAGATCTGCAAGAGATCTCCTATCTGAATCTGGCTGATGATAAGATTCCAGGTCTGCATGAAATTCTGTCATCACAGGGCCCCCACCCTCAGGTTCACAAGCCCATCCCAATGCTGATGGCTGCTTCTATAGGGTCCTTCATACATATGGAGAGAGGGCAATGGGGAGCCTGAGGGAAGTGAGAGTGGGAGAGAAGAACATGAACAAAAACCATTGGAGAGGAATCTCTTAATTTGCCTTGCGTAATCACAGACTAGCCATGGCGACTGCGTTACTTCTCAACACTATATAATTAACAAGCAGCAAATATTTAACATCTGGCATTTGCACGGGGTTGGGTTGTAGAAAGTCTGGGATTATGTTCATCTCTGTTAGTTTAGCAGAGCAACCGTACCTTTGCACACTTTGACCTGGGGTGGGAATTGGGGAGGGAGCAGGGGAGCCTTCACTGTTTTTCACCTCTCCACTGACTATTCTTTTGTACTTGTCAACACATTGAGATCTGCCTGTCTGTCATACCTGAAGTTTGGGGAGCTTTGTCCGACTCCTCTTCACATTTGATCAAAGAGATTTCTCTTTCACTCAAAACTCCAAGCTCAGACGTCAAGGAAAGATCTGTTAATGATCAAAAAACGTGGAGCTTCCCCGAACCACACCCCCCCCCCCCCCCCCCCCCTCCACCACCATAATATGAACATACACACAGTCTCGTCGTGAGAACAGACTGGATCCCCCTCAAGGATGCTGAGTCTCAGCCAAGGGGGACCAGACAGGGATGATGCTTCCCAAGACTGAATAGTCAAATGAAATTGGGAAAGAGCTCCAGGCCCAGCATGTATGCAAACACACAGTGGGATGGTTTCTGTATTAAGGGAATAGGCCTACAAGGAGTGACCTTGGAGTCATGCTGATGACAGTCTCCCAGCCTTTGGCTGTGGCCCCTTTAAGAGTTGTCTTAAAGAGCCACAACCAGGAGAGGTTTAAGGGAGACAAGAAATACAAAGGGGAAGTGGTGGCTCAACTATTGGCCACTTTTGTTTTTCTTTTCTTGACATTATCTGAGGGATGGATATTGTCCGGGATATCTGAGATAACACCCCTACTCATCCTCCAAATCGCGCCTGGGACCTTACCTGAGTGGACGTAAGGCTCAGTCTGTTTTTTTTGTGTTCAAGACCTACAGCAGGACTTGGAAAGACCAGCATCACCCCACTGCCTTGCCTCTCCACTGTGACCCCCTCCCCCTCCACTATTGCAATTGAGATCAAATTGTGCCTGTAGTCACAACAGAAACAAGAGAGCAGTGATTGGGAGAGTGAGGTTTGGACAAACTGGGGAAGCTAAACTGACCAGTGCAGAGATGAACATCAGTTTGGCGGGTGTGAGAACAGAGTCGTGACCATTTAGACTGTTACAAGACCATGGCCAAGCAGCACCCATTTCATGACACAATAGAGATCCCACCACCTTCGAAACCAACCAGCTCTCATCCCTCTAAATATGGGCATTGCCTAGCCTTGGCCAAGTGCAGACTGATGGGACCTGATCACGTTAATGTAAAAGGTCCCCAGGCAGGAGAGAGAGAGACAGAGAGAGAGCCCAAACTTCCCAGTTGTTAGTTGCCCTTTTTCATTAATCTCAGCCACTGTTGAGTGGCATCTAGGTCAGTTCATTACAGAAGCTAAACCATGTGTGAGGGCAGAAGGCAGCAGAGCCCTTACCCTCCCCAGCTCGATTAAGGTGGCAGGGGAGAGCAGACAGGACCTTTCCCCTTGAAACTAAAGGGGAAAGAGTCCTTAGCAAAACAGCACAAGCAAAGCAAAAATAAAACTGCACGCATTAACTCTTCCTACAAATTTCACTCTGAGGCATTCCAAAGTCAGTGCTTGTTGGCCATCATCCCAGGAAAATCACAACACAACTATTCGTTCACCCAGGGATGAATTCATGTTAAATACCTCACTTAATTCCACAATTAGATTTTGTGTGTGGTTAGCACCACACTGGGATTTGAACCCAAAATTCTAGGTTTAGTTAATCCCCCTTCCCTCCCCTCATCTATTACTCCTTCCTCCCCCCTCTACTTTCGTCAGGGGGTGAAGTGAGTGGCGAGGAAATGTTCTCACGTGCATACTTACATAGTCCTCGGCGCTGGGTTCCTGACTCTGGGGGTAGTCCGGGAGCGGGGTGCCACAGTCTGGGCTGTAGTGCTGGCAATAGTCATAGGCAGCCCGGGGATCTGAGGAAATCAGCAGCTGCTGGATGTCACCCTGAAGAAGAGGGAGAGAGACAGAGAGAGAGAATGTGTGTGTGAGAGTGAGACTACGCTGTTTCAACAAGTCCAAGAATCTCCTGGATGTTTACAACCTGCAGAACATTTGCAGCTCCCAATCTTTCCCTATTAGATTGCATGATCATTATAAAAATTGTTAAAGAATTACAAAAGAAAGAGCTGTGTTTTTGGACATTTTTCTAATCACCTGCTCAGCCACATCATTACACACCTCTGGAGAGGTTCAGAGGTAGTTCAGAGATGGACTGCCACTACACCTCAGGTCAGGATTATTATGCAGCTGGGAAAGAGTTTGGTTCTTAACACTCCTGACAACAGGGATAGGTTCTTCAGATCTCCTCTGTCCAGAGTTCCCCTGAAGTTGTTTTAAAACGTCTTAGACATGACTTCACTGCCAAAATTTCAATGAAATGTGATTTTGGGAGCAATTTTTCCACCCAGACAGTGGTGAGCCTGTAGAAATCTCTACCATAGGAAGCGGTTGAGGCCAAAACATTACACTTTTTCAAGACAGAGATATATATAGTTTGCAGTGTTAAAGGGATCAAAGCATATGGGGAAAAAGGGGAAATAAGGTACTGCATTGGATGATCACCCATATTGAATGGAGCAGCAGGCTCAAAGAGCTGAATGGCCCACTCCTGCTCCTATTTTCTGTTTCAAAAAATCACAATGATTCAAACTTAGCTCTTTTGCAATGTTGAATTTTTTTCTATTTATATGCAAATTGAATGCATGTGTTTTGTTTATTATATGTATAAATTAAGCATTATTGGGGGGGAAGTGGGACGGGGTGAGGGAAGTGGGACGGGGTGAGGGAAGTGGGAGAGAGTGAGAGAGGAGGTGGGAGAAAGTGAGAGAGGAGGCAAAGGGGGAGGTAGGAGAGGGTAAGGGCAGGCAGGGGAGCTGAAGGGAGGGAGGGACAGTTGGGAGGAAGTGAGGGGGGAGAGGAAATGGGGGGGGCTGAGTGGGGAGGTGGAAAAGCAGGAGTTGGGAGGGGGTGAGAAAGCACAAAAATCGGGAGGGAACACCGTAGTGGATGAGTCGGAATGGGAGGGAGAAAAGGTCTTTGGGGAAGGCAAGAAGTCTGGAAATGTAAACATCGCATCTCCGGAGGTCAGTTACTTTAGGCAGTGAATATCACAGAATTGTTACAGTACAGAGGAAGGCTATTTGGTCCATCATGCCTCTTCAAGCAAGCCTCATTACTTAGTGCCAATCTGCTGCTTTTATCCCCATCAACCTTGCACATTATTTCTAAACAAATAACCAGAAGGGTCTAGGCCCGAAACGTCAGCCTCTCTGCTCCTATGATGCTGCTTGGCCTGCTGTGTTCATCCAGCCCTGCACCTTGTTGTCTCAACCATCCTATGCCTCTCTCGAATGCCTCTATTGAACTTGCCTGCACCTCATTTCCAGACAGCGCATTCCAGACTCACATCCTTCAGTATATTTCGGATTGTGACACAGTCAGGGGCCTTCCCACCCCAGCACCTCCTTCACTCCTTCTTTCCGTGAATTGGATTAATTAGCCGTTTAATCCCGGATTTGTTCAGCAGCCTTGACAGAGCCAAGGCGATGATGGTGGAGCTAAGAGCCAAGAAGCAGCTGGAGGGAGGTGGGGGCGGGTGCATGGGGGGAGCAGGATCCTGTCTGTCTGACCCTGACAACCCATAGCTGTTAGGACAGCCTCCGTGTTCTCTGAACACAGCAGAGTTTCAGTCAGAATGAAGCTCTTTTCCGAGTAAATTTCACAACCCTAAAAGAATTGCTTCTGAACTGTTGCATGATACTAACGGCTCACAACCAAGTGTGCACAGCATGATTCCACAAAAAACCAATATGATGATGACTACAGGGTATTTTTTTGAACTAGAAATGTACCCACCCTGCAACCCTTTGACACGACTAAGGCGCAGCTTTACTCTGTATTTGACCATTTGGTGTACCTGCAGTGAGTGTGCTCGACAGGGATGGTATAGAGAGAGCTTTACTTTCCATTGAAAAGAGTAAAGGGAGCATTACTTTCAGTTTAGAAGAGTAGATGGAGTTTTACTCTGAATTTAATAGATTACAGGCAGCATTATGCTGTATCTAACCCCATGCTGTACCTGCCTTGGGATTATTTGATGAGACAATGTAGAGGCAGCATTACTTTCAGTTTATGATGGTAGAGGAAGCTTTACTATCAGTTTAGAAGAGTGGAGGGAGCATTATTTTATCTAACTCCATGCAGTACCTGTTTTGGGATTGAGGGGAACAGCATAGAGTAAGCTTTACTCTGTATCTAACCCCATTTTGTACTCTCCTCTGGGAGTGTTTGTTGGACCTTTGTATCTCATTTAATTGCCCATTCACTATTATACTATTATGATGAGGATTTCGCTGGATAGGCCAGAATTTATTGGAGTTAAGAGTGCCTAAATGACATTAGTGAACCAAACAGGGTTTTTCCTGACAATTGACGATGGATTCATTGACATCATTCAAGATTTTTTCATTATTGAATACATATTCCATCATCTGCCATGGTTGGTTTCCAACCCAGGTTCCCAGAACATTACCTGGGTCTCTGGATTAACAGTCCAGTGATAATACCTCTAGGCCATCGCCTCCCCCTGCTAAATTTTGTTAAGTATAAAGTGACTTTGTGATTTTAGCACTCAAACCTCATACCAGTATACAGCTGTATTCTACTTGGAAAAGGCTTAGTGTATAAAATATACAATAGAAAGAAAGCATTTTACCTCAAACACTTCTTCATCTAAAATCCTGGTTCCAAACACCACAATTCCCTTGGTGTCAATGATGGGCTTGTTACTGCGGGGCAGAAGTTTGGTCACAGTTTTCTTGCAGTCAAAAATCATAGTGATCTTCTTCTTCTGCACACTGATGGCAACTCGATGCCACCTGAAGGGGAGAAAGAGAAATTATATGAAGTGGGTAAGGGAGAGAGGGAGTAAGAGACATGGTGGGTTAGGGAGAGAGAAGGGTGAGACACTATGACTAAGGGAGAAAGGAAATGAGAAACACAGTGGGTGAGGGAAAGAGGCGATGAGCAACATGGTGGGTAATGGAGACAGGAAGCGATAGACACAGTTGGTAAGAGAGAGATGGAGTGAGAGACACGGTGGGTAAGGGAGAGATGGAGTGAGAGATACGGTAGGTAAGGGAGGGACAAAGCAACAGACCTTGTGGGTAGGGGAGAGAACGGGTAAGGTAAGAGATAGAGGAGAGTGTGACACTATGGGATAGGGAGAGAGAAGAGTGGAGACACTGGATTAGGGAGAAAAGAGATGAGACACTGTGGGTAAAGGAGAACGGGAATGAGAGACACAGTCAGTAAAGGAAAGCTGGGATGAGAGACACGGTGCGTAATGGAGATAGGGAGAGAGAAGCACAGTTGGAAAGGTTGGGGGGGAACAAGACAAATGGTGGGTAAGGGAGAGAGGGAGTGAGAAACACGAAAGGTAGGGGAAAGATGGAGTGAGAAACATGGTGGGTAAAGGAGAGAGAGACAGTGGGTAAACAAGACAGAATTAGAGAAAAAATACCCAACAGGCTGAGGAGAGGTGAGAAGCACACAGCAGATCAGAAAACGTCAAAAATCACATGAGACCAGGTTATAGTCCAACAGGTTTATTTGAAATCACAAGCTTTTGGAGCACAACCCCTTTGTCAGGTGCAGTGAGAGGAGAGCACACAGACACAGAGTTTATAGGCAGAGAGATGAAGGGCACAGAAATGAAAGGATCTTACAACTGGTGTGAGTGGAGTGAACAAATCTAAAATGGCTGATTGACTGCCTCCGGTTGAATATTTAATCATTCATACATTCCTGCATTCTAGAAATTGCTGAAGCAGAATATGGAGAACTCTGTTAGAAAGGCGACACAAATTTGAATTGATTAAGATGAAAATTCCAGAATCTGTTTCAAGTCACTGCCCCGAGATAATTAAAGGTTTCATCAGTGTCTGCCTAACTTTCCAAACCTCAAACAGGCAGAGCAATAGGAATATACAAAAGGTGACATCTCAGATCAGGCACTGAACTGTAGGTGTGGGACCTTGTTCAGAATCTGTCTGGTTTTATTCTGAAAGCAGGAATTTATAAAATGCCATACTGACTGACTGTGACTCCAAATTGTGTGTTTCTTGAACAAAATAGAGTTTAAGTAAACAAACATCTTGGACGAAATAATTCACCCCATTGGTTTATATGTGTCTGTGTGCGCGTGTGTGGCAGAGTGTGTGTGTGTGTTTCTGTGAGAGAGTGTAATAAGTAATCCAAACTGTACAAACTAATTAAGGTAGAGAGATCATAACAATTTATTAAGGTGCTGCTGTCAAAACAGAATGGTAAGGAAGATTTTACAGATACAAAACAATGTGGTAGGGTCACCTATAACACGACATGAGCCCAAGATCATGATTGAGGCCTTCTTCATGGGTACGGAACTTAGCTATCAGACTTTGCTTGGTGATTCTGCTTTATTGTGTATCTCAAATTCAGCCATGATGGGCGCTTACCCAAAGATCAGAGGCTGAATACCCTTGACCACTGAAGTGTTCCCTGACTGGGAGGGAACGCTCCTGTCTGGCAATTGTTGTGCAGCATCCATTCATCCGTTGTCATAGCATCTGCATGGTCTCACCAATATACCATGCCTCAGGACATCCTTGATTGTAGCGTATGAGAATGGACAACATTGGCTGAGTCACATGAGTATCTGCTGTATATGGGGGCGGTGCTGTTCCCACGTGATCTGAAGTGTCTTGCAGAGGTTGCCATGGCAGGGTTGTGTGGTGTTGTGGTCGATGTTGTCCTGAAGGTTGGGTAGTTTGCTGTGAACAATGGTCTATTTAAGGTTTGGCGATTGTTTGCTAGCAAGAAATGGAGGTGTGGGGAAGATCTTGGTGAGATGCTCATTGTCATTGATAACATGTTGAAGGCTGCAAAGAATACGGCATAGTTTCTCCACTCCGGGTAAGTATTGGACGACGAAGCGTATTCTATTCGTTGTATCCTATGTCTGTCTTCTGAGGAGGACGTTGCAGTTTCTCGCTGTAGCATGTCGGAACTGGCAATTGATGAGTTGAGCATCGTGTTCCGTTCTTATGAGGGCATCCTTCAAAACTTTCAGGTGTCCATTGCATTCTTGCTCATCTGAGCTGATCCTGTGTATGTGCAGGGCTTGTCCGTATGGGATGGCTTTTTAAATCATAGAATCATAGAATCCCCACAGTATGGAAACAGGCCCTTCAGCCCAACAAGTCCACACCGACTCTCAGAGCATCTCACCCAGACCCATCCCCAGACACTGTGGGCAATTTAGCATGGCTAATCCACCTAACCTGCATATCTTTGGATTGAGTGAGGAAAATGGAGCACCCAGAGGAAACCCACGCAGACACGAGGAGAATGTGCAAACTCCACACAGACAGTGGCCAAAGGGGGGAATCGAACCCGGGTGCCTGGTGCTGTGAGGCAGCTGTGCTAACCACTGAGCCACCGTGCCACCCAAAATATGTTAGAGTGGAATCTAGAGAAGTGCAGCATCATGAGGTTATCCATGGGCTTGCGGTAGACTGAGGTACTGAAGCATCCGTCCTTGATGGAGATGCATATGTCCAAGAATGAGACTGATTCTGAAGAGTAGTCCATGGTAAATTTGATGTTGGGATGAAAATTATTGCTATTGCTATTTAGTTGTTTCAGTGTTACTCGCCATGACTCCAAAGGAAGAAAATGTCATCAATGTATCTGGTGTATAACATTGGTCAGAGTCCTGTGAAGCAAAGAAGTCTTCCTTGAACTTGTGCATGAAAATGTTGGCATATTGGGGTGCAAATTTGGTCCCCATGGCTGTTCTGTGTGTCTGGATGAATAACTGGTTGTCGAAGGTGAAGACATTGTGGTCAAGGATGAAGCAGACACAGGCATCTCAATCAAGAACAGACACCTCAGTACCTCACTCTACCACAAGGCCACAGATAACCTCATGATGCTGCACTTCTCTAGCTCCCACCCTAAATCTATTAAAAAAGCCATCCTTTACAGACAAGCCCTGCACTAAAACAGGATCTGCTCAGATGAGGAGGACTGCAATGGACATCTGAAGGTTTTGAAGGACGCCTCATAAGAATAGGATATGATGCTCAACTCATTGATCGCCAGTTCCAACATGCCACAGTGAGAAACCGCAATAACCTTGTCAGAAGACGGACACAAGATATGACCAATAGAGTACCCTTCGTCGCCCAGTACTTCCCCAGAGTGGAGAAATTATGCTATATTCTTTGCAGCCTTCAACATATCATCAATGACAATGAGCATCTTGCCAAGATCTTCTCTACATCTCCACTTCATGCCTTCAGACAACCACCAAACCTTAAACAGAGCATTGTTCGCAGCAAACTACCCAGCCTTCAGGACAACATTGAGCACAACACCACACAACCCTGCCATGACAACCTCTATAAGACATGTCAGATCATCGACATGGACACAACTATCACACGTGGGAATACCACCCACCACGTACACGGCAGATACTTATGTGACTTGGCCAATGTTGTCCATCTCAGACACTACAGGCAAGGATGCCCCAAGGCAAGGTGTATTGGCCAGATCATGCAGTCGCTACGACAACAGATGAATGGACACCGCTCAACAATCACCAGACAGGAGTCTTCCCTCCCAGTCAGGCAACACTTCAGCAGTCAAGGGCATTCAGCCTCCAGTCTTCGGGTAAGCGTCCTCCAAGGCAGACTTCGAGATACACAACAATGCAGAATCGCTGAACAGAGACTGATAGCCAAGTTCCATACCCATGAAGACGACCTCAACCAAGATCTTGTGTTCATGTCACACTGTAGGTGACCCTACCACACTGTTCTGTATCTGTAAACTTTTCCTTACTGTCCTGTTTTGACAGCAACACCATGATAAATTGTTTGATTTCGCTACATTAATTGTACTGTTTTGGATTAATTATTACACTCTCTTACACAAACATGCACTCTCACACACACACTCACTCTCTCACATATACACAGACCCATGGGGTGAATTACTTCACCCAAGATGTTTGTTTATTTACAGATACATTCTATTTTGTTCAAGAAACACACAAGTTATATTCACAGTCAGTCAGTGTGACATTTTATAAATTCCTGCTTTCGGAATAAGACAAGCCTGATTCTGGGTTAAAACAATGAGATAGATTCTGAACAAGGCCTCACACCTACAATTCAGTGTTTGACCTGAGATGTCACCTTTCGTATATTCCTATTGCTCTACCTGTTTGAAGTTTGGAAAGTTAGGCAGACACTAATTAAACCTTTAATTATTTCGGGGCAGTGACTTGAAACAGATTCTGGAATTTGCATCTTAATCAATTCAAACTTGTGTTGCCTTTCTAACAGAGTTCTCCATATCCTGCTTCTGCAATTTCTGGAATGAAGGAATGTATGAATGATTAAATATTCAACAGGAGGCAGTCAATCAGCCATTTTAGGTTTGTTCACTCCCCTCACACCTTCATCTGTCTGCCTATAAACTCTGTGTCTAAGTGCTCTCCTTTGACTGCACATGATGAGGGGGCTGCGCTCCAAAAGCTTGTGATTTCAAGTAAACTATAACAAGGTGTCATGTGATTTTTTTTACCTTGTCCACCCCAGTCCAACACCGGCACCTCCACATCATGGATCAGCGAAAGCCAGGGTGGACATAAGATTTGCTCAAACATACGTATTTAGGACATAAGAGCAGGCATGGACCATTTGGTTCCTCAGGCCTGCTGCACTATTCAGTAAGGTAACAGCTGTTGTGTTTCTGTACTGATATTCCTTTGATTCTATCGTCAACCAGAATCTATCTCCTTGCCCTTCAAAACATTTAATAACCCTGCTGCCACTGCTTTCTGAGAAAATGAGTTCCAAAGTCACACATCTCCATGAGAAAATAAAAAGCCTCCTCATTTCTGAAAACGTTGCAGCCTAAATTTAACAAGGTGTCCCCTACTTTTAGAGTGACCCACAAGAGAAGTTATCTTTTAGACAACAGTTAATCAAGACTATTGAGGATTTTATACAATTCAGTCAAGTCATACCTCCCTCTTCTAAACTCCAGTGAAAACATGCCCAGCCTGTCCAAACATTCTTCATGAGACAACTTACTCATTCCAGCTATCAATCTAGTAAACTACCTCTGAAACTCGTCCACTCCATTTACATGTTCTTTAAATAAGGAGACAAAAACTATACACACTGTTTGAGATGTGGTCTCACCCATTTCCTGGGAATGAATATTTGGGCTGCAAATTACAATACAGAGAGAAAAACACACTCACAGCGCATTGTGGACACTTGAACAAATTAGTAGAAAATGGGTAGAAAACATAGAAAACAACTCACAAAATCACAGGCACAGCAATGTATATAGGGAATAATATATAAAAATAGAAACAGAGTGACACACAGAGACACACACACACAACAACAGAAACAGACATTGACAGTACGAAGACACAATCAGGCTGACACAGATAGATACACACACACACGCACACACACACACAGAACAATATGCAGTCACTGAAACAGGTCAAAATTACACATAGAAAAATATACAAACATCGTAAGAAACTAATTCACAGAAAAAAAAGATGCAAGGAAACAGGCTGAACAGTATAAGGGCACTTAAACCAATAGAACAATGTAAAGACAAAAACAGATCCTGATCAGAATCTTTCAAACACACACACACACACACAAAATACAAAACAATGTAGAAACAGAGTAACACCGACACACAGTACAAAGGCATAAGAACAAACTTAGACAAACAGACACAGAAACAGACGCAAATGCAGTCACAGAAACAGACTGTCACACAGAACAATATTCAGACAGAAAAGCTAACCTATACAAAAAGTGTAATAAACATACAAAAAATTGAGTGACACATACTGACCATGCACAGTAACCGAATAGGCTGAGAACATAGCAATAAATAGAAACATCATAAGTCACATAAACAGACAGAAACAATGAGCAACAGGTGCACAAGAATAGACAAATATACATGGACAATATGCAGACATAGAAACAGACTGATGCATGCACAGAGAAAGATACACAGACACAGACAAACACAACCAACAGAGATCAACTGTTCTATACACTTAAAAGTACAGGTACTGAGGAGACTGCAAAGCACACAATATGATGCACAGAACTAGTAATTGGTGCACACACACATACAGAGAAAAACACAAATAATAGACATAAACATACAAAACAACAAACACCTCCAGGACCTCTCTGTAGGACTTCCTTAGGGTAGTATCTCAAATGCAAATACCTTCAACCACTTCATCAATGATGTTCCCTCCATCATAAGGACAGAAGTGGGGTCATTTACCAATCACTTCACAGTGTTCAGCACCATTCGCAGCTCCTCAGACACTCAGGCAGTCAATGTCAATGTGCAGCAAGATCTGGACAACACCAAGGCTTGGGCTGACAAGTGGCAAGCAATATTTGTACCACTGATCAATGACCATCACCAACAGAGAATCTAACCATCACCACGACTGAATCCCCCACCACAAACATCCTGGGATTACCACTGACTAGAAACTGAACTGGACTATCACACACCGCACTCTGACAACATAGCTTTGAATCCCAGCACAGCAGCCAGTGTAATTTAAAATTAATAAAATCTGGAATTCAAACCCGGCATTAATAATTGTGACCATGACAACTATCACTGATTGTGAAGACCTATCTGGTCCACTAATTGTCCTTCAGAGAAGGATCTCTACTGTCTTTACCTAGTTTGGCCTACATGTGACTCCAGACTTCATTGTCCTCTGAACTGTCCAGCAAGCCATTCAAGTCAAGGACTATTAGGAATGGGCAACCAACACTAGTCTAGCCAGCAATGTCTGTACACAGAAGTGGGCCAAATCAGTGCGGCTATTGGGCAATACACAGAGCGTACATACACAAAGAGCAAAACAGACATAGGAAATGTTGATATTACACAGAACAACAGACAGATATCAAATCAGACTGACACAGGCACAGAGCTGTATACAAATGTCAAAACAAAAAAAACACACACGTGGAGGACAAAACCCAGAGACAGAAATAAATCACACACACAAAATATCACAGCAATATGAGATAGACTGACAGACTCAGAACAATGCACTGAGATTTTAAAAAATTGATTGTCAGATATACAGGAAGATACATAAAAGACTGATATGGCCACAGATGAATGCATAAACCTACAACTAGACTGACACACAGACACAATGCATAACAATACATTAACATAGAAATAGACTGTCTGACACACACACACAGAGAACAACACATCCACGTGGAAACACATCCAGAGAAAAACACAGACAAAAATAGTCACACACATTACACATAAAAAGAAACAGACTGACACATGCAGAACGATACACAGGCATAGGAAATGATAGACATAAATACAGCAATACACAGATGGAGAAACAGATGTATACATAACAACAGAATAGATAGACGGAGAATCATAGAAACCCTACAGTGTGCAAGCAGGCCATCTGGCCCATCGAGTTCCCACCGATCCTCTGAAGAGCATCCTACCCAAACCCACCTGATTCCGGTAACTGTGCATTTCCCAGGGCTAATCCACCTAGCCGGCACATCCCTAGACACTATGGGCAACTTAACATGGCCAATCCACCTAGCCTGCATATCTTTGGACTGTGGGAAGAAACCCATGCAGACACGGGGAGAATGTGCAAACTCCATGCAGACAGTCATCTGAGGGTAGAATCGAAGCTGGGTCTCTGGCACTGTGAAGCAATAGTGCTGTCCATACAGTCTCACACACACATACATAATACTGCACAGAATTAGGGATATACTAAGACACTCACAGGGCAAGGATACAGAAATGGTAAAACACAGAGTAGAAACACACTGAAAACACAAAACAATACATTGAACAGGAACAGATGGCCCCACTCAGTTATCAATACACAGGCAGACTGACACATATAAATTATACAAAGATGAACAGACACCAAATCGGAACATCAAGTAGCACAGAACAATAGAGGGAAAGGTGAGAAGATAGACATAATAATAATTCACAGACATAGAAACACACTGATACATGCATAGAACAATACACAGCTACTGAAAGAACAATACACAAGCATATTACACAGTCACATACACAAAAACAAATCAAAGAAAGATGAACAGATGAACACGCTTACAGCACACACAGTATACAGACAAATTGGAGCAGAGAGGAACACCCAAACAGAATAATATACACAGACATAGAACAGACTGACAGACACAGAGAGAAATACACAAATGTAGAAACTGCATGACAGGCAGAATGAAAAATAGGCAGAATACAGTGAAAAAGACTGACACAGTCACAGTAATACACAGATACAGACTCATACAAATATGGAATTGGAGACAGAGACCAATATGTCGACATAGAAACAAAATAGCACATACGCACAGGACTACATGGAGTGACATGCAAAGGGCAAATACACAGACATAACAACAGACTAGCAGAGACATGAAACAATACACAGGCAGAGAAAAAGACTCACGCACAAAGTTAGATATATCGACATGGAGCCAGTATGGAAAACATACAACATCCAGACAAGATGTTCTCACACAACAGAACAATACCCAGACCATAGAACCAGAGTGTTACACGCAAACAGACCAATACCCAAGCAGGGCTAAAAACAGTCAGAATAATTGGTAAATATGATGCTCTTCCACACGGTGAGTTTGGAGGGTGTGGGATGGGATCTCTGCTGCCTTCTCATCTCTCACCCCAATTGGGATTGATGCGGGAAGGCTTGTGGGCAGTCTTCCCAACCCAACATCGGTTAAGGCATTAACTGAGCAATTAATGACCACGTAAGAGCCTTATTCCACTACTGATGATATTCAACCAACATTAGCCAAGGCAGCTGCTAAAACGCAAATTGTCTTGATTTTGCTTCCTGACTTCTAGCAGATGTTGAGCATCAGGATATCTGCTCTCGGGGTCCTTGATCCTGGGAAAGGCTTGATACTGTTCCTGAAAGAGAGAACACAGCCCTTCCCCTCCTCTCAGGTTTGTGGACCAGTCTCCTATCACTTCGATTAAATACCACCTAGAAACAGTGATTAATACTGACAAAGGGGAAAAAATACAAACAATATAACACACAGAATTGCAAACAGACTTATACACATACAAACAAGAATCAATAGACATGGAAAAATATATTTTTGTGTGAGGGAAATCATGTCCCACAAACATGATTGAGTTTTTTTTAAGGAAGTAACCAAGAAGATTGATGAGAGCTGAGTAGTAGACATTGTTTACTTGGACTTTAGTAAAGCCTTTGATAAGGTTCTGCATGGAAAACTAATTAGTAAAGTTAGTTCACATGGAATTCAGGGTGAGCTTGTCAAATGGATACAAAATTGACTTAATGGCAGGAGACAGAGAGTGATGGTGGAGGCTTGCTGGTTGGACCAGAGGTCTGTGACCAGCAGTGTTTCACAGGGATCAGTGCTGGGCCCATATTTTTTAATCATTTATATAAATGATTTAGATGAGAATATGGAAGGCATTGTTAGTAAGTTTGCAGATGACACCAAAAATTCTTGGTATAGTGGACAGTGAAGAAGGTTATCTAAGATTGCAAAGACATCTTGATCAATTGGGACTTGGGAAGAGTGGCAAGATAAATGTGAGGTATTGCATTTTGGTAAAACAAACAAGGGCAGGACTTATACAGTTAAAAGTAGTGCCTTGGGTAGTGTTGTACAATGGAGAGACCTAGGGCTTCAGGTACATAATTCTTTGAAGTTTGCGTCACATATAGATAGGCATTTAGCACACTTGCCTTCATTGCTGAGTCCTTTCAGTATAGGAGTTGGGACATTATGTTGAGGTTATAGAGGATGTTGGTGAGGCCTCTTCTGGAGTATTATGTCTAGTTCTGGTTTCCCTGTTATAGGAAGGGTATTACTAAGCTGGAACAGGTTCCAAAGAGATTTACCAGGATATTGTCAGAAATGGAGCGTTTGCTTTAAAGGAGAGACTGGACAGGCTGGGACTTTTTCACTGGAGCATTGGAAGTTGAGGGGTGACCTTGAGGTTTATAAAGTCATGAGGGGTATAGATAAGGTGAATGGCAGATGTTTTTTCCCTAAGTTAGGGGATTTCAAGACTATGGGGCATATTTTTAATGTTAGAGGAGAAAGATTTTAAAAAAGGCATGAGGGTCAATTTTTTTTTAGACAGAGAGTGGTTCGTGTGTGGAAGTGGTGGATGCAGGTACAGTTACAACATTTCAAAGATATTTGGATAAGTACATGAATAAGAAATATTTTGGGGGATATGGGCCAAGTGCAGGCCAGTTTGATTAGTTTAGTTTGGGATTATGGTTGAATGGACTGGTTGGACCAAAGGGTCTGTGCTCTATATGCTCTGTGACAGTCAAGTACACAGAGAACAATGCCCCAACATAAGAACAAACTAATACACTCATAGACAAACAGAACAATCCACAGACTGGAACAAGGCATGCAGAACAACACATAGACTGCAATCAGACACACAGAATAATACACAAACTGGATTTATACAGATTAAACCACAGGTTGGAACAAGACAGAACAAGACACAGGCTGGAAACAGATACACTGAACAATACACAGATTGGAACTAGACACATAACAAGATACAGACTGGAAACAGATACACAGAACAATACATAGATGAGAACTAGACACACAGAACAATATACAGATTGGAAACCAGACACACAGAACAATAAAAATTCTAGACCCAGACAACCAAAACAAATTATTAGACAGAAACTAACCAATACACAGAGTAGAGCCAGAGGCACAAGATGATACACAGTCTGAGACAAGGCAGACAGATCAAACCACAAACTGGGACCAAAAATAACAGTTGCCAGGCTGGAATGAAACAGCACAATACACAGGCTGGAACCAAACACACAGAATAATGTGCAGTCTGGGACCCACAATCCAAACAACAGACTGGAATCATACATAACAGAACAATACACAGTCTGGGACCAGAAAAAGAGGATAATACACTTCTCTGAACCAGACAGATAAAACAACATAAACACTGGAACCAGACACAAAGTAATACATGGACTGAATCTGTACAGCACAACACACAGTTGGGAACAAGATAGAACATTTACATACTGGAACCAGACACACAGAACAATACACAGACTGGAACAAAGCACAGAACAAGACATAGGCTGGAATGAGACAGACAGAACAATACACAAACAGCAACCAGATGCATAGAACAATACACAGATTTGATCCAGGCAGACAGAAAAATACACAGACTGGAATTAGACACACAAACAATGCACCGACTGGTACAAGACACATGGGACTATGCACAGACTGGAACCAAATAGACAGAGCAATGCACAGACTTGATCCAGGCAAACAGAACAATACATGAGGCAGGGACCAGACAGACAAAACGCCACAGAAACGGGAACCAGACACATTCAGCAACAGACTATGTCTATAAAAAATAATGCACAGACTGGAATGAGACACACAGAACAATTCACAGACTGGAAACAGACAGAGAAAACAATACATAGACTGCAAACAGATACACATAACAATACATAGACTGGAACCAATATAGAATGATAAATATACTGGAACCAGACACACAGAACAATACACAGACTGAACCTGACACACAGAACAATACAGACTTGAACTAGACTCACAGAACAATTCATGGACTGGAACTAGACACACATAACAGCACACAGACTGAAGCCTGACATGTGGAACAATACACAAACTGGAACTAAACACACAGAACAATAAAAAAAAATTTAGATACAGACAACCAGAGCAAATTACCGAATGAAACTAGAGAGAAACCAACCAATACACAAAGTGGAACCAGAGGCACAAGGCAATATACAGTCTGAGATCAGGCAGACAGATTAAACCACAGAACGGAACCAGACAGAACAATGTACAGACTCAACCGAGACACACAAAACAATACACAGCATTGAACCAAATACAAAGAGAATATACAGACTGATACCAGACAGAAAAAAAGCACAGACTAGAACCTGACACACAGAATAATGCAGTCTGAGACCAGACAAGCAGAGCAATACACAAGCAGGAACTAGACTGGTGAAACAACAGCGATTGGAACCAGACATACTGAGTAGTACACGGACTGGATCTATACAGAACAACACACAATCTGGAAGAAGACAAAATAATACACAGATTGATGCAGACACACAGTACAATACACAAACTGGACCAAAACACAGAGCAAGACACAGACTGGTACCAGATAAACCGAACACTACATAGACTGGACCAAACAGAACAATATACAGCCTGGAATCAGACAGACAGAATAAAATACAGACAGCAATCAGATACATGGACTGGATACAGAGAGATAGAACAAGAAGCAGTCTGGAACCAGGCATACAGGACACTACATAGACTAGAACAACACACAGAAAAATATGCAGTCTGGGACCAGACAAACACAACAATACACAGACAAGAGGACCAGTCAGATAAAACAAAACAGAGACAGGAACCAGACACAGAGCAATACATGGACTGGGTCTATACAGAATAATGCACAGTCTGGAAAGAGACACACTGAACAATACACAGACTGGAATCAAACACAGAATACACAGCTGGAACCAAACACACTGGACAATATATAGACTGGAACCAGATACACAAAACAATACACAGGCTGGAACCAGATACACAGAATAATGTGCAGTCTAGGATCAGACACAGAAAAATCCATAGATTGAGCCAGACGTAAAGAACAATACAGACCAGACAAAGAGGACAATACACACACAGGAACCAGATAGACAAAATAACACAAACACTGGCACCAGATTCAGAGTAATACACAGCCTGGATCTGTAGAGAACAACACACAGTTGGGAACATAACAGAACAGTACACAGTCTGGAACCAGATGCACAGAGCAATACATAGACTGGAACAAAGCACATAACAAAACACAGACTGGAACCGGACACAATGAACAATACACAGTCTGGGACCAGACAAACAGAAGAATACAGGGCAGGGACCAAACAGACAAACAACACAGAGTTGGGAACCAGACACATAGAGTAATACACAGATTGGGTCTATATAGAAAAATGCACAGACTGGAACAAAGCAGAGAACAAGACACAAACTAAAATGAGACAGACAGAACAATACACAAACAGAAACCAGACACATAGAAGAAGACCCAGATTTGATCCAGGCAGACAGAAAATACACACACCAGAGCTAGACACAAAGAACAATACACAGACTGGAACCAAACACAAAGCAAACATAGACTGGAACCAAACACAGAGGACAACACACAGACTGAAACCAAACAGTCAAAACAATACACAGACTTGATCCAAATAATCAGAACAATCCACAGACTAGAACCAGACACACATAACAACACATAGACTGGGACCAAACACAGAACAATACACAGACTGGGACCAAACACAGAACAATACACAGACTGGCACCAAACACAGATCAATACACAGACTGGAACCAGACACATAACAAGATACAGGCTGGAAACAGATACACAGAACTATACATAGACTGAAACTAAACACACAGAATGATATACACAGTGGAAACCAGACAGACAGAACCATAAAAATTCTAGATCCAGGCAACCGGAAAAAAATCACAGATTGGAACTAGTCAGAAACTAAGGAATACAAAGAGTGCAACCAGAGGCGCAAGATGATGCACAGTCATAGTAATGCACAAGACAAACAGATCAAACCGCAGGCCAGAGCCAGACAGAACAATGCACAGACTCAAACCAAACACCCAAAACAATACACAGAACAGAACCAGACAGACAGAATAATAGTGTGTAACAAGACAGAACAATATATGCCCAGGAAAAAGTAACATGTAGAGATTAATAAGCAGGTACACAGGATGGTTCCAGACACACAATCATACACAAACTGGAAGCAGGCAGAACAACACACAGACTGGAACAAAACATACAGACAATAAGCAGATGGGAAAAAGTAAGACAGAACAACACACATCATGAAATAAACACACAGAACAATAAAAAGGTTAAAACTAAACATGAAAATATGAGACAAGAATCAGACAGAACAATACACAGACAAGAGCCAGAGATGGTAGGAACTGCAGATGCTGGAGAATCTGAGACAACAAGGTGTAGAGCTGGATGAACACAGCAGGCCAAGCAGCATCATAGGAGCAGGAAGGCTGACGTTTCGGGCCTAGACCCTTCATCAGAAAAGGGGGAGGGGAAGGGAGTTCTGAAATAAATAGGGAGAGAGGGGAAGGCAGATAGAAAATGGATAGAGGAGAAGATAGGTGGAGAGGAAACAGACAGGTCGAAGAGGCGGGGATGGAGCCAGTAAAGGTGAGTGTAGGTGAGGAGTTAGGGAGGGGATAGGTCAGTCCAGGGAGGACGGACAGGTCAAGGGGGCAGGATGAGGCTAGTAGGTAGGAGATGGGGGTGGGGGTTGAGGTGGGAGGTGGGGATAGGTGGGAGGAAGAACAGGTTAGGGAGGCGGGGACGAGCTGGGCTGGTTTTGGGATGCGGTAGTGGGAGGGGAGGTTTTGAAGCTTGTGAAATCCACATTGATACCATTGGGCTGCAGGGTTCCCAAGCAGAATATGAGTTGCTGTTTCTGCAACCTTCGGGTGGCATCGTTGTGGCACTGCAGGAGGCCCAGGATGGACATGTCATCTGAGGAATGGGAGGGGGAGTTGAAATGGTTCGCGACTGGGAGGTGCAGTTGTTTATTGAGAACCCAGCGTAGGTGTTCTGCAAAGCGGTCCCCGAGCCTCCGCTTGGTTTCCCCGATGTAGTTTCACAAGCTTCAAAATCTCCCCTCCCCCTATCGCATCCCAAAACCATCCCAGCTCGTCCCCGCCTCCCTAACCTGTTCCTCCTCCCACCTATCCCCACCTCCCACCTCAAGCCCCACCCCCATCTCCTACCTACTGACCTCATCCTGCCCTCTTGACCTGTCCGTCCTCCATGGACTGACCTATCCCCTCCCTAACTCCCCACCTACACTCACCTTTACTGGCTCCATCCCCGCCTCTTCGACCTGTCTGTTTCCTCTCCACCTATCTTCTCCTCTATCCATCTTCTATCCGCCTCCCCCTCTCTCCCTATTTATTTCAGAACCCCCTTCCCCTCCCCCTTTTCTGATGAAGAGTCTAGGCCTGAAACATCAGCCTTCCTGTTCCTATGATGCTGCTTGGCTTGCTGTGTTCATCCAGCTCTGCACCTTGTTGTCACAGACAAGAGCCAGATGGCACAAAACGTAGACTGGAAAAAGGCACACAGAGCAATATATAGACTTGACCCAAACACACAGAGCAATGCATGGACTTAAACTGACACAGAAAACAATATGCATTCTGGAGCAGGCAGACAGAGCAATACACAGACTGGAACCAGATGCACAGAACAATCCATGGACTGGTACTAGACAGACAGAACAACACACAAACTAAAACCGGATAGAACAATACATAGAGTGTAGCTAGTCGCAGGAGCAAAACACAGAGCAGAACCAGACACACAGAACAATTCACAGACTGCCAGACATGTAGAGCAATACAGAGACTGGAAACAGAAACACAGATCAAGGTACAGACTGGAAGCAATCACACAGAACAATATATTGACTGCAACCAGACAGACAGAACAATAATCATTCTGGATTCAGACAGCCAAAGCAACACACAGATTGGAAATAGACAGAAGTCAACCAATGCATAGACTGGAACCAGATACACAGAACAATATGCAGACTCGAACAAGACACAGAAAAATACACATCTTGGAACCAGACAGAACAATACATTGAGTGGAAGCAGACACACAGAAAAATACACAGACTGGAATTATATAGAACAATACACAGGCAATACACAGACATACACTGATCAATATACAGACTGGAATGAGATACACAAAACAATATTTAGTCTAGGATCAGTCACACAGAAAAATACACAGACTGAAACCATTACAGACACAGGAACCAGGCACACAGAACAACACACAGACTGGAACCAGATACACTGTGAAATATATAGACTATAACAGTACAGAACAAGGCATAGAGTGGAATCACACAGAACAATACACAGACTGAAACCAGATACACAAAGCGTTACACACACAGGAACCAGACACACAGAACAATACTCAGACTATAACCAGTCACATAGTGAAATACACAGACTATAGCAATGCAGAACAAGGCACAGACTGGAATCACACAGAACAGTACACAGACTGGAACCAAACACAAAGCACAATATACAAGCTTAAATCAGATACAAAGGAAATCCATCCCTAAATTGGCATTGTGGGTTTACCTATAGCACATGGATTGCAGCGGTTCAAGAAGGCAGCCCACCAACACCTTCTCAAGGGGCAACTAGGGACAGACAATAAATGCCGACTCAGCCAGAGATGCCCCTGTCACATGAATGAATAAAAAATATATAGAACAGAGAAAGTCACACAGATCAATACAAAGACTGGAACCAGATAGAGCAATACACTGACAGGAACCAGACATACAGAGAAAATACCAAGACTGGAAGTAGGTACAGCAAACAATACAAAGACTGCAAAAATACATTTAGATGGTATGCAGATGGAGACAAGATACATAGAACAATACACTGACTTATTCAGACACTCAGAGTAATCACAAACCAGAACCAAACTGAGGAATGCACAAACAGGGACCAGACAAATGGATCATTACATACACTGGAACCAGACAGAATGATGCATGGACACAAATAACACAGCACAATACACAGGCAGGAACTGCTCAGCCAGAACAATAAACAGGCAGGAACAAGACACTCAAAACACTACATAAGCTGAAAAAGATATGCAGACTGAAACTAGACACACAGACCAATACAGAGGCTGGGATCAGATATCCAGAACAATATACAGACTAGAAACAGACACAGAGAACAATATACAATCTGAACCAAACAGACTGCAGCCAGAAATACAGAACAGTATGTGCATGGAATCAGACAGAATAATAAACAGTCTGGAAGCAGAGATATAGAAGATAACACTGATTTGAATAAGATACATAGAACAATACACAGAGTTCAACTTGGAGATAGTAAGAACTGCAGATGTTGGAGTCAGAGAATAACAAAGTGTGGAGCTGGAGGAACACAGCAGGCCAGGCAGCATAAGAGGAGCAGGAATGTTGACATTTCAGTTTGGGACCCTTCTGAAGAAAGGTCAACTTTCCTGCTCCTCTGATGCTGCCTGGCCTGCTATGTTCCTCCAGCTCCACACTGTGTTGTCACAGACTCCAACTTCACAGGCAGAATTGTACATAGACTGGAACCAAACACACAATAAAATATACATATTAGACTGAGGCACAGCTAACAATATGCAGACTGGAATCCGACAGAACAATACACGGCCTGGAACCAGACAGAGAGAACAATACACAGACTGGAAGTAGACATGCAGAGCAATACACAGGTGGGAATCAGACACACAGAGAAGTACACAGACTGAAAACAGACACATAGAGCAACACATAGACTGGAATCAGACACACAGAATAATATATAATGACTGGAATCATACAGAAAGAGTAGTACGCAGGCAGAAAAATTACATACAGATAATACACAGACTGCAACCAGACATACAGAACAGCACAGAGACTGAAAAAAGCAAACAGACAACATGCAGATTGAAATGTGAAACACAGACCAATACACAGGCTGGGACCAGATATATAGAACAACACATGGACTAGATTGAGTCACAGAGAAAAATACACAATCTGGAACCAGACAGAACAATCCATAGACTGCAGACAGAAAAATAGAACAGTACATGGAATGGAATCAGACACACAGCACAATAATCAGACTGGACCCAGACACACAGAACAATACACTGCAAAAACAGATACAAACAACATGCAATTTGGAACAAGATCCAGGGAACAATACACAGACTGGAACCAGTCACTCATAGCAGTATACAGATGGTAATCAGACATACAAAGAAAAATACTCAAACTGTAAACAGATGGACTAAATAGTACACTAGCTAAAACCAGACTCAAAATAACTAAAAGACTAGAAGCGGACACACAGAGCAATACACAGACTAGTACCAGATACAGCAAATGCACAGACAGGAACCAGTTACACAGAGAAAAAAATACATAGACTGGAATCAGACAGAACAATAGATAGACAGGACCCAAACACAATGAACAATACACAAACCAGAAGCATCCATACAGAACAATACACAAACTGATCCCCTAAATGATTGGAACCAGACAAACACCAACCAAGACACAGAAAGGAATCATTCAGACAGTGAGCAGTACACAGACTGGAGCCAAACACAAAGGACAATACACAGAGTGGAACCAGACACATTAAACATGACACAGACAAGAGCAAGACACACAGTACAATACAGTCTGAAAAAAGACACAGAGACAATACAAAGACTGAAACGAGAAAGAAGATACACAGACTGGAACCAAAAAGAACAGTGCACTGACTGGAATGATACAATGAACCAGGCACACAGAACAATAAACAGACTGGAACCGAACATGCAGAACAATAAACAGACTGAAACAGACTTAACAGAGCAATACACAGACTGCAATAAAGACATACAGGTAGTGTGCAGGTGGGAACAAGATACACAGAACAATGCACAGACTGATCCAGACACTCAGAACAATACATGCACTAGAATCACAATGAACAGTGCACAGACAAGAAATAGACAGAATAATATACATACTGAAACAAGACAGAACAATATACAGACAGGTCCCAAACACACACAACACTACACAGACTGGAAGCAGACATACAGAATAGTACAGACTGGAAACCAGGCACTTAGAACAATAGAACAACAAGTTCTGAGGAAGGGTCACCCGAAATGTTAACTGGGATTTCTCTTCACAAATGCTGCCAGATCTGCTGAGCTTTTCCAGCAACTTCTGTTTTGACTCAGAACAATACACTGACTGCAAAAATCACATTGAGACAGCATACAGAATGGAACAAGACCCAAAGAAAAATACACAGACTGAAACCAGCCATTCACAGCAATTTGCAGGCTGGAAGCAGACAGGCAGAGTGATACGCAGACTGGAACTAGACAGAACAACACACAGATCGGAAACAGACTGCAGAATATGCAGAAAGGAACAAAACAGGCAAAACAATACACAGACTTGAAACAGACAGACTGAACAGTTCACAGACTTAAACCAGAGAGAATAATACATAGACAGACCCATACACATGGAGCAATACACAGACTGCAAAAAGACATACAGACAATATGCAGGCAGAAACAAGATTCATGGAACAATACATAGACTGGAATCAGACACTAACAGCAATATATAGACTGGAAATGGATAGACAGAACAAGACACAGATTGGAAACAAATACACAGAATAAGACACACAGAACAATAAATAGACTTTAACTTGATAGACAGAACAGTGCACAGACTGGAATCAGACACACAGTATACACAAGCTGGAACCTAACACATAGTACAAAACACAGACCAGAATGAGACAGAGGTAACAATGTGCAGACTAGAACCCAGCAGAACACTGACTGGAACCAAACACATAGAACAATACAGACTAGAATGAGACATAGAGAACAATATGCAAACTGTAACCAAATAGAATAATGCACAGACTAGAGTCAGAGAGAACAATACACCGACTGGGCCCACACATAGATGCAGCAATACATAGTGTGGAACCAGACACACGTAACAGCATAGACTGGAAGCAGACACACAAAATAGTAAACAGACAAAACAATACACATACAGCAACCAGAAACACAGAGAACAATACAGAGACTGATTCATTAATACTGAACAATAAAGAGACTGGAAGCAGACATACAGAACACTTCACAGACAGGAACCAGACAGAACAATATAAAGACAGTAACCAGGCACAGAATGTAATACAGGCAGGACCCAGACACACAGAGCAATAATCCAATTATAACTGGACAGAACAAGGCAGAGACTGGAACCACAGAATAATACACAGACTGAAACCAGACACACAATAGCATACAGACGTGAACCAGACACAAAAACAATACACAGCATGCAAAAAAACAAACATACAATAGGCAGATTGTAAAAAGACTCACAGAACAATACACAGACTGGATCCAGATGCTCACACAGCATTACACAGAGAATGAGAGAGAGAGATCAATACACAGACAGGTACCAGAAACTCAGAGCAATACACAAACTGAACACAGGCGTACAGGAGAATACATAGACTTGAACCAGACACACAGAACAGTGTAAAGACTGAAAGCACAGACACAGACTAATACACAGACAGGAACCAGACAAAGACTGAAACCACACGGAACAATACAAGAACCCAACAGAACATTGACCGGAATCAGACACATAAAGCAATACAGGCTAGAATGAAATACAGAGGACAATACACAGATTGGGCCCACACACAGAGCAATACACAGACTGGACCCACACACAGACACAGCAATACATAGACTAGACCCACACACAGACAGAGCAACGCAGAGATTGGACCAACACAGAGTATATACAGACTGGACCCCCACACAGACAGAGCAACACACAGACTGGACCCCCACATATGGAACAACACAGTCTGCAAAAATACATTCAGACAGTATGCAGATTGGAACAAAACCCAAAAAAAAATACACAGACTGAAACTAGACATTCACAGCAATGTACAGGCTGGATTCAGGCAGACAGAATAATACTCGGACTAGAACCAGACAGAACAATGCACCGACTGGAAACAGACTGCAGCATACACAGGCAGGAACAAGACAGACAAAATAATACACAGACTAGAACCAAACATACTAATGAATGTACAGGCTGCAACCAGACACATAGAATAATGCAAAGACAGTAATCAGACACAAAGAATAATCCAGACAGGACCCAGAACAACACACAGACTAGACAAATTAGACACTGAACAATACACAGACTAGAATGAAACAGAGAAAACAATACACAGATTGGTACCAGACACACAGAGACAATACACAGACAGGAACCAGAAATGCAGAGCAACACACAAACTGCAAATGGACACACACAGCCTAGATCCACATACACAGAACAAAAAGACACGACCCTGACACACAGAACCATGTGCAGACTGGAACCAGACACACGGAACAATACAGAGACAGGAACAATACAAACAGAGCAATACGTAGGCTGAAACAAACAGAACTAGCAATATACAGACTGGAACACCACACAGAACAATGAGCAGACTTGAACCTGACAAACAGAGAAATACAAGACTGGATCTAGACACACTGAATAACACGCAGACTGGAACGAGACACAGAGAACAATACACAGACTGGATCCAGACAGATAACAGTATGCTGATTGGAACCAGACACACAGAATAGTAGACAGACTGAAACCAGACAGAATAGTATATAAACATATAAACAAGCCAACACATACAAATATAATACATAACTGGAGATCAGCCTGAAATACAAGAGCGGAGTAAACCACAGATATAGATGGACAGAAGGACAAAAGTGACATTGAACAAACGCATGTTGATGGATAGAAGAACAAAAGTGACATTGGAACAAATGCAAGATACATTGCACAACACATACACAGCAAGACACAAAATAGATGTGACATAAACACACAAAACAAACAATACAACCCATACAGACATACCAAGGTATACAGAAAAATATACATACATAGAAATGTCTGAAAAGGCACAAATTAATACAAAGAAACATACTGATTCATGCGCACATGCACATATGCCAGTATCCAGGTCAACAGATAGACTGGCACACACACAAAGCAAATTGCTAACATTAGAACACATACAGGACAATGAGTAGACTGAGTAACAAACTTAAATAGAAATGGACTCACATGGACATCAGAATTGAACACAGACATGTATAGGCTGACATATCATAGAATCATAGAATTCTTACAGTGCAGAAAGAGGCCATTCAGCCGATCAGGTCTTCACAGACCCTCCAAAGTGCATTCCACCCAGACCCTCATCCTAGCCCCAAAGCTCCACATTTCCCGTGGCTAGTCCACCTAGCCTGCACATCCCTGGACATAATAAGCAATTTAGCATGGCCAAACCACCTAACTTGCACATCTTTGGACTGTGGGAGGAAACCAAAGTCCCCAGCAGAAACCCACACAGACATGTGGAGAACATGCAAATTCCACACAGGCAGTCACCCAAGACTGCAACTGAGCCTGGATCCCTGACGCTGTGAGGCAGTGGTGCCAACCACTGAGCCATCGTGCCACCCATGTTCCTTTGGGAAGTGAACAGCCATCCTTCCCTGGTCTGGTCTACATGTGCAATATGGTTGATTCCTAACTACACTTTGGGCAATAAATGTTAGCCTAGCCAGCAATGCTCATATCCCAAGACTGAATAAAATAAAAACACACTCAGAACGATATATAAGCACAGAAAATGGAAATCTCATAGAACAATTTATAGGTACAGAAACAAACTAACAAACAGATAAAAGAAGCAAAGTGACATAAAGGTATGCACAAAGAATAACATATAAATAAAGGAACAGACAGACACATAGAGAAAAAGACACAGTCAGAAAAAAGTATGAGATAGACACATAAATGCAGAACACTACACAGACTGAGTCTCATATATACAAACTCACATACACTGCAAATAATCCACCATCATAGACAGATACAGACAGGCCTAAGCAACATACCGACAAAGCAAAATGCTTACACACAAACACAAGGAGCAAAGAATAGGCCAAAGAAAAGATTGACACACAGAACAATGCACAGACAGTGAAATAGGCCAAGACAGCTACAAGACAACATACAGGCAGTGCAAACACTGACACACACACGGAACAATGCAGAGACAGTGAAATGGGCCAACACACCTACAAGACAATGTACAAATAGAGCAAAGACTGACACAGAACAAGCACAGACAGTAAAACAGGCCAACACACCTCCAGGGCAATGTATAGACAGTGCAAAGACTGACACACATACAGGACAATGCACAGACAGTTAAACAGACTGATGCACACACAGAACAGTGCAGTGTTAGAGACCCTGATTTTCCTTCCCGCATGCAGTGCACAATTGAGAAATTCTGGCTCTGCGATACTGACCTTTGATCCAGTCAGATAGGATGGAATAGAAGGTACTTTCTAAGAAGTTTTGGTGAATTTCTACACTGCACCACTTAGATGGTACACACTTCTGTTACTATGCATTGGAGATTGAGGGAGTGGTTGTTTGTGGATGTGGTGCTGGTCAAGTGGACTGCTTTGTCCTGGATAGTGACAAGCTCCTTGATTGTTGTCGGAGCTGCATCCATTCAGGCAATGGGGAGTATTCCATCCTGACTTGTGCCTTGTAATTCCTAACCTTAGACCTACTCTAGTAGCCAAAATATTTACCATCACCACCCCCACAGGATGTTGATAGTGGTGATTCAAAAATAGAGTTAGGAATCAGACCATTGGATGTTAGGCAGTTCTGTCTTGTTGGAGAGCGTCATAGCCTGACACTTATGCGGCACAAATGTTACACAGAACCATTCAGCCCAAGCCTGGATATTGCTCAGATCTTGTTGCATTTGAACATGGACTGCTTCAGTATCTGAGGAGTCACAAATGGTGCTGAACAACATGTAATCATTGGCAAACATCCCCACTTCTGACCCTATGATGGAGGGAAGAACATTGATATATTGGCTGATGCTGGTTGGGCCTAGGACACAACCCTGAGGAACTCCTGCAGAGATATCTTGGAGCTGACATGACTGACATCCAACAACCGCAACCATCTTTCTATGTGCAAAGCATGATTCCAACCAGAGGAGAGTTTACCCCTGATACCCATTGATTACATATTTGCTAGGGCTCCTTGATGCCACACTTGGTCAAATGCAACTTTGATGTCAAGGGCTATCATTCTCATCACACCTCTAGAATTCAGCTCTTTTGTCCATGTTTGAACCAAGGCTGTAATGAGGTCCAGAGCTGACTGGCCCTAGCAAAACCTAAACTGGATGTTACTGAGCAGGTTATTACTGAGCAGGTGCTACCTCGATACCACTGTTAATGACACTTTCCACCATCACTTTACCGATGATCGAGAGACTGATGGGACAGTAATTGACCGGGTTGGGTTGTCCTGCTCTCTAGATACAGGACATACCTGGGCAATTTTCCACATTGTCAGGTAGATGCCAGTATTGTAACTGTACTGGAAGAGCTTGACTAGGGGAGCAGCAAGTTCTGGAAGACAAGTCTTCAGTATTATTGCTGGAATGTTTTCAGAGCCCATATCCTTTACAGTATCCAGTGCCTCTATCCATTTCTTGATATCACATGGAATGAGTTGAATTGGCTAAAGACTGGTATCAGTGATGCTGGGGACCACTGGAGGAGGCCAAGATGGATCATCCACTCAGCACTTCTGGCTGAAGTTTCAATCACTCATTCATGTTTACAGCTCAGAAGTAGGGCATTTGGTCCATCATGTCCATGTCAGTCAACAATGTTCAGATGACAGGAATCCCATTTTGCAGTTTTTGTTCCATAGCCCTGGAAGCTATAGCAAACACCTGAATACTGCTTCAATATTACAAGAGTTGCTGATTTAACTTCTCCAAAACAAACAGAGAGAATAGTGGAGAAACTGGTGAAAAAAATGCTTCTCAACTCTCCTCTTAGCCTTCTACCTCTTTGTTGTGAATGCTTCACTCTTACCTTTTGCACGTGTGCTATACTCTTCCATCATTGAGGATGGGAATTTTTTTGGAGCCTCTTCCTCCAGTGGTTGTTTAATTGTCCACCACCATTCTGGAATGGATGTAGCAGGACTGCAAAGCTTAGATTTAATCTGTTGGCTGTGGATCGTACAGCTCTGTCTATCACTTGCTGTTTATGCCATTTGGCACGCAAGTAGTCCTGTTTGGAGCTTCACCAGGTTGACACCTGATTTTCAGGTATGCCTGGTTTTGCTCCTGGCACGCCGTCCTTCAGTTTCCATTGATCCCCTGGCTTGTTGGTAATGGTTGAGTGGGGGATATGCCGGGCCATGAGGTTACAGATTGTGTCAGAGCACAATTCTGCTGCTGTTGATGACCCAAAGTGCCTCAGATAAGTCCTGTCTTGAGCTCCTAGATCTGTTTGAAGTTTGTCCCATTTAGCACTGTGATAGTGTCACATAATAGGTGTTCTCAATGAGAAATCAAGACTTGTCTCCACAAAGCAACACAGTATGGAACTGGGGGATCAGTCAGGCAGCATCAGAGGAGCAGGAAAGTTGACTTTTCAGGTCGAGACCCTTCTTCAGAAATGGTGAGGGGGAAGGGAGCTGGGAAATAAATAGAGAGAGGAGGGTTGGGGCTGGGGAAGGGTACGTGGGTTGGTGACAGGTGAATGCAGGTAGGGATTGGTCAGTGGGATGAGTGGGGCGGATAGGTGGGAGAGAAGATGGACAGGTTGGGTCACGTCAAGGAGGCAGGAGGGAGGATGGGTGGGGCTGAGGAAAGGTAGTTGGGGTGGTGATAGGTTGCATGCAGATAGTGGGTGGTGGGGATTGGACGGTGGGAAGGGTAGGGTGGATAAGTGGGGAAGAAGATGGATAGGTTGTGTCAGGTCAAGAAGACGGGAATGAAAGGGATGTTTGGATGTGGGATGAGACCAGGGGTGGGGAGATTTTAAAACTGGTGAATTTTATGTTAAGGCCATTGGGCTGTAGGTTCCCGAGGCAGAATATGAGGTGTTGCTTCTCCAGTGGTGTCATTGTAGCACTGGAGGAGGCCCAGGATGGACATGTCACCCAGGGAGTGGGAGGAGGAGTTCAGTTGGTTGGCAACTGGAAAGTGTTGTCATTTGTCGTGTACAGAGTGCAGAGGGTCCATGAAATAGTCCCTGACACTGCGTTTGGTCTCACCGATGCAGAGGAGGCCACATCAGGAGCAATGGATACAGTAAGACCATAAAACCATAAGACATAGGAGCAGAAATTAGGGCATTCGGCCCATTGAGTCTGCTCCGCCATTCAATCATGGCTGATAAGTTCCTCAACCCCATTCGCACGCTTTCTCCCTGTAACCCTTGATCCCCTTGATAATCAAGAACCTATCTATCTCAGTCTTAAATGTACTCAATGACCTGGCCTCCACAGCCTTCTGTGGCAGTGAATTCCATAGATTCACCACTCTCTGGCTGAATAAGTTTCTCCAGTAGACCAAGTTGGAGAATGTACAGGTGAACACCTGTCTGATATGAAAGATTTGCTTTGGGCCTTGGACGGAGGTGAGGGGTGAGGTGTAGGGGTAGGTGTAGCACTTCCTGCGGTTGCAGGGAAAGGCACCAGATGTGGTGGGGTTAGTGGGGAGTGTGGAGCGGACGAGGGAGTCATGGAGTGAGCGCTCCCTACGAAAGTTAGATGGGATGAGGAGGGAAATATCTCTTTGGTTGTGAGGTCAGATTGTAGGTGGCAGAAGTGGTGGGAAGTTCCGGTCCTTGAAATAGGATGACATCTGGAATGTCCAGGAATAGAATACTCCATCTTGGGAGCAGATGTGGCGGAGGTGGAGGAATTGGGAGTAAGGGATCGCATTCTTGCAGGAATGTGGGTGTAGTCCACATAGTTATGATAGTCAGTGGGCTTGAAATAGATGTCGGTGTTGAGGCGGTTACCAGCAATGGAGACAGAGAGGTCCAGGAATGGGAGGGTGGTATCAGAGATGGTACAGTTGAATTTGAGGTTGGGATGAAAGGTGTTAGCAAAGTTGGTGAACTGTTAAAGCTCCTCATGAGAGCACGAGGCAGCGCCAATACAGTCATCAATGTAACGGAGGAAGAGGTGGGGGATGGTGCCAGTGTAAAAGCAGAAATGGGACTGTTCCACATATCCTATGAAGAGGCATAGCTCAAGAAATGTCAAAACTGTCAAAGAACTGTCAAACTGGCTTACCATATGCCTGAGGATTCCCACATTAGAATGGTGCTGCCTGACTGATTTCACAAGGATCCATTAGCAAGGGGAGTGCCATCAGTTCAATTGGCGGCTCCACATTATGTTGGAAACTTGACTTGGGACTGAGAATTCCAAGCTTCTTGCAATGGCATGACATCATTAGCTTCTGCAAGGTTGATTGACAGGATGGAATTTAAAGATAGTTAATTTTGTTTTTATGAATGAGAGGACATTTCACAATAGCGTGAAGTTCAAGAGAACATATAGCACTTCATTGCTAGAAGTTTGCCATTTCTCCCCTGTCCTTGTTTCTTGATGTTGGTACATAATAGATACCAGATCACATAGGTGAAAAGGAACAGGGAGCTAGGTGGTGGGAATGGGTTGACATTAACTTGGCATCCAGGATATAAGGGAACATGGGGCAGGTGGGTTGCAGGTTATAGAAAGCCTGGAAATATGAGACACCATTTTGGGGAAGGGTTTTGGCCCAAAATGTTGACTTTCCTGCTCCTCAGATGCTGTCTGACCTGCTGTGCTTTTCCGGCTTCACATCTATTGACTCTGGCTTCCAATACCTACAGTCCTTACTGTGTCGAAGGGTTATGAGAGGCCATAGGGTAAGGAGATCAACAGGAAGTTGGGATGGCATGGGTAGGGCTGGGAACTGGGCAGGAGAGACAGACTGAGAAATGAGAGTTGGAGGAAGGCTTTTGTTCTTTTTTTAATTAAACTGCAGCACATTGTGGGAGCACGGAGGCAGGTCATGTCCACAGCTACACTCAGTTTCATTCTGCCCCATCCCTGTAGTGGCATTCTCCAAAAT
This sequence comes from Rhincodon typus, assembly GCF_021869965.1. Classification (NCBI taxonomy): domain Eukaryota; kingdom Metazoa; phylum Chordata; class Chondrichthyes; order Orectolobiformes; family Rhincodontidae; genus Rhincodon; species Rhincodon typus. The sequence goes on from NC_063366.1 coordinate 8,088,839, forward strand.
AAATCTTCCAGCAAAGCCCAACATCTAGGGCATGGAAACAAACAAGCAAGGACATAGAGCCATACACAGACACTCAAACAAACAGACATAGCCACAGACAGATACACAGCCACAGAAACAGACAGGCACAGACACATACATAGCCACTGAATAAAAACAGACACAGAAACAGACACGTACACAGATACACAGAAACAAACAGACACATTCATGGAAAAATGCACAGAAACTAACAGAGACAGAGAGAATGCCCAGACACAAACACAAGTACATAACACAGATACACAAACAAATAGACAAACACATAGACAGATACAGAGACACACACACGGATACACATTCACTGAAGCAAACGCACACATGCACATACTTGGTTACACAAAAAGAGATACACATAGAGAGTTACACAAACACACAAATTGCTGGAAAAGCTCAACAGATCTGGCAGCATCTGTGGAGAGAAATCAGAGTTAACATTTTGGTTCCAGTGACCCCTCCTCAGTACCCATATGGAGAATCACAGACATAAAATAGATATTCAGAGATACAAACAGAAACACAGAGAAATACACAATTATTGGAACAAAATGACATACACATAGGGATATATATAGACAAAAACCAAACAGACACATGCATGGAGAGATGATTAGACACAGAAAAAAAGTTACACACATAGCAATACACTGACTCAGAAACAACAGACACAGAAACAAACATACACAGATAAACATTCAGACACAGAAACAAACTGACACACACGTGGACAGATATGCAGAGAAACAATCAGACAGACATATAGACCAATACACAGAAACAGAAACAAAAACACACAGATACACAGTTACACAAAAAACAGATGCACACATACATAAACAGAGACACGGATGTATTGATATCGACAAATACAGACGTACAGAGAAACAAATAGAAATAGAGAGAGAAACAGAGATACACAGATACGGAAACAAAATGACACACACAAATAGATATGCAGACACACACACACTGAAATCCACAGACAGCTACAAACAGAAATATACACTGAAATCCACAAACAGCTATGAACAGACAAACACACATTGAAATACACAAGCACAGACACAAAACAGACACACACACTGAAATCCACAGACACACATACAAACATGCACACACAAGATGATACACAGAAATAGAAACTAATAGACATACAGAAAGAGAGACACACACAAACAGACACACTCATAAACAGATACACAGTCGCAGAATAAAACCAAAAAGCACATAGAGAGATGGGCAAAATGCAAATACAAATAAAAATAGATATACAGAAACAGATAAACATATGGACAGATTCACAAATAGAAAAATAGTCACACACAGACAGATATACAGGCACTTAAAAATACATACAACCAACAGAGTTGGAAACATAATGACCCATAAATGGAGATACACAGGCACAGAACCAAACAGATACATATGTAGATATATGTCCAGGAAACAGAAACAGACGGACACACAAACAGATACACAGAAACAAAAAGACACACGCAACAAAGATTCACAAAGACAGAAACAGACAGATACACAGACACAGAAACAAATGCATACACAGATAAACAAATACATATACAGAACAAGATACGCCATGGACAGATATACGGGCATAAAAACAAGCAAGTGCACATGGAGAAATACAGAGACACAGATTCGAGCAGGCACAACATAGGGAGAAATAGTGACACAGAAACAAACAAAGACAGACACAGAGTTACACCAATACAGAAACAGACACACATGCACACAGATACACAGAAACACAAACAAACAGATACATTTGTGCAACAATACACAGATACAGCATCAAAAAAATACACACACACAGAAACAGACACACAGAGTGGTACCAACACTAAAACAAGACACACAAGTAGAGAGGTACAAAAACACTGATGCACAAGACAGACGCAAATAGTCACAGTCACACACACACACAACACACACACAACACACACACACACACACACACACACACACACACACACACACAGAGAGAGAGAGAGAGATAGGCAGAAACAACCAACCACAAAAACAATCAACCACAAACAGAGAGATACACAGACACAGAAATAAACAGACACGGAGAGGTACAAAGACAAAGAAACTAGCAATCAAACACAGAAAGATACAGTACAGTCACAGAGACAAACAGACACACAGAGACAGATAAACAGACACAGAAACTTGAAAAGATACAAAGTCATGAAAGCAAACTGATAAAAACGAATAGGTAGAGACACAGAATGAAACAGGCACACACACACAGACACAAAGATGAACAGACACAGACAGAGACAATTACACGGACACTGAAAGAAACAGACACACACAGAAAGATACAAAGACACAGAATGAAATAGACACACCGAGTGATACACAGACACAGTAACAAACAGACACACAGAGATACCCAGGCACAGATAAAAACACTCATATTGAGACATATAACACACATACAGAAACATAGAGACACATACACATAAAGATACACAAACAGAGGAAAACAGATATTCACAGAGATACAAAAACACAGAAAGACACACACACACAGATACAGAGACACAGAAACAAAAAGACAGACATTAATAGACATATAGACATGGAAAGGGACAAACAAACACACAGATATGTAGATACAGAAACAATCATGCACACAGGTACACAGTCACAAAAATATACACAGAGAGGGATACAAAGAAACAGAATGAAAAATATACACATATAGAGAGATACACAGACACTGAGACAGACACACAATGCTAGAGATGCAAACAGACACAACCAAGAAGACAGACATAGAGAAATACAGTCACAGAAAGAAATATACATGTACTCATTGAGAGAGATAGAAAGTCACAAAAACAAACAAGATAAACACAGACACAGAAAGAGACATGCAGACACTGAACAAACAGAGACCACAGAGAGATACAATGACACAGAAACCCACACAGAGACAGCCAGAGATAAAAAGGCAGAAACTTACACAGCAATACAGAGGCATAGAAAGAATCAATCACACATGTAGAAAGATACAGAGACATAGTGACAAACAGGCAGTGACAGATACACCATTGCAGTAAAAAAAAATATGCACATTAGAAAGATACTCAGAGTGACACACAGATGCACATATTCAAATACATGCACAAAGAAACTGACAGGCACAGATAGCCAGAAACAAACCGACTCACACGTGGAGAGATATACAAATACATGTCAAGAGAGATACACAGACACAGTCTGAGAAAACACATGCAGAGAGTTACACGGAGAAAGAGACAGGTCCACATTTAGAAATAGACAAACAAGTAGAGAACTACGTTGAGTTGTTTTATTGCATATATTCAAGACTAGATGGGCAGAATAGCTTTCAGGTACTTACATGACATCACAACATTCTGACATCTGGTGTAAAGTTATCCACTTTGCCTTCAGTAACTGTGTCAACGCAATGTAATCAGTGATGTGTCAGTCAGTCAGTTATATGTATACAATAACTTCAGAAAGCATTGTTCGCAGCAATCTTCAGCCAGAAGTGCTGAGTAGACGATTCATCTCAGCCTCCTCCAGTGGTCCTCAGCATCACAGATGCCAGTCTTCAGCCAGTTCGATTCAGCTCTACATGATTTCAAAACACTGTTGGAGACTGAATACTGCAAAGGCTGTGGGTCCTGACATTCCAGCAATAGTACTGAAGACTTGTGCTCCAGAACTTGCTGCTCCCCTAGCCAAGCTGTTCTGGTATAGTTACCACACTGGCATTGACACAACAATGTGGAAACTGCCCAGGTATGCCCTGTATTCAAAAAGCAGGACAAATCTAACCCAGCCAATCAGTAAAGTGATGAAAGGTGTCATCAACAGTGTTATCAAGCAGCACCTGCTCAGCAATAATGTGCTCAGTGATGCCCAGTTTGGGTTCTGTCAGGGCCACTCAGCTCCTGACCTCATTATAGTTTTGGTTCAAACATGGACGAGAGAGCTGAATTTTATAAATGAGTAGAAAGTGACAGCCCTTGATATCAAAGTCACATTTAACAGACTGTGGCATCAAGGAGCAACAGCAAAACTGAAATCAATGGGTATCAGGGAACAAACTCCACTGGTTGGAGTCATACTTGGCACATAGGAAGATGGTTGTTGTTATTGGAAGTCAGTCATTTTTCACTCCAGGACATCTTGACAGGAGTTCCTCAGAGTAGTGTCCTTGGCACAACTATCTTCAGATGCTTCGTCAGTGTCCTTCCCTCCATCTCAAGGTCAGAAATAGGGATGTTCACTAATGATTGCACGATATTCAACACCATTCGCGATTCCTCAGACGTAGTCCATGTTCAAATGCGACAAGTTCTGGACAATATCAGGCTTGGGCTGACAAGTGACAAGTAACATTCACACCACACAAATGCCATCTCCAATAAGAAACATTGTAACCACCATTCCTTGCAATTCAATGCTATTACCATCATTGAATGCGCCATTATCAACATCCTGGGGATATCATTGATCAGAAACTCAGCTGGACTCACCAAATAAACACAGTGGCTCCAAGAAGCAGTTCAGAGGCTAGGAATTCTGCAGTGAGTAAACTCACTGACTCGCCAAAGCCTGTCCACCACCTACAAGGCACAAGTCAGGAGTTTGATAGAATACTCCCCACTTGCCTGGATGGGTTTGGTTCCAACAACACTCAAGAAGCTTGACACCATCCAGGTCAAAGCAGCCCATTCAATTGTCACTGCATCCACAAATATCCACTCCCTCCGCCACCGACGCTCAGTGGCAGCAGTGTGTCCTATCTACAAGATGCACTGCCAGAAATTCACCTAAGATCCTCAGACAGCACCTTCCAAACTCACGATCACTTCCATCTTGAAGGACAGTAATAGCAGATACGTAGGAACACCACCACTTGCAAGTTCCCCTCCAAGTCACTCATCACCCTGACTTGGAAATATATCGCCATTCCTTCACTGTTGCTGGGTCAAAATCCTGGAACTCCCTCCCGAAGGGCATTGTGGGTCTATGTATAGTACATGGACTGCAGCAGTTCAAGAAGACAGTTGACCAACTCCTGCTCAAGGGGTAACTAGGGTCAGGAAATAAATGCTGGCCCTGCCAGCAATGGCCAGGTCCCACAAGCGAATAAAAAAATGGTCCAGACTGTGTATTATTCTGTGATATTATCATAATGTAAATACTTAGTATCATTAATAAAGGACACAACATCCAGCTGAACAAGAATCCACTCTTCATGGTATACACCAACAGAAATGACAACACCTTAGACTGTTGTCATACTGATGGTGATGTTTAACCCAAGAGACATGACATGATGGCAGCAAGGGAGTGCTAAAAATAAATGATCATCAATCCTAAATACATTGTGTGAAAAATCAAAAACACCTTTATTGCAAGGGGTGTTGACACATAAACCACCATAAGACTATACGAAATAGCAACAGGAGTAGTCCATTCACCCCCTTGAGCCTGCTCCACCATTCAATAGGATAATGGCTGATCTCCACCATTCAATAGGATAATGGCTGATCTGAAATTTCTCATGTCCACTTTCCTGCCCTTTCTGCGTAACCCTCAAACTCTACTGATCAAGAATCTATCTATCTCAACCTTAAATATACACAAGGACTCTGTCCCCACAGCTCTCTGTAGCAAGGATTTTCCAAAGACTCTCAACCCTCTGAGGGAAGAAATTCCTCCTCATCTCAGTCTTAAATTGGTGCCCTTTATGCTGAAACTATTCCCTCTGGTCCTAGACTCTCCCATGAAGGGAAGGCAAAGCATCAGTGTTTACAATTTTCACACAAACAACAAGTGCTCATGGAAAGACACTGCGCCATTGTGTCCAGATCATATGACATTGAGATGAACAATGGTCAGGTCCTGTAGTGAAACAGGCAACACTGTATATACTATCAAGCACCTGTCACACAGGATGACAACACAGATCCTGAAGGTATCGTGCCAGACAACAGCCACATGCCTATGACAAATGATACACAGCCATGGGCAACCACAGACAGAACATCTCAGAGTAAGACTTCACAGCCAAGTCAGTTTCTGAACAGCTTTGAGCCTTTTATCTCAGGAAAGATGTACGGGCAATCTAGAGAAGGTTCACTAGACTAATACCAGGTATGGAGGGACTGACTTATGAATAGAGGTTGAGGATACTGGGCCTATATTCATTGGAATTTGGAAGAATGAGAGGTGACCTTAATGAAACATACAACATTCTCAGAGGACTTGACATCGAGTACAGGAGTTGGCAGGTCATGTTGCAACTGTACAGGACATTGGTTAAGCTACTTTTGGAATACTGTGTTCAATTCTGGTCTCCCTGCTACAGGAGGGATGTTGTGAAACTTGAAAGGGTTCAGAAAAGATTTACAAGGATGTTTCCAGGGTTGGAAGGTTTGAGCTATTGGGGGATGCTGAATAGGCTGGGGCTATTTTCCCTGGAGCATCGAAGGCTGAGGAGTGACCTTGTAGAAGTTTATAAAATCATAAGGGGCCTGGATAGGGGAAATAGACAAGGTCTTTTCCCCAGGGTAGAGGAGTCCAAAACTAGCAGGTATAGGCTTAAGGTGACAGGGGAAAGATTCAAAAGGGACCTAACGGGCAACTTTTTCACACAGAGGGTGGCGCATGTACGGAATGAGCTGCCAGAGGAAGTGGTCGAGGCTGGTACAATTGCAACATTTAAAAGGCATCTGGATGGGTATATAAATAGGAAGGGTTTAGAGGGATATTGTCCAAATGCTGGCAAATGGAACTAGATTAATTTAGGACATCTGGTCTGCATGGACAAATTGGACCGAAGGGTCTGTTTCCATGCTGTACAGCTCTATGCCTCTATGACTGCAAGACAGGATAGGTGCAGAAATGTTGCTTCCCTTTGTGGGAGAGTTCAGAAACAAAGGGCATAAGAGGTTGCATATTTAAGTCAGAGATGAGGAGGAATTTCTTAACTCAGTAGGTGATTAATTTGTGGAATTCTTTACCACAGAGGACTACCAAGACAGAGTTATTAAGTATACTCAAAGCTGAGGCAGACAGATTTTTAATCAGTAAGGGAATAGAGGGGTGTGTGAAAAAGGCAGGAAAGTGTAGTTGAGGATTATCAGATCAGTCATGATTTTATTGAATGGTGAAGCAGACTTGAAGGGCTGAATGGCATACTTCTGCTCCATTGTCTTATGACCTTAACATATGTTAACTAATTAAGCTCTAGATGTGGTTGTGTCATATGTCGAACAAACCATTATCTAATCATTGATAGAAAATATATAACTGTGCATCCTCATCATATTATCAGAAAGGGTTTCCTTTTCTTACAGAAGGAAGTGGGGAATGTTGTCTAGCATAGACAGTCAGTGTACTCTTAAGATGGTTACATAACATATGACATTCAGTACAGAGGCACTTGCCTCACATTCAGTTATGCTATCAGAACAATGGAACTACTGTGTTTTTCAGTCAGTGAGCTTCATGTAATATATAGGAGCATCAGTACACACAGAACCTAGTGTACATCAGTGATATTAAAGGAATGCAAATAATAATTGGTGTTAATAAACTTCAAGACATCTGTCTCAACAAGAACCTAATCTTTGAGGTATATTTTAGGTAAGCTAACAAATAGGGAAGTGTTCAGAATATGCTGATCCAAGAAATCATGTTAGAACTGCACAAAACCAGAAACAGGCAAACTCAGACACATTCACAGAAGGGGACATGTACATAGAGACATACACAGACGCAGAAGGACAAAAAGACACACATTCAAAGAAGCAGTCAGTCGTGCACAGAAAAATAAATTCACAGAGAGATACACAGATATGGAAACAACAGACTTTGAGAGACATACACTCACAGACAGACCTACATACACAGAAACAAACAGACACATTCATAGACAAAATGTTAGTCAGCAGATACAGCAAATAATTCAGAAAGCTAATATTGTACCATTTCTCATGAGGGGAAATCGGATACAAAAGAAAGAAACTTATGCCTCAGTTATACAGGGCAGTGGTGAGATCGCTACCGTACTCAATACTGGTCCCTTAATTCAGTGAAAAGGTGCATGGTTTGGAAGCAGTTCAGAGCTGATTTACCAAACTAATATTTAGAATGATTGGGTTGTCTTGTGAGGAAAGGTTGGACAGACTAGGTTTGCATCTGCTGGAATTTAAAACAGTAAGAGGTGACTTCATTGAATCATAGAAGATCCTGAGCAGTCATTAAATAGTAAGTGTGGAAAGAATAGAATGCGTACGGCGTGGAATCAGGCCATTCGGCCCATCGAGTCCACACCAACCCTTGGAAGAGCATCCCATCCGGCCACCCCTGTTATGTTCCCTCTTATGGGAGACTCTAGAACTAGGGGCAGTGTGGTGACTCAGTGGTTAGCACCATTAACTCACAGCACCAGGGTCCCGGTTTGATTCCACCCTTGGGTGACTATCTGTGGGGAGTTTGCACATTCTCCCTCTGTCTGCATGGAGTTTCCTCCTGCAGTTCAAAGATGTGCATGTTAGATGCATTGCCCATGCTACATTCACCATAGTGTCCAGGGATGTGCAGTCTAGGTGGGTTAGCCATGGATTATACAGAGTTAACGGGGTTGGATCTGGGTGGGATGCTCTTCAGAGGGTTGGTATGGACTTGATGGGCTGAACAGCCTGCTTCCACACTGTAGGGATTCTATAATCTAGGGATCACACATTTAAAACAATGATTAAACATTCTTTTTCTCTTCCTGTCTGATGAGTGTTTGGAACTGTTGTCTTGAAAAGGTGGGAGAAGAAGATTCCTTGAATTGATTTAAGGCAAAGTTAGATAGATTCCTGTTAAGCAAGGGGATAAAGGGGACAGTACAGCTTCCAATCAGTTCAGCTATACATACATAGGCTCATACAGACACATGGAGAGGTACAGACATGGAAACAAAGAGGCAGACACGGAGAGAGAAACTGACAGCGAAACAGAATACACATAAATATACAGATATAGAAAACAACAGACGCACACACAGAGATACATGGTCACAGACTCAAACACATACATAGAAAAATTCAAAGATACAGAAATAAACAGCTTAAAACATATAGAAAAATAGACAGAAAATCAGAGTGAAAAACACACGCATACACACACACACACACACACGCACACACACACAGATACATATGCATGGTCATAGAAACAGAGTCATAGAGAGATACACAGAGTCAGACATACACACAGGGAAATGGCCATTCAGTTTATCATTTTGGTTTAGATTTGCTGCCTGCCCACTCTGATTTAGTGCTCTGTTCTGCACCTGGTTCCCTAAATCTCTTCAGCTTTCCACTATTTCACCATTTAAATAACACCCGGTCTGACCCTTTTGCTACAAAGTAGATGATCTCACATTTTCCAGCAATAAAATCCATCTGCCACAATTTTTCCCACTAGCTCATCTTTCCATTTCTCTTTGAAATGCAATGCCACAGTCTGCAGTACTCACTACGTCACCAATCCTCTTCCATAGGATATATGACTCCCGATTGTGATAGCTAACTCACTAAGCAGATGTAGGAGCAGACAGGCAATATAGAGAACTGCACAGACATCAGAACACAGGACGCACTAAACTTTTGAGTAAACTGGGAAAAGGCGTAATGAGAGATTGATGCAGCCAAACTCAAAGATTTATGCCTAAAATCCTGCACATACAGCAATACAGGCATATGTAGACTGTTACCCTAATGCACTTTGTATGGTATGATCTGCCTGTACAACACACAAAACAAACTTTTCACTGTACCTGGGGCATATGTGACAATAATTAATCAAATCAAATTTTAAAAATAAGCTCAGGAAACAGACAATCCAGAATGCACAAAGTTTAACATATAAGAAAATCAGACACACGTACACACACAGACACATACACATACATGCACAGATAGAGCTGCCATGGATTCAGGCACTGATGCACATATGTACCTGCACAGACTGATAGAAAGAGCCTAACTAAACAGACAACACTCCAACATAGCATATAACAACAACAAGTTAGAATTTGTATTGACTCAACATAGTAAAACCCTGAAAACACTTCACAGGAATGATTATCAAGCAAACTTTGATGAAAACTTTCTTTGATGAGCCATAAAATAAGAATTAAGGAAGTGATCGAAAGCACAAAGAGATGGGCTTTAAGGTGACTGATAGGAGAAAGCAGAAGTGGAGAGACAGAAAGGTTTAGGGAGGGAATTCCTGATCTCGGAGCCCAGGCACAGCTTTTCAAAAGGCCAGAATTAGTGGAGCACAGAGATCTCAGAGAGTCAAGGGATTGTAGGAGATTATAGAGACAGTGAGTTGAAGAGAAGGATTAGAATTGACACTATGTAGGAATGGTGAGTCTTGGACTGAGAGGGAAATGAGGCTCGGTGTGAGTTATGAGCAGCAGAGTTTGAGATGAATTTTTGCAAAAGATGGGAGAACAGGCAGGAGAAGCTTATAGTTGTCAAGCCTGGAGGTAACAAAGGCACAGATGAAGGTTTCAGTAGTAGATGCACTGAGATGAACACTGAGATGGACAATCATCCAGGAATGGGAATAGGTGGTCTTAGCAATGGAGAGGATATGGTCAGGAACCCAGCCCAATGAAAAGCAGGATATCAGTATTGTAACTGATCTGGTTCAGACACACACACACACACAAAGCAGGAGGACTGACTGACACACACACAAACCCAAAGCTCAGGGACTGACACACACACACACACAGACACACACACACAGACACACACACACACACACACACACAGACAGACACACACACACACACACATGCACAAAGCTCAGGGACTGACACACACACACACTCACACACACATGCACAAAGCTCAGGGACTGATACACACACACACACACACACACATGCACAAATCTCAGGGACTGATACACACACACACACATACACACACACACACACGCACAAAGCTCAGGGACCGATATACACAGACACACAGACAAAGCACAGAGAATGGTACATACACGCACAAAGCATATGGACTGATTCACACACACAAAGCACTGGGACTGATAAAGACACACATAGAGACACACACAAAGCAAAGGAACTCTCACATAAACACACACACACACACACACACACATAGAGACACGTGCACAAAGCACAGGAACCGATGCACACAGATAGCACATGAACTGATACACACAAACAGACACACACACACAAAGCACAGGAACTGACACACAACAGAGACACATGCACAAAGCACAGGAACTGATGCACACATGTAGCACATGAACTGATAGACACAAACAGATACACGCGCACAAAGCACAGGGACTGATTGCACACACACAAAGCACAGGAACCAACTGACACACACACAAACACACACACACACACACACACACACACACAGCACAGGGACTGATGCACACACCGACGCACACACAAAGCACAGGGACCAATACACACAAACACAGACACACAAACACACAGAGCAGTCCCATCTACTAACTTTCCATCTGAGAGATTGATGCCTCCAAAAATGGGGTAGTCCTCGGGTGCAGGCTTCCCACTGTGGTCCTCATACAGGAAGACAGGTGACCGGCCTAGCTCCACTCCCACCTGCTGCATGCCTTGCTCACTGTAGATGGACAGCAGGAAAGCCTGGTTTCCAGCCTTTGGTTTCACCAGTGCCATGATAGAGAAGTCTTCAGGGAATCGAGTGCCTCCTGGAGAAGAGAAGGGGTCATTTCATCAGTCCTGCTCAGTGACCATAGAGATAAGGAAAGGGTCAGTGAGTGACAAGAAAGGATTATTTAGTAGCCACATAGATTAGTATTTTCCTAGAGCTAAAACTTCTAATGCTAGGGGGCAGACATTTAAGGTGAGGGAAGGTGGGGCGGAAGTTCAAAGGAAATGTGAGGGGCAGGTTTCTTTACACAGAGAGTGGTAGGAGTCTGCAACACTGCCTGGATGGTGGTTTAGGCAGATAAAGTAGGGACATTTAAGGGACCTTTAGATAAGCACATGAATATGCGAGGAATGGAGTGATATGGACCAAGGGCCAGCAGAAGGGATTAGTTTAATTTGGCATCATGTTTGGCACAACACTGTGGACCAAAGGGTCCATTCCTGTGTGGTACTGTTCTATGTTCTGTGTTCTAAGGGAAGAGTCAGTCAGTAACCATAGGTACAGGAGATAATCTCGGAGTGGTTATAGGGACAAGGGCAGAATCAGTGTGTGACAGGGATGAGGGAGAGTCACTGAGTGAAGAGGGTTAAACAGAGAGAGCTCAGTGACACATGATGCTGTCAGATAACTTACTCTTAATAAAGGAAACTATGAAGATATGAGGTGTGAGTTGGCCTTGAAAAATTAGGGAGAGTTACTTAAAGGGATGACAGTGGATAGGCAATGGCAAACATTCAAGGAATGCACGGGGGAATTGCAATAACTGTTTATTACTGTCTGGCGCAAAAGCAGAATGGGTAAGAGGGCCAATCCATGGCTTACAAAGGAAATTAAAGTTAGTATCTGATCCAAGGAAGAAGCATACAGAGTGCCCAAGAAAAGTAATATGTCTGAGGAGCAAAGAAGGACCAAGGGATTGATAAGAAGGGGAAAATACTGAGTGCGAAAGTAAGCTTCCAGGGAACATAAAGACTGACACTAAGAGTTTCTATAGGTACATGAAGAGAAAGAGATTGGTGAAGACAAATGTAGGTCCCCAACAGACAGAAATAGGGCAATGTATATTAGGGGACAAAGAAATGACTGAACAACTGAATGCATACTTTGGTTCTGTCTTCACAAAAGAGGACACAAATCAGACACCAGAAATGTTGGAGAATGCAAGATTTAGTGAGAGGGGAGAATTGAGGGAGATCAATATTAGTGCAGAAATGGTGCTGGGAAAATTGATGGGATTGAAGGCGGATAAATCCCTAGGGCCAGATAATCGACATCCCAGAGTACTTAAAGAAGTGGCTCTAGAGATAGTGGTGGTCATCTTCCAGGATTCTATAGACTCTGGAACAGTCCCTGCAGATTGGAAGGTAGTTAATGTCACTCCAATATTCAAAAAGGGAGGTAGAAAGAAGACAGGGAATTGTAGACCAGGAAGCCTAACATCAGTAGTAAGGAAAATTCTCGAATCCATTATCAAGGTCTTTATAGCGGAGCATTTAGAAAGGAGTGGCAGGATCAGACAGAGTCAGCATGGATTTATGAAAGGGAAATCATGCTTGACAAATCTGTTGGAATTCTATGAAGATATAACGAGTAGAGTCGACAAAGGGAGCAAGTCGTTGTAGTTTATTTCGACTTTCAGAAAGCATTTGACAAAGACCCACATAAGAGATTATTATCCATGATTAAAGTGCATGGGATTGGAGGAAGTGTATTGGGATGGGTAGAAAACTGATTGGCAGAAAGGAAACAAAAAGTAGGAATTAATGGGTCCTTTTCAAATTGGCAGGCAGTAACTAGTGGGGTGCCACGGGGATCAGTGCTGGAATCCCAGCTATTCACAGTATATATTGATGATTTGGATGAGGAAACAAATTGTAACATCGCAAAGTTTGCAGATGATACCAAGTTGGTGGGAGGGTGAACTGTGACGAGGGTGTAGAGATTTTTCAGCATGATCAGGACAGGTTGGGTGAGAGAGCAAATCAATGGCAGATGTAGTATAATTTGGTAAATCTGAGCTTATTCACTTTGGAAGCAAAAACAAGAAGGCAGATTACTACCTAAATGACTGTAAATTGGGAGAGGGGGAGTGTGCAGGAGGACCTGGGTGTTGTTGTGCACCAGTCGCTGTAGGTAAGCATGCAGGTGCAGCATGTGGTAAAGAAGGCCAATGGCATGTTGGCCTTCATTGCGAGAGGTTTTGAGTACATGAGCAGGGATGAGTTGCTGCAGTTATACAGGACCTTGGCAAGACCACACCTGGAATATCGTGTGCAGTTTTTGTCTCCTTTTCTGAGGAAGGATGCTGTTGCTGTCTGGGAGTGCAGCAAAGGTTTACCAGGCTGATTCCAGGGATGGCGGGACTGACATATGAGGAGAGATTGACTAGGTTTGGATTATTTTCGCTGGAGTTCAGTCAAATGAGGGGGGATCTCATAGAAACGTATAAAATTCCAAAAGGGCTGGACAGGGTTGATGCAGGGAGGATGTTCCTGATGGTGGGTGTGTCCAGAACCAGGGGTCACAGTGTGAGGATTCCGGATAGACGATTTAGGACGGAGATGAGGAGACATTTCTTCACCCAAAGAGTGGTGAGTCTGTGGAATTCATTACCACAGGAAGCAGTGATGCCAAATAATTGAATGCATTCAAGAGGCGGCTAGATATAGCACTTGGAGCGAATGAGATCAAAGTTTATGGAGAGAAATCAGGATTATGGAGTTGGACGATCAGCCATGATGGTGAAGAATGGCGCTGTAGTATCGAAGGGCCAAAGGGCCTCCTCCTGCTCCTATCGTCTATGTTGCTATGTTTGTATAACCAACTTTTACAACAAATCATCTCCCACCCAACAAATCCCGACTTGACCACACGTCGCTTTCTACTTAAGCCCTTAGCATTCTGGAACAGACAAAAAGCAGCACTTGTCAGATTCAAACACCCACAGCACATGGATTCGGCATTCATGGATACAGCCCAAAGACTATCACTCTGTGAGTCTGGATGATGGGGTGAGAGGGCCATGGTCAATCACCAGTCTGCAAGTACTGGTTACTGTAGAAAAAATAGTTGCCTCCGATCATTAGTTAAAGCTTTTCCCCTTCCTCTGCACCTGCATCTTCAGACACTGCGCAAAGGTCTTCCAGTTTCCCAGCATGCTCAGTGCTATCCTCCTTACCTGGGAAGAGCTGTTTGGTGGGGGCGCTGATTTGAGCCTTTTTGGATATTCTGTAAGCCACATCTGCGCTGGAGGCAGATTTCCTTTTGGGACAGAAGCCTGTGGTCGTCCTTACTCCTTCAGGTAACCTGTTAAACTGCAACACTTGTAAAACATCTACTGGATCGGCTGTGGAGAAAACAGACAAGACAGCCAGTCAGGTGGCGTGCTCAGATGTAACAGAAGGACATCCACCATAAGGACATCAGAATCTTCCTGAACTGAGCCTCACATATCCCACGGTGATTCTCGAAATTACCTGTCAGGCCTAAAAGTTGCTGAATCTTTAACCTCATCCCTATCGAGGTATCCGTGGCCTGCTCAGTTACCTCTCCCACAGTGTCGTGGGCTAAACCTGTTGCCATCCCACCAGCTGTAAGATCGACGGTGACCGTTCCCACCCCCTGGAAGCCCAGCAAAACCTCACCAGTTCTAGACTGTTGCAAACACCCAGCACAAAAATGGATCGGAAAATCCTTTTATTTGCACTTACTATGAACTCTAATCATTAAATATGGTCAAGGACAACTGTTTGACGAACACAGGATGAATGGCCTCTTGTTGTACCACAATGATGGATGTTCAAGGGCCATCCAAATTGAGGAAGAATGTGCCACTAGATTGGAATAGTGGATGACCACTGGGAAAGGTATCTCTGGTACAAAGGGATTTAACAACTCACTGTGAGACAGTGTTTGTACATGTGGGGTTAAGCAGTTCAGACAGGAGGCTCTTCCGATACCAAACAGTTAAACAGAGCATTATCAGATTCTTGCTGTCCACTAGGGGTTAAACAGCTCACTGCCAGACTGTCTCACTGCACTAGGGGTTACACAGCTCACTGGCAGACTGTCTCACTGCATTGGGGGTTACATAGCTCACTGTCAGACTGTCTCAGTGAACGAGGGGTTAAACAGCTCACTGTCAGACTGTCTCACTGCACTGGGGGTTAAACAGCTCACTGTCAGACTGTCTCACTGCACTCGGGGTTAAACAGCTCACTGTCAGACTGTCTCAGTGTACTGGGGGTTCAATAGCTCACTGTCAGACTGTCTCACTGCACCAGGGGTTAAACAGCTCACTATCAGACTGTCTCAGTGCACTGGGGGTTACATAGCTCACTGTCAGACTGTCTCACTGCACTAGAGGTTAAACAGCTCACTGTCAGACTGTCTCAGTGCACTAGGGGTTACATAGCTCACTGTCAGATTGTCTCAGTGCACTAGGTGTTACATAGCTCACTGTCAGACTGTCTCACTGCACTAGGGGTTAAACAGCTCACTGTCAGACTGTCT
>NC_063366.1:8105248-8106699 GCF_021869965.1 Rhincodon typus
GCACTAGAGGTTAAACAGCTCACTGTCAGACTGTCTCAGTGCACTAGGGGTTACATAGCTCACTGTCAGACTGTCTCACAGCAGTGGGGGTTACATAGCTCACTGTCAGACTGTCTCAGTTCACTAGGGGTTAAACAGCTCACTGTCAGACTGTGTCACTGCACTAGGGGTTACTTAGCTCACTGTCAGACTGTCGCACTGCACTAGGGGTTACATAGCTCACTGTCAGACTGTCTCACTGCACTGGGGATTAAACAGCTCACTGTCAGACTGTCTCACTGCACTCAGGGTTAAACAGCTCACTGTCAGACTGTCTCAGTGTACTGGGGGTTCAATAGCTCACTGTCAGACTGTCTCAGTGCACTGTGGGTTAAACAGCTCACTGTCAGACTGTCTCACTGCACCAGGGGTTAAACAGCTCACTGTCAGACAGTCTCAGTGCACTGGAGGTTAAACAGCTCACTGTCAGTCTGTCTCAGTGCACTCGGGGTTCAACAGCTCACTGTTGGACTGTCTCAGTGCTCAAGGGGTTAAACAGCTCACTGTCAGACTGTCTCACTGCACTAGGGGTTACATAGCTCACTGTCAGACTCTCTCAGTGCACTAGAGGTTAAACAGCTCACTGTCAGACTGTGTCAGTGGACTGGGGGTTACATAGCTCACTGTCAGACTGTCTCAGTGCTCGAGGGGTTAAACAGCTCACTGTCAGACTGTCTCAGTGCTCTAGCGGTTAAACAGCTCACTGTCAGAGTGGCTCACTGCACTGGGGGTTACATAGCTCACTGTCAGACTGTCTCACAGCAGTGGGGGTTACATAGCTCACTGTCAAACTGTGTCACTCCACTCGGGGTTACATAGCTCACTGTCAGACTGTCTCACTGCTCTAGGGGTTAAACAGCTCACTGTCAGACTGTGTCAGTGCTCTAGGGGTTAAACAGCTCACTGTCAGACTGTCTCAGTGCACTAGGGATTAAACAGCTCACTGTGAGATTGTGTCACTGCACTAGGGGTTACATAGCTCACTGTCAGACTGTCTCACTGCACCAGGGTTTAAACAGCTCACTATCAGACTGTCTCAGTGCACTATGGGTTACATAGCTCACTGTCAGACTGTCTCACTGCACTAGAGGTTAAACAGCTCACTGTCAGACTGTCTCACTGCACTGGGGGTTACATAGCTCACTGTCAGACTGTCTCAGTGCACTAGGGGTTAAACAGCTCACTGTCAGACTGTCTCACTGCACTAGGGGTTACATAGCTCACTGTCAGACTGTCTCAGTGCACTCGGGGTTAAATAGCTCACTGTCAAACTGTGTCACTGCACCAGGGGTTACATAGCTCACTGTCAGACTGTCTCACTGCTCTCGTGGTTAAACAGCTGACTGTCAGACTGTCTCAGTGCTCTAGGGGTTAAACAGCTCACTGTCAGTCTTCTCAGTGCACTAGAGGTT
>NC_063366.1:8106709-8127060 GCF_021869965.1 Rhincodon typus
GTGCTCTAGGGGTTAAACAGCTCACTGTCAGATTGTGTCAGTGCACTCGGGGTTACATAACTCACTGTCAGACTGTCTCAGTGCTCTAAGGGTTAAACAGCTCACTGTCAGACTCTCTCAGTGCACTCGAGGTTAAACAGCTCACTGTCAGACAGTCTCAGTGCACTGGAGGTTAAACAGCTCACTGTCAGTCTGTCTCAGTGCACTCGGGGTTCAACAGCTCACTGTTAGACTGTCTCACTGCACTAGGGGTTACATAGCTCACTGTCAGACTGTCTCACTGCACCAGGGGTTAAACTGCTCACTGTCAGACTGTCTCAGTGCATTAGGGGTTACATAGCTCACTGTCAGACTGTCTCAGTGCTCTAGGTGTTAAACAGCTTGTGAGACAATCTTGGTGCACGAATGGTTTAACTGCTCACTGTGAGATGTTCCAAGGTACACGAGAAGTTAAATAGTTCACGATAAGACATTCCGATTACATGAGGCATTAAACAGCTCAGTGTCATACTCTTTCTGTACACAAAATTACAAACTGTTCGCTATGAGACTATCTCTGGATACAATGGGTTAAATACTCACTGTGCGATTCCCAGCACAAGGGGATAAACAGGTCTCTGCACAATTCCTCTGGTACACCAGGGTTAAACACTCACTGCACTGTTCCCCTGTACATGAGGGGGTTAAACAGGTCACTGCACTGTTCCCCTCGGACACTGGAGTTAAACAAGTCATTGCATGATTCCCAAGTACACTTGGTGTTAAATAGGCCACTGCATGATTTCTTTGGCACACGAAGGGTTAGACAGCACAGTGCATGACTCGCTTAGGGTACGAAGAATTAAACAGTTCACACTGAGACTGTGCCAGTGTACAAGTTGTTGAACAGCTCCCTGTCAGACTCTTCCGCTGTGATAAGGACACAAATACTTCACTGTGACACTACAGACACGAGGGGATTCCGCAGTTCAACGTGCGATACTCCTGGCCTCTGAGCTGTTCAAAGGACTCACTGCAGGGTCCTCTCAGTATCTGAGCGGTTAAACAGAAGGGCTAGGCAAGCTTTCATTGGTCTGAAGGTGTCTCAGAAGTGAAATGTCAGGGACCTGATGAATTAAAACAGGCTGGAAGCTCGTGGCACTTCGAGTCCGCCTGTCTCAATGTGTCAACCCGCTATTGTCCTGCTAATACCGGCTCCTGGCCCCCAACAACAACCTGCCTTCATATTGGCGCTTTCAAAGCCAAGAATGCACCTCCCTCAAAGGAAACCTCACAGGAGCGACCGTCCGGACAAAAGATCAGTTCGGGTGACCAAAAGGTTCGGAGGGGAGAGCGGAGAAAAGAGAGAGAGAGAGATTCTGAGGAGTTTCCGAATGGATTGGCTCAGGCAGGAACGTCCAGAGTTTTGGGAACGCTCGAGGCACGGCAGCCAGTGACAGAATGGTTAAAATCGGTGGGGGAATGTTGCGGGGATGCCCAAGAAAGAGGCTGGGATCATAGGAATGACAAGCGTTCTCGGAGGGTGTAGGGGCTGGAGATGGAGATGAGGAGGGGCTCGAACAGACAGACGAGGGAATGTTGAAAGCAGTAAACAGGAGCCAGGGCACGTTTGCGATGAGCTGTGGGTTGCCAGGGGGTGGGAGTTCTGGCTGTCACCAACCTCACCCCCAAGCAAAAAAAGTGTCCAGCCTGGGGCGCTGGTAGGTGGAAAAGAGAATCTCCGAATGGGCCGTCAGTCTCAGGACCTGTAAGATCACTATCTAAGATAGTTTTACAATGCAAATGAACAGGAAGATTTCAGAACAAAAGAAAATCATTCCCAAGTGATGAAAAATAAAGGTATGCTTGGAACTGGTTCCACTAGACGTATATTTTGAGATAATACCAGACCAAAAATGTCATTTGCATGTCTTACTAGTTTTACCTTCTAGGTTCTATCTAAATGATGTTACCCCATATCCCCTCTGCTATGCTGTCCTCCGCCCAATCTCCACCTCGATCCTCTGGATTAATTTTCCATTTCCCCTGTGATTGACAACAGTAACATAGGCTACACTTGGGAGGAAGCTGGGAGGCAATGGGTCAGGTGCTGCTACAGAGATTTCCTTATTAACCTGTGCGGAAATGTTGTGACACACTGTAGCAGTAGCTGCGGGATTGAATTGGACCTCTTGGCCCACAGGTAGGGACATAAGCACTACAGCATGGGAAGCCCTAGCTCTGTTCTATATAGTTAAGCACTCCCCGGGTCATCTCATGGACGTGACACTTACCCCACCCTGGTACCAGGAGACTGACATGAGAAAAACCTTCACAATGTTTGAGCGTTCCATTCCATACAAATGCCTCAAATCAAAATCGCTGCTTAAAAAAATGCAAAATAAAACAGCAGAATTCCAAACCGGCTCTGCCTTAAGCGCGGAACCTTGCCGTGCGCGATTTGGCTAACCTGATTTGTTAATGTTCCGAGACTCAGAGAGTGAGAAAAGCAAACAAAATATCAAAAGAATTGGGATAGGGGGAATCAAAGGCCTGCTTTACACAGGCATTGAATATCAGACTGCGGTGCGAAGCTGGCTACCAGTAAACGCGCTCTCTCTCTCACTTTGTGCTTCACTCTGAGCCGCTGTCAGCCACAAGCGTTTGGCAGTGTCCCGCTGTTTACATACTTCACATTGCTTTCCCCGATGCTGCCATCCGAACCTCAGCTGCTGAACTTCATTCCCCTACAGTACTGGCGGGAGCTGACTGCTCCCTCTCAGATATTCCAATCTCTGACAGGCCAGATGCAGGAGACAAGTGTAGTAGCCAAAACAAACAGATTAGGGAGTGGGGGAGTGCAGGGTTGGAAGGGATAGAAAAGCCTGCAAGCCATTTAAAAATATAGTTTTACTGGCAATTTTCTTGATATATTTCAAATAGAGGCAGCATGATTCCAGTGACACTTAATGTTGAACTTATAATATTTCTTTATTTTTCTACTTTGTGCCTAAGATTTTGTACTGAGGTATCTTTGTACCAAAGATGGTGCCGTGAATGGCGACATTATATACTTTCTAGTATACTCCTGTATCCCTCTACTTGAGTGAAAAAAAAGGCTGATTCTGATTCTAATTCTAACACTTGGGCATATACTGGAAGGGGATTTGGGTGTACCAAATTGGCAGGTGGATGGAGGGCAAGTTACCCCGTAACTTAGAGAGAGGTGGGCACCATATTCTGTGGGGGTTCAGCGCGATGGCACCCTTCCCCCCATACCCTCCAGCTCCATTTGAATTGAACCACCTCCCTCTGTTCAGTCATTTTCAGGATTGTGGCACTTTCTTTCAAGTGGGGGAAACCTGCTGAATTAATGGTTGTAGTGGTGGTTAATAGGAAAGACACATGAGCATGCGTCATTTTTCATTCCTTCTCTGCTTAAGGCACTGTGCTCCACATACCATCTGGCTGGGAATCTTTGTTCACTGTTTGTCTTGAAGGAGCATAGCACTCTGTCTTCAGTCGTCACTGGTCATGCATTTTTTCCCCCAGTTCATCAGTGCAGATATTGATGGAGGCAGTGATGGTTTAGCTAGCATTTGAGTGTTAGAAGTGGACCAAAGCTCCTCACTGAGGGAGTGCTGCACAGCCAGAAGCAGTGGCATTTTGAGAAGTAAGCCCACATTTCACACACACCTGATAACAGCAGCACAGTGGCTCAGTGGTTAACACTGCTGTTTCACAGGACCAGGGGCACGGATTTGATTCCACACTTGGGTGACTGTCTGTGTGGAATTTGCACATTGTCCACATGGGTTTCCTCTGGGTGCTTCCGTTCCCTCCCATAGTCTAAAGATGTGCAGGTTAGGGTGGATTGGCCATGCTAAATTGCCCATAGTGTTCAGGCATGTGCAGGCTAGATGGGTTAGCCATGGGAAATGTGATGATACAGTGATAGGGTAGGATGCTCTGTGGAGAGTCATTTTGGACTTCATGGGCCAAATGGCCTGCTTCCCCACTGTAGGGATTCTACAATATATGCCCCTCCACCTACGCTGTCATCCAGCCTCTTGCTATCATTTTAAGCAGAGTGGTATTGAGTGCGTACTGAAGGGTGGGGTGGCTGTGGCAGGGGTTGAGGGGAGGAAGTTCGTTCTAGTGTCCAACATTCACCCAGTGGACAGATAGACAGACCATCAGCTATAGAGTCTTGATGCACGCAAATAGCCGGTGATATTTTCTGACATCACCACAGTGGCGCTCAGTGCCAGGAAAGAAAAGGGGGCATCATTAATCCTGGACTTCAAGACGCTTTGATGGTAAGAGGTGCTATGAAAATGCAAGTTGCTCACCCTGCCTTGACTGTGAGACATGACAGGGGCCACCATGTCCACAATTGCTGTCTGGCAGCAGAGGACCCTGACAGGAACAGCATATCCGTGGGCTGAAGTACAAGGAGTGATGCCTTGTGGGAAAGCATGGGATAGGTTGGGAAAGGTGAGTGTCTGCAGGACAAATGTTGAGCCAAATCGCAAAGATTGGACCTGATTCACTCCTGACAGTGAGCTGGTGAAGTCTCTTTACATCGCTGGGTCTGCTGTCCACTGCCTTGATCGCCCTTGGATCCAGATCCGTGACCACTTCCATCTAGTAGGCAAGGGCAGCAGATACTTGAGAACACCAACTCTAGCAAGTTCACCTCCAAGCCAGTCAGTATGCTGTCTTGGAAATATGTTACCATTCCTTCACTGTCGCTGGATCAAAATCCAGGAACTCCCTACCTTACGACACTGATTTGTCCTATACCTTGCAGACTGCAGTTGTTCAAGCAGCCAGCTCACCACCACCTTCTCCAGAGCAATGAAGAAACAGTGTAAAAAATATAGCCCAGCCAGCAACACCTTCATTCTGGGAATGAGAAAATGCTGGCTCTTAGTTCCTTACTTTGCAAAATGTTTCATCCCCCATCGGTCTGTTTGCAATCTCCCCTACTGCTAAACTCACTTGTGGCCCTACCTCTTCTCCCTCGACCTCAAGATCAACCTCAAAGTCCTTTAACCCACTGCGCCCGACCGAGCAACCCCCACCACACCCCCACCCTCCCAGAGAAAAGGGCATAAGAACAAGCTTTTTCCTTGTTTATAAAAACAAAAAAGTAATGTTTTAAAATGAGTGGACTAGCCATGCTGGAGTTCCATTGTAAAGTATGTACAATGGGTCAGACCAAAATAAAACACTCCCAGGTTTTTACTGGTATTTCCATTGCTTCCAAGTCTTGGGTGCCAGGCTGTGGCAGGATGACTCAAGGTCAGGACCTGAAACTCCCAGACAAAACACGAGCGGTTCTGTGTGTGTGCAACTATCTGTGGAGCTTACAAATTCTGTCTCACTCACTTTCCCTCTCTCTTTCACTCACTTTCACTCACTTTCACTCTCACTGTCACCTCTGACACAAACCCAGAGAGGTAAATCCAGTTTTTAAAATAAAGCCATACTTGGAGCTCCATTTTTAGGTATTCAAGACCAGTATGCACCATTTCCCAAGTTTTACTGCTTTTCCTTCTGGGAATTTGTTAAGATTCTGAGAATCCATGAAGGAATGGCAGAGTGGGGAAACCTCGCTGCCTGCCAACTATCATCCCAGAGCGCGTAACTCACCTCTTGACTCCCCTAAAGCCTGTCTACAAGGCACAATTCAGGAATGTGATGGAATACTCCCCACTCAACTGAATGAGTGCAGTTCCAACAACACTCAAGAAGCTTGAAACTATCCAGGACAAACCAGGCGCTCGATTGGCATTACATCCACAAGCATCCACTCCCTCCACCACTGACGCTCAGTAGCAGCAGCGTGTACTATCTGCAAGATGCACTGCAGAAATTCACCCAAGATCCTCAGACAGCACCTTTCAATCCCTTGACCTCCACCGTCTAGAAGGAAATGGGAATACCAGCATTTGCAAGTATCCCTCCAAGCCACTCACCATCCTGACTTGGAAATATTTCACTGTCACTGGGTCAAAATCCTGGGACTCCCTTCCTAACAGCTTTGTGGGTGTCCCATACCTAACAGATTGCTGTGTTTCAAGAAGGCACCTCAACACCACCTTCTGAAGGACAACTAAGAGCAGGCAATAAATGCTGGACCAGCCAGCAATGCCTATGTCCCATTGATGAATCTAAAGGCCCTTCCTCTGACACCTTCCCCACACATCTTCTCTGTGCAGTTTCTAAATATCAGCAGTTAGCACTCTCACCTCCGAGACAGGATGGGTCAGTAGCCGAGTTTTGCCCCAGAGATTTGATGCTCAATTTAAAGTTGGCATTGCTACATCATGCTGAAGGAGTACTGCCTTGGCAGAGGTGCCAATTAATGGATGGGGATGTCGAATTTAGGTCCTGTCTGACCTTTCAGGTGGAGAAAGAAGATCAAGCACACACTATTTTGAACAATAGCAAGATAAGGGTCTTAATCTATTCTTAGTTCTCAGCCTCACTGGTGGCATAGAGTCACACGAATCCCCACCTCATGGTTTGCCACATTATTTCTTAACTCATCCTCCTTCCTTTCCAGCCTCTGAACATCCAAATATCTTTGAGTATCTCAGCAGCTGTTGTGATGATGGTGAAAAATACCTAGTCAGAAGCAATGGTCTTGTCACATTTTAGAAAACCAAAGCTTGGTGCCAACAGAGCCCTTCTTCTCAAGCCCCTGTGATACCTGCAGCAAACTGCAGGATTCTCCTGTAAGGCAGTGTACCAGATTCCCCTGTAATGCATTGCAACAATTCCCAGTAATGCACTGTAGCAGATTCCCTGTTAAGATTCCACTACAACGGATTACACTATGAAAACTTAAACAGATTCCACTGTGACACACTATGACTGATTTCACTGCAACTCGGTGTAACAGATTCCATTGTAATAAACAATGACTGGAACATGCTACAACTAATTTCTTTGTAATACAGTGTAACAATATACTGCAACACAATACAACTGATTTCACTGTAGCACTGTGCAACTGTTTCCACTGAAATATACTACAACTGATCTGACTCTAATATGGTGTACCAGATTCCACTTAATATACAACTAATTTCACTGTAACACAATGTACCAGTTTCCACTGTAATACACAACTGATTTCACAGGAAAGTGCAGAAACATATTCTCTGCTAAGCATTTTGACAGATCCCACTGTAGCGCAGTGTGACAGATTCTCCCATGTTACACTGCAACAGGTTTGACTGTAGCATGATGTAATCGATTCCCTGTAACACAATATATTAGATTGTATTGTAACACATTTCACTGTAACAGTGTAACAGGTTATACTGGAACAGATTACAGTGTAGTGTAATAAATTTCACTAATGCACTACAACAGATTTAACCTGAAGTACAACAACAGATTCTGCTATAACATTTTATAATGGATTCCAATAATGGACTGTAATAGGTTCCTGGTTAAGCACTTCACAGCTTCCTTTGTACCACAGTATAGCAGATGTCACTGTACCATGGTGTAATAGATGCTCTTGTAACACACAAAGATTTTACTGTAGCATAGTGTAACAGATTGTCCTGTATCAGATTTCATCATAGCATGGCAATATCATATTCTCCTATGATACTACATTATAGTTTCCTTATAACACACTGGAACAAATTCAGAGTAATCACTTCCAAATTTCTGGTAAATTATTGCAGGGTGCCTCATGTCACACACTCTAAACAATTCTCTGTAACGCGTGACAGATGACTGCCAGTACTGTGCAATGGATTCCTTGTAAGTTACTGTCACAGATTCTCGTCAACTAATAGTCACAGGATTTCCTGTAACACACAGTAGTTGAACTTTCATGGGGTGGTGGGCATGGAGCTGGGGGCATGTCACGAAAATGGTGAGACACTGTCACGACAGCCAGTCCCATGGCCAGTGATATTCCCTGGCAGCGTGCAGGAGAACAGATCAGGCATAGACAAACGATCAAGCCGGCAGCCAATTTGTCTCATTCCAGCACCAGGCGAGGGCACTTTTGCTGGTTCCCTGGCATGATGCCAATGGCAAAGTGGACCCACGCTGCATTTGGAAACTGTTAGCTAAATAGAGGTTGCCACCAGTTTATCCGCATACACCTTTGTAGACAATAGAGATTGAGTTGAGCTAAAAACAGCCTCAGCTACTGCAGTGCCTATTCCTTTCTTACCTTTCTGTATGATAGTGCTAACCCTTTTGTTCCTTCTTCTACCCCCATTTGTGACCAGCGACTGGAAATGTAGGACTTCTTGTTCCTTTCCAACTACTTCAGCTGCTCCTATCTGACAGTTAGACTGACAAACCTTCAGTGCTAGATGGCTACCTATTGATCTTTTGAGGAAGCTTGTCAGCCTGTCTATGAGGACCCCCCTTTCACCCAGATATCTGGGTCCCAAAGCCTGTGGACTCACCCAGTCTCACTGTGACAAATTCCCTGAGACAGACTTTAACATATAATATGTTAAATCAAATTCCCTATCGCTAACCTGTAACATGCAGCAACATATTCCTCTCTGACCTATTGTAACACCTTACCTAAATATTCCGTAGCAAACACCATGACATAATGCAATGGATCACTCGTCGCACATTGAAACTTATTTCCCTACAATCCATTTACAGATTATTAGATGCACTATAACAGATTCCCTTGAAACTTACAATAGAAGATCATCTATAACACATTGCAATAGATTCCTTGCAACACATTATTTGTAACACATTGTCACAGTTTCCTGACAATGTGCTGTAAAGGATTTGATGTAACACACTAACAGAACACCTTTTTTCTATTCTTTCATCCTCCCTGCATTTGTTGCTCATCCTTCAATGGCTTGCTAGGCCATTTCAGAGGACAGTTACGTTTCAAGCACATTGCTGTGGGTCTGTATCCACATGAACAGGGGCCAGGCAAGAATGGCAAAAACAGCATTCATAAACCAGATGTATTTTTATGACAATGGTTCCATGGTCACTATAACAGATTATATCTACTTTTAATTGCAGAATTTTTAAAAAAAAATTTGAATTTAAGTTTCACCAGCTGCTATGCCCAGATTTGATTTCATATCCTCCACCACATCTGGACATCCAATGACATTATCATCACACCACATCACCTCCCCAGCTGCTCCTGTAATCCACACCCTGTAACACTGTGATCAATTTTCTGTAATGCACAGTAACATAGTTGATGCATTGGGACAGAAAAGCAAACTGTAACAGATCGTCTGTACTTGAATGGAATAGATTTATTTAATGTGCTCTATCAGATTCCCAATGTTACACATTCTCTGTGACAAATTCCCTGTTCTACATGGGAAAAGATTCTTTTCAACAACTACAACACAAATCTGAAACAGAAACATTCATTGCTGGAGAAATTCAACAGGTCTGGCAGCACCTGTAGAGAGGATTAGAGTTATAGGTTCAGTGACCCTTCATCAGACCAGTGTTGAAGAAGAGTCACTGGACCTGAAATATTAACCGTGCTTTCTCTCCACAAATGCTGCTGGAACAGCTGAGTTTCTCCAGCAATGTCTGTTTTCTTTCAGATTTCCACAGTTTTTTGTTTCATTCAACACAAATCTCTTTTACCAGACTGTCACTGATCAACTTTAACATACAGGAGCAAAGCAATGCAATGGATTGCTTTTCACATTCTGTACAGATTGTATGCAAGGCAATGTCACAAACTCCCTCTGTAAAATATCACGGCACCAAATTTCTGAAACTGCCTCTGAAACTTGTGACGACCCATCTGAGATTCCCTGTGATGCACTGGGGGACAGTAACAGACTGTAACAATTTTCAGTGAGGTGTACTGGAATGCCAGCATCCTCACAGTGATGGAACTGCAGCAAATCCTATTTTCTTTTGCTGGTGAGACCAATCCATGAGAGGCAGCTTCTGTCCCTAGTATACTGTTTGAGGTGGTGGCCCCCTCCTCTGGGCTGCTACTTTGGGAACCAGTGCCCACTGCTGTGGCCTCTTGCCACTAACTAATGACTCGTGGATGTTGCCATCAATGTCGAGGAGCTCCATGTCGTACTTCATTGTAAACAGGTCTTTGGCATCCTATTACCCACCTGAATCCAACTACTACATCAAATTTCTGGGGTGTGAGCATCTCCATGAAACCAAGCCAGCAGTGCCCTCTGCTTGATGATTGCTAAATTTGCTTTTTTTTAAGAGTAGCATCAACGTTTGTGCTTTTGCCCTCCTGTGAGATGGCAAGAAGGTGCTGCAGACCCCAGAGGTGTTTCTGCTTCCTTCCTTGATCGCTGCAAGCTGCCCACATGCCACAATGTGCTGAGAACACAGGCCTCATATACCAGCAGCCTCCTGCTCCTTATGAGGCAGCTTGGTGTCATCCCATGTTCATTTCCTGAGTCTTACAAATGCAGTAACTGCTTTCCACTGGGTGTGTGTTGAGTTATCTGTCACTGAAGTTTATAAGGCAATTGAATTTGCTGACTGCTTCCAGTGGGGTGTTATTCAGTGTGATCAGGGATGGAGATGTAACTCCAGGGAAGGCAAGTTACAGGCTTGGGAGAGACAATCTATGAGTCTTTGTAGCTGAGTTTCTGTGTGTAATAGATTTCCGGTAACCTACTGAAACAGTTTTACCTGTAAAACTGTAGCAGATGCTTAGTGCACATAGTCACACATTCTTAAAGATACTCTGCAACAGATTCCCATGATTGCAGAAGACATTCAATAAAAGATGTAGGAACCTGTGCAGTAAATTCCTCGTAACTGTTTCCTATGCCTTTTAGTGAATTTGTTCCACAATAAAGGGGAATTTGTTTCACAGTACCATAATGTGCAAAACTTTGTTATGAAGAATCTGTTCTACTATTACAGACAATCTGTTGCAGTGCGTGACAGAAAAACCACTACAACACATTAACGTTGCTGTCATTGGAATGCACTGTCACAGATTTCCTGAAATACACTGTACCTGGTTTACATATTGTACACAGCACGTTCCCTGTAATATATCATAATAGGTTGCTTTATCATTTTAACAATTCTGCGTAATATACTGTAAGGCACGATGTATCAATAACACATGGTAACAGATTTGCTGTGACACATTATGATCGAATTGCTAAAACATATGTAAAAGATTACCTGCAAAATCCTGTTGCAGATTGTCTGAAACTACCAAAGTCTCATATGGTTTGAGGTGCACAATAAAGTGCTGTAATAAATCCCTCAATACATTATAATAGATTCCCTGTAACACACTATAACCAACAGAACCCCTTGTACCATATGGGGTTCCCCTGTTACAGTTGGTAATACGGTGCCCTGTAATCCATGAAAACAGATGCCACTTAATGCATGTTAACAGATTCCCATGTAATAATATCCCCTGTAACACAATGTAACACAATGTATATAAAATATTGTCTCCCATGCCATATAATGCATTGTTTCAGATTCCCTGGAATACACTGGAGCAGAGTCCTTGAAAAGCACTGTAACAGAATTGTTGAAATGGATGAAAGCAGATATCCTGTGGTACAATGTTCTACACTCCCTGTAACATGCATTGCTGTGGATTCCAAACAGTTAATTTAACTTATTCCTTGTAAATGTGTAAGAAGTTTCCAGTTAAGCAACAGACTCCTGTGTAATATGATGAAATTAATTTCCCATGGCTAAGTGCAACAAAATCTGACAGAGACAATGCAACACACTGTAAGGGATTCCCTGCAATTCACCAGAAGATATACCCTGTGGTACAATGTAACTGAACTCACTGTTGCTCCCTACAACAGATTCACCTGAATTGTATACACTGCAATGTATAGAACAGTTTCCTCAATAGTGTACAATAACAGAATGCCCTGTGACAAACCATAATAGAATCCTTGCAATGGAAGGTAATAGTGTGCAAACATGTTGATTTGTAATGGATTTCTCTATAATATAATGTCCCTCTATTCTCTTTGTCATACTGCATTCTCTGTAATGGATTGCAACAGAGATTGCAACAGATGTAGGACATTGTAACAGATGCCTAACATTGTAACAAAATTCTCTCTAATATACTGTAGCAATTTGCCCAGCAACACATCACATTTACAACAGAATCCTTGTAATGCAAGGTAATAGTAAATAAGTAGATTCTCTGCAATTCACTGTAACAGATCGTTCTAACACCTGGAAATAACTTCTTTTAATTAATTGTAATAGATCCTGTTTTGTACTTTACAGATTTCCTACAACAAGATATAAATTTCCCTACAATTAAACAAAACAAATTGCCTGTGACACAGTGTAACAGATTTCTTGTAATTCAAAGAAAAAAGATTTATTTTAATACATTGTAATAATTTTCCCAAGTCAGACTGTCACAAGTCACTGTAAAGCATTCTAACAGATTCACTGTCAATACTGTTGTGAATTTCTCATAGTTGGCCATGATGAATTATGGTTATGTGCAGTCACAGATCATCTTTCACATTCTGCAGTGAATTCTAAGTAATGCACAGTAACAGATCCACTGCAGTGGATTCACCATGAAGTAACATACACTGCATTACAAGTGTTAACAGATTCATGATAATACATATCTAACAGATTTCCAAGAATGCACTGCAACAAATTCCATGTTATGCACTGTAATATTGGAGTACAACTGTCTTCTTGTATTATAACGGCTTTGCTGTAACACACTATCGCAAATTACCTGTACCACACTGCAATAACCTGCATATTTTCTGAAACTTTTCATACCAAGTCCATGAAATGTACTGTAATACAGTCACTGTAATGTACTGAAGCAGGTCCTCTGTGATACAGAGACAACAAGGTGCAGGGCTGGATGAACACAGCAGGCCAAGCAGCAGATACATTTTGATTGATACCTGATACTGCACTGTTAAGATTCTTGCAAATTACCAGCAGCATCAAATGTCCAACAATCCATAGTATCAGATTCACTGTAAAATATTCCAACATATTTATTGGAATATACTTGACTCAAATGTCATCAACATATTGTAAAATATTCCTTCCAACAGGGTACAGCAAATTCCCTGAAATACACCTTATCAGAGTTCAGGAAATACAGTATAACAGAATCATTGTAATGCAATGCAGAACATTCTCTGAAACACATAGTAACAGTTTTCTTGTAATGCATTGTAACAGGTTTTCTCTAGCATGTTATAAAATCGACAAAAGACTATCATATATTCCATGTGACAGATTGCACATTTACTGTAATACACTGTGACAGATTCTTTGTAATTCATTATGACAGAAACTCTCTGAAAAACTGTGATGTCTACCAGTGATAAACAGTATCCCAGAAAAGCAATGCAACAGATTCCAAGTGATGCCAATGTAACACACGTTAGCAGACACCTGTAATGTACTATCATAAGTTCCTAATAGCATATGTAACACATTCACTCTATCACACTGTGACAAACTGTAACAGATTCATTGTAACACATCCCCTGCAAAATATTGCAACAAAATTCCAGAACAGTAATTCAGTAGATTACCTCTTACATTTGTAAACATTGCAGATTCTCTGTGATACATGGAATAGATTCAGAGTAAGCTTCCACAATATATTCCTGAAATGCATTGCAACAGGTTCCCTGAAACATACTGTAACAAATTCCATGTAATATATTCTATAGTACATTGTCACAGATTATCTATGAAATTGCAACCCATATGCCTATTGTTCACTGTAACAAATTCCCTCAATTGAACCATGTTACACTGTAACAGATTACTGAATATATCTTTGCAGATTACCTGCTGTTGTGATTCCCCTTGAAAGCACCAAAATAGATCCCCTGGGACTCACTGTTGCAGATTTCCTGGAACGATTTGTCACCAATTCCCTGTAACAATCTATAATAAACTTAACATCATATTTTGTAACTAATTATGTGTAATGCATTGTAATGAGTCTTCTGTAACAACAAATAATAGATTCTCAGTAGCATATGGTAATAGATTAACATATCAGATCCTCTTTATGACACTGATTTATTTCCTGTAAGACATTTGAACAGATCTGTAATTGATTCCAAGTAATGTACTGTTACAGATTCTGATGTAACACTCTGCAATGGATTCACAATAATGTGCTGTATCATATTTTATATTACACTCTTAAGTTTTTTCAGGTTGTTCACTGTCAAAGCTTTGTAGTAATATATGTAACCGATTTGCTTTATACTATGGTAGATTCCTTCCAATACACTGCTACACATTTCCCTGTAGTACACTGTGACAAATTCACTGCAATACACTGCAACAGATTTCTAGTAACAGGCTATAGTGAATTCCCCTTCAATACAATGTTATAGGTTCACTGTGATGCAATGTAATTAATTCCCTCTAGTTCATTTTAACAAATGTTGTGAAAGGCACAGTAAAAGATCCTCTGTAATGCTCTGTCACAAGGCTCTCTAATGCACTGTTGCAAATTTTCCACAGTGAACTGTTACAGATTTGTTTTAACAATTCATATTGGATTTCTTAATATGCAATCTCATAGTGTACCCATAATTCACTATAATGGGCCAATCTGTAAGATGCTGTTACAGATTTGTAGAAAACATTATAGCCAATTCCTTGTAACACACTGTAACAACTGTATTGTACACATTGTATACAGTTTCCTTTAACATATTGTCATAGATTACCTGTAATGTTCTGTTGCAGTTCTCCTGTGACACACAGTTTGCAAAGTCCACACAATGAAATATGGCCAATTCCCTGTAACAACCTATAATATAGTTATCTTAATACACTGTATTAGATTACCCACAAAGCATGGCAAAGCAACATGTGTAATGTACTGTAACATTTTTTTTAGGAACAACATTGTAAATTCTTTTTCATAACAAGGGTTAGATTTATTGTAAAGCAAGGTATCTGATTGCCTCTAGACTTCCATACAGAGTCATGGTGACACATTTTAGCAGATACCCCGGAAGATGTTGTAACAGATTTTTGGGAATGTACCATAATGGATTCCTAAAAGACACCATTGAAAATTCATTGTAAGGTAAATTCATGATTATCTGCTTATTATTGCAAATTGTCTGCAATGAATGGAAACAGATTCCTGTAACTGCGGCAATACAATTTCTATAATTTACCTTTAACAGATTCCCTTTAACACACTGTAGCAGATTGCTTGCAACAGTTTACTTGATTCCCTGTAATGTGTAATGTGTACCCATAGTGAAAGCAAAGTGAAAATGAAAGCATTTTCCTTTAACACACTGCAACAAATTCATTTTAATACACTGCTACAGATATTCTGTAATAAACTACAAAAGATTCCTTGGAATGCACTGTAAAGCTGTAATTCATTACATCATACTTTCAGTAATATATTGTCATTCTGTTCTTGTAATGTGCTGTAATGATTTGCCATACTGCAATGGACAAAACCCACTATCAAGCAATGTGTAATGGGCTCATCATGACAGTGTAATAGATTTAATGTAATACACTGGATTAGATTCCCATAGTGGATTGAACTAATTCCTTTGTAACAGATATCAACAATGTATCTCAGACACCCTTTAACAGATTCCCTGTAATACTATAACACATTTCCCACTGTAACAAATTAATGTGTTAATCACTGCAACAAATTTCCCTGTGACTCACTGTAACAAACACACATTATTATTGTATATGAATCTCCTGTAACACATTTCCCTTTAACAAACTGTAAGACATGCCCTGTAACACACTGCAGAAGATTACTGTAAAGTACTGCAGAAGATTTCAGCATAATGTGTTGGAAGAGATTTCCATGTAATTCAATGTAACACATTTTCTGAAACATGCTGTAACATACTACCATAAACACAATTCAAGATTACTCTCACCATCGTGTGAAGTTCCCCAACATTCAATGTGAGATTCCATGACACATGGCAATTCCTGTAATACATTCTCGAGATTATACTTTAATTTATTCCTCTTATGCCCACTAATGGGTTTTTGCAATGCGCTATAAGGTTCTCTGTAATAGATTGCAGCAAGTTGCCCATAAAATAATTGAATGGATCTCTTGTAAACAGTCAGAAAACAGATTACCTGCACTTCACTGTAGTAGAAAACCTGTGACATATTATAATTCAATCACTGTAA
The DNA here is from genome assembly GCF_021869965.1 of Rhincodon typus. Lineage (NCBI taxonomy): Eukaryota > Metazoa > Chordata > Chondrichthyes > Orectolobiformes > Rhincodontidae > Rhincodon > Rhincodon typus. The sequence goes on from NC_063366.1 coordinate 8,122,886, forward strand.
TACACTGTAACAGATTTTTATGATTTTTTTTACCATGTCCCTATATAATACTTTAACATTAGAACTGAAGAACTGTTGCAAAATCCTCGTTCTTTGTTGAATTGATGCTCAGTAATGCATTGTCACGGATTCTCGGAAATAACATGCCACAAATCCCTATTAAAACACAGTAACATTCCAAATAACACAAATAATAGACCTTATGTAACACATTGTAAAGGGTTCCATGTCACCTTTTGGAATATATAACAATGAAATAGATGTGATAAGTAATAGATTTATGTAATGCATTCCCTGTAATGCACTGTAATGATACCTATGACACACTGTAATGGATTGCCTGTAGCACTCTGTAATACATTCTTTGTGATACACTGTAACAGATTGCCTGTAATAGATCACCTGTGAAAGATGCCCTGTAATATACTGTTTCTGTCATGAATAGTGACTGAATCATTGCAACACGCCATAACACATTTCTTATAACACTGTTTGCATATTCACTGTAATCGTTGTAACAGAATTACTGCTGTGTGTTGTAACAAAATGACCTGGAACAGCATTTAACAATGTTCCAGTGATGAACTGACACAGATTCCTGTATTTAATTCTCTTTAATATTTCCTGTAACATACTGTTGCAGCTTCACTATAACACATATTCGAGCATGTTCTCCAGAACACACTGAAAAGTTATTGATTGTCCTGAATATCTTGATATAACAGATTTCTTGAAGCACATTTTGGCCATTTACCCTGTGATTTTATAAACTCTGCATTTGATTTCCTGTAAACCTCTGTAATGTATTTTAACAGAATCATTGCAGTCCACTCTAACAGTTTTAATGAAGGCCTATAACACACGGCAACAGATTTACTCCAACTTACCGGAACCAAAATCTAACTCAAAACATTGTAATTGTTTCCCTGTAATGTATTGTCAGAGATTTCTTGTGATGAACTGTAGATTTCATAGAGCACTATGTAAGAGATTTCTCATAATGTAACATGACATGTTTCCATAGTACACTGTGGCACAGCTTCCAAAATGCACTTCATAAGCTGCCACACAAAAAGTTAATACACGAGGTAAGATCATGTGGGGTTGGTGTAATGCTTTAACTTGGATAGAGGACTGACTAACCAACAGAACACACACAGAGCATTGGGATAAATGGGTCTTTTTTCTGCTGGCAATATGTAACTAGTCGGGTGACACAGTGTTTGGTCCTCCGGCCCCAGCAATTTACAATCTATATTAATGGCTAGATGGTGGATAGAAAATACTATAGCAAAGCTTTCAGAATACAAAAAAAAAGTGGGAAAATAGGTTGCAATGAAGAAAGAAGAAATTTACAAATGGATATGGACAGATTAAGGTGAATGGGCTAAAATTTGGAACAATGAAGTTTAATATGGATAAGTGTGAGGTTATCCAATGTGGTTGAAGGCATAGAAAGCCAACTTATTACCTAAATGGAGAGAAACTTCAGAGCACCTTGATGCAGATGGATTTTTGCATGTCTTTGAGCAGAAAATCACAAAAAAAAATGTCTAGGCATGTACAACAGGTAATAAGGAAATGAAATTAGATCGCATAGCAGCAAGTGATAGACAGAGTGAAGTGATCTCACAACCAGCTGATCAGATCGAAGCTCTGCAGTCCTGCCACATCCAACAATCTAGCCAGTCCCCTAGCCAAGCTGTTCCAGCACAGTTACAACACTAGCATCAACCTGACAATGTGGAAAACTGCCCAGGTATGTCTTGTACACAAAAAACAGGGCAAATCCAACACATCTAATTGTTGCCCCATCAGTCAACTCTTGATCATCAGAAAAGTGAGGGAAGGTGTCATCAACAGTGCTATCAAAAAGCATCTGCTCAGCAATAACCATTCTGTGATGCCCAGCTTGGGTTCTGCCATGGCCACTCAGCTCCTGACCTCATTACAGCCTTGGTTCAAACATGGACAAAACAGCTGAATTCCAGAGGTGAGGTGAGAATAACAGCCCTTGAATCAAGGCTTCATTTGACCAAGTGTGGTATCAAGGAGCCCTAGCAAAACTGGAATCAATGGTTATTGGGGCAAGCTCTCTGCTTGGCTATGCCAGGCTTTAACCATCAGCAATAAGAAACAAAGTAACTTGACATTGAATGGTGTTACCATCACTGAATCTCCTACTGACAACATCCTAGGGGTTACCATTGACGAGAAACTCAACTGGACTCTCCACATAATCACAGTGGCCAGAGGCTATGAATACTGCACAAGTATATCATATCCTGAAACCTCCCACACACTCCCCTCTCCACAAGCCCGCGTAATATCTGCAAGGCACAAGTGTAATGGATTACTCCCCACTTGCCTGGATGGGCGCAGCTCGAACAACATTCAAGAAACTTGACACAATCCAGGTCAAAACAGCCAGCTTTATTGGCAACACATTCACAAGCATCCTCTAATGCTCAGTAACAGCAGCGTGTACTACCTACAAGATGCACAGCAGAAATTCACCAAAGATCCTCAGGCAGCTCCTTCCAAACCAATTACCACCTCCATTTAAAAGGACAAGAGCAACAGATACTTGGAAACACCACCACCTTCAACTTCCCTCCAAGCCACTCATCATCCCGACTTGGAAATATATCATTGTTCCTTCGGTGTCAATGGGTCAAAATCCTGGAATTCCCTCCCTAACAGTATTGTGGGTCTACCCACAGCAGGTGGACCATGGCAGTTCAACAAGCCAGCTCACTACCACTGGGTCAAGGATAACTAGGGATAGACAATAAATGCTGGCCAGCTAGCAACACCCACTTTCCACAAAAATGAATAAGAAAAATCCTGGAGTATTGCACACATTTTTGATCCCCTTAATTAAGCAGTGATGTTGTTGCATTGAAGAAAATTCAAAGGAGGTTCACTATATTGAACAGAGGTAAGAAGTTTGTCTCATGAAGAGTAATTGAATAGATTATGCCTAGGCTCTCCAACTCTTAGAAGAATGAAAAGACTTTTTTCACTATTATTCATTCATTCATGGGATGTGGACATCACTGGTTAGGCCAGTATTGATTACCCAACTGTACAGAGGGCAGTTGATAGTCAACCACATTGTTGTGGATCTGGAGTTGCATGTAAACCAGATCAGGTAAGGATGGCAGATTTCACTCCTTGAAGGACATTAATAAACCAAATGGATTTTTCCCAACAATTGACAACAGAGTCATGGTCATCTTTGGAATATTAATCCCAGATTTTTTTAAATTGAATTCAAATTCCGTCATCTGCCATGAGGAATCATCATTTTAGGATGAGATTAACAGATTTAAAGCAGAGAAAAGGATAAATTATTTTTCTCAAAAGATTTTGAATCTGTGAAAGTTGCTACCCAGAGTGTGCTGGATGCTGGGAAATGAGTAAGTTTAAGGAAGAGATAGACAAGTTTTTAATCAGTAACGGGTTGGAGGGTTATGGACAGCGGGCAGAAAAGTGGAGTTGAGGCCAAGATGAGATCAGCCATGATCATATTAAGTGGCACAGCAGGTTTGAGGAGCTGAATAGCCTACTCCTGTTCCTAGGTTCTTCCATTCTGATGTTACTTTCTTCTGTTCCAATGGCTTCCCTGTAATGCATTGCAACAGATTCCCTGTATGCATTATGGCAGATCCTCAATACTGTATTGTAACAGCATCATTGTGATAATACAACTTTCATTACACACTAACAGATTCCTTATAATGCACTGTAACAAATTCCATGTAACATGGTAGAATTATCTTTGTCACAACATGGTCCTCACATCAGACTGTAACAGATTTCCTACAATGCACTGTAACATAGGTCCTGAAAAGCAATGTTGTGAATTTCCCATAAGTTCGTAACAGACTGGCTGATAATGACACATTTCCCATTGTGCCATAAGAGATTTCACCTAATATGTGATGCACTGCAGCAGATCCAGTTCAACACACTTCACGAGATTGAATGTAATCAATGTTGTATATTGCTCTAATTCACTATCACAAGTTCCCTGTGACATACTATGACAGGTGTCTGTGGTACATAGAAAAATTGTCCATGACACACAAAGCCAGTTGCTTGTGACAAATAATTCATTTTGCCTGTACCACTGTGAAACAGCTTGCTGGGATCACATTTTAACAGTTTAA
>NC_063366.1:8127070-8135769 GCF_021869965.1 Rhincodon typus
TAATTGTACCACTGTGAAACAGCTTGCTGGGATCACATTTTAACAGTCTAATTGTACCATGTAAGCAGTTTGCCTTTATCATTCTACAGCTGATTCCTTGACATCACTGTCAAAGATTCCTGCTTATATATTTGAGTATATAGTCTAGCCATTGTAATTGATCCTTCATTCGCAATATGAACAATTGCTTTTAACTAACAGATTTCCCATACACAAGCAAATAGATCAAGAATACACACTGTGATAGCTGTATGCTGATAATGCACTGTAACATTCAACATTACACAATGCCACCATTCCGTTCTGTTAAATGTGACAATACATAGTCATATTTTACCTGTGACACGTAGAAGCAGATGACTTGTAACAAATTGTAACAAAGTACCTGTAATGTTTATCATTGGAACAGATTTCCAGGAATTTAATTTAACAGATTTCTGTACAATGCCATTTGACAATTCCTTTTAATGACAATAACTGTAAAACATCTTAACCAATTATTATATTACCAGTTGCTTGCACAAACTTGTAACAAATCCCTCATAGCACAATATAACAAATTCCATGTCACAGAATTCCCTGAAATCCACAAAAACTTCAACATACAAACCCACTTCTACTAAACATACAGAACCACCTGATACATTGTAAAACACTCCTGGGAACAAGGATCTAAATCCGACCATGGTTGATGGTGAATTTTAAAAATTAAGCCTAGAACTAAAATGCAAACCTCATGGCAATCGTGTAACCTCCATGTGGTCCACTAATGTCTTTTCAGAATTTGAAATCTTACTTTATCTTCCCTGTGTGTGACTCCAGACCCACGGCAATGTTTTTCCCCGTTAACAATGAGCTTTAAGTGCTGGTCCAGCCAGTGATGCCCTACATCTTGTGAATGAATAATACAATAAGACCTCTGATTACACATCGCTACAGATTCCCAGAAACGGCTTCCCTGCAATCTATTGTTTACATTGTGAAAGATTCCTCATATTATTCCACAATAATTCCTATGTAACACATTGTAACAGAGTTCCTGTAACACACTGCAACACTAATAACTCTTGTGACACTAATAAGTTTGCTGTCATCACTGTTCCAGATTTCCTATAGCACATTATAGCAGATTGCTTTTGATGTACTGCATCTGACTCTGAATGAACATCTGAGGTGATAAAGCCTACATGCCAAGAGCAACTCTTTTAAAAAAAATACACTGTAGAAGATTTCCTGGAATATAATTTGTAAATACTTTTGCAGTACACTGTACCAGACTCCCAGTAATGAACTTGGACAGATTATCTGCTGTAATCTATGTTTCAGCTGTGCTCAGCAGGCAACACTTTTACCTTTGAGGAAAAAAATGTACTGGTTCAAATCCCACTCCAGAGCTTGAACATAAAAACAGTCAAGGTTACTCCTTCCCTTGGGGATGTGCCACTGTTAAATGAGACTTTAAACAGAAATCCAGCTGCACAATGAAGCTGATGTAAAAAAAAATCTGTCATACTACACTGATGTCCTGGCAAACATTTAAAACTTAACCAAAAATGGTTATTGTTACCTTGCAGCTCACATGAGTTTACTGTGCCCAAACTAGCTGCTGCTGTAAGTGATATCCTGTGACATGTTATTGACAGATTTGTCTATAATGTACTCATCATATAGGTCTCTCAGTGTCCTGGCACAAGCTAATCTCAGTGTTCAAGTTGGAAGGTTGTTGGGGACAAAGGGTGAGGGTCGCCCAGTCAGTGATTACTGAGAACTTATGTGGTTTAATGGCATGACATTCAAATCTTTGGGCCAGAAGCTCTACTTTATGGGAAGAGAATGGTACAGTGGTCATATCGCTGAGCTAACAATCCAGAAACCCAGTTTAATAGTGATCCATGGGCATGTGTTCAGATCCCAGCAGGGTAGCTGATGGGAATTAATTAACAAATCTGAATTATAAAGCTAGCAATAGTGTGTATGGCAGCTGTCATCAATTGTTTAAAGATCCAACTGCTTGCCTATTGCCTGTTAAGGAAGGAAACTGTCATCCTCACCCAGTCTTGCCTACATGTGACCCCAGGCTCACAGGAATGTAGCAAACTGCATCTGGGATGGACAATGGACTGTTGCTAGTGAAGGTTAAGGAAGAACTGCCCCACTTAGTCCCAGAGGGAGGAAAGGATAGTGTCTGACCCACTGCCCCATTCCCAGAGGGGGAAAGGATAGTGTCTGGCCCACTGTCCCACCCAGTCCCAGAGGAGTGGGGGGGAAAGGATAGTGCCTGGCCCACTGTCAGACCCACTCCCAGCCGGGTCAGCATCTGTCCCACTGACCTATGAGTATCAGACTGGATATGTCTACATCTGTAGTGATTGTAATGAGTCAGGCAGGTGGATCTCATAGGATATGAGTTCCCTGATTGGGACTGTTAATCTGGTCCAATCAGAGAGTCCTGGCTGACAGATAATAAACTGGAGTCAGAGGTTCTGTTCATGCTGACAGCTGGCTCTGAGGGAGCTGGGTCAGTGTCAAGGATTATCCATGTGTAAATAAAAGTTGACTTGGCAACAGAATAATGGCCTATGTCGAGTTATTTCACGTCGCATCCCAGATCGGGACATTTGCAGCCCTGTCCCTAGGATGAGAAATCAAAGTCTGACTGACTGTGGACCAAACTCAGAGGTCAAAGTTCAGCGCCTGATCCAGTCACGGATCCTAACGCTCGGTGACTGGCCTGTCGTCAGTTCAGTCACAAAGGTTACAGGTCAGTGTCTGACCCTGTCCCAGAGGTTAAAGTTCACTCCCTGGCCTACTGTACATCTAGTGCTTAAGTAAAGCCACTTTTAAAGCGACATTTAGGAACAGAGACTCATCAACTTACTCTCAACGGTCCACTATTTCTTTTTAAATGAACAAGAGTAGGTCACTTGGCCCACCGAACCTGCTCTCCCTTTCAAATAAGGCCATCGCTGATTTGATTTTAACCTCAACTCCACACATTTCTAAACAACGCCCTGATATCTTTCATCTCCTTGGTCATCAAAAATCTATCTCTCTGCCTTAAAAATATTGAAAGATTCTGCACCCACTATCTTTTGAGGAAGGGAACTCAATCCTCTGAGAGGAAACAAAAAATCCTCATTTTTGTTTTAAATGGGTGGCCCCTAATTTTTAAACTATGACCCCTTGTGCTGGATTCTCCTACAAGAGGAGACATCCTCTCCACATCCACACAGATAAGTACCCTCAGGATTTTACATGTTTGAATTAAGTCATCTCTGATTGCTCTAAACCGCAGAGGGATTTGTACCCAACTGATTATTCCTGATCACTTCTTGTTAGTTGACTCACTGCCTTTCTCCTCTGAAAGTACCGTCACAAGTTGGGACATAATTCCACTCAGAGATAGTAAGAACTGCCGATGCTAGAGTCAGAGATAACACAGTGTCGATCTGGATGAACACAGCAGGCCAGACAGCATCAGAGAAGCGAGAAAGCTGACGTTTCAGGTCGGCACCCTTCAGAAACGTCAGCTTTCCTGCTCTGCTGATGCTGCCTGGCCTGCTGTGTTCCTGCAGCTCCACACACAATTCCACTCGCTTGGATATTTAATCCACGGCTTCAGCTGGGCTGGGGCAGTTTACCAGGCATTGCTTGAGCCAGTTTTACCGAAACGCCTGCATTCAGTGTCCTAAACAGACACAAAGACCTAACAAAGAATGTTGGATCCCTTCCTGACACCCGATATGAGCAAAAAGCGTCTTGGCCTGTTTTGCAGTCCCTTCGCAGCCCAGTGAGTGGCGCTCAATGAACACAAGCGACACTGCAGGCCCTTTTGCCTTATCCCTGGTGAACGGAATTCCGTAACAGCACACAGCGGCTCAGTAGTTTGCACTGCTGCCTGCCAGGGCCCGGGACCCGGGTTTGATTCAAGCCTTGGGCGACTGTCTGTGTAGAGTGCCTGCGTGTGCTTCCTCCGGGTGCTCTGTTTTCCTCCCACAGTCCAAAGATGTGCAGGTTAGGTGGTGGGTTGGCTGTGTTGAACCCTTGCCTGTAGGCGTGGGTTCAGGTGGGATGCTCTTTGGAGGGTTGGTGTAGATGGGCTGAATGACTTGCTTCCACACTGTAGGGGATCCTATGCTAACGGTACAGCTTTGACACCTGTGATTCCTCCCCTGGCAGGGGGCTGACAGGCCACTGTTTTCAGATAGAACCGGGTGTGTTTCTAAGCAGAGCAGACGAAGCAATCCATTACCTTGACTGAGATGGTGTTCCCCAACTGAGTCTCTCACTTAGACGCAAAACTATATGCTCAGTGAAAATTGCGCAGCAACAGTGGAGGCTCTGAATGGGTCACTTTTAACACGCTTGCCCAATTGCTCAGTCCTTTGAGTATAGGAGCTGGGACATCATGTTGAGGTTTGTACAGGACATTGGTGTGGCCACTTCTGGAGTACCGTGTCCAGTTCTGGTCACCTTGCCGTAGGAAGGATATTATTAAATTGGAGTGGGTTTAGAAGAGTTTTATCAGGATGTTGCAGGGAAGGGAAGGTTTGAATCATAAAAACAGACTGAGACATTTTTCACTGGAGCACAAGAGGTTCAGGAGTGACCTTATAGTGGTTTGTAAAATCATGTGGGGTACAGATAAGTTGAATAGCAAGGGTCTTTTCCCTAGGGCTGGGGAGTTCATAACCAGGGGCATATTTTTAAGGTGAGAGGAGAAAGAATTTAAAAAGACATGAGGGGCAAATTTTTTACACAGTGTGTAGAATGAACTGCGAGAGGATGTGGTGGATGCAGGTACAGTTACAATGTTTAAAAGACATTTGGATAAGTACATGAATAGGAAAGGTTTGGAGGGATATGGACCAGGATCAGGCAGGCAGGACTGGTTTAGTTTGGGAAAATATTTGGCATGGACTGGTTGAACTGAAGGGTCTGTTTCCATGCTGTATGATTCTATGACTTTATAAGGCAGTGTACAGAGACCTTTACTCTAATCCCATGCTATGCCTGTCCTGGGAGCATTTTATGGGGAGGGCATAGAGAGAGCTTTGTTTCTGTTTAAAAAAAAGTAGAGTGAGCTTTACTCTGTATCTAACTCCATATGGTCTCTGGAGCATTTGACGAAGAGTCGGGGGAGTTTTACTTTCAGTTTAAAAAGGTGGAGGGACCTTTACGTTCAAAGAACAAAAGAACAAAACAAAAGAACAAAAGACAAGTACGCCACAGGAACAGGCCTTTATGCCCTCCAAGCCTGTGCCAATCATAATGCCCTGTCTAAACTAAAAAAAAACCTTTTGTCCTTATTCAGTCCATATCTCTTTATTCCCTCCCTATTCATGTGACCATCCAGATGCCCCTTAAATGTCACCAATGTGCCAGCTTCCACCACCTTTTCTGGCAGTGCATTCCAGGCTCCTACCACTCTCTGCATGAAAAACTTCCCTCCACATCTCCCTCAAACTTTCCCCCTTTTATCTTGAACCCATGCCCCCTTGTAATTGAAATTTCAACCCTGGGAAGAAGCCTCTGACTATCCACACTTTCTATGCCTCTCATAATTTTATAGGCTTCTATCAGGTCTCCTCTTCACCGTCGTCTTTCCAGTGAAAACAATCCTAGTCTTTTTAACCTTTCCTTATAGCCAATGCCCTCGAGGCCGGGCAACATCCTGTTGAACCTTCTCTGCAGTCTCTCCAAACTTTCCACGTCTAAAGAGTATAGTGTGATTTACTTTCAGTTTGCATTCAGTCTAAAAGAACAGAGGGAGTTTTACTCTGTATCTAACCCGGTGCTGTCCTGGGAGGGTTTGATGGGGATGGCAGTTTAAAAGGGTAGAGGGAGCTTTATTGTGTGTCTAGCCCTATACAGTTCAGGTTTTGGGGGTGTCTGATGGGGACAGTGTATAGAGAGCTTTATATTTAGTTTAAAAGAATAGAGGAGACTTTACTGAGTATCTAACCCGGTGCTGTCCTTGTCTGGAGTGTTTTTGATGGGGACAGTGTCGAGGAAGCTTTAAATTATGTTTTAAAAAGTAGAGAGAGCTTTACTCTGTATCTAACCCCGTGCTGTCCTTTTTGTTGAGGATGGTCAGGGCAGTCTTTTAGCTTCTCCTTGCAAGGTCGGAGTTGGGAGGGGTTAGTTTTTTTTTAATTTCAGCCCTTCTGAAACCCCCACTTACCACCCATCCTTCAGGAGTCACTGGTGATCAATAGCCATCTCCAAATGCCACCACCTCCCCCCACCCCCCCACCACTTTTGCCCACCCCCATGTCAGGAAACACTCAATTGCCTGAATCCCTTCTCAACACTGCCTCCCTTCTCATTGAAAACCACAGCAGAGAAGAAAGAAGACATTCAGATGAAATTCTTGCCCCATCAAAGGGATGTATTTTCCAGTCTGAGACAAGTGGATACTTTCAGGGAACTAGACTGGAATGCTGCAAGCTGCCAGGTATGGAATGAGAGGTGTGAGGAGGTGGGTTGGAGAAAGGGTCACGTTAGCCCTATGTGTAACTGGCGAAACCCGAAACCAGCCTCCTACCTGCAGTGTGAGAGCCTGGAGGTTATTATCCAGTTCTCTAGTTACCCCCCACCCCCCACCTGGCGGGCCGCCCCCCTCTCCCTGGGACACAGCGGCAGCTCAGTGCAATTCTAACAGTTTCTGTTCAAACACTCCCTTGCCCTCCCAGTGCACTCCCAATAGGCTGTCATTGTAGGCAGTGTTAGAGGTTTGGGAGGGGGTGGGGAAGGTGGGGATGGGGGGTAGATTGTGTCAGCACTATGCAGCTGTCTGAAAGACCCCCATTCTATAGTCAGGGGCTGCAGACAGCCAGGATCTGGCTTCCTGTTGACTGCGGGGAGGTTAGATCATAGCACCTGGCCTGGCTCCCAGTTTGCACAGAGAAAGCTGGCTCTGGTTCAACCTCCCTCTCTAGGTCGCTCGCTTGCTCGACACACAGAACTACCTTTATACAGAGTGCCAAACAGCCGGGAGCAAGGAGGTCTCCTGAGGACTTGACAGAAACAGTCTTTTAAACAGGCAGGGGTAATGGGAGGCGGAGTGGGGGAGGTGCGGTGTTGATTAGACAGCAAAGGTATGAGATCTAAGACCAAGAGTGGAACTGAATAGAGAGCGGAGGGTTGGAAAGGAGAACGATTGCAGTCAAGTGGAATGGAGTAATGGAAAGAGATTAAAATGCAGAGAGAGCACAAGAGACAGAGAGAAGCACACTTTCATGATCAGTGAGACACACACACACACACACACACACCCCTAGGTATATACTATACACAAACAAATACATACATACAAATACATTCTCCAGAGTATAGACTGTACACAAGTTTAGACACCCTCTCTCTCTCTCTCTCTGTCTCTCTCTCTCTCACACACACACACACACACACACACTCACTCACTCACTCCCAGGTATACACTATACACAACCTTATATATACACACACAAACCACTCTCCAAAATATACACTGTACACAAACTTATAGACACACACACATCACACAGAAAAGGTGACAGAAGAAACAGACAGTGACACACTGACTGATTCACACAGATAGTCACACACAGTTGGGCAGACAGAGTAGACATGCAAAGATAGAAACATACATTGGATGGGACATACAAAAAGACAAAGACAGACACAGATAGATACACATGTATGTACAAAGACACAGATAAAGGGAAACACATACCGATAGACAGATACATGTACAAATAGACAGAGAGACACACAGAGAGACCAAGAGACAGAGAGATGCCCACACGTAGATAGACAGACAGCAGAATAGTGTGGCACAGTCATAGTTGGACAGAGTGAAACACAAATAGACAGAGAAGTTGTCCAGGATAGTCAGACACACATGTAGTGAGAGAGACACACACAAATAGACAGAGATATACATAGAAACACGGAGACACCCATATTGACTGACAAAGAGGGACACACACACAAATGCATGAATAGACAGTGACTCACAGACAGAGATAGGTTATGACACATAAATGAACAGAGCAAAACACAAACACAGAGTGAGGGAAAGATGCACGCACACTCAGTGTTACTCAGTCCCTATCACACATACAGATAGACAGTGACACACAGACGTACCTTCTGATAGACAGGGCACACAAAGAAATAGCTAGAAACGTACACGGAGAGGCACACAGATAAACAGTGAAACATACACACACTGACAGATAGGAACATTCAGAAAAAGCCACCAACATACAGGCAGAAAGACTAATACACAAATAATCCATGAGATATACTGATAGACAGAAGTACACAGACAGACAGTAACGCACATAAAAAATACAGTTAGACCAATGCACTTCTACAGTACCTCATCCACAGATGCATACTTCCTGAGGCTGTGAATGGTGCTATGTAAATGTAAATACTTCCTTTTCAAAGAAAGGGTAGAGGTCAGCTTGAACCAGGCAAGGAGAAAATGTCAGACAGAGTGAATGAAAGCTAAAGGACAGAAATGGGCAGTAAACCCAAGAGAGTGAGTTGGGTGTATCATAGAAAGTGTAAACACTATCTGAACAAGATAATCATAAGGTATAAAATATGGTAAAAAAAGGTTGTGTTCATCCAGCTCTACACCTTATTGTCTCAGATTTTTGCTGTGTTCATCCAGCTCTACACCTTGTTGTCTCAGATTTTAGCTT
>NC_063366.1:8135779-8168121 GCF_021869965.1 Rhincodon typus
CTGCTTGGCCTGCTGTGTTCATCCAGCTCTACACCTTGTTGTCTCAGCATTACCCAAAGCAAGTTTCACTGTTAACTAAAGGCATTAAGAGATGTGAGGTGAACTGAGGTATATGGTGTCAGTCTGATCAGCAATGATATCACTGGATGGCCATGTACTGGGGCCTGGAGATTATACCTCAGAAAGACACAGGGTGAAAGATAGAACTGAAACCAGTCTTTACACAAATTATAAACCTTTATTTACAGAGACACTTATGACAAATTTGACCTTTCCAACCCAAAAGCCACATTTTCAGTTTGCTCCTACTAATAGAGGCTTTAGTGAATACCTGGTTAATTTCCTCCACGCGGAACAAATACTAAACATTAGGTTCAAGATTTTGTAAGTATTTTTCAGAAGCTATCAAAAGAAATACTACACCAATCTAGTATTGCATCATTATTTATTAGTATACTTTGCCTTTTTGGTTGATAAATAAAAATAATGGTTTTAGCCCAAATATGCACTCCTTTCTTCCTCAGTGCTGAAATGCAGCTTGAACTTACAATTTTACTGTCTCACAGGGAACAACACTTTCTACTGAGTTATGAATAGTAGGGACTTATACAGGCTTCTGAAAGTAACCAAAGTGACAATGTGTCAACTGCTCAGCAAGCACAACTTACATGCTTGTATGTAGGGGATGTTAAATAAGATGACAATATCAGCAAAAATAGAAGATGGTTACGGCATGGCAAGAACTTTGCAATAGGAATGTCTTTGTGTACAACAGGGTGTAGATAGTGAGAGCTTGTTCACCAGGTATGTGATGCATCTTGCAATCTTGCTTAGCACATCACTTTTTAAAAAATTATCATCATACACCTCTCAAAGATATCACAAATATCACTGTGAAAAACTGGGATTGGTTCAAATAACTGCTTATCCAGTAGCCTTCCCACATTATGAAGGTAAAATATTGTAGATGCTGGAAACCTGACAGGTAAATAGAAAGCATGGGAAACACTGAGGAGGCAACGTCTGAGCATAGAGAAGCAGAGCTTATCAGTTCTGACCTGAAAGCTCAAGTCTTTCTCTTCAAAAGTTGCCTGACTCACTGAGTATTTGCAATATTTTGTCTCTCATCTTATTAACTATATACCTCAGTTGGAAAAGGCATTAGAGCATACCATACACTTGCAAGTAAATAAACTTTTCCAAGATGCTTGTCACTACACTTCACTGTCAAATGAGCAATATAATTTTGCTGAAATTCCTGCAACAATTTTTGACACCCCATGTTTCATCCTATCCTTAATGCCTAGGTTGGAGTTTGACCAGGTTTTCAATATTATGCTGCAGCTTTTGAGTCAATATTTCCCCAGTTGTGAGCACACCCCATTTCAGCTGAAACATTACCTGCTTGTAAGTGAAGCAAGATCAGATTGTGGTGTGCTGTTATACATATGGTCCATATTTGTCCATAACAGATTATATTTCTTGTGTCTGGCATGAACATACAGCAAACATCATCCTTATGTTCCTTATTTTTAATTTGTTTTTATTTGATATATTCCATGTGGTAACAATGGCTTTCATTTGCTTGTAGTGTGGACTTATACAACATTGTTGGCATAAACCACTGGCAAATTCTTTGGTTTGAGCAGCAAATACTGAAAAGAATGTTGAATTTAATAAATAGTTTCCCAAAACTATCTGCTTAAATATATTGACCATTGCTTCAAGAGGTTTCATTACAATACTGACGGAAATCCATCAACTAGAAACATGTTCTGCAAGTGGAGATGGCTTGCGGCAGAATGCATACCTTCTTGTTATGTTCAATTGACTTTATTACAATTATGCAGATATTTCCTGGCTGGTTGATGACCTGTAACTAAAAAACTGATTTTAAAAATATATATCAAAGCCTTCAATCTCACTGAAGAGCTTTTAGGCCAATTCATGTCCAACAATCTGCTGTGAAAACTCTACTCACGTGTGACCAATCCCACTACTGCCAGTGAAAATTACAAAAGTCTAAAACACTCAACAATATTCTAAACAAAATAACCCACAACACTGCAAAATAAAAAGATAATTGAGTCTATCTCCCAATGGTATCAGACCTTTAAATAAAAATTCCAGGATCTGGATTCTAATCCAGACCTTTAACAAAAGCTATTCAACCCTGCTTTGGGCCATACTTTACCTGCACATCATGCATCTGTAGTTTATAAAGTATACTGTTTACAGATAAATGTAGATGGAACTATTACCTCATCCACCTTCCATGGTGGAGATAATGACCTGTAACTTTATTTTGGTTTGGTGCTTTCATAATGAAATATTCACCTTAAACGGTTTGGATAATGGAGTGTCACTCTAACATATGACTTACATTTATTTTTACAAACACAAGAGACAGAGAAGGAAAACATGGTTTTGATTATTCTCTGGGAGCCAGGAAACTAAAAGGTAATGCTACTGTCATCTGTGTGGAGATCTCTTGTTTCTGACAATGACCTGTTCCACTAACAAGCCCTCACATAAGACCATAAGTCCATAAGACATGTGCAGAAGTAGACCATTCAATCCATCAAGTCTGTTCCACCATTCAATGAAATCATTGGCTGATCTGATTATCCTCAACTCCACTTTTCCCTAAAACTCTTAATTCCCTTACTGATTAAAAATTTGTCTATCTCAGCTTTCTATATACTTAATGACCCATATCTAACAACAACGAAACCACTGGAGTGCTCATCAGAAGTTAAAGAAGTTCTGCTGGCAAGCAACTTAAAAGTTGGATGTTTTGCAGGCTAAATTTATTTACAGAGAAACAAATAGATACATACGATACATACAAAAAAACCTGACAAAATCATATCATTTTAATATTGATAGGCGTAAGTATTGGCACTATTACGTTAGTTCCCATGGGCGAGCTAACTCATTACCTGTAACCGCACATAACAGTGTGTACATATACACTGATGCTGACAGCTGAATTTGTGTTACTAATGCTCATTAGTAATAATCCCATTGTCAAGACAAGAGTTAAGATGCTGACCTCTCTGCTGCATTCAGGAAATCAGTGAGGTGGTAAATGTCACTTTGACAAATCTGAAACACTTTAGATTTTTAACTATGTGTTTGCTCACCCTGACTTCTGGAAGAATTGACCCGGACCATCCCAAGGGAAGATTCTCGACTCTTGTATTGGCCCCTGAGATATGCCATGGGCTAAAATTGAACCATTGTGTGACCTATTGGTTCATTGAAGGTTGGAAGGCAAACAGGTGTCATGACACCATGTCATGTTGGACTGCGCATTCATTTCAATTTGACAGCCTAATCGGAGGTGGAATTCTTCAAAGTAGCGGGAAAGACCACCTATTGCTCTCTCCCCTGTCAAGAAGCACACACTCCTGCTTGGCTTGTTTCCTTCGCAGGGTCTGCACACAGCTAGCCTCCATCACTATCAGCTTCAGGAGAGTCAGAGAGCAAACCAACCAGTGACTCTGACCTCCAACCAGAAACCTCACCAAGACCACTCGGCCAACAGCTTTTCCACCTCATCAATCCAGCCACTGAGGACCCCATTGAAACACTGAACAAACAAGTCTTCTTGTCATATGCTCCTTCCAACAACATGCTGTGCAGTTTCCGAAACTGAAGGGTGAACATGCAGCCTGAGGACCAGGATGATAAATGTCACTGGGCACTGTACTTAACACCATCAGCCTGACCTATTAAACAGGCTCTCCCATCTGCTAGCCTACTCCAGCTGCTAACTGAACTACCAGCCAGTCCCTTGTCTAACTGATCATCCAGCTGACAATGAAATCACTGACCAAGCAGCTTACTGACCAGTCTGCCATCATATTTGTTTCATCCAGCTCAGGAGCCATCTAGCTAGCCAGTGTACCAAACTAACTAGCCAGTCCATCGAATTAATTAGCCTACCCATTAAAACAAATGGCCAATCCAGAAAACTAACTAGCTGGTCCACCAAACTAATTAGCCTCCGTCAAACCCAAGATCCAGGTCACCAGATTAAACTTCTCATCCACCAGATCAACAAGCAATTCCACCAAACTAAACCACCAGCTCATAACGACAACAAACTAGCTCGGCAAACCCACTAGCCTGGCCTCAATTTCAGCCTATGCACATAATGCACAAATATGCAGCACTACAATGCCAACTAACCAGTCATCAAATCACTAGATGGTCTGCTAAGCCAACCAGCCACCCACAAAACTGACTAACTATCCCACCAAACGAAGTAGCCAGCCACAAACCCGAATAACCAGTCCATCAAACTAAGAGTCCACCCAAATTGCTCACTCCACTGTTCTGATCTGGCCCAATTCTCCCGTCATGAAAAAAAACACTCAACTGATTTACAGCAAATTGACCGTCAAACCCATACCCCATGTGGTACATCAAATAAGTGACATTCTCAATCCCACCAGGTAAGATTCACATTTACGCCAAGGCAGCCTGCGACATATAAGCAATGTCCCTATAAATCATTTCTCATTGTTTCAATCACATGGACTCTGCGGGACTGATCACTTCAGTTCCAATGAAAGGGTTTGCCTCAGAGATGACAGATGAAGTTGCAATTTGCTGCAAGCTTATCCTTAACAATCAGCGTCCTTTAACTTTCAGCTTTCTAAAAAAAAACTGAGACCCTTACTATAATACCAATGAGAAGCCAACTAATCACATCGGTCAACAGAGTCTGTGCTATGTCAGTTTGCGATGTCTCATCTGGTTCTGGTCTACTACTTTAGGGTAAAATGAGCCCATTTTCTCACTGAGTGCTTTTTTCTCCCCAGTTCTTTCACTGTTGTCTGAGTCGCTTGTCCAGAAAAGGGGTCCAATGTAGCTGTGGGTCTGGAGTCAAATGTAGGCCAGCGAGCAGGTAAGTTGGGCTGGTTAGGGAACCAGACAGGCTTTGTGATAATGCAGTGATCAGGATTAATAATTGCATTTTATCCCGAACGGTGGGATTCGAGGTCACAGCGTCTCCAGAGCATTTAGACCAAATCTCTGGCTTACTCGTCCAATAAAACCAGCACTGTGTTGCTCTATCACATCTGGGCAGACTGGGTGAGTTTAAAATCACGCTATTAAAAACTGCAAGCTTAGAAACAATGTCCTGCAGAAGGGCAGCGCACACTGTTTGCAAAACCGGCTGTGACCATTGGGCACCTCCCAGGTTGGGGTGCCGTTATCTCCTGCAGAATTACATTTTAATTTCAGTTTAGTAAGCGTCCCCTTTAGAATTCCGTTACAGTGTCCCCCTAGCAGCTGTTTGCACTGGTTCCGTTTCAGTTCGCTCCGCCGGCGTTGAAAAAATGCCAAACATCCGTGACGAATGGGTCGCAAGCTGGAGCTGCAGCACCGTCCTTCGAAAGTTTCCTGGCAAGAATTTCAGGAGAGTTCAAGTTAACTCCGCCCCTGCCCTCTCCACCATCCCCACCCCAACTCACCATCGCTGCGAGGGTAGGGGATTGATTGGTGGGGGAGTAGGAGGAGTGGGGAGGCTTGGTGTGAATGAGTCGTGTGTTCAGTTGTCCCTCCTGCTTCGCCCAGGGCACCCACTGAACCGCCAACAGCAGGAGGCAGTCAAGAGCTGTAACACACTCCGCTGCGTGCACGTATACACACTCTGTTCAATCACTATCTCCCCTCTCAATCACTTCCAAATCTCTATTAAATTACACATTCCACAGCATATCCAGATCTACCGCCCTACTTTCACATCGTAATGAGTACGTCGCCTTTGCTCTGGGCTGGGATTTGAGGCGATTCCAATATGCTTTTCCCCAGCGGGAGAGGGGGAACGAGATGGGGGTGCTGTCGGATCCAGAGAGCCCACGGGACAGAATCTTAAGATTCACCCGCCCCCTACCCACACCCCAAATAACACAAATAAAGTTCAGTTTTGAAGGTTGTGCGTTTGAAAATATGAAGGAAACTTCTGCGTGTATCATCACAGGCGGATTCTGTGGTAAAATCAGGATATTCGCTGGACGCTCTCACTGTTCCACAGCCCCTCTTAGATACGTCCGGTCCACTGTCACGGAATCTCCCAGAATTACTACGGCGTAGAAGGTGGCCGTTCGGCCCATTGTGCCAGAGCCGATTCTGTTCTCAGGTGTCAATCCCCTGCTTTTACTCCGTCTCCCTGTTCACCATTTCTATCCAAATACCCATCCAATGGCCCTCTTGGGCTCCTCATTTCCAGGCAGTGCATTCCAGATGCTAATTGCTTTTTTAAAAAAAAATCCTTATTTTTGCATCTATCACATTTGGCAATTCGTTTTCGGGGCGCTTAAAGCGCAGTGCAAGTGTCCCTAGCCCTGAGCCAGAAGTTCCACCAGCTCCAAAGGTGTCGCCTAACATCTCTGAGCAGATCAATTACGACAAACCTGAACCTGCGCCCTTCGGTACTTACATTTTTTACGAGCGCTAACAGCTGTCTCCTCTGTCCATTCTAGTTGTATACAATACTAATGTGTCTCACACTGCTATAAGAAAGATGTTGCGAAACTTGAAAGGATTCAGAAAAGATTTTCAAGGATGTTGCCCGAGTTGGGGGGTTTGAGATATACGGAGAGGCTGAATAAGCCGGGGATATTTTCCCTGGAGCGTCGGAGGCGGAGGGCTGACCCTATAGAAGTGTATAAAATCATGAGGGCCATGGACCGGGTGACTAGCCAAGGTCTTTTCCTCAGGGTGGGGGAGTCCAGAACTAGAGGGGCATAGGTTTAAGGTGAGAGGGAAAAGATTTAAAAGGGACCTGAGGGGCAACATTTTCACACAGAAGGTGGTGCGTGTCTGGAATGAGCTGCCAGCTAATGTGGTGGAGGATGGTACAGTTACAACATTTAAAAGGCAAATGGTGTGTATATGAATAGGGAGGGTTTAGAGGAATATGGGCCAAATTCTGGCAAATAGGACTAGATTAATTTAGGATATCTGGTCGGCATGGACGAGTTGGACTGAAGGGTCTGTTTCTGTGCTGTACACCTCTGTGACTCTCTATGACAAGATGCCACACTCTGAGTACCTGCAGCAGTGATTTCTGGCTCAGCGCATACAATTCATCTCCACGGCGATAGAGCGGACAAGAATGTATTGTGTCCTTTAGTATGTTCCCTGCATACATTTGAGCAATGGATCTGTTAGCTCAGCTGGCTGGGTGGTAGCTAGAGTAATACCAACAGTGTGGGTTCAGTTCCCGCACCAGCTGAGGTTACTATGAAGGGTTCTTCTTCTCAACTTTGGAATGAGGCGTAGTGACCCCCAGGTTAAACCACCGCCAGTCACCTTTCTGCATCTGATGAGAGAGCTGTGTGGGAAGTCTGTGGCAACTTTACCAGATGTACCAGTGCTAATGAAGTATTGGGATAAACTGAGGGGAGGAATCTAGCTCTGTGTGGGTCAGGGAAAGTGGATGTCCATCAGTCCACGTTATGGTGCCCAGCTGGTGAAATCTGCATGTTTCAACATTGGTATTTATCACACAGTGACGACCGGAACCAGCCATGAGCCCATGGAGTCGCTAGAGTAGGCTCGAATATGTTTAGATGAATATTACTATTTATGCCACGGCTACTTTTCCCCTATTTTTAACCCCCTACCCTTTGCGGTTTTCCTGAATGTCTTGTGTTTTGTTTTTGATTGGGTTTGGTTCTGCGATGTCGCTCTTTAAAGCCACTTCAGAAGTCACGATCCGCAGCGCCCTTCCGGCCCGTCCGGGATAACATGGGACTGGATAGGAGGCCTATCAAACCCGCTCGGCAATCAGTTTAGAATTGAAGCCTGAAGCCCCTTTTTTTTATCTGAAGGCTCGTTCCCAGGAGAAAGGTTTATGACCAGCCTTTGAATTTCAAGGTGGGATCTGACAACATAGTTTGGGGGGCGGGGAGACCAAAGGACGGTTGGGAGGGAGATGGGGGTTGTCAAGGTGAGGGAGGGGAACTCGGGGGAGGGGTGAATCAAAGGGTCAAGAGTTGTCTACACTGAAGCAAGTAAGTCCTAGATTTGATTCCCATCCAAAATTGGACTGAGATTGTTTCTGAAGGCAGCAAGTCCCATCTCATTAAGAAACCAAACTCCAGACTGTAATCTATTGCAGCCCATTGGGTTCAGATGATGCGAACTCCCCTCACGGTCAAATATTCAAACCAACCTGCTCTGGGAACGCTGCAGCTCACAGCTCCAAGGGGAGATGGGATTTGAACATGCATCGTGGGGCTCCACAGGTACGGACCCAACCTACTGCGGGTACGTGGGTCTCCTGATCGAGCTTTCCCCGCAGCGCCACTCCTTTCCTGTCTCCTCACAGCATCTACTCCCCATCCTCAACCCAATTCCCACAATACATCAACCTCCTGAGCACTTGCCTACTTTGTTGGGGGGGCTGAGGTGGTGGATGGGGAGGTGACCCCCTGGGGGTTTGGGGAGAAGTATTGCCCACCCTCTTCCCCACTGCCCTCTGCCTCCAACCTCACCACGACCACTGTGTGTGAACCCAGGCGCCAATCGCATGACCAAAGCGGGTGCACAGCTACAGCTTCAGGTTAGTTGACACCTTCAACGCACGGAAAGATCCCAAGGCAGTGGGCGGGAGCATTGCTGCTCACAGCATGCAGATGGCGGACGGAGATTGAAAGCCTTAACTTGACGGATTGGGGATGGGGTTGGGGGGTGAGGGGAGGTGGAGAGTTAGAGGGGGTGTTGAGAATTCGAGGAAGAGGGCATGGGGATTTCAGATCTCCGGGGCTCCATGCAACTGGGGGCATCGCTGACGATGTTGGATCCAATAAAACCGGGCACACTGCCCCCCCACCTCCCCCCGCCATGCCCAGACCTGGAGCGGACCAGACATCCCGGAGGCTCTCGAAGCTGGGGGCGCTGGGAGAGTGGTGGGGTTGGTGGGGTGGGGGAGATGGTAGAGAGACAGTAGCGGGGGAGGGGGGGCACCGAGAGGCACAAAGGGATTCAAGCAGAAACAGACGAGAGAGTGGCATCACTGGTGGCCTGCTAAAGGAGTAAGCGGCCAGGGTGGATGCCACGTTTGCACAGGGGCTGTCATTTCCCGAAAGTTAGTGTGAACTGAAAACGAGAGGAGGTTTGGAGTGGAGAGGGAAGGAAGTTTTTTTTTCATTAAATAGCCTATTTCAACGACAGGGCCCGATCAACACGTCCCTTGCTATGTTTGTTTGTCTTTTTGCGCCTCGCCTCCCTTCTTTCGACCGCAAAACTGCACCCTGACTGGCCCCATTCATCCTCGTTTCCTGGCCGAGGGCCGGGCAAGGGGACTGCATTGACAAGAGAGTCTTTCATGGAGAAAGCAAGTGTGCAGCCTTCGCCGCGTCTGCCCAGGGAGCTCGGGAGAGGAGGGAGCGGGCGCGGGGGGCGTCTCTCTCACCCACTCCCTGTCCTCCCCTCCTTCCCACACCCCACCCCCCCCAACCACACCCAGACCGCGGGACTCAGCAAGGTTGTTGGGGAAAGCGATTGAGGGGACAAGCCACACTGGAGCGGGAGTTGGAATAACAGTGGGAGAGTGTGTGTGTATGTATATGTGTGTGTGTGTGTGTATTTATGTGTGTATGTGTACGTATGTGTGTTTGTACGTGTATGTGTGTGTTTGTATGTGTGTTTGTACGGGTGTGTGTTTGTATGTGTGTATGTGTATATATGTGTGTATGTATATGTGTGTGTATGCGTGTGTATGTGCGTGTGTATGTATGTGTATGTGTGTTTGTACGTGTATGTGTGTGTGTGTGTGTGAGAGAGAGAGAGGGAATCACTAATCAATATTGCATTGAACGTCAATATACAATATACACTGGTCAGTGCAGCCAGGATTCAGGGGCTGGGGTGTATTGTCCGAATACAAGGGGTTTCACATCGCCTGGGACATTCTAAAACGGAGACACATAGACAATAGGAGCAGGAGTAGGCTATTCGGCCCTTTGAACACGCTCCGCCATTCAATATGCCCAATGGCTGATCTTCCAACTCAGTTCCCTGTTCCCCATACCCTTTGATCACTTTAGCCAAAGAACTATATCCAGTTTTTGTTGAAAATATTTAATATTCTGGTGTCAAGCCTTTTCTGTGGCAAAGAATTCCACAGGCTTCCCCAGCGAAGGAATTTCCCCTCGTCTGAGTCTACGCCATATACTTAGACCGTGACGCTCCCTCATCCCACCCCACCCAGGTTCTGGACACTCCCTTCCATTGGGAACATCCTGCATTTACCATGTCTAGTACTGTTAGAATGTTATAGTATATGAGATCTCACTCCTCATTCCCCTAAAACCCCACTGGATATAGCCCTCGCTGATACAATCTCTCCAGACACTTGTCTCCATTCCTGGTGAATGGGCATACTGTACCCTGTGAGGTGTGATATTCTGACTGTAGGTATGTGACTGTGGGTCAGTGTGCCGGCACACTCACCATCCCTCGGGATTACTCTGTCACACAGCCACTGTTTCTGAAGCATATAAATATCCGGACGGAAACTTCAGTCCGCCCTGAATACGGGTTAAATTGGATTAGCGGCCTGGGTAGGTGGGTGGGAGGGGTACAAATTTTCATCCAATTCCACCCTCGTCCGGTTAATCCCAGCGGTCAAGGTACCAGTCTCACAGCGCTCCCTCTCTCTTTCTCTCTGTCGGAACCCCTGCTCCGGGCTCCCGTTGCCTCACCACCCCAGTAGGAGGGTTGGAGAGAGCCGACCCCCCACTCCCCACCCCGCTTCTCTCCTTCTGGGAGAACAAGGTTGAGCTGGTGGGAGAAGAGGTGTGAGCGAAGGAGAGGGAGGGGTGTGTGTGAGAGAGAGAGAGATCCACCGGAGAGTGGACATTGCACTTCCTAAAGCAGAGAGAGAGAGTGAGTGAGAGAGAGGACTTTAATACGCCGCTGAATTCTACACTCATCCATTACAGCCCAGGTCCTCTGGTTCCGGGGAGACTGCTCTCGCCATTTAGTGGCAAAACGTGCGTGTGTGTGTGTGTGTGTGTGTGTGTGTATGAGAGAGAGTGTGTGTATGTGTATGTCTGCGTGTGTCGATGTGTGTGTGAGGGAGAGAGAATGTGTGTGAGAGAGTGTGTGAGAGAGAGTCTGTGTGCGTGACAGTGTGTGTCTGTGTGTGTGTGAGAGAGAGAGAGTGTCTGTGTGTGTGTGAGAGAGAGGGAGAGAAGTTGGGAGAGGTATTGTGGAGTGCTGACGCTTCAAGGTTTTATAGGAGGTTCAGATTTGTCTGGAGGGACCAGGGCAGCTTTCTAAAAGTCACACAGAAACGTTTAAAATATTCCGGTACATTCACACAAAGAACTTGTGTGCCTTATACAACACACATATAGATGTAGGAGCAGAAGTAGGCCATTCCGCCCATCGAGTCTGCCCCAACATTAAAGAGATCACGGCTGATCTGATGATCCTCAATTCCACTTTCCTGCCTTTTCCTCATAACCCTTGCTTCTCCTGTTGATTGAAAATCCATCTGTCTCAGCCTTGGATTGACTGAATGAGGCTCAACAGCCCTCTGCGGTAAAGAGTTCCACAGATTAACTCCCCTCTGTATTTGCATGGAAAGATATATATGCACATGCAAATTCACGCATATCTATTTATCTTTGTAGATGTGCACACTTATCTATATCCATGTGGATGTATACATATACACGTAAATATATAGGCGCTGGAACAGATCGGATTCAAACCAAACCCTTACCTAACCTTATACAGTATATCAGGCAAGCCATTCAGCCTACCGTCTCTGCGTCAGCTCTCCCCCTATCTAAACCTCGTCCCAACACAAACACATACACTCTCACACACGCACAAAACTTTTA
This sequence comes from Rhincodon typus, assembly GCF_021869965.1. Lineage (NCBI taxonomy): Eukaryota > Metazoa > Chordata > Chondrichthyes > Orectolobiformes > Rhincodontidae > Rhincodon > Rhincodon typus. The sequence goes on from NC_063366.1 coordinate 8,147,659, forward strand.
AAAGCGTTTGGTTTGTTTGTTTGATAGAGTTCAATGTTTGTTCATATGCTACTGTATTGAACCGAACTGCTTCAGTATAAATAAAGATATTTTTTAGAATAAAGTATATTTTGAAATTAAAAGGAATCCTGCAAGTGTCACCTTTCCAACAACCCAATCCAAAACTCATTCTCTCTCTTTCTCTCTCTCTCGTCTCCCTGGGTGAAAGTTACAGAGGAAGGTGACCGACTGAGGTGAAACTTTTCACATGGACTCGGATTGTGTAACGTTTTGTGAATCTCGGGGGTGTCCTTTACAGAGCATGTGGATACCCAGGTGAGGGGAGTGGGGTATTGAGGGTCTGTGGTTTTTGTCCTGGGGCACAGGATTTCAGAGAAAGCCGCTAGAGAGGCGGCTGCTCCGAGAACTGGGAATGCAGTTGGAATTCGTGTCAGGCACACACACAACCAAGAGTGTGTTGTGAGCTGTTGGCTTCCAGATCGATGAGCCAAGTTGCAGGAAATTGGGTCAACCGTGAAAGGATTGGAGTTGGCGGGGGTGGAAGGGGGTGTGGAGTGGTGGAGTGTGCCAGTAGTTAGCTGAGAAATACTGCATTTCCCTTTTTTTTAGAAAAAGCGAGCGAGAGAGAGAAGAAAAAGAAAAGACTTTGTGGAAATCGGCAGGATTTTAAATTGTACATTTTAAATCAGGATCTCTGAGGAATCTTGTTGGATTTAGTATCGGTCAATGATTCTGGGAATGGACAATCAGGTCTTTCTCTTCAATGTGAAGCCAACTTTAAATGGCCTTTCACACCACATGGGACATGTTGCCACTCTAAGGGAGGCGGTGGTGAATCTAGGTGAGGGTTTAAACCCACTTTAACACGGAACGACAAAGTCTTAGAAATTTACCCGGATTTTTTAAAAATGTTATTTGAATTGCCCCTCCTCCCTTAAGATTTCCCCCCTTTCCTCCCTCACCGCCTCCTCTGCGTGGAGGAAGGCCAGACATCCAAGAGGGAGAGATGCTGAACGGGGCTTATTCAGGCGCTGAACTGACTAACCCCTTCTTTCAGTTGTCCTTGTTTGTTTTAATACAGCGCCTCCTGCCACGTTTCCCAGGCGGGGCCCGCTCTGGGCTATTTACAACTTGAAATATTCAGAGCGATGGTTCAAACGACAGCACCAGCCCGTTTCGCCACCTCGGGTTTCAAAATGCACTTTTTTTTTGAGTCACCCCTGTTCCAAACAATTTAATGCGAAATGAATAGGTGAGAGAGCTCCCAGCAGCTCTGCTCAAAGGATTATAGCTAACAGAGGCAACCTCACTGACCCAGGTGCGTTTGAAAACCTCGAAGTTATATCTTTTTCTGTCCTCATAGGACTTCAGTCCATAGTTGAGCAACAGTTGACTCCATACCCCCCAACCGCCAACATTTGTGGAGTCTTGTAATGACAGATTGGCGATACAAACTTAACAAATAACACACACAAAAAAAAAACAAACGGATGATGGACATCTGAAACAATAAACAGAAATCGCTGGAGAAATTCAGCTGGTCTGGCAGCAGGGAGAAAGAGGGCGAACGGTTTGGGTCCAGAGATTTTCTCCAGCAGTTTCTGGGGTTTTCTTTCTGACGATACAGACTTGATGGGCCGAAAGGTATGTTGCATGGTAACTGTCACTGCCATGAACCCGACAGAGAATGGGGATTTACAGTTATTCAAGAGAAAAATACAAACAAATCAGTAAATACTCTGTCCTTGGGTTATCGTCCCCATCAGTTCAAGCCAGTCAGTCATTGATTTGGCAGAGCTTCATCTGTGCAGAAAGGTAGTGAGGGTGAGTATGACTGAACAGAAATGGTCCTTTATAGGGTCCAAAGGCTCCATTTCTGTCGTTGTAGAAAAGCTGCGCTCGCAGAGACTGAGGTGAGGCGGACCCATGGTTGAGATTGGCTGAAACTGTGTCCTGATCACCACTCTCTGACTGTCCCTGGCAGTCTGGCAAGATAACATGCGATTTTGTCATCCCTTAACTGTTCTCCCCACACCGTCGCATCCACCACCTCCCCCCCCCACCCCCACACCCCGACCTTCTCCACTTCCACCCCTTTTACATTTTAAATCAGGATTTCAGGCAGTGCGGGTTTAACCTGGATAGAGGTGTTGCAATCACTGGGGTGTGTGTCGGGGGGATTTGCAAGAGGTGAGGGAGGGGTGGCAGTGCATTTTCTTTCTCTCCCACCGTCAAAAAGACTCCCTCTCCCTACCACTACCCCTCGCAATCGCACTCCACCGCCCCCCACCCCCCCCCCCCCCTCCCCGCCCCCATCCCTACCCACCCAGATACACATTCAGAAAGTGACCAGATTCCACCTAGGACCGCATTCCCTTTCCCCCCTGCTGGAGAAAAAGTAATCTTGCCAGAAATTTCTCTCTCATTTTGAGCAATTGCGCCCCTTTAGGAAGAGAGCGAGAGAGAGTTCTGACAGACAGCTCCGCTCTGATTGACAACTGTGCACTGAACGCTCTGAACTCCTAGCGTTCCCCAGCGGCCCTCAACCCATTCACCTGAAAGCTAAAAAAAAACAAACTCACACACAGAAAGAAGGTAACGAAGGAGAGAAAAGGAATAGAATGAGAAATTTGCAAAACAAAACAAAATACTTTGCAACTACTGTCTAACTTGCTGGCCTCACCGTTTTCAGTATCAAGGGGAGGTTAAATAAAGTCACCATTTCAAAATTCGTTTGCTGTAGCTTTCTTCCTTTCTGTTTTATTCTACTTTACACTGCCTTTTCCTTCTCACATCGCTACCTTTCGTTCTTATCGTTTCTCCCGTTTCTCCAACTTTTTGGTTTTTGCTGGGATCGCCCACAGTCCGATCGGTTCGGGGGATTTAAAAAAAGAGGCGAAAGAGAGAGAGAAAAGCGCAGATTCGAAATTTCCATTCACCGAAGTCAACCCAGGCGCGTCTCTCTTACCTGCCCGGATCCCCGACGATTGCCACAGGACTAGTGTCAAAATGAAAACAGCTAAACTCGAGTCCCATATCGAGCTCTTCCTCCTCGGAGGGGACCTCGGCAAATCCATGGTCCCCGGGCTCCCAGCTGCAACACCGGGTCACTTTTTACTGGAGGGTGACAGGTCGGACTTGGGGAAGGGGGAGGGGGGTGGGAAGTTGGTCAGCAGATGAGAAGGGAGGGAGGAGGAATGCCAGTGGATAGAGAAGGGGGGCGGGTGGGTACTGATGGATGTGGATGGGAAGAGGGAGGTGAGGAGTTGTGGGGAGAGGGATGAAAGAAAGCAGAGAGTGGCTTATATTTCGGGAGAGCCCGTCTTGCGTCCAGTCTATAGCTCCATGTATTGGTTTTTGCAGGGAAGCTGCACTTATCCAGGAGGCTGATGCCGCTGCGATGGGAAGAGGGGCTGGCTTTTCTTTTTGGCCTTTTAAAAGCTCTGGTGTGTTCCCGGGGCTTGGATTTTTTTTTTTTTGGGACCCACTTGCCTTTGGCTCAGGCGTGGGAGTGATATGTGCTGGCTGAATCAAACCATGCCCCCTTTTCTGCTCTGCAAGGCTCCGCCACTGCCTCGCCTGCCTCCAATGGACACCAACAGGCGCAGCTCGGAACTTGCCTAGTCCAGCCCCGCCACCACAAAGCCTGCTCCTCTGCGCCCCCCGCCGGCCAATAGCAGCGCGGCGCCGCCGCCGCCCGATTTCCTCGCCAATCGCCGCCAGCCCGCCTCGCCCCGAGCGCCGCGCCTTCCCATTGGCCGAGAGTGGAGGAGAGGGGCGGGGTCACTCGCGGGGTGGGGATTCCCCGGCGGGGGTTGGGCCGGCGGCCATGGGGAATCCGTGACGTCACAGTACAGTCCTCGACCAATCAGGTGTGGGCCCGGCAACTTCAAACAGAGAGGCAGAGAGAGAGCCACCGAGCAAATTGCTAAACAGAGCAATGCACACATATACATTCACACAGGGTGTATTCATAAAGAGGGATGTACTCACAGAGAGGGATGTACACAGGAACATAGGGTGCACGGAGAGAGAGAGACCCAACTATACAAGCACACAGACACACATACACATATACCCTGACACAGAGGGTGTATACACAGAGAGGGATGTTCATACAGAGGGGAATGTACAAATAGGAAGGGAGGGTGTTAACAGGGTGCAAGAGAGGGAGAGCCCAACTGCTAAACATAGATCAGGTCAAAGTGTATCTATACACAGACATACACTCGCACAGAGGTGTATACTCAGAGAGGGATATACATATAGGAAGTCAGTGTGCACAGGGACTGCGAGAGAGAGATAAGAGATCACCTCAACTCAGAGATTCCTAAGCATGGATCAGAGCTAGAAGTGTATATACACGCACATAAAAATACACATACACACACACACACTCAGAGCAATACACACAAATGCAGATACAGAGGGTGTTCACAGAGAGTGAGAGAAAGGCTGTCTCATCAAGGAGTTCGTCAAATGTTGATCAACGGCAAGGAATGTATACACACATAAAGGGATTTTTACATAGAGAGGAATGTACATACAAAGACACATAAAAAGGGGATACATAGAAATTCCTAAACATGGATCAGAGCAAAGTACACACACGCACATGCAAAGAGGTGAACACAAAGAGGGGAATGTGTAAAACAAAGACTGATACAAAAAATGCACAGAGAAGGACAGAGCCAACAAGAAAATTTCCAGACATGGATCACAGCAAAGTGTATGCACTCTCACATGCATATACAGAGATCTGTACAGAGAAAGACAGATTCAGGGCATAACACAGACAGATAGAGGGATTATGCACATAGAAAGGTAGATTTCATTTCCCTTATTCTTTCATGCACTGTGGACATCATTGGCCAAGGTTGCCCATCTGTTGCCCATCCCTAACTTGCTTTGAACTGTATAGCTCCCAATAGCAGTTAAGAACAAGCTACATTGCAGTGAATCTGCAATCACACATAGGGCAGAGCAGGTAAGAATGGTAGATTTTTCTCTCTGAAGGGAATTAATAATGGGGTTACTGCAGCTATTAATTATGGTTTATGGTCACAATTCTTGGGACTAAGTTGTATTCCACATTCATTAATTACATTAAAATTCCACCTCTGCCCACAGTGGGGTTTGAATCCATGACACTCAGAACACTAATTTGGGTCCCTGGATTACTAGTCCAGTGACATTGCCATGACACCAGCCTTTCTCCAAAAACATGTGGAGACAGTCAGTTACAGAAAGTGTATACGCAGGGAAAGATTGTTGCAGGGATGCAAATCAATGGTTAAAATGTGTTGGACAGTGGGTGAATCTACCCTTGAAAATTCCCAAATATCATGGAAAATTCACACAGAAGTGACCAATCAGAGAAAGGTGAGCTCATAGACAAAATGGAAGAGAAAGGAGAGGAGATGCTTGTCCAATCACAGGCTGGTTTTCTCATGGGCTTGCTGCTGATAGGGTCTCTAGTGGATCAACAACAAACATGGGAGAAAAGCAACTTGTGACTGGAGGTGCAGTGAGCAGTTTGGAATGGCAGGAATACCAGTGAAGGAGCTAGCTGAGGTAATGAACCCTCTTGCAAATGAATATGGAATCTCTAGGTTAAGGCTGTGTAAATTCAAGACTTAGTATCCTTGACAAAAAAAAACTGTGGATCTGACTGTAAAGAATACTGGGAAAACTTTTAATATTTAAATCAGAAATTGATATGTGAGGCACAGTTGAAAAAAAGGATAATAACTGCCTGGGCAAAATGCTCCAACTGTGTGCATATGTGATGGGAACACACTAGGTGAGACCTCACCAGTGGAAGGTGTTTTTAGCTGATTTTGCTTTGCATGTAGAAGTACATGTCAGTTATTTTAAAAAAAAACCTTTCTTGCTAGCATACACCTGTTCTTTCACACCAGTTTAGATACTGTTGTGTGTAGGAATTTCATGTTTTCATTGCATGTTGTGACTTTACATTTTTGAAAGGGTTCATTTTTACTGCAGACATTGATGAATTCTTCTAATTCTGTTTCACCCACCCTCTCAGCGCTTTCTTTTCTGTTTCCTAAAACTACCTCATTTTTATCACTTGACAATTAACACAGCTTAAGACACTAATAAAATTAAAACAGCAAGAAAACAGTAATAACATAGTAAATAGTTGTAAGAGTGCATGTAACAGCCAGTTAATGTTCATTATTAAATCTCCTGTATGATAGACAATCAAAAAAAATGCTGTGAATAGAAAAATATGTGATGGCGATTCTAGCCCCAAGGTGATCAGGGTACTTCAATTCACTAAACTGGTGTCTACCTACATTGTCACCACCCTGAAAAGCCACTCCGGGAAAAAATAGTTGACTCATACACACAATGTGTCTGATCAGCAGCCAGTTAACATGTACTCACCTGGTCCTATGGGAGTTCAGTCTCTTCTCATTACCAGGCCTATACCAGAGGGCAAGGGGTGAGAGGTGAAGTTATCACTTACACCTGCAACCATTGTGTACTCACAGTTTTGGGAGTCACTGACCAGAACCACAGAAGGGGCATAATGTTTGAATGAGATTTGAGGACTGACACTGTCACTACCAACTTGGGAGATGTGACTGGGGAGGGGTGATTCTTGGGAAATGCATGGGATGTGACCTGATTGCCATTCAGTGCATTCTGTGGGTTATTTGAACTCAGTCTGTCTGTTAGCCAGACTTGTCTCATGTTAACTTTGGGATGTTAGAATATAGTTGTTAGAATATATATCACATCTATCTTTATGCAGACAAAACTTCTGATTTGTTGCTGTAATGAGCCTAGTATTCATGGTTGATGGAGGAAACCTGGCTGACGTGTTCAAAATACAAAAGCAGATACAGTCTGAAACTGTATAATTAGACACATCAGCATCCTGGTTAAATTTAAATTATTGTGAAGGAGTGGGGAAGACAGGAATGGATGCAGCACTCCAACCTCAGTGGTAATAATATGGAGATCAAGACAATGCCATCAGCTGACTCAGTGCTTCCCTCCCTTCCACCAGCTCCTTGGGACAAACATCTTCTAAAAATGATCACTTGCCTTAGCCATTTCCTGAGATTCTCTGTTATTGGTCATCAAACCTTCTCCAAGTTCACTTTGCCCATGAGACCAACCTTTTGATCCCTTAGCCCCTTTCCCATTCAAACTACTGACTATGTTAGATGATATTCTAAACAATCCTCACCCTTCACGTATTGTCCCTCTCTTCTACAAGTGTATGTATATATGAATCAGAAGCAGATGAAGGCCATTCAGCCCTTTGAGCCTGCTCTGCTATTCAATAAGATCACTGCTGATCAGAATACTGCCTTCACTCCACTTTCTTGCCTACCTCAAAGAGTATTTCACTCAATTGCTGCTCAAGGATTTATGTACCCCCAGCATTCCAATTAGTCAATGGCCCTGTCTTCACCCTCTTCTGAGAAAGTAGGTTTCACTAACTCACAGTCTTCTGATAGTAATGTTTTCATCTTATCTCCATCTTCAATGAGAGACCTCTTATCTCAAAGCAGCTTTGCCAGCCTCTCGCACAAGACAGGCCCGCGAGGGAAGCAAAGCACAAAAAGTGGAAGAGGGCATGCAAAATCCTAAAGACCCCAGCTACTCTCCTCTTCAAACACTGCCTCGGTGTGTCAGGGTGTGTGGGCTCAGCTATTTAGTCACCTCAGTACCCAGAACTGCATCAGTCCCACAGTGCAGCTGTTTTTCATGCATTTGTACCCACATGTGCTGACACACAGGACCCGGTCTTAAAAGACATAACAAGTGTCTTCACATAGTGCCTTCTTCAATCTAAACCAAAGCTTCAGGGAAAGCCATTCCCTGGCACATTCCATACAGCAATGTCCTGACCAATCAGGCTCTACTTACCCGATTGCGCCCAAGCACAAACTTGATGGTTGACTGTTTGCTGGTACGTTCTCCATGGCAATGTCACTGCCAATCACAGTCCACTCATCAGCCAATCAGCACCCTCTTCTCATACAGTGGGAGTTGTTGTTCCCTATGAGATTTGGCATTCTTGCAATCCTGTCCTGATGAGTGCAAGGTAGAAATATCTGGAATTAAGAATCTAATGATGAGCATGAATCCATTGTCGATTGTTGGAAAAACCCATCTGGTTCACTAATGTCCTTTAGGGAAGGAAACTGCCATCCTTACCTGGTCTGGCCTACATGTGACTCCAGACAGCATTATGGTTGACTTTGAAATCACATTTGGGCAATTAGGGATGGACAATAAATGCTGCCTGGTCAGCGACTCCCTCATCCTGTCAATGAATAAAGAAGGAGAAAGAAGAAAAAGACAAAATGTTCCAGTCTTTCAGCAATGCTTACGTTCCGCGCTATCAAGCACATGAGTACGGAAGCATTTTGATTTAAAATTGTGTAGACACTCCAGCGGCTGAGTTTCTCTAGTTGCACGGGGTAAAAACAGAGCTATTGCTACAGAAAGATTCACAGAGGGAGGGGTGGGAGAGCTGACTGGGGGCAACAGTGAAGTTCTTTCCTCATGATGGAGGGGGGCATTTGCCAAAGACAAATGCAGGGACATGTGTGAAGAGATGAGCATCGTTGTGATGGACAGTGCAGCTGGTAGTCTTTCCTGACTCAAACGAAAGAAATCATGTGGCTGGTCGATACAATACTGCACAGACAGAGAGCTGATCAATCAGCCTGAAAGCTGACAGCCGCAGAAAGAAGGGCGGTTCTCGCAAAGAATTCAGTCCAGATGGTTGGAGGATATAGCCCCTATCAATTAATCGGAGGGTGAATTCCCAGAGTGCCTTCTACCTCATTTAAACATGGATTGGAAGCTCAGACTGGTGGCCAAGACGGGAGGACCATGGACTGGATGGCAGACAGTAAGAAAGAGCAGTGCAAAGGGCTCTGTGCATCAGGAAGCGACCGTGTGTCAAAGAAAGAGCCTCAAACAGTGCAAGAAGGTGATCTTAGAATAGCATTGCCCGCAGCTATAAAGGGAACTTAAATGAATGCAGTTGAGATTGAGGGCGACAGGACGTCTCGGAAGAAAAATCTTTAAGACTCGATCGTAAACGATCGTGTGCAGCTGACAATAAACCATGCCAAACTAATCAGAGAGAAAAAAAAAAGCACGGGGAATTCAATAGTTGGAGATAATTTGGCATTCATTCAGACAAATTACTCACACAGGTAGAGTTGGACTGAGGTAGCTATTGTGGGACTGCACTTGACAGCAAGCAAATGCGAAAGGGGTGAGGGGTTTTGAAACGAAACCAAGCAATACAGACATTGAGCTTTCCCACAGCTGCAAAAGTAATCTCGAAAAATCCTCCTTCACTCTTTCAGCCACACGCTCACGGTTAGCAGTCAGCATTAAAAAAAATCAGGCACTAATTCAGAATGATACTTTCCAGAGAGGAGTGTCCCTGAAGCTGCCCAAAGAGGCAGCAGACAGGCGAAGGAAATGAAACAGATGTGCCTGCAGCTCGTTGATCCTTCCAAATTGCAGCGTGTTTGGTTGAGACCTGTTTTGCTGACTGTATGTCGGCCCCAGATTTTGCCTCCCCTAGCTCCTGGTGCTCAGTGTTGGGAGAACACCCAGCTCTGCTGGATCTTCAGTTGAGGGTGGGCAGAGGTGAGGGCTGGATTAGCCATGCGGTCAGGCAAGTACAGAAAGACTGAGGATGTTGCTAGTTGTGGAGACTGGCCTTCTCCGATCCGGGATTGGGTGTGGAACTGCCTCGGGCAGTCAGCAATGTCTCCACATGGGAGGCATTTCTCCAGCTTCACACCTTCCTTTAAGTGCCCCTTCACTGCCCCGCAGGCAAGAGCCTGTGCCACCATCAATGCCAACCCATGCCACCTCATGGCCCCATGCACCACCCAGTCAACTGATGCCCCTGTAGCCACTGCTCATGCACCCCTGTAGCCTCCTTGCCAACCTATGCTCCCTGTCCACTCCCATGACCCTTCATCGCATTGTGTCAATTTATACCCCTCTGCCCATCCTCATGACTCTCTCCCTCATGCCAGCCTATACTCTTCCATTCGTCATAAATATCAAGAAATGTCCCTCCACCACCCTTACAAGGTCTTGTGTAGCACTTAAGCAGCTTGTGTGAACACATTCCCCCAACACACCATACAAAGGACTGGAAAATAGTTAATGTAGCACCCCTGCTTAAGAAGGGAGGGAGGCAGAAGACAGGAAAATATTAGGCTAGTTAGCCTGACCTCAATTGTTGATAAGATTTTAGAATCCATTATTAAGGATGAGATTGCATAGCACTTGGAAGTACATGGTAAAGTAGGGCAGAGTCAGCATGGCATCATCAAGGGGAGGTCATGCCTGACAAATCTGTTAGGATTCTTTGAGGAAGTAACAAGCGAGTTAGACAAAGTGGAGCCAGTGTGCATGATCTATTTGGATTTCTAAAGGTCTTTGACAAGATGCTGCACAGGAGGCTGCTAAATAATATGAGCCCATGGTGTTAGAGGCAAAGTGCTGCAAGGATAGAGGATTGGCTGACAGACAGATGGCAGAGAATGGGCATAAAAGGATTTTTTTTTCAGGATGGCAGCCAGTGACTAGTGGAGTTCTGCAGAGGTCAGTGTTGGGACCATAACTTGCCATATGATACATTCACAATTTGGACGAAGGAACTGAGGACATCGTTGCTAAGTTAAGGACAGAAACCTGGTTCATTACCATGATGATGGAGAAGTGGTAATGTCACTAGTATGAGCAATCTAGGGGCCCAGGCCAATGCTGTGGCAATGGAGGTTCAAATCCCTCCATGGTAACTGGTTGTATTTAAATTCACTTCATTAATCTGGATTTGAAAGCAGGCCTCAGTAATGATGGCCTTGAAACAACCACTGATTGTTGTAAAAACCCTGCTGGTTCACGAGGACAATAAGACATAGGAACAGAAAAGCCATTGAGGCAATCAAGTCTGCCCTGCCATCCAGCAAATTGCGAGGATGTCACTGGGTGGTATAATTTGGCCAAATGAGCTGACACCTGGCAAATGAAGATCAACTCAGAGAAATGTGAGCTCAAACATTTTGAAAGAAGAAACATTGAGAGGCAATTCAGGCTCAATTTGAGGGGAGTGGCAGTGGGACCTCAGGGTTCCTATGCATGGTTCTCTGAAGATGACCAGGTAAGTTGAAACAGTTGTTAAGTGTCTTACAGGATCCTGGGGTTTATAAATGGAGGCATAGAGTGTAAAAGCTGGGAAGTGATGTTACACCTCTACAAATCATTGGTCAGGCCTTACTTGGAATATTGTGATCAGTTCTGTGTGCCTTATTTAAGAAAGGGTGTTAAAGCCCTGGGGAGAGTTCAAAAGAAATTGGCCAGAATGATACCAGGAATGAAAAATTTTAGATGCAAGGAAAGATTAGAGAGATCGGGCTTATTCTTCTTGGAGAAGAGAAAATTGACACCTTATTGAGGGGTTCAAAATTATGAACAATTTTGACAGGGTATAGAAGGATTATCTGTTTCCAATAGTTGGTATGACAGGAACTAGGGGTCACAATTTCAAGACTGTCGGCAGAATACCTAGGAGTGAAATGAGGAGAAACTTGCTCACTCAGAGAATTATTATTGGCTATGCTAAATTGCACATAGTATCCAGGGTGTTTAGGTTAGGTTGGTTGGAATGTGCAAGAGTAGGGGAATAGGTCTGGGTGAGATGCTTTTCAGAGGGGTGGTGTGGACTTGTTGGGCCGAATGGCCTGTTTCCACACTGTAGGGATGCTATGATTTCTATGATATGATAGAAATGATATGTAGGATTTGGAATGTGCTGCCTGGGAGAGTAGTGAAGGCGAATTCCATCAAAGAGAGCTGGATGTATATTTGAAAGTGACTAAAAGTTGGAAGGCTACGAAGACAGGGCTGGAGAGAGGAACTAGCTGGGTAGTTAGTCCGGGAGCCGTTACGAACACGATGGGTCGAATAGCCTCCCTCTGTACTGTAAAATTCTATCATTCTATAAAGCTCAAGGAGCTAAAAAGACAACCATTGCGCTGGCGGGTGGGGGTGCAGGGAGGAGATGTCGCGATGTTAACAGGAACAAGTTTCGACTTTTTTTATTGATTTTGGAGATTCAGTCGGTGCTCCGACAATCAAAATACAATTGGGATCACAAGGTATTTCTCCTGAATTCCTCATTGGATTCATTTTATTTGGATAGGATAGCAAATGCTATCAATTTGTATTATATTTTCCCAGCGGTAGTCTGCGGTAACCACCTGACGGGCATCAAGTTACATTCAGACAGTTTTACTGCACAGCGGCAATGAAAAGGCAGTGCGAGGTTAAAAAACAGAGCTGACAAAGGCCTATGAATACAACCCAGATGTATGCATTGGCTCGGTGGCTGCCAAGTACTAAGATCAAGTCTAGTGAGGGCTGGTAGCAAGCTTACAGTCTCCAACACCTTTTGATGTTTCAGTGGTTTTGCTTTGACTGTTCCGGCCAGTCCCATCGCAGATAGCAGCCCCACTTTTTGTGTAAAAGTTGCTTCCCGGCTTTGGCCAGCTTGAGTGCTCATTTCTGTCGCTCGGGTTGACTGGTGCTCAGGGCCTTTAACCGTTTCCCTGCCTTCTCAGTCTCACCTGCACCTCGGAGGCTGAGCACGCAAGGGATGGTTAATCATGCTTCCTCATTCAAGAGGGGCGACAATCCATATTGTATCAACTCTTCCCCATAAAGCATACCGCGCCCCCCCAACCCCCGCCTGGCGATAGGTCTGACGCCCAAGGTGCTTTCTTCAAACCTAGGCCATGACAGTTAAGCGCAGTATGCAAGGCTCCCTTTCCAGACCAAATCTCCAGACCGATGTTGGCCTGAGAGCTCTAGTCATGCAGATCCGATCCTTGCTCACCTCCATGACCACAGTCAAAAAGCTGAAATAACTCCACAGGGGCTGGTATCCCATCACCAAGTCACCCCATATTTACATGTGCATAGTATCTGACACTGACCCAGCTCCTGCAGAGCCAGCTGTCAGAGTGGACAGAGCCCCTGACCCTCCTGTTTATACCTGTCAGCCAAGGCTCCCTGATTGGACCAGGTTAACAGCCCCAATCAGGGAACTTGTATTCTATGAGATCTACCTGGCTGACCTCCTTCCAATCACTACATCCCACCCCCTCTGAGTCCAGGGACATAGGCTCATTCATTTTCCTGTAGCTTCTCCTGGGATGTTTTCACAGGTCCGGGTCCGGTTCCTCTGACTGAGTCTCGGATATGGTTGGTGTAGCTGTAGCCTGCCTCTTGTGCCCAGAAAGTCCTTGGTTAAACTTCTTCAGGTGGTAACAGTATCAAAGCTGCAGCATCTGACATGACCGTCTTGGCCTCAGAGGTTTTTTCCATGCTAGGTGATGAAGGAGAACCAACAAGTTCCGACAGCCGTGCCGATGTTCTGAGAGATTAGGTAACGTTTTGTTCCTGCCCCATTTGCGAGGTTGCAGCTTTCACATGATCCATGTGCTTGTTCAGGACTGCCTCTCCCAACCCTAACTTTGTATGTCGCAGGACATGACCTCGCATTGACCCTGTTCTTACCCATGCAGGGCTGTCCTCATGGTTTCAACACCAAACTTTGTCCCCTGCAGTAAACTGTCTCTCTTGCTTAAGGGGATCTCGAGTCTGGCATTTGTGTTCCTGATGCCATTTCACCCTCCCTCCCCCAAGTCTGGGAAGATCAGGTTTATCCTGGTGCAAAGCCTTCTCCCCATTAGCAACTCTGCTGGAGCTATCACTGTTGCATGAAGGATGGCCCATAATCAAACAGGGACCGGGACAGTTTGATATCAAGTGAAGCTGTAGGTTGTTTCTCCAACCCTGCCTTCAAAGTTTGGACTACTCCTTCTGCCAGACCATTGGACAATGGATGGTATGGAGCGGTCCTTATATGGCGAATGCCATTTGACTTTAGGAAATATTTGAAATCCCTGCTGGGAAATTATGGCCCGTTGCCTGTGACCAGCACCTCCAGGAGTTTGTGTACTGCAAAAGATGTTCTCAGCTTTTCAATCATTGTCCCCATGTTTGATGAATGATCTCTATGCACATCTAACCACTTTGAGTGGGTGTCCACAATGACTAAGAACATTGAGTCCATGAAAGGACCTGCATAGTTGACATGTAACCAAGTCCAGGGTTAACCAAGCCATTCACACAGATGTGGGGGAGTTGCTGGTGTTAATTTTTGACCTTGTTGGCACTCTGGGCTCTGCCTCACCAATGCAGCTATGTTGGCATGCAATCCTGGCCATGAGACATTACTTCTCACCAACATCTTCATTTTGGACAGCTCTGGATGACCCTGATGGAGTTCAGCCAGTATCTAGCAGCAAACTTTGCTCGGGACAATCACTCTGTCTTCCCACAGTAATATGTCATCCTCTACCGTGATTAGGTCTCACCAGGTCCAGAAAAGTTTCAATCTTGGTTGCAATGGCCCTTTTGTTTACCCCATCACCACCAGCGGTTTTAATTTTGCCAGTATGGAATCTTTCTGTGTCCACAGTCTGATATTGTCAGCAGTGACCGGAAGGGTGTCCAGAACATTTAAAACCAGAATGAACTATTCCGGGGAGGCACCAATGGTGGGGTATCTGCCAATGGGCAGTGGCTTAAGGCATCTACATTTGCCACTTGGCCTCTTGGATGGTGTTCCAACTTGTAATTGTGCACACTCAGAATAAGAGCACACCGCTTAATTCAACCTGAAGCTATTGGCAGCACTGCCCTGACCTCTTTAAGGATTCATAGCAGGGGTTTGTCATCTGTTACTATTAAACATTTACACCCATAAAGGTATTGGTAGAACTTTCTCACACCAAAGATAACCGCAAAACCTTCCTCCTCGATCGTTCAGCATCAGCCAAAGTCTGGGAGGCATTTGCTGTTGGACATTCCTTTCTATTGGGTCACTGGTGAGCCAACACAAACCCTACACCATACAGTGAGGCATTGCTTGCCAGCACCACATCTTATTAGGGATCGTAGTGTGCCAATACCTTAGATGATGATAGATGCTTCTTCACATCCCTAAAGGCTACATCTTGGCTACGAGACCACTTTCAAAGCTGACACATTTCCAATTGCAAGTGTAAGGGTAACAGGATAGAGGCCAGGTTACATATGAATTTTCCATAATAAATCACCAATCCAAGGAAAGATCTGAGCTCTGGTACAGACATGGGAACTGGAGGACCTTTGGTCGCCTTCGGATAATCTTCCAACAGGTGTAACTCATCCTTGTCATCTATTGCCCAAGTAGGTCACTTGGGGTGCCCAGGACACACCTTTTTTCCCTTGTAAGGTGTACGCCCACCTGGAAGAAACATTTAAGCTCTATGTCCAAGTTCTCTAAGTGCTTCTTATTGATCTTCCCTGTGATTAGAATGACATCTAGATAAATGGTGACCTGGGGTAGACTTAGGGTAAAATGTTCTCCATCAACTGCTGGAAAATTGCACAGGCTGATGATATCCCAAATGGCAGTCTGCGATAGGGTTAGGGTTAGGGTTACAAACCTTATGTTACAAACCCTTATGGGTATTAATTGTAACATACTGCTGGGAATCCTCATCTAGTCACAATTGCAGGTACGCATGGCTCATGTCCAGCTTCGTGAAGGACAGCCCCCCACTACCCCGCCAGCTTTACATATAAGTCCTTTATGAGAGGAATTGCATATTTATCCAACTGTGAAAAGCAATTTACCGTTTGTTTGAAATCCCCGCAAAGGCTAACCAACCTGTCCAGCTTCCCAATCGGTACGACCGGTGTTGCCCATTCTGCAAACTGCACTGGTTTGATGATTCCATTGCTTTCCAGCCTCCTGATTTCTGCCTCTACTTTTGCCCTTCAAGACAAATGGCACTGGGTGGGCTTTGTAGGATCATGGAATTGCTTCCTGGTCAACATGTCCCTAGACCTTCCTGAAAAACCTCCGGGTATTTAACTAGAACTTCACTCAGGCAGCTATTTTCTCATCGAAAAATGTTAAGCCAATCAAGGTGAATCTTTCTGAACCAATTTTGACCCATTAAGCTTGGGCCCGAGCCTCATAAGAGACCAGAACTGAAGTAGTCCCCTTAATCTATAGGGGTTCCCTGGTATAGGTTCTCAGTCTGGCCAAGGTCTTGCACAAACTTAAGGGTTGGAGTCCAGTGTGAACGTTGTTAAAGGCAGGTTCTGCAATCACTGATAGAGTCGCGCTGATATCAACCTCCTTTAGGACCAGGTGACCATTTAACCAGATGTTTATTTTGGTTGGTTCTGATTTGGATATTGCTAAGCAATTTAACTATTCCAAGCCAGTTGTTGGTGGATTTTCCTGGGTGCGCACTCTCCTGGATACCGGCTTATTGCGTTCTTTTACTCAGTTCAGGCTTAGTAGGATTCTTTTGCTGTTTCGAGTCCGCATACCAGCAGCAACTACAATGGCCTGTTGGCATGGATCCACAAGTAAATTTTAACTGTTTGGCTGAGGTTTGGCTTTGTTTTGGGGTTTTGCTGTGGGCTGACCTAGAGTCCCTCTGTTCAGGATATGCCCTGAGTGAGGCTATGCAATTGCTTTCACTGAAGCGGTGTTCCCCAGTCTCATTTGGACTGGTGAAGGTGTCCACTTCCATCAGCATATACCGTAACTCTTTTGCTGCACTTGCCACATGTTCCAATGACAGGGTCAGTTGTAGTGTCTGTTTGAAGTCCAGTTAGGCTTCAGTTAGTAGGCGCTTTTGCATGGTCCCATCATTACTACCACATAGCAAGCAGTCTCTCAGCATCTCACTTCGGGTTAAACCAAAACCACATACTTCTGCTAGTTGTCTTAACCTCATCAAAGATTTGATATGGATTCCCCTGGTTCTTGAATTGCTGGGTAAAAACAGGTAGTGTCTCAGAATGAGAAGAGGCCTGGGATCTTAGTATTCCTTAGCTAAATCTGTCAACTGTTGAAAATTTTTAGTATCTGGTGCCTAAGGAAAAGTCAGGCTCCTAACAGCCGAGAAAGCTGGGGGTCCACAAGCTGGCAGGAAAATTACTCATTGCTTTTCATCTGCCCCAATCTCATTTGCCCAGCAAAAAATACAGCATTCTCTCCACATACTGGGCCCAGTCTTCAAGAACAAGATCAAACAAGTAAAGCTGCATGATGCCAGAAATACTTACCTTAACTCAAAGATGACTGTTGCAAGTGAATCCCTTCGGGGTGCATTTTTCTCTCTGCAATAACTCCACAAAGGCCAGTATCCCATCACCCAAGTCACCCTTTATTTACACGAGCATCGTACATGGCTCTGACCCAGCTAACACAGAGTCGGCTCCTAGAGTGAACAGAACCCCTGACACCTGTTCATACCTGTCAGCCAGGGCTCCCTGATTGGACCAGATTAACAGCCCCAATCAGGGAACTCATATTCTATGAGATACACTCGGCAGCCCTCGTTACAATCACTACAAAACTGATGGATTACATGATGAATGTTGAATGTCTCCCCAGTATCTCTGGTCAATGTATTTTTGAGTCGAGGCACTGAATTTCTAGGTGTGGTAACACCTGTGCCTTGGCCACAGAAACACCCAGCTCAAATCCCACCCTGGAATCCAGTAGACGTTGTCAACATGAACGAGACCCAATTGGTTGCCTTTTAACCTAGAAATCCTTCTGATCTGCTGTTGGGCGTAGAATGGTTTGCCATGATGTGTGGTCCCTTCATGCTGTCACTTCCAGCCATCTTGAAAAGCCACCCACTGAAACATATTGCCAAACTGCCCAGTTCTGATTGAAGTCCAGCTAGAAATTCCTTGCTGCTTTATTAATAATGGCAGTCTCCTCTCCACAATCACGGATGATAAAATCCATAAATTTAACAAAGCTAGGCATTGTCTGAATCCACTTTTTGATTTTTTTTTCAATTCCATCAATGGTGATGAGCAGCAGTAGCAAGGCCAGCATTTGGTGTCAATTGTCCATCCAACACTGCCCTCAATCAGAGGAATAGTGAGGCACCTTTGAACTGAGCAGATCATTGTGTTGGGTCAGAGCTGATCATTAAGCTGTGCACTTGGACTCAGACGTGGGCCAGACCAGGGAAAGGATGGCAGATTTCCTTCCCCAGACAACCATATGGGGCTTTTGCAGCAATTCAGTCATTCCATGGTGTTATGGACTCCCTCAAAATATATGAAGAAGATCTCCTAGACCCTAACTTTTTCTTATTTTAAAGGCAAGTGTCAGACCTTGCATCCTGGATGCAATTCAATTTGTCAAACTATCAGTCTTGAAAAAAAACACACTTTATTCATACAATATGGTTAAAAGACAACAAAAGAAAGAATTGGAATGACTTTATTTGGAAATTTAACAGAATAATAGTTTATAGAACTACTAAACAGTAACTGTTCCAATACAGCAACACTCCATAAACACACTGTTGGCAAAGGCAAATTCTACAAAATGGATAATCTCATATGCAATTCTAGCAGCAAGAAGAGAACTCCCAGCTTTTAGCTGTAACTGAGAGAGGGAAAACAGCTCCCACATCCAGCTTCAAGATTCCTACAGCTGCTACTGAAAAATTAAAACTAAAAATCCTGTTTCTGTGAGAACTTGATTCCACCCATTCAGGCAGCTTCTATTGTTTCAACTTTAGGCAAAATCAAGGTACCACAAGCTATTTACTTTATTGGCTGTGAGTAGACTGCTCGCACCTCTATCTCAACCTTTCTTCATTAAAAAAAGGACAAAATACACCACTTAAAGACATGATATTGTCACAATGGTCATCTTCATTGAGACTGGCCCTTTTGTCCCAGATATATTCATCTGTTGAATTTAAATTCCACAAGTTGCTGTCGAGGGATTTGAACTCACATCTCTGGAGAATTAGTTTTGACATCTGGATTGGTAGTTCAGTGCTGTCTTCTGAATGTTAAAAAGATTCAGGGTACAGTACAGATCCTTGGACTTAATACATCTCACTAATCCAGCATTAAAGTCATTAACTAGATATGGGTGGTACGGTATTGAAGAATCTAACAGATATCTATTGCAACTATTCTGTACAAGCTTTACATTCCTTGGGCACTGACGTGTCTGGGCTGATATTAAGCTAGTATGTTACAACAGAATAACATGCGTCCAGTAGAGTGTCATGCTTCAAGTGATCTGGGTAAGATGGAGTGAGCAATCTTCATACCCTCAGGTCACAGGCTATAAATCAGAGATGCTAGCATTAAACTAGAGTGGTAACCACAGCCAGTAGCCACAAATTGGTACCACATCGGTAACTACAGCTGGTAACTACAGATGGCAGGCAGGCACAACCAGTAACCAAAACCAGAAACCCAGTAATAACCACCAACTATTAACTAGACAGTAACCAAACACCAGAAACTATAGCAAGTCCCAAAAGCCAGTAACCACAGTCAGTAACTATATCTGTTAACCACAGTTTGTAACTGTAGCTGGTAACCACAGTCAGTAACTCTAACCGGTAACCACAGACAGTAACTCTAACCGGTAACCACAGTCAGTAACTCTAACCGGTAACCACAGACAGTAACTGTAGGTGATACCCACAGACAGTAACTATATCTGTTAACCACAGTTTGTAACTGTAGCTGGTAACCACAGACAGTAACTCTAACCGGTAACCACAGACAGTAACTGTAGGTGATACCCACAGACAGTAACTGTAGGTGGTAACCACAGTCAGTAACTGAAGCTATTTAATCACAGCCAGTTCTGAAACCTGATGGAATTTCAGGCAGTAAATGAAATGCAGGAGAAGGGGTCAGAGGGAGGCATGATGCCAATGATAGGGGAAGATCCAAAGCAGGGTAAGTGGTAGGTGATCTGAGAGGCAAAGGGGGAAGGCACAGGGGAGGCTCTGAGCACCGTCATAGTTGGCAGCACCATCCAATTGCTGTTTACGCTGGGACCTTGCCAACTCTCAACTCCAACACACACATTATTGTCCCTGGTTTTCCCAGTCTGTGGTTGAGGATAATTGAAAGGCATGGCTTTGATTTCCTGCAGACTCAAAGAGTGCACTTTCTTACTGCAGCCCTGCAAAATCAAACGGCTGCTGTTTCTAAAGAAAGCTACTGTTCACAATCCAGATGTTCAAATGCAGAATTGCAGCCATCAAGGAAGACCGCGAAAGAAAGAAAGAAATTTGTGTCTCTAAAAGGGAGTGTTTTGACACTGCGAGATGTCTCAAAAGCACTTTGCAGTCGATGTAGAACATACATTTAATGCCAGTGAAGGGGAACAATGGACTGTCCCTGGATTGACAATATAAACTCCAACCAGTCTATACCCTATTCTTACTGTTTGCATCCCCACTGCCCTCGCTGTACCACTGTCTGACATAACCCACCGCCCTCGCTGTAACACAGTCT
>NC_063366.1:8168131-8168622 GCF_021869965.1 Rhincodon typus
TAACACTCTCTGACATAACCCACTGCCCTCGCTGTAACACTCTCTGATATACAACATACCCAACACTGTAACACACTCCTATATCACCCACACCCCTCACTGTAACACCCTCTATATCCACCACATACCTCACTGTGACACTCTCTGATATACCCAACAACCCACACTGTAACACTGTGTGATATACGCCAAAGCCACACTGTAACACACCCTGATATACACACACTGCTCTCTGTAAAACTCGGTGATATAACCCACACCCTTCACTGTAACATTCTCTGATGTAGCCCACAATACTCACAGAAACACTTTGTGATATTCCCTAAAACCCTCACTTTAGCACTCTACAATATACCGCACACACCTCACTGTCACTCTTTTTCACATACCTCACAGCCTGCAGGGTAACACTCTATGATATACCCCACACCTCTCACTGTAACACTGTGATATACCCCACACCTCTCATTGTAACACTGATATACCCCACA
>NC_063366.1:8168632-8191132 GCF_021869965.1 Rhincodon typus
TGTAACACTGTGATATACCCCACACCTCTCACTGTAACGCTGTGATACACCCCACACCTCTCACTGTAACACTTTGATATAACAATCCCTGATAAACTTCATTCTGTTGAAACTTTTCTCTTAATCTGAGCAGAATGTCGCTTGAAATAATCATTTTCGCGCACAAAGCTTTCAGTGTTGGCCTGTCAAGGATGTGGTTCCTGGTGATTGAAGGATCAGTTGCTCTGAACCGAGATGGGTGTTCCTCTCCCCACCCTGGGTGCTGCCTTCATTGGAGAGTTCTGTAACCTGCAGCTTGGTTGGTCTGTGTCTAACACTGAGAATATCACGGTGTGCTGGTATGCTCTCCTCTTCGTCACTTCAGACGTTTCTTTGTGAAGCAGAGCTGCCTGTTTGCCTCTGAAATGTTTTCTAATTAGAGGGTGCATGTGATTGCAGATAATCAGGCTGCAAGAATACACATTGACACTCGAAAACCAGGCAGATAATCAGGCTGGACAGAGACTGGTATAGTCCACCCCTCAGCCTGTCTGCTCCCCCCAAATTAATTCCTGTAATCATGGCCAGACGCCAATAAACATTCTGATTTGCTCTCTGTGATGATTTCAATTAAGTTGCAAGCCAAAGAGGGCATTAGGAGATGTGAATTTAGAAGCTCATAACAACATCTCTCCCTCTTTGTTCCACTATAATTTCGTTCTCTGTACACCTCTCTCTCTCTCCCACTCTCTCTCCACCTCGGCCTTTATCTCTCTCCCTCCGTCCTTATTTCTCCAGCTGTTATCCATCAATCTCTCACTCACTCTCTTTCCCTGCATCTCAGTCTTTTTGCCTCTCTGTCTCTCTCCATCAATTTTTATCCACTCGCTCGCTCCTTCACTCCAACGTGTCAACTTCTTTTACATCTGTTCTCTCTACCAACCTTTCTGCACTTGTTCCTTCTCTCTATCTATTCAACTTCCTTTTCTATCTCTCTCTCAATCTTTCTGCACTTGGTCTTTGCTGTCTCTCTCTCTGTCTCTCCATCAATCAGTCCTCATGTGATCTCTCATTGTCATAGTCATACAGCACAGAAACAGAAACATGGACACCAGTCCATGCCAACCAGAATTCCAGACTAAACTAGTCCCACTTGCCTGCTCCTGACCCATTTCCCTCCAAACCTTTCTTATTCATGTACCTGTCCAAATGTCTTTTAAATATTGTAACTGTGCTCACATCCACCACTTCCTCTAGCAATTCGTTCCACAGATGAACCAACCTCTGTGTGTAAAAAGGTTGACCCTCGTTTCCTTTTAAAATCTTTCTCTTCTCACCTTAAAAACATGCCCTCTAGTTTTGAACTCACCCACCCTAGCCACTCACCTTATCTATGCCCCTCATGATTTTATAAACCTCTATAAGGTCAACCCTCAACCTCCTACAGTCCAGTTAGGAAAAGTCACAGTCATTCTGCTGTGTTTTTATATCTAAAGTCATCCATTCCCGGCAACATTCTGGTAAATCTTTTATGAACCCTCTCCAGTTTAATAATACCCTTCCTTTGCAGGGCGACCAAAACTGGACGCAGTATTCCAGAAGAGGCCTCACCAACATCCTGTACAACCTCAACATGATGTCCCAGCTCCTATACTCAAAGGTCTGAGCAATGAAGGCAAGCGTGTTAAACACCTTCTTAACCACCCTGTCTATGCGTGACACGAACTTCAAAGAATTATGTACCTGAACCCCTAGGTCTCTCTGTTCTACAGCACTATTCAAGGCCCTACCATTAATTGTATAAGTGTTGTCTTTATATTACCTAATTTCAAAACCTCCCATTTATCCAAATTAAAATCCATCTGCTCTCATTCTCTTTCTCTGACTTCTTTTCCATCTCTCTCTCTTTCCAACTCTCTCACGTTGCCCACAGTCATTCCGCACAGCTTGTTACACACCGATTCCACCACTCTCATAGAATCAAAGAACAGTCATGAGGCCATTCAGCCCCTCAAGTGATTGCCTGGTCTCTGTAAGATCAACTGACTTGGTGACAGTCCCTCATCACAGCACAGAGAACACTGGATAAACTCAGCAGGTCTGGCAGCATCTGTGGAGAGAGAAACAGAATTAACATTTCAAGTCTGGTATGCATGTGCCACTCCCTGACCTTTTCCCCATTTCCCTTTTCCTTTTTAGATCATGATCCAGTTCTGATTGGAAAACTGTCATTGAACCATCACATTTCACTGCACTCTCAGGCAGTGCATTCCAGATACAAACCACTGTCTGTTTCAGAAATTTTCTTTTCACATCTCCATCGCATCTTTCGCCAATCACCTTAACCATACGCCCCCTGGTTCTCAATCTATTCCACTGATGGGAATTATAGTTCCCAACCGATTGCATCCAGAAGTTTGAGCATCTGTATCACATCTCCTGCTGGCCTCCTTTTCTCAACCAATCCATCCATGAAACTGAAGTTCCTCATTCCTGGAGCCATTCTAGTGAATCTTTTCTGCACCCTCTCTAATGGCTTCACATTCTTCTTAACATATAATTCACAAAACTGAATGCAGCACTCCAGGTGACTAAGGATCCCAGATCCATTAATACCCACTCTCTCAACCCATCCTGCCACCTTCAATATATTTGTGCAGGTTGTCCTAACCGTTACTTCATTCCGTCCTTGATAAAATCACTTGTATTTTGTTTCATTTTTGTGTGTTTCTTACAAATATAAGTAACTTCAATGTTCACTGAATAAAGCTTCACTTGCCAAATGCCTGCCCATTCCATCAACACATCTGTATTCTTTTGAAGTTGATACTATCCTCACTCGGAAATACTTACAAGTTTTATGGTGTCCACAAATGCGCAGGAAAGAAAATCAAGATCTGGGTCATGAATAGAAAGCAAGAGAAGTAAGTGTTCTACAGGGGTGGCACAGTGGCCTCACAGCGCCAGGGACCTGGGTTCAATTCCAGCCACAGGTGACTGTCTGTATGGAGTCTGCACATTCTCCTCGTGTCTGCGTGTGTTTCCCTCTGGGTGCTCCGGTTTTCTCCCACAGTCCAAAGATGTGCAGGTTGGGTAGATTGGCCATGCTAAATTGCCCCATAGCGTCCGGGATGTGTAGGCTTGGGGACTTAGCCATGGGAAATGTAGGGATAGAATGGATCTGGGTGGGATGCTCTTCAGAGGTTCAGTGTGAATTCAGTGGGCTGAATGGCCTGTTTCCACACTGTAGGAATGCTATGATTCTACAGCAGACCCCTAGGGAGCTCACTATGAACCTCCTTCCAACCTAAACCACATCCATTAACCACTCTTCTCTGTTTCCTGCCAACCTTGTATCCATTTTGCCATTGGCTCTTTTATGCCAGGAGATCACAAGTCCAAATTACATGGCACTTTATGGCTTGATTTGATTTATTTATTGTCACATGTATTTTGTCACAAAATACAGCAAAATGTGTTGTGTCGTGTCGTCGCTCTCTGGCGCCATCTTAAGATGCAGAAAAGTAAACCAAAACATCGAATATAAAAGCAGAAAAATAAAGAAAATGTGTTCAACTTTAGAGTCTTTCTTGTTAAGTACTCAGCCATGGGTATGGAGGGCAGGCATGAGTCCCCTTTGGCACGCTGACATCGCTGGAACAAAGGTTGCCACCCTTCAGTGCCATCTTGCCTCCACCAACGCACTTGCCACTATGAGTCCTTGCTGGACTTCGCCAACGTGGATGCCACTGATGCCACTGGATACGACACCAGTCCAAACTCGCCACCGCCATGAGTCCACTTTGGGCTCACCTCACCAATTCAGCTGCTGCTGGTGTCGCCAGGTTTCATATGATGTGCCTTTTGGAAATCCATACGTAGTCAGGTGGCCAGTAGCAGGAATAGCCACAAGTCTGGTTAAGAGCTATAATGAAGCATGCTGGGAATTTTGGTGATGCTAATTTAACTCTGACCCCTGTTAAACTGGAGCCAGGACATGTTGTGACCTGTCCTGTAAGCTGTGACCTCCAGATTCCTGCAATGATCAAATAAGGAAGGTTTTATGGCTGTCTGATAGACGCATTGGCACCATATTACCTCATATGGAAAATGGTATGTGACTGTTTACGACTTGGTGTAAACATTCAGGACTTGTTCACCAGTGAACCCCATTGGCTGGGATTAAACAGTGTGATCTGGCTTTGGTCAATTCATTGGCCAAGTGCCAGAGAAGTTCCTGGAAAGTGAGCACACTTTGGGATGAAAGTTAGCAGAACAAAGGATTTTTGCAGGACTGAGCCCTTGAGACCCACATTTGAGAAATAGATGCCCTGAAGCTTTCTTCAGAGAAGACAATGAACAATGAGGTAAGATCTATGCTGAGGACAAACATTGGTCTTTTCACTCGCATCAGGGTAGTATTTATTTCAAGCCAAATTTATCGAGTTAGAATTGGGTTGAACTAAGTCAAAGTAAGACAACAGTGAATATAAATGAAGTGGATTAAAGTTGAAGTTACATTAGATGAAGTAAGAACGAAGTGTTGCAATAAATGTATATTTTATTTCTTTTCTCTCATTTTGTTCTCTTTTCTTTACTCCTGTTGCCAGTGAAAAAACTGCGCAGAGGCTGGTATCCTGTCACTAGGTCACTCTGTATTTACTTGTGCATGGTACACTGGCTATTGCCAGCCAGTTTGGAGTCAGTCTCCGACCTGAGGCGATTCTAAATCCCCTGTTTATATACATTTTTTCTAAATCCTCTGTTTATATGTATATATATCTTACAGCACCTGTGTTGTGCGTGTGTAATTGTAGGAACTCAGCGAAGACACCAGTGTGCAAAAAGTTTTATTCAATATTTCCACCACCAGGAAAAACATCCTTGTGCCTGAATGTATGTTTTATAGTAAGCATTGGGACTTAAAGAGTTAAATAAAGAAGGGTTTGTTCAATCACAGACTACCATCACACACGGGAAAAGTACCTATGGAAAAGGTTTGAGTGCTGCTTTGTGGGTAACACATGTATATGACATTAACAGTATTACCTCATTGACCCTGTCTATTACTTCATCAAAAATCTCAAGCAGTTTAGTTCAACACAGTTTGCCTTCAGCAAATCTATACTGGTTCACCTCAATTAACTTACGTTGAGATTCTCTTTCTCTGCCTGTCACCACGTTCTCTGTATCTACCTTTCTCAGGCCTCTCTAGGATCTCTCACTTCAATCTCTCTCCTCACTCATCTCCTTCCCTGACTACTGCCTCTAATGTCTCTTTCTCATCTCTTCCTCTGTCGTCACTCCCTTGGATTAGTCCCTCTCTGAATTTTTTGACCTCTCTATAGGATAAGGTAATGGCCCTGAAAGGGTTAATGCTAGAAGCTGCATTAACCTCATGACAACCACATGATATTATAGTGTGGAGCTGGATGAACACAGCAGGCCAGGCAGCATCAGAGGAGCAGGAAAGTTGAAGCTTCAGGTCGAGACCCTTCTACATAAATGGGGAGGGGGATGGGAGCTGGGAATTAAATAGAGAGAGGACGGGTGGGCTGGAGAAGGTAGGTGGGATGGTGATAGGTGAGTGCAGGTAGGGATTGGTCAGTGAGATAGGTGTGGCAGATAGGTGGGAGAGAAGATGGACAGGTTGTGTCAGGTCAAGGAGGCGGGGATGGGAGGGAGGCTTGGACATGGGATGAGATTTTAAAACTGGTGAATTCTATGCTTAGGCCATTGGGCTGTGGGCTCCCGAGGTGGAATATGAGGTGCTGCTCCTGTGACGTCATTGTGACACTGGAAGAGGCCCAGGATGGACATGTCGCCCAGGCACTGGGAGGGAGAGTTAAAATGGTTGGTGACCAGCAGGTGTTGTCGTTTGTCACGTACAGAGCGCAGATGCTCAACAAAACAGTCTCAGAGTCTACATTTGGTCTCACCGACGTAGAGGAGGCCACATTGGGAGCAGCGGATACAGTAGACCAAGTTGGAGGATGTATTGGTGAACCTCTGTCTGATATGAAAGGTTTGCTTTGGGCCTTGGATGGAGGTGAGGGGTGAGGTGTAGGGGCAGGTGTAGCACTTCCTGCGGTTGCAGGGAAAGACGCCAGATGTGGTGTGGTTAGTGGGGAGTGTGGAGCAGACGAGGGAGTCATGGAGTGAGCTGTCCCTATGAAAGGGGTGAGGAGGGAAATATCTCTTTGGTTGTGAGGTCAGATTGTAGATGGCGGAAGTTGCGATCCCCCTCCAGTGATCAAAAACACCCTCAACCCCATCTCTTGCATTTCCCGCACTTCTGCCCTCAAACCTTCTCCCCTCGACAAAAATAAAGACTGAATACCCCTGGTCCTCACATACCACCCCACCCTCCACATCCAACGCATTATTCTCCGCCGCTTCCACCACCTACAATCTGACCCCACAACCAAAGAGATATTTCCCTCCTCACCCCTTTCTGCCTTTCATAGGGACCAGTGTCTCCGTGACTCCCTTGTCCGCTCCACACTCCCCACTAACTCCACCACCTCCGGCACCTTTCCCTGTTCCCACAGGAAGTGCTACACCTGCCCCTACACCAACCCTCTCTCCTCCATCCAAGGCCCAAGACAAACTTTTCATATCAGACAGGGGTTCACCTGTACATTGGCCACTTGGTCTACTGTATCCGCTGCTCCGTTTGTGACCTCCTCTACATCGGTGAGACAAAGCCTAAACTCTGAGACCATTTCGTAGACCATCTGCATTCTGTATGCGACAAACACCTTCCAGTCCTCCCACTCCCTGGATGACATGTCCATCCTGGGCCTCCTCCAGTGTCACAATGACACCACCCGCAAACTGGAGGAGCAGCACCTCATATTCCACCTCGGGAGCCGACAGCCCAATGGCCTAAACATAGAATTCACCAGTTTTAAAATCTCCCCACCCCCCGGCCTCATCCCATGTCCAACCCTCCCTCTCATCCTAGCCTCCTTGACCTGACACAACTTGTCCATCTTCTCCCCCACCTACTCCCCCCCCCCCTCCCACTGAACAATCCTCACCCTACCTATTCACCTATCACCATCCCAGCTACCTTTCCCCAGCCCCAACCCTCCTCCCTCTATTTATTTCCCAGCTCCCTTCACCCTCCCTATTTCTGAAGCAGGGTCCCAACCTGAAACATCAACTTTCCTGCTCCTCTGATGCTGTCTGGCCTGCTGTGTTCCTCCAGCTCGACACTGTGTTATCTCTGACTCCAGCATCTGTAGTTCTTCCTATCTCTCATGACATTATACTGGCTTTGGGAGGACAGGAGTGGGGATGAAGGGGAACATCTTAGGATTTTGTGAAGCACAGCCCTATATCCATACATCTCTCCATTATCTCAGTAACTATGTCTAACTAGCAATTGAATTTGTGACTAAGATGAAAGCCTCTTCTTGTTAAGACTTACCAGTTGTTGATCCTTGACTATTGTAAACCATACTAAAGGGAGGTGGAGCTACATAGTGGTAACCTCGCTGGACCAGTCATCCACAGACCCAGGCTAATATTCTGGTGAAATGGTTTAACCGTGTAACCATTGTTGATTGTCATAAAAAGTTATTATATCACTAGGGAGGGAAATCCGCCTTCCCTACCTGGTGTGGCCTACGTGTGACTCCAGACCCACAGCAATCTGATCATCAATTAACTGCCCTCTGGGCAATTAGGGTTTGGTGGTGGCCTCGCCATCTCACGAATAAAGAAGGGCCTCAGTCAACGAAAGAGGTGTCAGCATTCTTTCCACGACACTGTCTCACTACGTCTCTGAAAACTCAACTCCCCTCTGCCCCTCTCCGGTTCCTTCTCCTTTTGTTTTCCTCTCTCCTTCTTCTCTCTCCCTCTCATTCTCTGACCACTCTCCTCTTTCTCTGACCTCACTCGCTCTTCCACCTTGATTTCTGTCTCTTCATTTCTTTATCTTTCATACCCTAATTCACATCTTTCTCCCCAATCTCTCCCTCCCTCCAATTCTCACTTCCTTCCCCACCCCCCGCACTTATCCCCAACTCTCTTTCTCCCTTAGACTCTCTGTATAATTCCCTTTTTGTCTCTCTCTCTCCTTCCTCTCTCTTTCTCTTCTCCGCACCTCTCTTTCTCACTTAGCATCTCTCTACCTCTCCCTCATCATCTCTCTCTCTCTCTCTCTCTCTCTGTCTCTGACAAAATGTTGAGATTGCTGAGTTGGACAACGCAAATGAAGTTGTCATGTTTAAAAATATATCTCATCCAGCCAAGACAATAGTTATGGAATTAAGGACCACATTTTAAAAAATCCTGCATTTAAGCTCCGTCTAAACCGAGCAATCTCTCACAGCTGATCTTCTAATTATTGTCATTGACTTAAATGATGTTCCCAAATACAGAAAAGACAGCTGCATCATCGTCAATAACTAAATAGGGATTGGAGGAGCTGTCTCAACAAACATTGGCAACATGTAAGCCTGACAGTTCAATCTGGGGACAAGATAGACGGTGATGGAATATTCGGTGACTCTCAACGGTGCTCTGACACTGACAGAGTTTGAAAGCTGCAGCTTTGTCACAAACTGTTTTCCCTTAGGTAGCTGAGATCAGTTGGATTAGCAGTGGGGATGGATGGAGTGGAGAAATATCAAATCTGCTGAGTTCTTCACTCAATGGGCAGATCCAAAATGATACCTTACCCTCACCCTAATCCAAAACACCGATCAGTGTACACACACACAAAAAAACACAGAAATACCCACACACACACATACACACACACATACACTTACACACACACTCAAACACACAGCTGCACACATGCAGATACACACAGATACACACAAATACACATGCGCACACAGACACACATGTGCACACTCAGACATGCACACACAAAAATACACACACACATGCACAGACAAACAGACACACACATGGATACACACACACAAACACAGATACACCTACACAGACAAACACACGCACATACACATAGAGACTCACACACACACACAAGCACACACACACACACATTCACAGACATACATACACAGACACACACACTCAAACACACAGATGAACACACAGAAAAACAGAGACACACACACAGACACATGTACATAGATACACACACAGGCTCACACACACAAACACACATACATACATACATGCGTGCACACGTGCACACATACACCTACACGCACAGACACACGCACAGAGACTCACACACACAAACATACACACGGGCGTGCGCGCACACACACACACACACACAGATACTCACAGACACACAGGCACATACACACACACACACACACACACACACACACAGATACTCACAGACACACAGGCACATACACACACATACAGATACTCACAGACACACATCTTGACAAATGTTGCAAGAATCAGCAACCAGCGCCTTCCCCATACCCTCCCCAAACCCAGGTCAATGCCCACTGTGTACACAAAGGGGAAGGTGTGCTAAGGCAGAATATTCACTCTTTTTCCACTCCCACGATAAACCTCATTGTCTGTGCACAAGGATTTTATTGAAGATAAATCAGCCATCCAGAATATTGAATGTCAGTATTGAGAGAGTAATGTACTGTAAGTGCTGGTGGTGTCCAGGCTGTCAGAGGGTCAGTACTGAGGGAGTGCTGCACTGTCAGAGGGTCAGTACTGAGGGAGTGCCACACTGTCAGAGGGTCCGTACTGAGGGAGTGCCGCACTGTCAGAGGGTCAGTCCTGAGCGAGTGCCACACTGTCAGAGGTTCAGTACTGAGGGAGTGCCGCACTGTCGGAGGGTCAGTACTGAGGGAGTGCCGCAGTGTCGGAGGGTCAGTACTGAGGGAGTGCCGCAGTGTCAGAGGGTCAGTACTGAGGGAGTGCCGCACTGTCAGAAGCCTTCCACCCATCAACCTCACCCCTTCAGCATTTCCCGAGCAAGTGTGGTGAGCAGATTTGAGAGGAATTTGCAGCTGCTGGTGTGCCGCGGTATGAGTTATCCTTGTTCCTCTCTATGGTAGGAAGTGCCAGTTTGGAAGGACATAGCGAAGGAGCCTCGCTGAGTTAGTGCAATGCATCTTGTAGATGGTACATGATTGGGGAAGGTTCAATGGTTCACTGGTTCATTAATGTCCTTTAGGGAAGGAAATCTGTCACCCTTGCCTGGTGCAACCTACATGTGACTCCGGACCCACAGCATTTGACTCTGAACCACGCTCTGAAATGGCTAGTCAAGCCATTCACTTCAAAGGCAACCCAGGATGGATAACAACAAACAACTGTATCAACAAAGTGTGTGTGTGTGTGTGTGTGTGTCTGTGTGAGTGTATGAACATGTGAATATGTGTGTGAGAGTTTGTGTGCATGTCTGTGTGTGAGAACGTGTGAATGTGTATGTGTGTCTGCGAGTGAGTGTGTGTGCATGTGAGATTGAGCGTGTGTGTGTAGATGTGTGAGAGTGAGCGTGCATGAGTGTATGTGTCTTCTGTGTGTGACACCCTGTGCGTATGTGTGAGATTGCATGTGTGACCCTGTGTACACATAAGTGATGTATGTGTGTGCATGTGAGAGAACGTGCATGTGTGTGACCTTGTGTGTTCATGTGTGTGTGTAAGCCTCTGTGTCTGTGTGTGTGTATGCGTGTACGTGTATATTGCATGTGTGTATGTGAGTGAGAATGAGAGTATGTGTGCGTCTGCATGGGAGAAGTATTTGTGTGAGAGTGAGCGTGTGTGCATGTGTGTGAGAGAGCATGTATGTGGATAAGGGTGTCTGTGTAAGTGTATCAATGATTGTAAGCCTGTGTGTGAGCATGTGTGAATGTGCTTGTCGTCTTGTGTGTCTGTGTCTGTAGGACGAAGAGACCAATAAATACTTCAGCCGATTCCGAGGAGGATCTGGGCTGATGTTGGGGATATTTCTGTGAAACTCAGGTCAGATTGAGAACACGCTGACCAGTGTTTGGAGAGAGTTCGGTGGTGCTGACTGTCGTTGGGGGTGCTCACTCCTTGAATGGCTGCGAATTAACGTCATTCATTCCTGCTCTGCCTTCTGATATTATCTCAATCCCACATCACACACTGCCTTTGAACTTGGCCTTGTTGATACAGACTCCTTCTCACTCCCCTCATGTTTTGACTAGTCTGCTAGTCAGTGAAAATGGGCCCACTGGCCAGACTGAGTCAGGGAGACTGATCAGATATGAAGACCCACACTGCGTCGTTGTTAACCCCTTCATGGTGAAGAAGATAAGCAAATCGCAGCCAAGTGCTTGCAAACCAACTGCTGCTTGAAGTGGAGTAAGTGACCTCATTATAGTTGAGCTGAAGCCATTACAATCTCAAGGTATTTGTTGAGAAAATGGAGAGAGCTTTATTCAGCACCTAACACCATGCTGTCCCTGTTCCGGGAGGTTTTGATGGGCACAGTGCAGAGGGAGCTTTCTCTATGCCACCACACACTACCCTTGAAGCATTTTTTTTGGGGTGGTGGGGGATAGTAGAGACTGTCACACATCTGCTGCTGGAATGTGCCTTTGCAAAGGAAGTCTGGAGAAAGATGCAGTGGTTTGCGTTGAGGTTCGAGCCGAGCAGCCCCATGACGCGGGACTCTGTGCTCGACAGTCTGTTCCCTGGGATGCACACCGAGACAAACATCAGCTGCGCCTGGAGGACCATCAGCTCAGTGAAAGATGCTTTTTGATCTGCCCGAACCTTGCTGGTCTTCCAGAACAAAGAGTTGACCCCGACCGAGTGTTGCAGAGTGGCACATTCCAAGGTCCAGGACTAGGTGCTGAGGGACACACTAAAGCTTGGGGCAGTTGCTGCCAGGGGGCAGTGGGGAAAGACCACCATCTGAGGTAAATGAGGGCCTGTTCAGTTATCAGTTCCTCCTAATGCCTCAAGACAATGTAAATATAATCTTGTATAAGTAAGAAATGACTTTGGTTTGTTTGTACTCCATATGTAAAGACTACAGAATCGAACTGCTCTCTTGAGCAGTATATACGATGTATATAAAGATTTATCTGTATATCTTTAATTATATATGTATAAAGATTTTTTACGATTAAAGTATATTTTTGAAATAATTAAAAAGTACAGTGAGCTTTACTCTGTATCTAGTCCTGTGCTGTCCCTGTCCTGGGAGTGTTTGATGGGGGCAGTGTAGAGGAGGCTTTACTCTGAATCCAACCCCATGCTATCCCTATCCTGGGACTGTTTGATGGGGATGGGGTAAAGGGAGCTTACTTTGTATCTAATCACGCATGCATGCACAGACTTTACACTAACGCACTCTCATGCACACACATCCACATCACTCACTCACACACGCACATCACCCAATCTCCCTCTCACACACACTTTATCCCAGGCACTGACTTAGACTACACTGACACACGAGCACACACACAGACTTCACACTAGTGCATTCACTCTCACACACACACACACACCACAGAAGCTCTACTCGAACACTGATTTAAACTATACATGCACACTCACACCTTACATTAACACACACACTCCACACAACACAAGCTCTATCTCAAATACTGACATATTGTACACACACACATTAACACAGACACATATACACACACAGACTTCACCACAGAAGTGGGCTGCCAATTCTGTTGGGACATATATTTCTGCAGGTACTGTCATAAGAACTGGCAGCACATACGCCCTACTCTACTGACCAATGGGAGCTATCATTTCTCAGTGTGACCCCCCCCCACCCCTCCCTCCCAGACACCTCAATCAATCAATGCGCAGTCGATCAGACTGTCAGCATTGCACAATATTTTTAACCGATAACGCAAATTAGCTGGAAGTGCACACTTTTGTCTCGAGTGGCCCCTTGAGCTGTTTTTTTTCTGCCTGTGTTTGCTCTGCGCAGTCTCCCAGAGATTAATCTTCAACCCTGGCGTTTCCAGGACAATGCTGGCAAGCAGATTGCTATCCCTTCTCTAATGGGCTTCTCACATTCTCGGCTTCCCACTGTTCCCACAGACTACAGCTGATTAAATGTTTCCTCACGTGTCAGTTGGAAAATAAGGCAACATCTCCCTCACCGGCAGGTCACAGCTCAGGGCAAACGCGTAAATAAAACACCTCTCTCTCCATGTCGGGCCTGAGCTTTCTCACCGCCTTCTCCCGTGGAAAGATTGTCAGTTTTCCACTCAGCTGTGGAATTGATGATATTAAATTTAAGAGAGAGTCAACGAAAAGGAACTTTACTGCCCCGTGTGTTTCAGCTCCTGTACTTGTACACTTCACATTGGGTAAAGTACAGGGGGAATGATTTCTGTCCGGTACTGTGTAGCCCTCGTGTGCCTCAGAGATCTGTGGAAGGGGTAGCAGTGCGGTATATTTTTTCAGTGAGGAATCTGCGCAGAGTCTCGGAGGACACGTTCGGGAGCAGCTTCGGCCGGAGAGTCCCACAGAATGGAGCGGCAGACAACTGGAGGGAGAGATGGAGGCCGAGACACAGAGAGAGAACAGAGGGAGCTTTATTAACAGTTATGTTAATCTGACCCAACACCTTTAATGATGTGTGCAAGCGCACGTAAAAGACCGCTCTGTTCCTGCCCCTCTATTTGATAACTCCGTCATTCCAGATTAAACTGCCCGTGCTCAATCTTCCTTTCAAAATACTCATTAATGAGATGCTGTTTGAGAGATCAGGCATCGAGGGGCAATGGGACAGATACTGTCAAGTAAAATGCAAATCAGATACAAAGTAAAGCTACCTTCTAATCTTTTTTTTAAAAACTGAAAGCAAGCCTATCTCCATCAAACACTCCCAGGATAGGGACAGCACGGGGTTAGATACAGAATTAAAAAAAGCTCTCTCTGTACTGACCCCAACAAACACTCCTGGAACAGGGACAGCACGGGGTTAAATTCAGAATAAGAAGCTACCTCTAAACTGACCCCAGCAAATACTCCCAGGACAGGGAGAGCACGGCGCTGGATACAGCCTAAAGCTCTCTTTACTCTTTTGAGCTGGAAGTAAAACTCTCTCTACTCCGTTAAAACTGAAAGGCAACAGAAAATCAAGGTCCCTCTACACAGCACAGAATTAGATACAAAGTAAAGCCCTCTCTACACTGTCCCCCATCAAACACTCCCAGCACAGGGATTAGGTAAAGAGTAAAGATTCTTCTTCTGTTTTAAATTGAAAGTAAATATCCCTCTTCACTGTCGCAGCAAACACTGTTACATAAGGTAATGATTCACATGACATGACATTGGCTCCATCCATTCCACTGATATCACACACGGTCTGTAGATGGAGACAGTGTGCTCTACTCCAGTTTTGTAGGGTACAGATGTATCTGTACAGATTCCCTAATATCCGAAAACTCCTTGTCATTGTGCCTGGCCAAATGTCTTTACACTTATTTCCATCATGCAATAAACTTTCTTGTTATCTAAGAACAGTGTCTATTCTGGAGTTACGTTGTGGTGGGGTACCCTCTGTCCCTAGTCTCAAGATAAAGCAAAGACAAAGGTGGATTTGTGGCAGTGAGGAACAGTACATAACCCTTACTCTGGTGGATGTATCACTGATTTGTCTGGTTAACATGCAAAATAAAACTTTTCGCCTTATCTCAGTACATGTGACAACAACAAATCAGATCAAGTACCAATATTACTGGCAGTAGTCCTCTACACAAATACCACAAGGTTGCAGTGGCACAGATCTGACTCCAACTGTGAGGAGACGAAATCTAAAAAAATTAGAAGAAAAGAAATTTTTCAAGCAATTGGATTGACCAGGAACAGTACAAAGACTGCTGGGGGTGTTTGATAGAGACAGTGTAGAGAGGGTTTCACTCTGTATCTAATCCTGTGCTGTCCCTGTGCTGGGAGTGTTTGATAGGGACAGTGTAGAGAGAGCTTTATTTTCCATTGCCTTTCAACTTTAAAGGAGTAGAGAGGGTTTTACTTCCAATTCAAAAGATGTTCAGTGAGCAGCTGGAACATGAGTACTGACAGAGAGAGATAGAGAGAGAAAGAGAAAGAGAGGGAGAGAGAGAGTAGCCACAGTAGCAGCAGAAAGGCAAGTTCAGTATTCCAAAGGGCAAAACTTCATTTGAAAGTTGGTAAGAAGCACTTTGGCAAGATTGTGGTCCAGGAAAAGAGGGAAATTTTAGCCACAATTAGAAAGTACAGAGACCTCGGAGAAGCCAGCTCTGCAAAGCAACAGGACATTCCAAATGATAAGTCAGTGATCCCCAAGGGCGAAGGAAGTCATTTTATAAAACAACACAAACACCAAAGAAGGAAGGTAACAAAATGGAAATGAGAGTTCTAACCTTTCAGAATGTACACAGTTACCAGTAACAGAGAAAGGATCAGAAAAGTATGTTGGATCAATGATACAGAATCAGGATGGTTTCAGAATCTACTTAAGCTAAAAATGAGTGAATTTAACTAAATCTAGTGACAGAGAAAACAAAAAGTCAGGAAAACTGGAAGATTTAAAAGGACTGGGACTCCGAAATCAACTACAATTTCAGCAGGAAGCATAAATGCCAAAGAAAATCGATGTAAAAGATGTGTAGAAGGAAGTGTTTGTGTCTTAAGAAGGTACAGAATAGAAATTTATTGTCAAGTGTACTTTTACATGAAAAATAGTGTGAAAAGTTTTATACGCAAACACTGGAAAAGCTCAGCAGGTTTGGCAGCATCTGTGGAGAGAAATCAGAGTTAATGCTTTGGGTCGAGCAACCTTTGCTCAGAACTGAAAAGGTTTGTAAGTCTCCCCACCATGGCACTATGCAGTGGAAAAATATCCAGTTTGCCACAGCCAAAAAATAAGACAGGAACACACCATCGTAGCTGCAAGACGTGGGTAAACCATAGAAGAATTAGTTAGCTTTCATTTTGATAATTAAGAAAGTCAGAAGAAACCTGAAAAAGGCACAGGAATTTGGCTTCACAAAGAAACTGACTTTTAAAACACTCAAAGGCAGTAATTTACTACAGAAGAGCCAACTTAAAACCTTATTAAAGATATCATACAATTTTACAGGAATATAGGGTTTTAAAAGAGTGGCAAATCACCAAACCATTGTAACTTTGCTGTAGTACAAAGCCGAGCAAGTGCGACAGTAATTCAAACGGCATTGGTGATTACCAGGGCTCCCTGATCGGACCAGGTTAACAGCCCCAATCAGGGAACTTATATTCTATAAGGTCTACCTGGCTGACCTCATTACAGACATTACATCCCTTCCCCATTTTTTTAATTCATTCACGGGATGAGGGTGTCGCTGGCCAGGCAGCATTTATTGCCCATCCCTAATTGCCCAGAGGGCAGTTAAGAGACAACGACATTGCTGTGGCTCTGAAGTCACATGTAGGCCAGACCAGGTAAGGATGGCAGTTTCCCTCCCTGAAGGAAACTAGTGAACCAGATGGGTTTTTCCTGACAATCGGCAATGGATTCATGGTCATCATTAGACCCTTAATTCCAGATATTTATTGAATTCAAATCCCACCATCTGCTCAATCAGGATTCAAACCCAGAGCATTACCTGGGTCTCTGGATTAAAGTCCAGCAATAATACCACTAGGCCATCGCCTCCAAGGACATAGGCCAGTGCTTTGTCTTGGAGAGTCTCCGGGGGTGTTTTAGCACCGGGTCAGGTTCCTCTGACTCAGTGTCCAATACAGGCAGCGCATAACAGACGGGAGCTCGCCCCTTGCGCCAGGAGCACCTCGGCAGAATCTCACTGACATCTTCCAGTGGCAAAGATATCAAGGCAGCTACATCTATCACATCCACCTCTGATTCTAAGGACTCATCAACACTTGACGGAGAGGGTAAACCCAACAGTCCTGGCTGTTCTGAGGGACAGGGCGTAGTTTGCTCTTATACAGTTTGTGGGTTTGCAGCTTTCATATGGTCTACGCACTTGTTCAGGATCATCATACCTACTGGAACTTTATATATCACTGTACCTGACCTCGCATTGACCATGCCTCTTACACGTGCAGGGCCATTCCCACGGTTCCTACGCCAAACTTCATCCCCTGAAGTAAACTATCTTTCTCACTTCGCAGAGTCTTGTGTCCAGCATTGACATTCCTGATGCCATTTCACCCTCCCTCCCCCAGGTCTGGAATGATCAGTCATAGAGTCATACAGCATGGAAACAGACTATTCTGTCTAACTAGTCCATGCTGAACATTATCCCAAGCTAAACTAGTCCCACCTTCCTGCTCCTGCTGGCCCATATCCCTCCAAACCTTTCCTATTCATGAACTTACCCAAATTTCTTTTAAATGTTGTAATTGTACCCGCATCCACCAGTTCCTCAGGAATTTCATTCCACACACAAACCACTCTGTGTAAAAAATTTGACCCTCATGTATTTTTAAAATCTCTCCTCTCACCTTAAAAATGTGCCCCCTGGTCTTGAAATTCCCCACCCTAGGGAAAAGACACCGACCATTAACTTTATCTGTACCTCTCGTTATTTTATAAACTTCTTTCAGGCCTCCTCTCAACCTCCTATGCTCCAATGGAAAAAGTCCCAGCCTATGCAGCCTTTCTTTGTAACTCAAACCTTCCATACCCGGTAACATCCTGGTAAATCTCTTCTGAACCCTCTCCAGCTTAATAATATCCTTTCTATAACTGGGTGACTAGAACTGGACGCAGTATTCCAGAAGAGGCCTCACCAATGTCCTGTACAACCTCAACATGACGTCCCAACTCCTATACTCAAAGGATTGAGCAATGAAGGCAAGCGTTCTAAACCACCCTGTCTGTATGTGACAGGCTTAACCTGGTGC
Organism: Rhincodon typus; assembly: GCF_021869965.1. NCBI lineage: Eukaryota > Metazoa > Chordata > Chondrichthyes > Orectolobiformes > Rhincodontidae > Rhincodon > Rhincodon typus. The sequence goes on from NC_063366.1 coordinate 8,186,428, forward strand.
GGAGTCTTCTCCCTGTGAGCAGCTCTGCTGGTGCTATCCCCGTAGTTGCATGAGGGGTGGCCTGATAATCAAATAGAAACTGGGACAAATAGGTTGGTATGTAGTGAAGCTGTAAGCTGCTTCTTTAAGCCCGCCTTCAAAGTTCAGACTGCTCTTTCTGCCAGGCTATTGGACGATGGGTGGTATAGAACTATCCTTATATGTTGAATCCTATTGGACTTTAGGAAATACCCAAACCTTCTGCTGGGAAACAATGTCCATTATCTGTGACCAATAATTCTGGATCTCCATGTATTGAAAGAGATGTATTCAGCTTTTCTATCATCATCCATGTGTTTGACGAAAGGACCCTATGCCCATCCAGCCACTTTGAGTGGGCATCCACAATGACTAAAAACATTGAATCTATGAAAGAGTCGAAGTGTAACCGAGCCCAGCGTTTACCCATCCATTCTCATGGATATCGCGGAGTAGTTGGTGGTAATTTTTGTCCTTGTTGGCACTCTGGGCACTGCCTCACCAACATGGATATGTCTGCGTCCAAACCTAGCCACCAGGCATAACTTCTTGCCAGCATCTTAATGTTGGACACCCTGGATGATGCTGATGGGGTTCAGCCATATCTAGGGATGGCCTTTGCTCGGGACAATCACTCTTGCTCACCACAATAATATGCCGTCCTCTATAGTGAGCTGATCTCTTGGGGCCAAAAGGTTTCAATTCTAGTTGTAATGGCCCTTTGGTTTCCCCTATCACCATCAGTCGCTTCAGTTTTGAAAGGATCAGATTTTGCTGCATCCAAAGACTGATGCTATGTCAGCTGTGACTGGGAGTGAGTCCAGAGAATTTAAAACCATTACAGACTCTTCCAGTGGCGGTATCACTGATGGTGTATCTGCCAGTGGGAGGTGGGTCAACGCATCCACATTTGCTACTCTGCCCCCTGGACAGGGTTCCAACTTATAATTTGTATGGAATTAGTATTAGAGCCCACTGCTGATTTCAGCCTGAAGCTATGAGTTGCACTGCCCTCTCCTCTTTAAATAGACTAAGTGGGGGTTGTGGCCCATTGTTATCATAGATTTTTGTCTGTAAAGGTATTGGTGGAATATCCGAACTCCAAAATTTGACCACCAAACCTTCCTTCTCTGTCTGGGCCTATTTATGCTCTGCATTGGCAAAAGTCCCAGACGCAAATGCTATTGGGTGTTTCTCTCCATTGGGCCACCTATGAGCTAAAACCACCCCGATGCCATACAGGGAGGCATTGCATATCAATACCAGATCTTTCTTGGGATCAGAGTGTGCCCGTAGTTTAAAGGATGATAGCTGTTTCTTTAATTCCCTGATGGTTATGGCTTGGCGACAGCAAGGACCAGGCTGACCCTTCTTTTCCAGAGTTGACACAAAGGTGCCGGGATGGATGTCAGGTTATTTATAAAATTTCCGTGATAGTTCATCAGCCCAAGAAATGACCTAAGCTCTGGTACAGACGTGAGAGCTGCGGCAACTTTGATCATCCTGTTTTTATCTTCCAACAGACGTAACCCAGTCTTGTTGACTTTGTAACCATTTGGGGGGCCTGGAACACACATTTTTCCCTCCTTAGGCATAGACCTGCCTTGGAAAAACGCCTTAGGACTATACCTAGGTCCTCTAAGTCTTCCTTATTCACATTCCCTGTTACTAGTGCGTCGTCCAGATAAATGGCAACCTGGGGTAGATCTCCATCATCTGCTGAAAAATGGCACAGGCTGATGATACCTCAAATGATGGTCTTGAATATTGGTACAAACCCTTTTGGGTATTAATTGTACACTTCTGAATATCCTCATCTAACCACAATTGAGGTACGCATGAATCATGTCCAGCTTCGTGAAGAAGATTTCCACCCCCTCACCCCCCATGCCAGTTTTGCTGACAAGTCCTTGCTGCAAGGGATTGGGTATTTATCCAGCTACCAAAAGCAGTTTATCACTTGTTTGAAATCCCTACAAAGGCGAACCGACCCATCGGATTTTACAATCGGTACAACTGGTGCTGCCCATCCTGCAAACTGCACTGGTTTGATGATTCCCTCACTTTCCAGCCTCCTGATTTCTGCCTCTACTTCTCCCGCAAGGCATATGGCACTGCGCGGGCCTTGCAGAATCGTGGAATTGCTTCCTGGTCAATACGTAAGGTAGTCTTGGCCGCTTTGATAGTCCCTAGACCTTCCTGAAAAACCTCTGGATATTTAGTTAGGACTTCACTCAGGCAGCCATTTTCTAATTGAAAAATGTTGAGCCAATCAAAGTGAATCTTCCTCAACCAATATCGCCCCATCAGGCTTGGGCTCGAGCCTTTTACTACAATCAGTGGGAACTGAACCAACTTCTTCTCATAAGAGACCAGAACCGAATCTGTAAAGGTTCCCCAGTACAGGTTCTCAGTCTGGCTGAGATCTCATGCAGACTTAAGGGTTGGACTCCAGAGCAAATTTTATTAAAGACTGGGTCCGTGATAAGGCCACGCCAGTATCAACCTCCATTAGAATTGGGTGACCATTTAACCTGACGTTGATTCTGTCTCGAATCCAGATACTGGCGGTAGCTTTAATGGCTTGCCCACCTGGATCCTGAAGAAAATTTCAACAATTTGGCCAAGACTTGTCTTTGTTTTAGGATTTTGCTGTGGGCTGACAAGGAGCCCCTCTGTTCAGGATATGTCCTGCTTGAGGCTATGCAATTGCCTTCACTTAAGTGGTGCTCCCCAAGCTCAGTTGGACTGGCGAGGGTGTCCACTTCTATTGGCATACCCTGCAACTCATAATCTCCATATGCCTCATTTTCCAATGATAAAGTCAGTTGTAGTGTCTGTTTGAAGTCCATTTGGGCTTTTTTATTTAACAAAGTTACAAGATTGATTCCACGTACCATCCAGTCTCGAAGGATCTTATTAAGGGCTAAACCAAAATCAAACGTGTCTGCCAGCCATCTTAACATTGCTAAAAATCTTAATAAGGATTCCCCTGGTTCTCAAACTGAGATAGCATCTCAGAATTAGAGGAAGCTTGGGGGCATAATATTGCTTAACTATATCCATGAATTTTTGAAAGGTTTTAGAATCTGGTGCCTCAAGGAAAGTTAGGCTCCTAATAACCGAAAAAGCTGCGGGTCCGCAAGCTGTAAGAAGAATTACTCATTGTTTTTCATCTGCCCCAATGTCATTTGCCTGAAGAAAATAACACTTTCTTTCCACATATTGGGCCTGGTCTTTGACAGCAGGATCGAACGAGTCAAGTTTTCCAAATAATGGCATGATGCCAGAAATGCTTAGTCCAATTCAAAGTCAACTGTGCTGAGTGAGTTTCGTCAGGATCATGATTTACTCTCATCGCCAATGAAACAACTCCCCAGGGATCGGTATCCTGTCACCAAGTCACCCTTTTTCTAGACAAGAAAAGTCTTTACTCTAGTATTGCCTTTTCTAACAATGCTGTTTATATCTATCAGCCAGGGCTCCCTGAATGGACCAGATTAACAGACCCAGTCAGGGAACTCATATTCTCTGAGATCCAGCTGCCTGACCTCATTACAATCACTGCAAGCTCCCAGGCACAGGCAATGTACAGCCATCACCGATTGATAGGACATTTGTAAAACTGTAGGTCCATAAGATGTCCATAGATCCATAAAGTCTCTTTTGGATAATGTGCAGAAGGGAGACAGTTTCCGATCAGCAGAAATTACATATGTAAAAAAAACTCTATGCAGTAAAATGCTCAGCACCTCGTAGTAAGAGACCTGCATTGGAGAAAATAGCCCAGGCATTCTTACTAGAACTAGAGAAAGTGGATGAGCCAGAGATGGTGTCTAGGTCAGCGAAGATCCAACTATTTTTGTGTTTGATAAAGGAACAGGTGGTGCAGTCTTATCAGTTCAGTCAGCATGGCTGAAACAGTAAATTGGTTAGAGCCAAAAGAGCTAAGTGCATTTGGAATCATTGTCAGAATTATAGGAATGCTACACCACAATGTAATACAAAGAGGAGAGCTCAAAATATAGACAAAACTTGTAATTAACCCAATTCACTTTAGTCCCTGCATGCACACATCTCGACCTCAACTTCATCAGGGCAGAGAGAGAGGTGACTGTCAGGGGTGGGGGAGGGGTATTGGGGGGTGTGTTAGAGAGAGAGAGAAAGAAAGAGAGATAGAGATGACTGTGAGAGGGAAACAGATGACTGTGAGAGGGAGAGAGGTGACTGTGAGAGGGGAATGACTGTGAGGGAGAGAGATGACTGTGAGGGGAAGGAAGAAAGACATGACTGTGAGGGAGGGAGAGAGAGACATGACTATGAGTGTGGGGAGAGAGAGAGATGACTGTGAGTGTGGGGAGAGAGAGAGAGAGATGACTGTGAGTATGGGGAGAGAGAGAGAGATGACTGTGAGTGTGGGGAGAGAGAGAGAGATGACTGTGAGTGTGGGGAGAGAGAGAGATGCCTGTGAAGGGGGAGTGATAGATGACAGCGAGGGGGAGAGACAGATCATTCTGCTAGATTCCTGTCAGGGCCTGACCGTAAGCAGTGCTGTGATACCACCTCTGTGTCTGCAGCATTTTTCGCTCTGATAATGACTGCCGGGGCCTCAAGGTGTCACTGGTGCCCACCGGCAGCAGCTTGCAAAGAGGGAAAGACCAGAGAGAACACGTGGAAAAGTACATCA
>NC_063366.1:8194007-8208930 GCF_021869965.1 Rhincodon typus
GCGTGGGTAGCTGTGACTGTCTGAATTGCTATCGGTGACTTTTTGGTTCTGAGTCTCAATGAAATATTTGTCTCTCTGAGCCTGCCTGAAAGTTGATCACATTACATGAACTTTCCCACATTCAGATCAGGCCCAGAGTTTCAGTAAGAGCTACCTGGCAAAGGGATATCAGAGCCAGATCATGTTCGGGTCTCACATGCTTTCTAGTCTATTGTGTGGGCTGTCTCCAGGTTTATTTTATTCTCTATTCGTACCTTACCCTCACTGGCCGCTAACAAACCGCCTGTGTGTGTGTGTGTGTGTGTGTGTGTGTGTGCACACATGCCCAGAAATCAGTTTGGTGCCCATTTTGGGATGTTTGATGGAGGCTTTCTATCCATGAGCTCTAGTGAGTTGTCTCTTGTTGTTCTCCACAGCTCACCTCATTGAGTACGCACAGTCCCCTCTGCTAACATGCCTGCCCCAGCTTCCCTCTTACCTGAGGCTGACATACTCCCCATTGCTGGGAACTGGCAGAATTTTAAAGCATAGCCATGTGCCATGCCAAGTTCTGGTGTCCAGAAGCAGCCTTTCATCAGGAATGTGAGAGAGGAACCTCTGGGCATAAGGTGGCAAAGCTAACACCTACACATCTATTAGAATCAGGTCCTGACCAGTGTGTTACATTTAATGCCACTGTGCTCTGTCATATTGAAGGGAATGTTCATCCTACACAATGTCTTCCTTGGAAGACAGCTGATACTCTCTCAGCTCCTCAGAGTCCATCACATCCCCTCTTTACCTGCTCCAGTTGTGCAGAGCCATAGCATGCTAGGATTGGGTGGCACCTCCTGTCTGAACTACAGCAAAGAGGAGATTGTAAGTGTGGTATGGTCACTGATACCTTCTGCCCTCCATCTTCTCATCACCCAAGAAAGGGAGCGTGGCATATAAGGGCATATGCAACTGGCACACGGTGCCAGGGTGAGATTGATGTAGCAAAGTCTCAGAGAGTAACATATCCAGCCCCTCGACAGATTGTTGCTGACCACCCAAGCAAATTCCTTGGCTTCGTGTCTGCACTAACCCGCAGGGTAAGGCATGGCGACTGGGAGACTTTTAGCTTTACTCGTCTTTGAGTCACTGAGAGAGTGACTCATTGAGTCCCAAAATAGATCAAAGGACACTGCCAATTCTATTCACTCCCTTAATGTCAAAGCGGAACAGCTTTTCATCATTTATGTAAATAATTTGAATGTGAACACAGGAGGTATGGTTAGTAAGTTTGCAGATGACACCAAAATTAGAGGTGTAATGGACAGCGAAGAAGGTTTCCTCAGAGTACAATGGGATCTTGATCAGATGGGCCAATGGGTCAAGGAGTGGCAGATGAAGTTTAATTTAGATAAATGTGAGATGTTGCATTTTGGAAAGGCAAATCAGGGCACAACTTACACACTTAATCGTAAGGGAGTGTTGCTGAACGATGAGAACTTGGGTTGCAGGTTAATAGTTCCTTGAAAGTGGAGTCACAGATCAATAAGATAGTGAAGATGGTGTTGGTGCATTTGCCTTTATTGATCAGTGCATTGAGTATAGGAGTTGGGATGTCAAGTTGTCGCTGTACAGACATTGGTTAGGCCACTTTTAGAATACTGCATCCAATTCTAGTCTCCCTCCTATAGGAAAGATATTGTGAAACTTGAAAGGGTTCAGAAAAAATTTACAAGGATGTTTCCAGGGTTGGAGGGTTTGAGTTATGGGGAGAGGCTAAATAGGCTGAGGCTATTTTCCCTAGAATGCCGGAGGCTGAGGGGTGACCTTATAGAGGTTTATAAAATCATGTGGGGCATGGATAGGGTAAATAGACAAGATATTTTCCCCGGGGTTGGGGAGTCCAAACTTAGAGAGCATAGATTTAAGGTGAAAGGGAAAGATATAAAAGGGACCTAAGGGGCAAATTTTCATCAGAGGGTGGTGTGTGTATGGGATGAGCTGTCAGAGGAAGTGGTGGAGGCTGGTACAGTTACAACATTTAAAAGGCATCTGGATGGGTACATGAATAGAAACAGTTTAGAGGGATATGGGCCAAATGCTGGCAAATGGAATTAGATTCATTTAGGATATCTGGTCGGCATGGACGAGTTGGACCGAAGGGTCCTTTTCTGTGCTGTATAACTCTATGAGTCGATGACACAGCAATGACATTTCAGCCAGGAGTGATCCAGGCCCAGCCATAATCTCCAACCAAGCAGTACTAATGACTGCTGGAAGAGTGGGTACGTCCTGATCACAAGGAAAAAGGGCAAATCCAACCCAACCAATTATCACCCATCAGTCTATGCCAATCGTCAGCAAAGGGATGATAGATCTCATAGACAGTGCCATCAAAGAGCCCAGTTTGGGTTCCGCCAGGGCCACTCAGCTCCTGACCTCATTACAACCTTAGTTCAAACATGGACAAAAGAGCTAAATTCCAGAGGTAAGGTGAGAGTGACAGCCCTTGACATCAAGGAGCCCTAGAAAAACTGGAATCAATGGGTATCACAGGGCAAATTCTGCGGTGGTTGGAGTCATGCCTGGCACACAGCTCCAGGACATCTCTGCAAGAGTTCCTCAGGGTAGTGTCCTAGGCCCAACCATCTTCAGCTGCTTCATCAATGACCTTCTCTCTATCATATGGTCAGAAGTGGGGATGTTCGCCAATGATTGCACATGTTCAGCACCATTTGAGACTCCTCAGATACTGAAGTGGCCTGTGTTCATATGCAGCAAAACCTGGATCATGTTGAGATTTAGGATGATAAGTGACGAGTAACATAGTCACTCTACTCAAGTGCCTGGCATTTACCATCTGCAACAAGACAGAATCAAGCCATCACCCCCTTGATATTCACTGGTGTGACTATCACCAAATCCCTTACAGGCTGAGGGATGGCGTATGGAGTTTAATTTGGATAAATGTGATTAATTGGTAAAACAAACAAGTACAGGACTTATACAATTAATGATAGGTAAATAATTCTTTGAAGTTTGCGTCACATGTAGACAGAGTGGTTAAGAAGGCGTTTAACACGCTTACCTTCATTGCTGAGGCCTTTGATTATGGGAGTTGGGACGTCATGGTTGTACAGGACAATGGTGAGCACTGCGTGCAGTTCTGGTCATCCTGTTATAGGAAGGATATCATTAAACTGGAGAGGATTCAGAAAAGATTTACCAGGATGTTGCCAGGAATGGAGGGCTTGAGTTATAAGGAGAGGCTGGATAGGCTGAGACACTTTTTCACTGGAGTGCAGGAGGTTAAGGGATGACCTGATAAAGGTTTATAAAATCCTGCTGGGTATAGATAAGGTGAATGACAAGGGTGGGGGAATTCAAAGCTAGGGGGCACATTTTTAAGGTGAGAGGAGAAAGATTTAAAAAGGATGTGGGGGCAACTTTTTGACACAGAGAGTGGTTCGTGTGTGGAATGAACTTCCTGAGGAAGAGCTGGATGCAGATACAGTTACAACCTCTAAAAGACATTTGGATAAGTTAATGAATAGGAAAGGATTAGAGGGATATGGGCCAAATATAGGGAGGTGAGACTAGCTCAGTTTGGGAACGTGGTTGACGTGGACTGGTTGGACCGAAGGGTCTGTTTCCATGTTCTATGACTCTATCTGTATCCTGAGGGTTACCAATGGTCAGAAATTGAACTGGACCACCATACTGTGGCTAAAAGAAGAGATCAGAGAGAGGAATTCTGCAGTGATTAACTTACTGTCTGTCCAAAAACCTGTCCATCATCCACAAGGGACATGTCAGGCACATTTTATGAAATATTTATTCCCTCTACCCCAGCAATGCTCCTTGGCATCAGAGTGTAACACTAACCCTATTGCAGGTGCAGCAACTTACTGAAGCTCACCAACACCTTCCAAAGTTGCCGTGTCAACCATCTCGAAAGGTAAGAGCGGCAGATCCGTGGGAGGACCACCAGCTGTAATCTGCCCCTCAAAATCACTCAGTATCCCTTTTCTTTCAATCACCGTTCCTTCAGTTTCACTGGATCAAAATCCTGGAACTCCCTTCCTAACATAGAGACATGGAAAATAGGAGCAACAGGAGGCCATTCAGCCCTTCATGCCTACTCCACTAGTCAATATGATCATGGCTGACTGTCCACCTCAATGCCATCTTCCCACTCTATCCCCACACTCTGCGTTACCTTTAAAATCCTTAATAAAAATCTTTCTTGAATATACTCAGTGACCCAGACTCCACAGCCTTCTGTGGTGGTTACCATAGGTTGACCACCCTCTGAGTGAAGAAGTGTTTCCTCAACTCATTCCTAAACGGCCTATGCCATATCCTGAGGCCATAACCCCACACACCCCCAGCCAGTTCTAGATTCCACAGCCAAGGGTAAACGTCCTCTCTGTGCCTACTCTGTAGACCCATTAAAATTTTATATGTTTCAATTAGATCTCCTCTTATCTTTCTAAAACTTAATGATTCCAGGCCCAGTCAAATCAATCTCTCCTCATCAAACAGTCCTGCAATCCCCAGTATCAGCCTAGTGAACCTCTGCTGCACTCCCTCTGTGATAAATATATCCTCTCGTAGGTAGAGAGATCAAATCTCCATGCAATACTCCAGGTGTGGTCTCACCAAGGCCCCGTATAACTGCAGTAAGGCGTCCTGACTTTTGAACTCAAATCCTCTTGAAGTGAAGGCCAATGTACCAATTGCTCACTGGACCTGCCTGTCTACTTTAATTGATTTATGTACAAGGACGCCCAGATCCCTTTGTACATCCACACTTGCCAATGTACCACCATTTAAATAATGCTTTTCTGTTTTGTTTCTCACACCCAAGTGTATATAATTTCACATTTAGCCACTTTCTTTTGCTTCTGATATCTGTTTGCTCACTATATCAACTTGTTGAAGCCTCTTAGCCTCCTCAAGGCCCACAATCCTGTCCAGTTTTGTGTCGTCAGCAAAAGTTGAAAATGTTGCATTCGGTTCCTTCATCCAGGTCACCGATATTCATCATGAACAGCTGGGATTGAAGCATTGATCCTTGTGGTATCCCACTACTCACTGCCTACCACTCAGATAAAGACCCATCTATTCCACTCTCTGCTTTCTTTCTCAATCCTTACCAATATATTACCCATATCCCATGTGCTTTTAACATTTTCCTGCTAATCCTAAAGCCTTCTGAAAATCCAAATACATCACATCAACTAGTTCTCTCTTATCTATTCTAGTCATTACATGCTCAAAAAACTCCAGTAGATTTATTAAGTGTGATTTGCCTTTCATAAATCCATGCTGGCTTTGTCCAATCCTGTTAATGCTTAGCAAATATTCTGCTATCACTTTTTTAGTAATGGACTTTAGGATTTTCCTCACCACTGACATTAGGCTAACTGGCCTGCAATTCTCTTATATGTTTCTTTCCGTCCCTTTTTAAATAGCAGGGTTACATTTTCCAGCATCTAATCTGAAGGAACTCTTCCAGAGTTTTGGAAGTTGACCAATGTATCCAATATTTCCAGGGCCCCTTCTGTTCATACTCTGGGATGTAGATTATCAGCTCCTGGCAATTTGTCAGCCTTTAATTCCATTGATTTCCCTCACACCATTTCCTTACTAATACTGATTCCCTTCAACACTCACTGACTGCTTGGTTCCCTAATTTTTCTGAGAAATTATTTGTGCTCTTTTTTGTGTTCAATTTTTCTACCATTTCTTCATTCCCCATTACATTGTGCCCAGCTCCTGACTGTGCAAGACTTACATTTGTCTCTACTGATCATTTTTCTCTTCACAGCTTTTATGGCTAACTTCTATATCCCCTGCAACTTTACTCTTCCATCTCTTGATCAGACTTTTTACATCCTCTTTTGCTGAATTCTAAAATACTCCCAATCCTTAGGCTTGCTGCTTTCTCTGGTAATTTTGTTTGTCTCCTCTTTCGATCTAATATTGCGCCTAATTCCTTTCGATGCGGGGGTGCTTGTGTTGGAGTTGGGGTGGACAAAGTCAGGAGTCACACGACACCAGGTTATAGCCCAACAGGTTTATTTGAAATCCACAAGCTTTCGAAACGCTGCCCTTTTGTCACTTCACTTGAGGAAGGAGCAGCACTCCGAAAGCTTGTGATTTCAAATAAATCTGTTGGGCTATAACCTGGTGTTGTGTGACTTCTGACTAATTTCTTTTGTAAGGCATGGCTAAGCCACGTTTGCTTGTTTAGTTTTGCACCAATTATGAGTGAATAATTGCTGTAATTCATGCATCTTTTCTTTTAATGGGACTGATTTTGTGCTCTATAACTCTTACGGCTATCCACCATCAACCCATTTAACGAGATTCCCCAGACCATTCTTGTCAGTTGTACCTCATTCTTTCAAAGCTCCCTTTATTTGGATTCAGCGCTGTAGATGTCCTTACACCTCAAAGGCTGCAGTGGTTCAAGAAGGCAGCTGGACACCACTTCTCAGTGACAATGAGCAATGGACAACAAATGCCAGGCCGAGCCAGCGAAGCGTACATTTTGTTTTGTTTTGCAATTGTGCTTGACCACAGCCACTACATTTTCAAAATCTAGGAAAATGATTATGTTGTTGAAACATTTCCAAATACCTCCAGCAGAAACGTTTGTGGAAAGTATATATTATGAGAAAAGAATTGCAAACAAATGAAAGGTTATTGAATGCAACTGCACTACATAAGTGCTAGTTCTTCCTGTAATTAATCTTTTTTTGTAACCAGCCTGTCCTCTCTTCTGACCTTCCACTGCCTTCCGTTTTCAGCATTCTGGCCCTGTACCTCAGGTACAGAGCTCAACAAACTTTCTCTGTCTCCACAAAGTTCCAGTCTCCTGCTGAGTGGGCCGACGACGCCCCTCTCCCGTCCCTGTCTCTGGGGCCTCCTCCAGGCCCACATCCCTCTGAGATCTCTGAACTCACCTCACCAACGCCCCCCCCCAACCTTGCCATCCCCCCGCCAACCCTTGTTCCCAATTCTGGCCTTTTGCAACCCCCCCCCTCCAATTTATGTTAATCACTCCCTTGTGAATGCCTTTTGACTACCTGGGCCTCTCCAGGTGGTGGATTTCTCCAGGCTCCTGTTTCCCTCATGTCCTTTCCAATAACAAACATCTTTGACAAAACCTCTGCCCATCGGGATTTCTGAACTGGCTCTCCTTTAATTCGGTCTCAATCACCTTGGGTGGCTTCACTGCATTCTGGGTGCTATGCAAATGCAGTGAGCTTTTTCAGTTGCCTAACTTGTCATGGGAGGTGGGAGGTGCAGGGAGGTGATGGGAGGGGCTGTGGGCTAAATAGCCTACTCTTGCTCCTCCCACCCTCAATGGGGATAATCCTTCTGCAATTCTCTACAGCAAGAATCCTTTTCGGTTTACCTCAAGTGCCTGGTGATTTGCAACCTGATTATATACAACTCAGAACACTGCAGCACAGTGTTGTGCCGAACATGACGCCAGATTAAACTAATCCCTTCTGCCTACCCTTAGTCCATATCCCTCCATCCTTTGTATATTCATGTGCTTATCTAAAAGCTTCTTAAATACCCCTTTCGTATCTGCCTCCGCCACCACCCCTGGCAGTAGGCTTCACACTCCTACCACTCTCTGCGTAAAAAAACTTGCCCCTCACACCTCCTTTGAATTTTCCCTCTCTCACCTTAAATGCATGCCCTCCACTATTGGACATTTCAGAAAAAGGTTCTGACTGTCAACCCTATATATGCGTCTCATAATTTTAGAAACATCTATCAAGTCTCCCCTCAGCCTCTGCCGCTCCAGAGAAAACAACCCGAGTTTTTCCAGCCTCTCCTTATTGCTCATACCCTCTAATCCAGGCAGCATCCTGGTAAACACCTTCTTTACCAACCTATCTACTTGAGTGATCACTTTCAGGGAGCTATGGACTTTAGGGCAGCATGGTGGCTCAGTGGTTAGCACTGCTACCTCACAGCACCAGGGGCCTGGGTTCGATCCCTGCTCGGGCAACTGTCTGTGTGGAATTTGCACATTCTTCCCGTGTCAGTGTGGGTTTCCTTCGGGTGGTCCGGTTTCCTCCCACAGTCCAAAGATATGCAGGCGAGGTGGATTGGCCGTGCTAAATTGCTCATGGTGTTCAGGGATCTGTAGATTAGGTGTGTTTGGGGAATAGATCTGGGTGGGATTCTCTGAAGGTCCATGTGTTGGGCCGAAGGGCCTGTTTCCACACTCTAAGGATTCAACGAACCCCAAGATCCCTCTGTATATCAGCGCTGTTCAGGATCTTGCCATTAACTGTATACTTTCCCTGAACATTTGATCTCCCAAACTGCAGCACCTCATAGTTAGACGCCGACGCAACTCCGCCCACAGCCGATGCCGACGCAACTCCGCCCACAGCCGATGCCGACGTCACTCCGCCCACAGCCTCCACTGCCAGCAGCTCCAGAGGAGACAGCAACACCCAGCCCTGCCGAGTCTTCACTGTCTCCCCCAGACCTACGCCTTACTGAGGACGAACGGTCAGTCCTCAGTAAAGGGCTCAACTTTGTCCCCCTCCACCCACACATCGACGAATACAGCTCACATTTGGACATAGAGCAGTTTTTCCGCCGCCTCCGCCTCCACGCTTACTTCTTCAACCGTGAACCTAACCCTCCCTCTACTGACCCATTCTCCCGCCTCCAACATACCCCCTCCTCGTGGACACCACCCCAAGGCCTCCTACCCTCCCTCGACCTCTTCATCTCCAACTGCCGCCGAGACATCAATCGCCTCAACCTCTCCACCCCTCTCACCCACTCCAACCTCTCCCCTGCAGAACGTGCAGCCCTCCGCTCCCTCGCTCCAATCCCAACCTCACCATAAAACCCGCGGACAAGGGAGGCGCAGTTGTAGTATGGCGCACTGACCTCTACATCGCCGAGGCCAGACGCCAGCTCTCTAACACATCCTCCTACCGCCCCCTTGATCATGACCCCACCCCTGAGCACCAAACCATCATCTCCCAAACCATCCACAACCTCATCACCTCAGGTGACCTCCCATCCACGGCCTCCAACCTCATCGTTCCCCAAGCCCGCACCGCCCGCTTCTATCTCCTTCCCAAAATCCACAAACCTGAATGCCCTGGTCGACCCATTGTCTCCGCCTGCTCCTGCCCCACCGAACTGATCTCCAACTATCTCGACTCCATTTTCTCCCCCTTGGTCCAGGAACTCCCTACCTATGTCCGTGACACCACCCACGCCCTCCACCTCCTCCAGAACTTCCAATTCCCCGGTCCCCAACACCTCATCTTTACCATGGACGTCCAGTCCCTCTACACCTGCATTCCCCATGCAGATGGCCTTAAGGCCCTCCGCTTCTTCCTGTCCCGCAGGCCCGACCAGTCCCCCTCCACTGATACCCTCATCCGCTTAGCCGAACTCGTCCTCACACTCAACAACTTCTCTTTCAATTCCTCCCACTTCCTACAGACAAAGGGGGTAGCCATGGGTACCCGCATGGGCCCAAGCTACGCCTGCCTCTTTGTAGGTTACGTGGAACAATCCCTCTTCCGTACCTACACCGGCCCTAAACCCCACCTCTTCCTCCGTTACATTGATGACTGTATCGGCGCCGCCTCGTGCTCCCACGAGGAGCTCGAACAGTTCATACACTTCACTAACACCTTCCACCCCAACCTTAAGTTTACCTGGACCATCTCTAACACCTCTCTCCCCTTCCTGGACCTCTCTGTCTCCATATCGGGCAACCACCTCGAAACCGATATTCATTTCAAGCCCACCGACTCCCACAGCTACCTAGAATACTCCTCCTCCCACCCACCTTCCTGCAAAAATGCTATCCCCTATTCCCAATTCCTTCGCCTCCGCCGCATCTGCTCCCAGGATGAGGCATTCCACTCCCGTACATCTCAGTTGTCCTCGTTTTTCAAGGACCGTAACTTCCCCCCCTCAGTGGTCGAGAACGCCCTCAACCGTGTCTCCCACATCTCCCGCAACTCATCCCTCACACCCCGTCCACGCAATAAGAACCAAAAAAGAATCCCCCTTGTCCTCACGTACCACCCCACCAAGCTCCCGATCCAACGCATCATCCTCCGACACTTCCACCATCTGCAATCCGATCCCACTACCAAAGACATCTTTCCCTCCCCACCCTTATCTGCTCTCCAGAGGGACCACTCTGTCCGTGACTCCCTTGTCCGCTCCACACTCCCCTCCAGCCCCACCACACCCGGCACTTTTCCCTGCAACCGCAGGAAGTTCTACACCTGCCCCCATACCTCATCCCTCACCCCCATCCCCAGGCCCCAAGAAGACTTTCCACATCAAGCAGATGTTCACCTGCACATCTGCCAATGTGGTATACTGCATCCGCTGTACCCGTTGTGGCTTCCTTTACATCGGGGAAACCAAGCGGAGGCTCGGGGACCGCTTTGCAGAACACCTACGCTCGGTTCGCAATAAACAACTGCACCTCCCAGTCGCAAATCATTTCAACTCCCCCTCCCATTCCTCAGACGACATGTCCATCCTGGGCCTCCTGCAGTGCCACAACGATGCCACCCAAAGGTTGCAGGAACAGCAACTCATATTCCGCTTGGGAACCCTGCAGCCCAATGGTATCAATGTGGATTTCACAAGTTTCAAAATCTCCCCTCCCCCTACCGCATCCCAAAACCAGTCCAGCTCGTCCCCGCCTCTCTAACCTGTTCTTCCTCCCACCTATCCCCTCCTCCCACCTCAAGCCGCACCTCCATCTCCTACCGACTAACCTCATCCCACCCCCTTGACCTGTCCATCCTCCCTGGACTGACCTATCCCCTCCCTAACTCCCCACCTACACTCACCTTTACTGGCCCCATCCCCGCCTCTTCGACCTGTTTGTTTCCTCTCCACCTATCCTCTCCTCTATCCATCTTCTATCCGCCTCCCACTCTCTCCCTATTTATTTCAGAACCCCCTTCCCCTCCCCCTTTTCCGATGAAGGGTCTAGGCCCGAAACGTCAGCCTTCCTGCTCCTATGATGCTGCTTGGCCTGCTGTGTTCATCCAGCCCTGCACCTTGTTGTCTCACACCTCATATTTACATGGATATGACTCCATCTGCCATAAAACCACCTATATCGGCAACTGATCTATATCCCGCTGTATCCTTTGACAACCTTCTACACTATCCACAACTCCACCAGTCTTTGTGTCATCTGCAAACTTACCAACCCACCCATCTATATTTTCATCCAAGTCTATATATATCACAAATAACAGCGGTCACAAATCCCTGTGGAACATCAGTAGTAACGGACAAGTAGCTAGAAGAAATATCCTTCCATCACTACCCTCTGCCTTCCATGGGCAAGGCATTTCTGAATCCAAGCGGCCAAGTCACCTTGGATCCCACGCACATTAATCTTCTCAATGAGCCTACCATGAGGGACCTTGTCAAAGGTCTTACTACAACCCATGTAAACAACATACACTGCTCTACCGGCCATGCTAAATTGCCCATTGTGTTTCAGGGATGTGTAGATTAGGTGGGTTATAGGGGGATTGGTCTGGATGAGATGCTCCGCGGGTTGGTGTAGACTTGTTGGGCCGAAGGTCCTGTTTCCACACTGTAGGGATTCTATGATCTATGATCTATGATCAATCACCCTTGTCACCTTCTCAAAAAATTCGATCAAGTTAGTAGACTTGACCTGTCATGCACAAAGTCATGCTGACTGTCCCTAATTAGGCCACGCTTTTACAAATGTGCGTAAATCCTATCCCTAAGAATTCTCTCCAACAGTTTCCCAAACAGTATATGAGACTCACTGGTCTCTAGTTTCTTGGAATTTCCTTGTTTTCCCTTCTTGTACAGAGGAACAACATTAGCTACTCTCCAGTCCTCAGGGATGTCTCCAGTGGCTGGAGAGGATACAAAGATCTTGGTGAAAGCCCCAGTAATCTCCTCTCTTGCATCGGTCAATAACGTGCAGTAGAACCCATCAGGCCCTGGAGATGTATCCACCTTAATGCTCTTCAAGAGGACCAATGTCACTTCTTTCTTGGTCTCAAAATGCCCCAGCATACGAGAATGCTCTGCACTAACCTCACTATCCTCCATATCCTTCTCCTGGGTGAATGCTGATACAAAGTACTTATTTAGGATCTTGCCCCTATCCTCTGCCTCCAAGCACGAGTTCCCTCCTCTATCCTTGAGTGGCCCTACCTTCTCCCGAGTTATCCTCTTGTTTTTAATGTGGACAAATGTTCGCTCCCCTTACGGGAGTGACTATGACCAGAGAGCAAAATCTCAGAATAAAGGGGGTGCCCATTTAAGACAGGAATGAGGAGGAATTTCATCTCTCAGAGGCTAGTGAATCTGTGCAATTCTTTACTGTGGACAGCTATCAAGGTTCTTCTGCGGTTAAGCTCATGTTGATGTTGCCTTGAACTAAGTGACTGGCTGTAACTTCTTTAATAAGCCCCTTTAACAATATCTGGATGACAGGTTTTTAAATAACTGGCCCGTTGCTTCCTGCTTTCCATCCCCTTCTCTTCTTCAATGAAGGAATGACATTTTGTTATTTTATAATCTATCAGGATCATCCCTGAACCAATGCCGTGGGTACTTAGCACTCTCCTTGCATTCAGGCATATGCACAGTAACTGTGCTTTCGAATTTATCACTCTCACCTTTACTCTGACCCCACCTGCTAACACAAGACCAGAAGATCAGAAGAAATAGGAACAGCAGTAAGCCATTCAGGCCTTCCAGCCTGCTCGGCCATCCAATAGGATCATTCCTGATCCGACATTTCTCACATCCACTTTCCTGCACTTTCCCTGTCACTCTTGATTTCCCTACTGATCCAAGAATTTATCTATCTCAGCCTTAAACATACACAAGGGCTCTGCCCCCACACCTTTCTTGTGGTAAGGAATTCCAAAGACTTTCAACCCTCTGAGAGAAGAAATTCCTCCTCATCTCAACATTAAACTGGTGCCCCTTTATTCTGAAATTATGCCCTTATGAGACTCTCCCAGGAGGGGAAACATCCTCTCAGCATTTACCCCATCAAGCTCCTTAAGAATCCTACATATTTCGAAAAGATCACCTCCCATTCTTCTAAACTCCAGTGAGTAGAGGCCCAATCTGTTTAGCCTTTGGTTGTAAGATAATCCCTTGATACCAAGGATCATCCTCGTGAACCTTCTATGTACTGCCTCCAATAACATTTTTCTTTAAATAAGGGATCCAAAACTGCACACGCACTCCAGGTGTGGTCTCAGTCGCACCTTGTATGTCATCCATTTCAGTAGCCCACTGAGGATGGTACAGTTTGAGAGTCATGGGAGTTATGTTACTGAGGAGAGTTAGGCGGGGCACATAGAAGTGGGGAACACGAGGCTGAAGAGGTGTGAGAGGGATTAATGAGACTGACATGTACTCGGGCTCAGAAGGAGTTTTGCAAGCAGGACCCAGTCAACAATCAGCAAGATACGAAAGCAAGTCTCCAGGATAATTTTGGGGCTCACTAATCCTTGGCGGAAGGTGTTTATTTACATTTTGGCTGCAAGCCTCCCTCTGCTCTGGCAACTGGAACACAGAAAATCCACAAGTGACCAATCGTTCAGACAGTGAGAGCAGTCAGGAAGGCCTGAGGGTTCGGATGGGGTAGAAGCTGGTAGCAGAGGGTAACACACTTGAGTAACAGGCTCGCAGGTTCAAGCAATCCTAACAGTGACTAGAGAGGCTGACGTTTCGGGCTCAGACCCTTTTCTGATGAAGGGTCTAGGCCCGAAACGTCAGCCTCTCTGCTCCTATGATGCTGCTTGGCCTGCTGTGTTCATCCAGCCCTGCACCTTGTTGTCTCGGATTCTCCAGCATCTGCAGTTCCTACTATCTCTAACAGTGACTAGGTTTAATTTAAACCATCACAGAAAGCAAGACAGGCAAAGGGAATATTATGAAGTGAACTAAAGAGCACGGATGAAATTTTCCAGAATTTGACTGAGTGATTCAGTTGCGAGTGGTAATGTTTGAAAGTCTCTGAACAGTTGAGCCTCTGCACTGCATGCAGATCAGTCTCCACTCAGTCCAGAGTACAATCTACCCGCCTCACCACCTTAGGAGTCATACAGGCTCCAAAGTCCTCACAGCAGGATTTAGCAGCCTGCAGAGGGATGGCATCATATGGATGCAGCCTGCCTTTGAATTTACAATGCAGAAGGAGAAGCAGGCCCTTCGGTGCATTGTGAACATGCCGGCTCTTTGAAAGAGTGATTGAGCAGGTTCAATTCATCAGCTGTTGCCCCATTGCCATTAACATGCAGTCCCTGTTTCCCAGCCATCCATTATACACCCATTGATGACACACCAGACATTACACACATATTACACCCCCTCCCATTATACAGCCATCCATCACACCACCACCTTTCACACCCTGGCCCATTATACACCACCCATTACATCCCCGCCCATTATACACCCCACCCATTACACCCCACACATTACACACCCACCCATTACACCCCCACCCATCACACCACCCACCCATCACACCCCGCCCATTACACATGGATCCATCACACCCTGGCCCATTATACACTGCCCATTACATCCCTGCCCATTACATCCCCACCCATTACACCCCCACCCATTACACACCCACCCATTACACACCCACCCATTACACACCCACCCATCACACATCCACCCATTACACACTCATCCATCACACCCCGGCCCATTATACACCGCCCATTATACACCCCACACATTACACCCCCACCCATTACACACCCACCCATCACATCCCCGCCCATTACACACGCATCCATCACACCCTGGCCCATTATACACCGCCCATTACATCTCCACCCATTACACATCTGCCCATTATACACCACCCATTACACACTCA
>NC_063366.1:8208940-8227645 GCF_021869965.1 Rhincodon typus
CATTACACATCTGCCCATTATACACCACCCATTACACACTCACCCATTACACACCTGCCCATTACACATCTGCCCATTATACACCCCACCCATTACACACACTCATTACACACCTGCCCATTACACACCTGCCCATTACACATTGGCCCATTATACACCATCCATTACACACACACCCATTACACACCTGCCCATTATACACCATCCATTACACACTCACCCATTACACCCCCCACCCATTATATACTCATACATCACACCCCGCCCAGTATACACTCATCTATCACACCCCGCCCATTATACACTCATCTATCACAACCCCCACCCATTATATACTCATCAATCACACACCCCGTCCATTATACACTCATCCATCACACGCCCCGCCCATTACACACTCATCCATCACACACCTTGCCCATTACTCACCTGCACATCACATAAATACCCCAGCCCATTTTACATCCGTCCATTGCAAACCCATACATAATAGACACACACTTTATACTCCTGCCCATTCTATACCTGCTCATTACAGACTCGTCCACTGTGCACACACCCATGATATACTTGCCCAGTAAACATCTGCTCTTTGTTACACCTCCCATTTTAACCCTGCCAATGATAAACACAGGCATTATAGACCTTCCCATTACAGGCTTAACAGGATACATTTGCCTAGTACACACGAGCTCATTGGCAAACAAACCATTATACACATTCACATTACATACTCATCATTATATGCATGCCCATTCCACACTTTGCCCTTATAAACCCACCCGTTTATATTCCTGCCCGTTATGTAGCTGCCCATTACCACCCACTCATTAAGCACCTTCCCGATATAATGTGCCTATTATAAACCTGCCCATTATACACTTATCTGCTATATTTGGTTTGATTTATTGTAGTCACATGTACCTAAGGACAGTGAAAAGCTTTGTTTTGCGAACAGTACAGGCAGATCATAGCCAACAAGGACATCCAGATCATCGGGTGCTTAGGCAGAGCGAGGTATACAGGTTACACTGCACAGAAGGTGCACAAAACAAGATCAACATCATCAAGATCAACAATTATACCTAACCGTTATATATTCACCCATTTGCACCTGCCTATTACGCACTTGTCCAGTATACATCGATTCACTACACATCAATTCATTTTAAAATCATATACTGTACACACTTCCCCATTACACACTTGCCCATTATATAGCTGCTCAATATACATACACTTGCCAATTCCATACCATCCTCTAATACTCCCAGTTATTATACACCCGCCTGTTATACAGCTGCCTGATTGTACACCCTTGCCTGTTACACTCCCAACTATTACACTCCTAACTGCTACATACTTGCATTATACCCATCCATTAACCCATCTGTTACATATTCAGCATTACACACCTTCTACAATATCTATGGCCAACGCACTTCTACCTGTTATAAACATCTGCCTGTTACACACTGCTGTTGCACACTTGCCTGCTACACACTGCCCATTGCAAGCCTGCTTGTCCTCCAGCTGTTGTAACTGTTGCACATTCAGTTTTTAAAAGATTGATTTATTATTGTCACATGTACCTGGGTACAGTGAAAAGTTTTATTTTGCAAGCAGTACAGGCAGATCTTACCATACAAAGTACATTAAGGTGATAGAACAGAGCAAGGAATACAATGTCAAGGCTGCAGGGAAGGTGCACAAGAAAGGGGTCAACATTAAATTTAAAATTATATAGGTCCATTCAGAAGTCTGATAATAGTGAGGAAGAAGTTATTCTTGAAGGTGTTGGTATATGTGTCTAAGCTTTTGTATCTTCTGCCTGACGGACGAGGTGGGAAGAGATTATAACCGGGACGGGAGGGGACTTTGATAATGATGGCTGCCTTTCCAAGGCAGCGAGAAGTGTAAATGGAGTCCATGGATGGGAGGTTGGTTTACGTGATGGACTGGGCTGTGTTCACAACTCTCTATAGTCCTGGGCAGAGCAGCTGCCGTACCAAGCTGTGATGCTTCCAGATAAAATGGTGCTTCTGTAAAAATTAGTAAGAGTCTTCATGGATATGCTGAATTTGTTTAGCTTCCTGAGGAATTCGAGGCTTTGTTGTTCTTTCTTGACCATCACATCAATGTGGATGGCCCGGGACAGATTGTTGGTGATCATCACTCTCAGGAACTTGATGGCCTCGATCATCTCCACCTCAGCACCATCGATGTAGCCCTCCACCTTGCTTCCTGAAGTCAATGAGCAGCTCTTTCGTTTTGCTGGCGTTGAGGGAGAGATTATTATCTTTACATCACGCCACCAAGCACTCTATATCTTTCCTGTATTCTGTGTCATCATTGTTTGAGATCCGGTGCTGTTGTCAGCAAACTGGTAGGTGGAGTTAGGACAAAATTTGGCCACACAGTCATGAGTGCACAGGGAGTACAGTAAGGGCCTGGGTATGTAGCCTTGCGGGGCACTGATAGTGAAGATTGTCACAGCGAGGTGCTGTTGCCTACCGTCATTGATTGCAGTCTGAGGGTCAGAAAGTTCAGGATCCAGGGCCAGAGGGTGGAGCAGAGTCCTAGATCTTGGAGTTTGGAGATTAGTTTGGTTGGAATTAGAGTGTTGAAGGTGGAGCTGTAGTCAATAATTAGGAGTCCGATGTAGGTATCCTTGTTATCCAGATGTTCCAATGATGAGGTAGGGCCAGGTAGTGAGTGTAGGCCTGTTGCGATGGTAAATGCAATCTATCACACACGTCTTCCTGTGTCGACCCACTGATTGTACAGATCTCTGCCTCTGTTACAAAGCCATGTCATGTTACTTTCCATGACAATCAAAATCCCAACATGAGGCTGGGATTGAGGGACAGAATAAGTGCGCTTGCTAGTAAAAGAGCTAGGCCATTCTTCATAATGGAGCACTCTGAAAGACTGAACAATAGAGTGAGGGACTGCAGGAAAGAGAGAAGTGGACAGAGAATGCAGAGAAAGAGAGAGAGCAAAGCAGAGTGAAAGTGGGAGGCAAAGAATAGAGAGGGTGATAACAGGGGTTCAGATGAGAGAGAGAGGAAGAAGGAAGGGTAGACATTGGCAGAGAGGCAAAGATGGAGATAGGAAGTCACAGGGGGAGATAGAGGCAGCGAAGAAAAGAGTGATAGTGACACAGATAGTCAGACTGTCTGAAAGAATGACAGGTCCAAAGAAATGGATAAGCAGAACAGAGGGGCAGGAGGACAGAGTGCGTGATCGAAACAGAGTGAGTGAGAAGCAATGTTCGAGAAAAATGGAGTGGTTAGAGCAGAGACCTAGGCCTCGGAGTTTGGAGATTAGTTTGGTTGGAATTATAGTGTTAAAGGTGGAGCTGTAGGTAGTGACAGAGATCAGGAGAGACAGAGAGAGATGGAGATTGAGAGAGAGAAAGAGAGAGTAGGAGACAGAAAGTGAGAGACAGGGAGAGGAATAACCAGAATGAGAGTGTGGAAGACACTGAGAGAAAGGGTGAGACAGGAAAGAAAGGAGAGAGAGAGTGGCAGACACAGCAGAAAAGAGACAGAGAGAGCAGTAACAGGAATGAGAGAGTGAGAGTGGCAGTGAGGGAAAGGGCAAGAGCAGGAGAGACTGACAGTAAGGGAAGGGGGAGAGTGATACACAGATCCAGACAATAATTAATAGACACAGTGGAACAGTCTGGAGGATAAGGATACATTTCTGGATAGATTTCTCAAATCCTCTGCAGCCTTCCCTGAGGAGTCCCTGGGTGATGCAGCAGGAATGTCGATGATGCCTCCATATGTCACGGAACTGCCTTAGCTCCTAATAGGATTCAGATGTCCTCATTCCAGGCCGTCACGCTGAGGCGGAGAGCAGTGAATGGGAATTACAGCTCTCTTCACCTCCCCCAACACCCTCTTCGTAAACATCCAACTGCCTGTCTGCTCAGCCCACTCAGTCAAACCCTAGACTGATGGTAACAGTGATATGGCGGCCCATCACCAGCTCCAGGCAGACGTGCGAGGGAACTCTGCAGCCAGCTAACATTTTATAAAGCACAGTGCATTGTGATTTGACAGCAGACATCTTTGCACACAGCAAGATCCCACACTGATCTGTGATAGGAGCATTCTGCTTTTCTCCCTGTCGGTTTTACTCCGCCAAGTGCAGTCAGACCAGGCCCACAACTGGCAGGATTCCACCCCAAACAGTCCTGTCTGCAAAAGCTGCTCCAGTACCTGCGAGTGGGCCAGGAAACCACCAGCTCTCTGTCCAACTACCTGAGAGTGCTACCACGGACCACAATAACAGTCTTACAATGTTTCCAATCAGAGCTGTTTGGGCTGGGGGAGGAGATGGGCTCGGTTTGTTGACCGGAAATCGCAAACAGCAAGAGTTACATTTATATAGCGCCTTTAACTTACTGTCCCAAGACACCTGGCAGGAGCATGACAAATCAAAAATGAACCTTGTGCCACAGTAGGACACCTGGGGTCGGGTGGTGGGGGTGCTGGTGAACCCCGCACGCACGCGCGCACACACACACAAACACACACACACTCACACTCACACACAAACACACACACACACACACACACACACACACACACACACACACACACACACACCAGCCAAAGGGCTCATTTTGCAGGCACATTTTACATAGTAAGGTTTAGGGAGAGAATTCCAGAGTCATGGAGTTGTACAGCATGAATCGGACTCTTCTGTCCGTCTTGACCAGTTAGTCTAAATTAATCTAATCCCAGTTGCCAGCATTTGGGCCATATCTCCCTAAACCCTTCCTAGTCATATACCCATCCAGATGCGTTTTAAATGTTGTAATTGTACCAGCCTCCACCACTTCCTCTGGCAGCTCATTCCATACACGCACCACCCTCTGAGTGAAAAAGTTGCTCCTTCGGTCCTTTTTAAATCTTTCCCCTCTCACCTTAAGCCTCTAGGTTTGGACTCCCCCATCCCAGCAAAAATACCTTGTCTGTTTACCCTATCCATGCCCCTCATGATTTTATAAATCTTTCCCGTCTCACCTTAAACCCAGGCAGGGTGAATTTGGCCACCATGGTCAGCACGGGCCAGTTTGGGCCGAAGGGCCTGTTTACATGCTGTGTTACTCTATGACTCTATCAGACAGCACGCCAAGAGGCAATTTTGGTCCATTGTGTCATGCTGACTGTTCAAAAGAGGACTATCCAATTATTCCCATTGTACCTTCCCTTTCACCCATAATCCCAATACATTCACCTGCACATCTGCTAATGTGGTATACTGCATCTGCTGTTCCCGTTGTGGCCTCCTCTACATTGGGGAAACCAAGCGGAGGCTTGGGGACCGCTTTGCAGAACCTCTACGCTCGGTTCACACTAAACGACTGCACCTCCCAGCCGCAAACCATTTCAACTCCCCCTCCCATTCCACATGTCCATCCTGGGCCTCCTGCAGTGCCACAACGATGCCACCCGAAGGTTGCAGGAACAGCAACTCATATTCCACCTGGGACCCTGCAGCCCAATGGTATCAATGTGGACTTCACAAGCTTCAAAACCTCCCCTCCCCCTACCGCATCCCAAAACCATCCCAGCTCGTCCCTGCTCCCTAACCTGTCCTTCCTCCCACCTATCCCCTCCTCCCACCTCAAGCCCCACCCCCATCTTCTACCTACTAACCTCATCCTGCCCCCTTGACCTGTCCATCCTCCCTGGACTGACCTATCTCCTCCCTAACTCCCCACCTACACTCACCTTTACTGGCTCCATCCCCGCCTCTTTGACCTGTCTGTCTCCTCTCTACCTATCTTCTTCTCTATCCATCTTCTATCCGCCTCCCCCTCTCTCCCTATTTATTTCAGAAACCCCTTCCCCTCCCCCATTTCTGAAGAAGGGTCTAGGCCCGAAACGTCAGCCTTCCTGCTCCTATGATGCTGCTTGGCCTGCTGTGTTCATCCAGCTCTACAGCTTGTTATCTTAGCCCCAATACATTACTTCCTTTGGGTTATTTATTCAATTCCTTTCGAATTTGTTGATTGAAGCTGCTCTTTTCATCATTTTCAGCATTCCAGGCCATAAAAACTCATTGCATAAAAACTATTTCTTCCTCATCCTCCCTCTCTGGGATGTTGTAACAGTGCGGTGGCCGACCGTCCTCAGATGGAGCCTATATTGACGTATTGAGGAAGGGTCGAACTGGCGGACTTCTGGGCTTGGTCTTAGTCTGTGAACCCCTTTCCAATCAGGAAGACTTCACCCTCCTCACCAACCCAGGGGTATAGTAGCATGAAGGTAAGCGGTCAGGTTGAAGATTACAGGCCAGACTGGGGTAAGAGATCTGGTTGAAGGTCAGAGGTCAGATTGAAGATAAGTGATCAGTTCAAAGGTAAGAGGTCATGTCGAATATTAAAGGACATGTCGAAGATTAGAGGTCATGCTGCAGCAAGACTTCAGGTTGAAGATTACAGGTAATGCTGGGGGCAGAGATCTGGTTGAAGGTCAGAGGTCATGCTGGGGTGAGAGGTCAGGCTAAAGATTGCAGGTCATGCTGAAGGTTAGAGGTCATGCTAGGATTAGAAGTTAGTTTGAAGGTTAGAGGTCATGCTGGAGTTAGAAGTCATGCTGGGATAAGAGGTAAGGCGGAAGATTACAGGTCATGCTGGGGTAAGAGGTCAGGTTTAAGATGAGAATCCCAGTTCAAGGTAAGTGATGAGATTTCAAGTAGGAGGCAGGTTGATGCTCTGAAGGGATGCCAAAGGTAGGTAATAGGTTATTGTTAAAAATAGGAGGCCATATCAATGTCAAGGGTCAGGTTGGAACTGAGAGAATCACATCAGAAGCTCCACGTGGATCAACAAGCCATGTTTATAGTTAGTTTGAGATGGGTTGGGAGGCAATTGAGAGGGGTTGATAATGTGAGAGACTGTGTGGTGCATAGGCCCTTGAAGGGGACATGACAGGCAAATAAATTGGTGAAAGTAGCACATGGAATGTTTCCCTAAATGAGATATAAAGTAACAAAGTATGAATTGGATAAGGCACTGGCTGGGGTTTTTGTATACAGTTCAGGGCAATCGTTGCTCCGGAGAGAGTATAGAGGAGTTTTACAAGACTGTTACGAGGATTTGAAAATCAAAGCTATTGGACAGAGCCGGGGCTGTTCCCCTTCGAACGGAGGGGTCCGGAGGGAAACTTGTTTGTGGTGTAGAAAATGATGAGGGGCTCGGACGGAGTAAGGGAGAAGGCCTGTTTTCCACTGAGGAGGGGATTAATTCCAAGGTGAGGCAGATGGAAGGTGGAAGGATCAAAAGGAACGTGAGAGGAAACGTCTTCACCCAGACAGCAGTACTCAGCTGGAATTCACTGCCTGGTTTTGTGGTTGGTGCAGAAACAGCTCATTGATAAAGGAAACTGAATGTGCCCATGCAGGGCTGTAAGCTACAAGGTAGATTTACAATGGGCAGCTCGTTTGTCTATCTATAAGTGGAGACACATTGGCCCGAATGGTCTTTCAGAATAGAATGAATGGATTACCGTATAATACAGGCTTGGCCTGTATAGGGTCATAGAGATTTACAGCATGGAAACAGACCCTTCAGCCCAATTTGTCCGTGCCGCCCAGTTTTCACAATTTAAACTTGTCCCATTCTCCTGTGTTTGGCCCATAACCCTCCATATCTATTCCAGCCATGTACCTTTCCAAATGTTTCTTAAACGACAAAAGTGTACTTGCTTCCACCACTACCTCTGCAAGCCCATTCCAGACACTCACCACCCTCTGAGTGAAAAAGTTGTGCGTGGAGTCCGAAGAGATAGGAGAGGTGCTAAATGAATATTTTTCGTCAGTATTCACACAGGAAAAAGACAATGTAGTCGAGGAGAATACTGAGATACAGTCTATTAGACTAGACGGGATTGAGGTTCATAAGGAGGAGGTGTTAGCAATTCTGGAAGGTGTGAAAATAGATAAGTCCCCTGGGCCAGATGGGATTTATCCTAGGATTCTCTGGGAAGCTAGAGAGGAGATTGCAGAGCCTTTGGCTTTGATCTTTATGTCGTCATTGTCTACAGGAATAGTGCCAGAAGACTGGAGACTAGCAAATGTTGTCCCCTTGTTCAAGAAGGGGAGTAGAGACAACCCTGGTAATTATAGACCAGTGAGCCTTACTTCGGTTGTGGGTAAAGTGTTGGAAAGGAATATAAGAGATAGGATTTATAATCATCTAGAAAGGAATAATTTGATTAGGGATAGTCAACACGGTTTTGTGAAGGGTAGGTCGTGCTTCACAAACCTTATTGAGTTCTTCGAGAAGGTGACCAAACAGGTGGATGAGGGTAAAGCGGTTGATGCGGTGTATTTGGATTTCAGTAAAGCGTTTGATAAGGTTCCCCATGGTAGGCTATAGCAGAAAATACAGAGGCATGGGATTGAGGGTGAATTAGCGATTTGGATCAGAAATTGGCTAACTGTAAGAAGACAGAGGGTGGTGGTTGATGGGAAATGTTCATCCTGGAGTTCAGTTACTAGTGGTGTACCTCAAGGATCTGTTTTGGGGCCACTGCTGTTTGTCATTTTTATAAATGACCTGGATGAGGGCGTAGAAGGATGGGTCAGTAAATTTGCGGATGACACCAAAGTCGGTGGAGTTGTGGATAGTGCAGAAGGATGTTGTAGGTTACAGAGGGACATAGATAAGCTGCAGAGGTGGGCTGAGAGGTGGCAAATGGAGCTTAATGCGGAAAAGTGTGAGGTGATTCACTTTGGAAGGAGTAACAGGAATACAGAGTACTGGGCTAATGGTAAGATTCTTGGTAGTGTGGATGAGCAGAAAGATCTCAGTGTCCATGTGCATCGATCACTGAAAGTTGCCACCCAGGTTGATAGCGTTGTTAAGAAGGCGTGCAGTATGTTAGGTTTTATTGGTAGAGGGATTGAGTTTCGGAGCCATGATGTCATGTTGCAGCTGTACAAAACTCTGGTGCGGCCGCACTTGGAGTATTGCGTACAGTTCTGGTCACCGCATTATAGGAAGGATGTGGAAGCATTGGAAAGGGTGCAGAGGAGATTTACCAGGATGTTGCCTGGTATGGAGGGAAGGTCTTATGAGGAAAGGCTGAGGGTTTTGAGGCTGTTTTCGTTAGAGAGAAGAAGGTTAAGAGGTGACTTGATAGTGACATACAAGATGATCAGAGGATTAGATAGGGTGGACAGTGGGAGCCTTTTTCCTCGGATGGTGATGGCTAGCACGAGGGGACATAGCTTTAAATTGAGCGGTGATAGATATAGGACAGATGTCAGAGGTAGGTTCTTTACTCAGAGAGTAGTAAGGGCGTGGAATGCCCTGCCTGCAAAAATAGTAGACTCGCCCACTTTAAGGGCATTTAAATGGTCATTGGATAAACATATGGATGATAATGGAATAGTTTAGGTTAGATGGGCTTCAGATTGGTTTCACAGGTCGGCACAACATCGAGGCCGAAGGGCCTGTACTGCGCTGTAATGTTCTATGTTCTATGTTCTATGTTCTTTTGTATCTCTCTCCTCTCACCTTAAACCTATGTCTTCTAGTTTTAGACTCCCCTACCATGGAGAAACGCTGTTGGATATCTACCTTATCTATGCCTCTCAAGGTTTTTTTGACCTTTATAAGATCACCCTTCAGTCTCTTACACTCCAGGGAGCAAAGGTCCTGACCTATCCAGCTTCTCCCTATAACTCAAACCTTCCAGTCCAGGTAGCATCCTAGTAAATCTTTTTTGAACTCCTTCTAGTTTAATAATATCCTTTCTATAGCAGGGTGGGCAGAACTTAACACAGTACTCCTAAAGTGGCCTTACTAATGTCTTGTACAGCTGCAGCATAATGTCCCAACTCCTGTACTTAGTGCTCTGACCAATGAAAACAAGCATGTCGAAAGCTTTCTTCAACAACCTGTCTATCTGTGACTCCACTTTCAAGGAGCAATGAACCTCTACGCCTCGATCTATTTCCTATTAAATTCTCCAGGGTCCTACAGGGAGACTGGAGGAGTCAAGCATGACTTAATTAAAATATGTAAGGACCTGAGTCATCCACTCATACAACACAGAAACAGTCCAACCAGTCCATGCTGACCATATTCACAAACCAAAGTAGGCCCAATTGGCCTACATCCCTCTAATCCTTTCCTAATCATGTACTTATCCAAATGTCTTTTAAACATTAAATAAAAAATCGAAAGAACTGTGGATGCTATAAATCAGGAACAAAAACAGAAGTTGTTGGAAAAGCTCAGCAGGTCTGGCAGCATCTGTGAAGAAAAAAAAAGTCAGAGTTAACGTTTCGGGTCCGGTGACCCTTCCTCAGAACTTACCCGGATCCTTTAACTCTGCTTCTTTTTCTTCACAGATGCTGCCAGACCTACTGAGCTTTTCCAGCAACTTCTGTTTCGTTGTCTTTTACACATTGTAGCTGTATCCACATCCTCCCCTTTATCTGGCAGTTTGTTCCACGCACGAACCACTCCCTCTGTGTAAAAAAAGTTGTCCCTCATGTCCTTTATAAATCTTTCTACCCTCACCTTAAAAGTATGCCCCCTAGTTTTGAACTCACCCATCCTAGGGAAAAGACACTATTCATTCACCCCTCATGGTCCTCAATATGGTCACCCCTCAAACTCCTATGCTCCAGTGAAAAAAGTCCCAGTCTTTCCAGTCTATTTTTATATGTCAAGCCCTCCATCCCTGGCAACATCCTGGTAAATCTTTTCTGAACCCTCTCTCGCTTAAAAATATTCTTCCTATAACAGGGTGATTGGAACTACGCACATTACTCCAGAAAAGGCCTCACCCAAGTGCTGTATAACCTCAGGAGATTTGACCAGTTGAATGTTGAAAGATCTTGTGGGACAATCTAGACCAAGGAGTCATAGTTTGAAAATAAGGGGGTGTCCGTTTAAAACATTGATGAGGAAACTTTATTTTTCAAAAGGTTTGGAATTTCCTTCCTTAAGGGAGTGGATGCTGAAATGTTAAATATTTTGAAGGCAGAAGTAGATTTTTAATGACAAAGGCGATGAAATTTATCGAGGATATGCAGGGAATGTAGAATTGAGGGTAAAATCAGATCAGCTTTGATCTTATGGGATGGGGGAGTAGGCTTGAGGGGCTGAGTGGACCAGCCTTGCTCCTCATCAGTATATTTCTACGCACCTTTTCTCTCGTTCTATTGCCAGATCTCCAGGAAAACAAAATCGTCTGAAGTTGCTCAGCACCATACCAAGGAGGGATGGCATAGTGGCTTAGTGGTTAGCACTGCTGCCTCACAGCGCCAGGGACTGGGTTCAATTCCAGCCTCGGGTGACTGTCTATGTGGAGTTTGCACATTCTCCCCATGTCTGTGTGGGTTTCCTTTGGGTGCTCCAGTTTCCTCCCACAGTCCCAAAGATGTGCAGGTTAGGCTGGATTGGCCACGCTAAATTGCCAGGGATGTGTAGGGTAGGTGGGATAGTCATGGGAAATGTGGGGTTATGGATGAGTCTGGGTGGGATGCCCTTTAAAGGGTCATTCAAATGGCCCGCTCCCACACCGTAGGGATTCTATGATCTTTGATGCCAGAGCAATCTCCACGCCCCCATTCCTCCCTCATGTAGCCCAGTGTATGACAAACAGGAGCAGTGTACCTATATTCCCAGAAGGGTGGGGAGGAAAGGGCGTGGGAGACATGTGCAAGGTTCGGGTGTGAAACTTACACGTTTACAACCATTGTGTCCACCATTCTACCCATAGTCTGGGCGATTTCTGGCAACGTGGCCCACATCTGGTACCCTTAAACCGCCACACATCTACAAACAGGACGGAGGAGGCTAACACAGGGTGACCTCAAATTGCAGGCTAGCTCCGGGCTCTGGCCCAAATTAAATGTTCTGAGTTGCTTCAGGATTGGGCCTGACCCAGGCCACTGAGGGCGTGTTCAAGCCGACATTGGTAATGTGGGATGCTGCACTTTTGCTGTTGCTTGTAATTTAGCCTCCTTGAGCTGTAATTTGACAGCAGTCTAAATGTGGCTTGAGAGTCATTTGCAGATTATATATATATATATCTCTGTCTGTGGAGCTCTTGTGGCTCAGCAGGTAGTATCCATGCCTTAGAACTATGAGCTCTGGGGTTCAAGTCCAGCTTCAGGACTCAAAGGGGAGTAGAAAGCTCGGCAGAGATAGCAGGAACTGCAGAGGCCTGCTGTGTTCATCCAGCTCTACACCTTGTTATCTTAGAAAGCTCGGCAG
Source organism: Rhincodon typus (assembly GCF_021869965.1). Taxonomy (NCBI): domain Eukaryota; kingdom Metazoa; phylum Chordata; class Chondrichthyes; order Orectolobiformes; family Rhincodontidae; genus Rhincodon; species Rhincodon typus. The sequence continues at coordinate 8,221,200 of NC_063366.1, forward strand.
CTTTGTTACCAGGCTGTAAATCTGTCTGATACCTCGCCTGTGAGTGAGGGTCCCTCAAGTTGTGAGCCTCAATCTAGAGGAGCACTCTGCCTGTGTAGCGTATCCACAAGACAGAGGATGGCTCAAAGTCAAGTGTTCACGTTGGGAGGTTGGGGAGTCAAGGCACATGAAGTTTCCAAAAAGGTCAGTCAAAGCCCACCTCATTGTCATTTCTTTTTATTCACTCATGGAATGGGGGCCAGCATTCATTGCCCATCCCTAATTGCCCAGAGAGCAGTTAAGAGTCAACCACATTGCTGTGGGTCACATGTAGACCAGACCAGGTAAGGATGGCAGCTTCCTTCCTTAAAAGGCATTAGTGAACCAGATGGGTTTTTCCTGACAATTGACAATGGATTCATGGTCATCATTGGACTCTTAAACCCACATCCTTCATTGAATTCAAATTCTATCAATCTGCTGCGGGGAGATTTGAACCCGGCTCCCCAGAATACTAGCTGAGTTTCTAGATTAACAGTCCAGCAATAATACCGCTAGACCGTTGTGAATGGAGGGCCAGGTCCTGACATGGGTGAAATGGGGTTATCGGTGAAAAATCTCTGTCCACTTCGATTCGCATGCCGACTCAGTGAACCACAAAGGCGACAATATCAAGACACAATACCAGGGAGTCTCGTCTGTGGTGAGTCGTTCAGGAAGAATGAGATTTGGAAGGTGTTTCCTGATTGCCCCAAAGGCAGGATTGGGATTGCGTTTCTCAACTCTGTGGTAGTACATATATGTTTTGCCCCTTTTGTTTATATATTGTGTGACTTGATTTTGTGGCAATTATCTTTAACATGTCTTTCCAACAAAAACACTCTCTGGTGGAAGTAGAGGATCCCCGGATGGGAGGAGGGGAAGGGGGTTCGCTATTTTACAGAAAAGAAGCAGAAAGCTACGACATCCCCTAGGGGCAATATTGAGCCCCAGACACCCACGCCAGTCCCACCTACCTCCCTGTCCAACCAAGCCACAGTCGCGAAACAAAAAGCTGTTTGCATTGCTGCTTGAGGGATCTTGGTGTGCACAAGTTGGCCTCGCACATTATAACAGCGACCAACCTTCTTCAACTGCTTCATTGTGCCATATGTGCTGAGGTTGTCTAAGGCGTTACATGAGCCCACACATCCTTCTCTTCCCTTCCCCAGGCACAAGTCAGGAGTGTGATGGAATACTCCCCACTTGCCTGGATGGGTGCAGCCCCAACAACATTCAATAAGTTTGACACCACCCAGGACAAAGCAGCCCCCACTTGACTGGCACCAAATCAACCACCTCCGACATCCACTTCCTCCAAGGGTGGCACAACAGTGTGCACCATCTCCAAGATACACCGCAGTAACCCTGCAAAGCTCCCTTGCCAGCACCTTCCAAACGCACTATCTGTGCCAGCTGGAAAAAGCAAGGGCGACTGATCTGTGGGAACACTCACCACCGCTTTGAGTCCCTCACCAATCTGACTTGAAACTATATCACTGTCATAGAGTCATAGAGGTGTACAGCATGGAAACAGACCCTTCGGTCCAACTCAGCCATGCCGACCAGATATCCTAAATTAATCTAGTCCCATTTGCCAGCGTTTGGCCCATATCCCTCTAAACCCTTCCTATTCATGTACCCATCCAGATGCATTTTAAATATTGTAATTGTACCAGCCTCCACCACTTCCTCTGGCAGCTCATTCCACACAGACACCACCCTCTGAGTGAAAATGTTTCCCCTTAGGTCCCTTTTGAATCTTTCCCCTCTCACCTTAAACCTGTGCCCTCTAGTTTTGGACTCCCGCACCATGGGCAAAAAGACTTTGGCTATTCACCCTATCCATGTCCCTCATGATTTTATAAACTTGTATAAGGTCACCGCCCAGCCTCCGATGCTGGAGGGAAAGTAGCCCCAGGCCATTCAGCGTCTCCCTATAGTTCAAAATTCTGCTCCATTCTCAACACCCACACAGTCTCTACACCCAGAGCGCTGCCCTGGTTCAAGACAGTGGCTCACCATTACCCTCTCTAAGGCAATGAGGGAGGGACAATAAATGCTGGGCTAGCCAAAAGATGCCCAAATCCCACAAATGAACTTTTAAAATTCTCCATTTCTGACTGTGTGTTAATTTTCTGTCTGTCCCATTTCTGCACACCAGTTTCACACGCACAATCGGTGATCTCAGTGTAATATATTAGAGTGTAGAAGAGTACTTTGTTTTCTTTAGGATACGGGCATAACCGGCAAGTGCAGAATCTGTAGCTCATTCCTGACTGCCTTGAGTTGAGTGGTTTGTTGGGCTATTTCAGAGGGCAGTTCAGAGTCAGCCACATTGCTGAGGGTCTGGAGTCACATGTGGGCCTGACCAGGTGAGGATGGCAGATATCCTTCCCTAAAGGACATTAGTGAACCAGATGGGATTAGACAAGAATCAACGATCATTGCATGGCAACCATTACACAACGCTGATGTTCAATTCCAAAATTAAGGATTGGACTCAAACTCCATCTCCCTTAGTAACGTGTACATCAGGTGGGTTTTTATGATGACCAATATTTTCATGATAAAGTTAAATTCACCACAGCATGGGGCTGTTCTCTCATTGGATAGAAGATGGTGGTGAGCGTTACCAAGCCTTGGGCAAGGGGAGAGGTTGGGAAGGAGAATCTTTCACGGTAACCTCAGCCAGTGTGAGAATTGAACCCAGAAAGAGTAGGAACTGCAGATGCTGGAGAATCTGAGATAACAAGGAGTAGAGCTGGATGAACACAGCAGGTCAAGCAGCATCAGAGAAGCATGAAAGCTGACGTTTTGGGCCGAAGGGTCTAGGCCCGAAACGTCAGCTTTCCTGCTCCTCTGATGCTGCTTGGCCTGCTGTGTTAATCCAGCTCAACATCTTGTTATCCGAGAATTGAACCCGTGCTGTTAGCTTCACTCTGCATTGCAAACCAGCCATCCTGCCAACTGAGCTGACCAGACCCCCTTTTTGTGGTCCACAATTCCTGGGACTAGCTTTCCATTTCAGATGTCCTTCGATGTAAATTTCAACCTGGCAGGTTTCAAACCCTTGTCCCCACCGCATTCACCTGGCCCCTTTGGCCCAGCAGTGACACCAGCACATTCATGAGAGCTGTGGGCAGACAAGGTCGTAATCCACAGGGAGGCGCTATTGGCCAGTTCGCACTCCAAACCCCAGCCCAGGGGTATGTGGGTTGGGCATAGGTGGAGAGAGTGCCTCAGCCACCCGGGCAGACTCAGTGAGGAAAGGGTTAAACAAGGGAGGACAGCTTGCATGGGCTAGGGCTCAATTCCAGACAACAAGGTGCAGAGCTGGATGAACACAGCAGGCCAAGCAGCATCATAGGAGCAGAGAGGCTGACGTTTCGGGCCTAGACCCTTCATCAGAAAATTCCCTTGAGTTCAGGAAGTAGAGTGATGATCTAATCGAGCTATTTATAGTGGATTGCACAATCTGAACAGGGCAGTAGGTGAGAGACTGTTTCCTGCTGTGCAGGAATTCAGAACAATCCTCAGTGTTAAGGTCTGCAGTGTCTGGTACTGTAATCAGTGAAGATCTCATAGAGCTGTACAGAACAAAAACAGACCCTTTGGCCCAACTCATCCATGCCGACCAGATATCCTAAATTAATCTAATTCCATTTGCCAGCATTTGGCCCATATTCCTTTAAACCCTGAGATAACAAGGTGTAGAGCTGGATGAACACAGCAGGCCAAGCAGCATCATAGGAGCAGAAAGGCTGACGTTTCGGGCCTAGACCCTTCATCAGAAATGGGGGAGGGGAAGGGGGTTCCGAAATAAATAGGGAGAGAGGGGGAGGCAGATAGAAGATGGTTAGAGGAGAAGATAGGTGGAGAGGAAACAGACAGGTCAAAGAGGGGATGGAGCCAGTAAAGGTGAGTGTAGGTGGGGAGGTAGGGAGGAGATAAACCCTTTCTATTCATATACCCATATCCCTTTTAAATGTTATACCAACCCCCACCACTTCCTCCAGCAGCTCATTCCATGCACATACCACCCTCTGCATGAAAAAGTTGCCCCTTAGACCCTTTTAAATCTCTCCCCGTCACCTTAAACTTTTGCGCTCTAGTTTTGGACTCCCCTACCCTGAGGAAAAGACCTTGACCCTATCCATGCCCCTCACGATTTTATAAACCTCTATAAGCTCTTTTGCCTATAAATTCTTTCTCACTGACACCTGAAGAAGGAGCGAGACTGCAAAAGCTTGTGTCTTCAAATAAGCCTGTTGGACTATAACCTGGTGTCGTGTGATTTTTGACCTTGTCCAACCCAGCCCAACACCAGCACCTCCACGTCAGGACACCCCTCTGCCTCCAATGCTCCAGGGAAAATAGCCCCAGTCTATTCAGCCTCTCCCTATAGCTCAAACCCTCCAACCCTGGCATCATCCTCTTCTGTACCCTTTCCAGTTTTCACAACATCCTTCCCATAACAGGGAGACCAGAATTGCATGCAGTATTCCAAAAGTGGCCTAACCTACATCCTGTACAGCCACAACATGACCTCCCGACTCCTATGCTCAATGCACTGATCAATAAAGGCAATTGTACCAAACACCTTCTTCACTGCCCTGTCTACCTGGGACTCCAATTTCAGGCAACTATAAACCTGCACCCCAAGGTCTCTTTGTTCAGCAACACTCCCCAGGACCTTACCATTCTTCACCCAGACAACAGTAAGGCAGAAATGGAATTCTTCACCATGTCTCCCCACGCAGCTTCCCTAGTGAACCACCCAGGAAGGGTCTCAGTGCTGGGGGTAGACAGCTAGTTTTCATTTACATTGACTTGTATTTGTTCCTTGTCTTTAGGACATCTCAAGTCTCCTCGTTATGAAGGGCTCTTGTGGTACAGTGTTTGTGTCCCTAGCTCTGATCAAGGAGGCCTGGGTTCAAGTCCCACCTGCTCCAGAGGTGGGTAATAACGTCTTAGAAAAGGTTAGTTATGGGGGAGAAAGAAAACATGACAGTGGAAACCAATTATCCCCACCCACCAACATGAGGAGAGAGTTGACCCAAAGTTCAGCCATAAAGGTTGGTTTTCTACAGCGCATGAGGGGAGGGAAGGGGAGGTTTCTGGAGAGAATTCCAGAGCTTCAGGAACAGCCAATAGGTGGCGCTCACAAGACAGAGTTGAAGATGTGCGGATATCTCGGAGGGTTGTGGGACTGGAGGGGATTGCAGAGATTGGGAAGGAGATACAAAGAGAGAGGCCAAGGCAGGAACAACTTTAAAATTGAGATGTTTATCAGGCATGGAACCAGTGTATTGTTGAGGGGAATAGGACACAGTACAATTTAGGATTATCATTTCAGATGATCCACATTTACAGAGAGTGGAATTATAGAATCTCTACAGTGTGGAAGCAGACAATTCAGCCTATCATGTTTACACTAACCCTCTAAACTGCATCCCACCCAGACCCATCTCATCCCTGTAACTCTCTATTTCTCATGACTAATCAACCTGACCTTCACCTCCCTGGACAATTTAGCATGGCCAATCCACCCTAACCTGCACATCTTCAGACTGTGGGAGGAAACCCACACAGACACAGAGAGAATGAACAAATTCCACACAGACAGTTGCCTGAGAGTGGAATTGAACCCAGGTACCTGGTGTTGTGAAGCAGCAGTGCTAACCACTGAGCCACCATGCAGCAGCCTGGTTGGGACTACACAATAGTCGAGGCTAGCGGTGACTAAATCAAGAAATGACGGTTTCAGTAGCCAACGAACTGAAGCAGAGGGAAGCTTGGGTGATGTTGCAGTTCAGATTATCAAGGTTGGGAGTGGTGTGGCAGGGAGTTAAGGGAGATCTGTGGATTTAGAGCAGCCAAAATGAAATAAAATAGCTGGGGTGGGACTGAATGGCCTCCTCCTGGTCAAATAGCTCCATGTGTCAGCCAGGCCTAAACGGGTAGCAGTCTTGTCTCTGAGCTAGTAAATCAGGTGACCAAACCCCTCTCAGGAGACCTAGGTAAAGAGTTGATGTTGACAATGTAAGGCCCATCTTTCAGATAAGATGTTAAATTTTTTGGGGGAGGGGGGCGGTGTGGGTGTCCATCTACCCTCCCTCATACTAGGGGTAATATTTTGAAAACGAATAGGGCAGTTGTCTGCTCCCCCCACACCGCCATTCCAGACAGTTTCCTGACCGAATAACCTTCCTGCAGACAGTATCATTATAACCCGGACGGTCTGCTCTCTAACCTGCGGAGCGTTTTTATTGTTTTCTGGTTCTGTTTATCCTGGTCATTAGGCCCTACTGTCAGTGGTATCTTGCCATGAGCAAATCAGCTGCTCTGTCTGCTGTAAACAGAACCCAGGAAGCGATAAAAATGTTCCGCAGGTTTGAGGGTTGTTTCTGCGGGGTGTCTCGGAG
>NC_063366.1:8228145-8229388 GCF_021869965.1 Rhincodon typus
GCTCCAAGGGTGAAAAGACAGTCCCTAACCCAGTGAGACTCTCAGTACAGTGATCCTCACTCCTCGCTGTCTGCAGTGAGGGTCAGATGAGCACTGGATGGGAGGGGGTTCGGGGGGAGGTGTTGGGAATGGAGGTGCCTTTCTTCCAGCGAGCTGCAGGTTTAACACAGGGCCAGGCGTAGAACGCTGCAAGTCCCAGAAAGACACCCGGTTTATTTTTCCTCCGTTTCGATTCTGGAGTATTAAGGAAGAGCCCTGGGAGGAGGGCTTTTATTTAAACCTGGTACTATCCCTGTCCCAGGTGTGCTTGGTGGGAGTCGGTGTGAGGGGAGTTTTATTGTTAGTCGAAGTGAGCTGAGGGACTTCCTCTGGATTTTAACCCATTGTTGTCCCTGTCTCAACAAGGCCTCACACCTAAACAGCATCGTCTGAGCTGAAGGTATCACCTCTGGTGTACACTGTTAAAACCTTCAGTTATCTCGGAGCAGTGAGTTGAAAGAAATTCTGGGATTTGCATGTTAATCAATCAAAACCTGCATCTCCTTTCGAACTGATTAAAGATTTAACAGGAGGGAGATAGCTAGCCATTTTTGGTTTATTCAATATATTTGCATCAATTATTAAGACCCTTTGATCTTTTACTTATAAATTCTGTGCTTTGATGCCTCTCTCACTACACTTGATGAAGGGGCAACGCTCCGAAAGCTCGTGCTTTCAAATAAACCTGTTGGACTATAACCTGGTGTCGTATGATTGTTGACCTTGTCCAACCTCAGTCCAACACCAGCATCGTTTGAGAACATGGGGCTTCTCAATGGTTCCTGTGGCAGATATTTACTCAGCATTTCCTGTGTTAATGCAGGTTGGAAATGTGGGACAAGCAAATTACACAGCATCTAAAGCTGGAGTGGTCGCCCTGACAAAGACCAGTGCAAAAGAACTGGCCAGGTATTTTACGCTGTCTCTGTGTGTGTGTGCGTGTCTGTGTCTGTGTCTGTCTGTGTGTTACTGGCTGAGAATTCATGTGTGTGTGTGTGTGTGTGTGTGTGTGTGTGTGTGTGTGCGCGCGCGCGCGCGCTTGTGTGTTTAGATCTGAGCACTTTGCTGCCAGGGAAGGTGCTGGTTACTGTTTGAGAAATAATATTGTGCAATTATGTGTTACCACCTGAACATTGTACAATGAGACATTCTATCCATGTGTGTTACTGTCTGATACTGTACGGTGTGACATTCTGTCTGTGTG
>NC_063366.1:8229398-8232557 GCF_021869965.1 Rhincodon typus
ATACTGTACAGTGTGACATTCTGTCTGTGTGTGTTACTGTCTGAATACCGTACAGTGTGACATTCTGTCTGTGTGTGTTACTGTCTGAATATCGTACAGTGTGACATTCTGTCTGTGTGTGTTACTGTCTGGATATCGTACAGTGTGACATTCCGTCCATGTGTGTTACTGTCTGAATACTGTACAGTGTGACATTCTGTCCATGTGTGTTACTGTCTGAATACTGGACAGTGTGACATTCTGTCTGTGTGTGTTACTGTCTGATACTGTGTGTATCTAGACAGTGGTGTCAGTTACCATAGTTGCCTAGACGGCTGGATTGCAATGCAGAGTGATGGTGACAGCAAGGGTTCATTTCCTGCACTGGCTGAGTTTACCATGAAGGACTCTGCTTCTCAACTTCTTCCCTAACGTGAGGCATGGTGACCTTCAGTTAAGCTATCACCAGCTGTCTGTCTCAAATGAGAGCAGTTCTGTGCTGTATATGACAATGGCCCCTTTATGTTTCCTGTCTGGGCATTGTTGCAAAGAGTAAAGTACACGTCGATTGGGAGGCAGGAAGTTAGAATTTGGTGTTTATAAAGTGCAAGGAGGGAAAGCATTGCACGGTCCCTTTAAAAGATGATTTTCTTTTGTGCTTAGAGATTTAACATGGATATCTGTGAGCAGCAGCTTGAAAGTTTGCAAGTACAGAGAGAGCACCCGAATTGAAACATTTGTATTGTAAGGTCATATAGGTAACGGGCCAAGCAGCAGCTTTTACCAAGACATCAGGCTTTTGAATTTAGCCAATCAATTTGAACCAAGCACTTAGCTACCAACAACCAATTAAATTTAAATCTGATGGTTTTGACAAATCGGACAAATCCTATTGTAAGAAATATTGAAATGTCATCAAGGGTATAAAAGAAGGGGGCAGTTGGACAAGGGCAGAGGCTAGCTGCCATCTGCCAGAGCTAACAGCCCTCAGCTCTTGAGAGAGAATCGCTGGCTCTCACAGTCTCCTCTATGTCTTAGAGAAAACACCATCGAAATAACAATGGTACCCACGGCATGACTAGTTAATATTCCTGACAGAAGAGTCGACACAGAAGGCACAGAACATTCTGGAAGACACGTAACCTGGCTGTAATTTCAAGAGACTAAATTCTTTTTATATATATGCGGAACTTGTATTTATTGGAACAGCGTACCATTAGAATCTTGCTTTATGCGGGAATAGTTAGTAGTTGAAAGGGATTTATTTAGTTTGTTAATAATTTAATTAATTTGTCCACTGTTAGATAAATAAACTGTTACTGTTGATTTTAAAGTGAGTGTCAGGGATTTATTCCTATTTAACCACGAGAAAAAAAGGTGACACCACTTTTCACACTCCTTTTACAGATTATAGGGTGAGGTGCTCCTGTTTGGGTGTTTTGGTTTTAGTCCTCAGAGGGGCACAACTTCCACTTTCTAACAGCATCGTACAGTAATTAAATCATCTATAGTATTGTTTATATTTTGTACTGAGCAACTCAGGTGATATTTATATCTGGTAATATTTATGTAGTTGTGGACATGTACCAACATTCAATTCTGCCCAGTGATTATGGGAGAGGCTAAGTGCAAGATTTTGAATAGGTCACTTCAAGACAGGTTGGGACTCTCTGAAGTTCCAGGAGTTCGAAGTGGGAGCTGGGGGATAAAAGACGGGGGTGGATTCCATGCCGGAGTGCTGCAGTTAGCTGTACTGCTGGGAAGGTAGGTGAACTGCACAGTTTATATCGGGGTCTCAGTGAGCAGTCGAGAGCAGTCGGGTGGCTCTCTGCTGTCAGGACTCAAGAAGCTGTTCTCGGCAATAGTAGCTCACTGCGTGTATGTTCAAAGTAGTTCTGGGAGCTGCTGGGTTGGGAGCCTGAGAGACAGTGAGATTTGAAAAGCTGACAAGCAGCTTTTGCGTGATGTAACTGATTAAGATTGGAGCTCAGGTAGAGGGTGAAAAACGGGGGTCGGACTGGCTTGGTGAAGCTAGCTGTCTGAGAGTTTGAACAGGCTGCGGCTATTTTCACTGGAGCATGGGAGGCTGAGGGGTGACCTTATAGAGGTTTATAAAATCATGAGGGGCTGGATAGATGAATAGCCAATGTCTTTTTCCCCAGGGTAGGCCAGTCCAAAACTAGAGGGCATGGGTTCAAGGTGGGAGGAGAAAGATTTAAAAGGACCCTGAGGGGCAACTTTTTCACGCAGAGGGTGGTGTCTGTATGGAATGAGCTGCCAGAGGAAGTGGTGGAGGTTGGTACAATTACAACATTTAAAAGCCATCTGGATGGGTACATGAATAGGAAGGGTTTAGAGGGATATGGACCAAATGCTGGTAAATGGGACTAGATCAGCATGGACAAGTTGGACCAAAGGGTCTGTTTCCGTGCTATACATCTCTGACTCGAGGTATACTGTTTGATCACAGTCTAATATCCGTTTTAGGTGATAATTTTAGGTGCTAGTGATAAGTTGTACATTGTAAGGAACATATATTTTCCCTTTTGGACTATAAAGTGGAAAATGGAATTTGAACACATACAGCTAAAAGCAGCAGGGCAATGTTTGCAACTTGAGGATCAGATGGGATTATGTGGCATACAATTCAGCTACACAAGATTGTTAATTTTTGGAGCCTTGACATGAATACACTGTCAGACAGAGTGACATCTGAGTTAAGGAAATGCTGCCTGACAACAGCCTTTAGCTTGGTCCAGCTGTAGTTTTACAAAGACCGAAGGAATAGTGGTCCAGAATTCTGATACAGGCGACAGTTAAGGATGTTCGTAGTTCTATGCTAAGGTGGAGTGAGATTTGGAGGGGAAATTGGAAGTGATGGGTTCCCATGTCTCTGTTCCGTTTTTTGTACTTCAGGTTCGGAATCAGATGCAACACCATTCTCCCAGGATTTATTGATACCCCCATGGCAGGGAAAGTCCCTGAGAAGGTACTGGACAAGGTAAGAACATGTGGTGGAAATAGCAAGGGTTGCAATTCCTCACTTAGATGCATCATTCCTTTCTCCTGTATTCTTATTGCACACTGTTCCATAAACCCTTGGACAGTACACTGTCCCACACACACACCGGGAACAGTACACCGTCCCACACACACACCGGGAACAGTACACCGTCCCAC
>NC_063366.1:8232567-8233051 GCF_021869965.1 Rhincodon typus
CCGTCCCACACACACACCGGGAACAGTACACCGTCCCACACACACACACCGGGACAGCACACCATCCCACACACACACTGGGACGGTGTGCTGTCCCACACACACACCGGGAACAGTACGCTGTCCCACACACACACACCGGGACAGTACACCATCCCACACACACACTGGGAACAGTACATTGTACCACACACACACCGGGAACAGTACACTGTCCCACACACACACCGGGAATAGTACACCATCCCACACACACACCGAGACAGTACACCTTGATGAGCCTGCTGGAACATCATACCCGAGAAGCAGCAAGTGCTCAGTATGCCTCAGTGTTGAGTCTCGCTGGGGCAGATTGCAGAGGGTGGAGCCGATAAGAGAGGCCAGTGACCTCTGAACTGTACTGCCCACAGGTTCAGCTGTGGGCAGGCTATAAGAGGGTGTGTGCGCGCGCGTGTGTGTGTATGCTCTGTGTGTGTGTGTGCAT
>NC_063366.1:8233061-8233648 GCF_021869965.1 Rhincodon typus
GTATGTGTATGCTCTGTGTCTGTGTGTGTGTGTATATGCTGTGTGTGTGTGTGCGTGTGTGCGTGTATGCTCTGTGTGTGCTCTGTGTGTGTGTGTGTGTGTGTGCATGCTGTGTGTGTGTATATACGCTGTGTATGTGTGTGTGTGTATACTCTCTGTGTGTGTATGCTGTCTGTGTGTGTGTGTATGCTCTGTGTGTCTATGCTGTGTGTGCACGTGTGTGTGTGTATGTATGCTCTGTATGTGTGTGTGTGTGCATGCTCTGTGTATATGCATGTGCGTGTATGTGTGTGCGTGTGAGAGAGAGACTGAGTGTATGTGTATCTGTGAGTGTGTGTGCTCTCTGCTCTGTGTGTCCTCTGCGTGTGTGTCCGTGTGTGCTATCTACTGTGTGTGTGAGTTTGCATCTGTTGTGTGTGTGTGTGCATGCAGTCTGTGCCTGTGTGTGTATGTCTGTGCTGACTGTGTTCGTGTGTGTGTGTATGTTTGTGTGTGTGCTGACTGTGTCTGTGTGTGCGCGTGCCTGTTGGCTGTGTGTTTGTGTCTGTGTGTGTGCGCGCCCACACGCTGACTGTGTCTGTGTGTGT
>NC_063366.1:8233658-8251145 GCF_021869965.1 Rhincodon typus
GTGTGTGTCTGTATGTGTGTGTGCCCACACGCTGACTGTGTCTGTGTCTGTGTGTGTCTGTGTATGTGCCCACACGCTGTCTGTGTCTGTGTGTGTCTGTATGTGTGTGTTCCCACACGCTGTCTGTGTCTGTGTCTGTGTGTGTCTGTGTATGTGCCCACACGCTGACTGTGTCTGTGTCTGTGTGTGTGCCCACACGCTGACTGTGTCTGTGTGTATTGTCTGTGTCTGTGTGTGTGTGTGTGTGTGTCTGTCTGTGTGTACTGTCTGTGTGTGCGCGCGCTCATCTGTTGTGTGTGTGCCTGTGCTGTCTGTGTGTGTGGATTACTGACGGAATATGCTTTGCTTCTCTCCATTTGCCAGGTTCTGCAGTTGGTTCCAATGGGCCGCCTGGGAGACCCGACTGGTGAGTGAGACCCTTCTCAGTCCCTGATATTGTTGTGTGCGGCAGATGTAGGGGAGGGAAGGCTGACCACCCGTCTTGGATACTGAGGGTCTCAACTCAATCCTTCAATCCCTCTGTGCCCGTGTCCATCCCCGTATCTGTGACAGCCACCATCCTACAGAGATCCTTACCCGGTGCCCCTGCAGTTCGGCCCTGGCACATGTTCCCAGCATGTTTCTGTGTATTCGTGTAATTGGAGCGTACGCTGTGGGGCTGCTTCCTCACATTCCCTAGCTTGCTGTCCTGTGTGTGTGTGTGTGTGTGTGTGTGTGGCGGGGGAGTGTGTGTGTGTGTGTGTGAGAGTGTGTGTGTGTGTATGTGAGAGTGTGTGTGTATGTATGTGTGTATGTGAGAGAGTGTGTGTGTGTATGTGTGAGTGTGTGTGTGTGTGTGAGTGTATATGTGTGTGTGCGTCTGTGTGTGTGTATGTGTGTGTATGTGAGTGTGTGTTTTCTCCTTGGAGTCGGAACTGGCTTGTTGACGCTCCTGTGCGGCGCCTTGGGGAGTTTTACCGGTTTGATGGGAGCTACATAAATGCAGACCGTTGTTGATGCCGTCGACCTAGTGGAGCGCAGAAGGGAGCTGTTTGGCCCATCTTGGCCGTGCCCACCCGGAAGGCACACGGATGCCCTCTCGAATCCCACAGTCCTGCCCATGGCCTATAGTCCTGCAGCCTGTATGGTGCAGGTAAGGTGCCGTGGTTATTGATCATACCTGCTGCCCCGGGGAGCGATGTGCAAGCGTGTTCTGTGTTTCCCTCCCCCCAACCCCACTGAATATTTGAAGGCAGATTTCCATTTACTCAGTGCTGGCCTATCCACTGTATGGCCCAGTGGGTTGGGCTGAGGGGTGTGTGTGGTGTAGACACTGCCCTGTCTTTCTTCTCTGTGTAACCTCCGTAAAAGTAAGCGACAGACATTTGAGATGTCCAACAGCCGTGAAGAGTGTGCGCTAAATGCAGGTCGTCTCTTCTGCGCGGTGCCTGTTCATACAGCTGCTGTTGTAATTACACACAGTACAGTCGGTGTTCAGGGAGTGTTGGGGGGTGGAGGTGCTGCTTGACCTTACGCTGGTCTCTGACCGTCTGTGTCTCTCTGCAGAGGTGGCCAGTGTCTGTACCTTCTTGGCATCTGACGAGAGCAGCTACATCACTGGAGCCAGCCTGGAGGTGACAGGTGAGAGACTCAGCCTGGGTCCTGGCCCGCACCACCAAGAGCTTCTGGTCGGAACCGTAGTCGTACAGCATGCAAACAGGCCCTTCTGCCCAACTCACCCATGCTGACCTAGTCCCATTTGCCAGCATTTTGCCCCATATCCCTCTGAACCCTTCCTATTCATGTCCCCATCCAGATGCCTTTTAAATGTTGCACAAAAACAAAGTTGCTGGAAAAGCTCAGCAGGTCTGGCAGCATCTGTGGAGGAGAAAACAGAGTTAACGTTTCAGGCCCAGTGACCCTTCCTCAGAACTGATGGTGGCTGGGAAAATGTCAGTTTATATGCAGAAAATAGGAAGGTGGATGGGGTAGGGAGTAAACGATAGGATAGAGCCCAAAGAGAGAGAAAGACAGTTGGACAGACAAAGGAGTTGCTAATGATCAGGCTCGGAGGGTGAACAGTTGTTAATGGGACCTGTTAGTGACTAACAACAGGGGCTGTGTAGTGGCAGGCTATGTGGTAACAAGGCCTGGTGTGTGGGGTAGGGGGCTGGTACATGGGAGAGCTTAGGCCCTAAAATTATTGAACTCAATATTGAGTCCGGAGGGCTGTAGGGTCCCCAAGCGGAAAATGAAGTGTTGTTCCTCCAGCTTGCGTTGGGTTTCACTGGAACACTGCAGCAAGCCGGAGACAGAGATGTTGGCCAGGGAGCAGGGTGCCGTACTCCTCCCCACAGCCCTACGGCATCTTCCCTGTAACCGGCGAAGGTGCAACACCTGCCCATTTACTTCCTCCCTTCCCACTATCCAAGGGCCCAAACATACCTTCCAGGTGAAACAACACTTCACCTGCACTTCCCAGAATCTAGTCTACTGCATTCACTGCTCACAATGTGGTCTCCTCTACACTGGGGAAATGAAGCATAGACTTGGCGATCACTTCGCAGAACATCTACTCACAAAAAAGACCCTGAACTACCTGTTGCCTGCCACTTCAACGCACCACCCTGTTCCCTGGCCAATATCTCTGTCTCTGGCTTGCTACAGTGTTCCAGTGACGCCCAACGCAAGCTGGAGGAACAACACCTCATTTTCCGCTTGGGGACCCTACAGCCCTCTGGACTCAACATTGAGTTCAATAATTTTAGGGCCTAAACTCTCCCATGTCCCAGCCCCCCCACCCCACACACCAGGCCTTGTTACCACATAGCCTGCCACTACACACCCCCTGTTGTTAGTCACTAACAGTCCGCATTAACAACTACTCACCCTCCGAGCCTGATCATTAGCAACTCCTTTGTCTGTCCAACTGTCTTTCTCTCTCTTTGGGCTCTATCCTATCGTTTACTCCCTACCCCATCCACCTTCCTATTTTCTGCATATAAACTGACATTTTCCCAGCCACCATCAGATCTGAGGAAGTGTCACCGGACCCAAAACGTTAACTCTGTTTTCTCCTCCACAGATGCTGCCAGACCTGCTGAGCTTTTCCAGCAACTTTGTTTTTGTACAACATTTAAAAGGCATCTGGATGGGGACGTGAATAGGAAGGGTTCAGAGGGATATGGGGCAAAATGCTGGCAAATGGGATTTACAGCATCCGCAGTTCTTTTGGTTTTTAAATGTTGTAATTGTACCAGCCTCCACCTCTTCCTCAGACAGCTCATTCCATACACGCACCACCCTCTGTGTGAAAATGTTATCCCTCAGTTCCCTTTTAAATCTTTCCTCTCTCACCTAAACCTATGCCCTCTAGTTTTGGACTCCCTAGGGATAAGACCTTGGCTATTCACTCTCTATACCTCTCGTGATTTTGTAAACCTCTGTAAGGTCACCCCTCAGCCTCCTACACTGCAGGGGAAAAAGTCCCCAGCCTCTCTGTATAATTCAAATCCTCCAGCCTCGGTAACATCCTTGTAAATCTTTTCTTGCACCCTTTCCAGTTTTAGTAACATCCCTTCTATAGCAGGGGGATTGTACACAGTACTCAAAATGTGGCCTTACCAATGTCAGCTGTAACCTGACACCCCCAACCCCTGTACTCAAATCTCAAACTCACTCATGTGCCTCATGGCTGGGCCTTTACAGCTCTCTACAGGAGCTGCAGCAGTGCTGTAACTGCTTTGACACTGGCTCTCCTTCCTCTGAAGGGACCCATCTCAGCAAAAGTGACCATTCCTACAGGGGAATCTAAGCACCCAAGCGTCCATTGGCAGCTCTCCACTGGACCAACACCCAACAGACCCAAACAGCGAACAGTATCGGTCAGTGCATTGGGTACAGGAGTTGGGACATCATGTTGCGGCTGTACAGGACATTGGTCAGAGATAGTAGGAACTGCAGATGCTGGAGAATCTGAGATAACAAGGTGTAGAGCTGGGTGAACACAGCAGGCTCCTCTGATGCTGCTTGGCCTGCTGTGTTCATCCAGCTCTACACCTTGTTATCTCAGGACATTGGTCAGGCCACTTTATGAATGCTGCATGCAATTCTGGTCTCCCCGTACAGGAATGATATTGTTAAACGTGAAAGGGTTCAGAAAAGATTGACAAAGATGTTGCCGGGGTTGGAGGGTTTGAGCTATAGGGAGACACTGAACGGGCTGGGGCTATTTTCCCTGCAGCATTGGAGGCTGAGGGGTGACCTTATTGAGGTTGATAAAGTCATGAGGGGTATGGATAGGGGTAAATAGTCAAGGTCTTTTCCCCAGGTTAGGGGAGTCCAAAACTAGAGGGGCATAGGTTTAAGGTGAGAGAGGAAAGATTTAAAAGGGACCTGAGGGACAACTTCTTCACACAGAGGGTGGTGTGTGTATGGAATGAGCTGCCAGAGGAAGAGGTGGAGGCTGGTACAATTACAGCATTTAAAATGCATCTGGATGGGCACATGAATAGGAAGGGTTTAAGAGGGATATGGGCCAAATGCTGGCAAATGGGACTAGACTAATTTAGGATATCTGGCCAGCATGGACGATTTGGACCGTAGGGTCTGTTTCCGTGCTGTATAACTCTATGGCACTGTGACTATCTGTGTACTGTCCCATCGGCCACCTACAGGTTGTCAGAGTGTGAGTTATATCCTTATCCTGTTTTTAATGAGGGTTGGTTTGTAAATGGCGCGAATCCAGACTTTTGATGAAAGTGGCACTTGTAATGTGGAGAAAGGCAGAGACAGAATTTCAGTGCCGCAGACTGGGCGGTATAGAGAATGTACCCATTGACATAAAACAGAGTGAGGCAGCATTGAGCTTTAAGGTTTCCAGATGTTTGTAGGTGACAGACAGCTGAGGCAGTCTGTAACCACAACCCACCAGGTACATGGAGAGTGATTTCCGATCCAGTGCAGGCTGGTGCTTACCGCAGCAAGAATTGCTGGAGAAATTCAGCAGGTCTGGCAGCATCTGTGGAGGGAAAGCAGGGTCCAGTGACCCTTGGTCAGAACTGGCAGTGGCTGGAGAAAGGTTGTATAAATGCTGAAGGGAATCGCGCAGAAACTCCAGGGCGGCACGGTGGTTAGCACTGCTGCCTCACAGCGCCAGGGACCCGGGTTCGATTCCACCCTCGGGCAACTGTCTGTGCAGAGTTTGCACGTTCTCCCCATGTCTGCGTGGGTTTCCTCCCACAATCCAAAGACGTGCAGGTTAGGGTGGGTTGGCCATGTCCCATAGTGTTCAGGGATGTGCAGGCTGGGTGGGTTGGCAATGGGGGATGCAGGGTTACAGGGATAGGGTGGGGTTGCTCTTTGGAGGGTCGGTTTTGGACTCAATGGGCTGAATGGCCTGCTTCCCCACTGTAGGGGATTCTGTGAATAATTGTGACCTGTTCAGTGTGTAATTCTCTGAGAGTTAGGCACTTTGCTTGGTTTGTGAGAATACCAGTGGTGCCTGCGTCCTTTTCTTTTAATTCATCCTTTGCTGGGGGACGTGGCTGTCTCTGGTTGGCCAACCTCTCGCTGCCCATCCCTGAGAGACCCAGGGCTGAGTGGCTTGCACGGCAGAGGGGCAGTTGTGAGCCAATGACATTGCCGTCAGACCCGAGTCACATGTAGGCCAGGCCCAGGTAAGGGCAGATTTTCCTCCCGAAAGAGCGTTGGTGAACCAGATGGGCTTTGATAACAATAGTTTCATTATTATGGTCGTCTGATATTCTGTCAAACTGCAGATAGGACCCCGTAGGGATGTCCTGCAAAACTCCAACTAGGACCTCATAGGGATGTGTAATATTCTACAATACCCCACAAGGGGCAGTGGGGATTCGTGATAACGTCCTGTAAGAATTGTCACATTATTCCTGAGAAAGTGGGAGAGGGGTAATCATGTGTCCGTTGTGTTTAATGGGCTGTTCAATAAGATCATGGCTGATCTGAACGTTGCTTTAATTCCATTTCGCCCCCAGACCCCACTCCACCATCACAACAACGTTACCAATGACCCTCGTTTTAGGGTCGGCCGATTCTCAAAACAGCAAAACCAGGATGCAGCTGTAGTCTCCCTGTTATCAGGAGGATATTACTAAGCTGGAGAGGGTTCCAGAAGAAGTTTACCAGGATGTTGCTGGGAAATGGAGGGTTTGAGTTCTAAAGAGAGGCTGGATAATCTGGGACATTTTTCTCCTGGAGTGTAGGAGGTTGAGGGGTGACCTTATCGAGGTTTATAAAATCATGAGGGGTATAGATAAGGTGAGTGGCAGGTGTCTTTTCCCTAGGGTGGGGTGTTTCAAGATTAGAGGGCATATTTTCAAAGTGAGGGGAGGAAAGATGTAAAAAAAGACATGAGGGGCAATTTTCTTTTTACACAGAGAGTGTGTGGAATGAACCTCTTGAGGAAGTGGTGGATGCAGGTACAGTTACAATGTTTAAAAGACATTTAGATAAACACACGAATAAGAAACATTTGGAGGGATATGGGCTAGGAGCAGGCAGGTGGGACCAGTCTAGTTTGGGATAATGGCCAGCAAGGACTGGTTGGACCGAAGGGTCTGTTTCCATGCTGTATGATTGTGGCAGAAATTGAAAAGCCTTTCTCTCGGTTTTTGGAACTGTCTTCCCTCGCAAGCAGAGTCTCATTGAATATTTTCAAAGTGGGGATGGGTGGATAGATTCTTGACTAACAAGGGAGTCAAAGGTTATCGGGGGGCTGGGGGTGCAGGGTAAGTGGGAAAGTGGAGTTGAGGCCATAATCAGTCAGCCATGATCTTATTGAAAGGCAGAATAGGCTCGAGGGGCCAAATGGCCTGCTTCCAACTAGTTTGTAACAATCGTTCGCTCAGTATCTGCTGAACTGTCCCTCACCTCGGTCTCACTTGAAGGATTTTATAACAAGACGTGTTTGCAGAGAGGCTCGCAGTGGCACTGTTATTGTAACACTGAATGCAGGCAAAGACGCGGAGGTGAAAAGTTTGAAGCGTGTGAGGGATGCGAAGTCACTGGAGCTGATCTGCCTGTTGATCCAACCTCGCAGAGAGCTCCTTCACATAGATATGTCACCCTGACAGGCAGAAACTGTAAAGATAGACCACTCAGTAAGAGCAGCGATATCATGTGGCTGCCTGTGCTCGGATTCAGTGTGACCAAGTGAAACTTGTGTGTGCTGTGTCATGTCAGGTTCAAACCATTCAACAACTGAAAGTTGCCATTGTTGCTGCATTCAATAAGTTCACTAAGTTCAATAAGTTCTGCCTCTTGGCTGCAATTTTTAACCACTTATTGTCTTTTAGCAACGAGGTTCAAATCTGTCTTTGCCAAATTGAACAGCAGTGACTTCCTGTGTCTGAGCTATTTTTAGCTCATTTATATGGTAGAAGCCTGTATTATTAACTTCCTTCAGTTGAGATGTTAACATTTCATTGACTGTGTGTGCCCTTGACCAGGAACCTCCAGGCCAGCTATTTCCACCCTGTGTGGATATTGCTGCTGTTTGTAGCCACTATTGCCAGGCTGTTATGGTAAGTTAAAGTCACTATTGTTTCTAGTGGAACTGCACCTCAGATGAGGGGAGAGGTTGAGTAGGAGAGCCTTTCATGGTAACCTCAGCTGGTGCAGGAACTGAACCCATGCTTTTGGTGTCACTCTGCATCGGAGACCAGCCATCCTGAGCTAACTGATCATGGCTGATCAACGGGCTCGGTACCCTAATCCTGTCCTCGCGCTCCCACCCCACACACAATATCCCTTCAGCTGCAAGAGCTATACCTTCTTCCCTCTTGAAAACACCATATTTTGGCCTCAACCACTTTCTGTGGCAGCGAATTCCACAGGCTCCCCAGTCTCCGGTTGAGAAATTACTCATCTCAGTTCTGAAAGGTTTAGCCCTTATCCTTAAACTGCGAGCCCTGGTTCTGGACTCCCCCTACCATCCTTCCTGTCTGGTCCTGTTGGAATTTTCTAGGTTTCTTGAGATTAACCCCCCACTCGTTCTTCTAAACTCCAGTGCATAGAATCCTAACCATCTCAATCCCTCCTCAAACGTCAGTCCTGCCATCCCAGGAATCAACCTGGTGAACCTTTGCTGCACCCCATAGCAAGAACATCCTTCCTCAGATAAGGAGACCAAAACTGCACCAATGCCCTGTATAATTGCAGCAAGACATCCCTGCTCCTGTACTTGAATCCTCTTGCTATGAAGGCCAGTATACAGTTTGCTTTTATTGCATGCCTACTTTCAGCAACTGTTGCATCCAGGTCTCATTGAGCATTCTCCTCTCTCAATTTACAGCCGTTCAAATAATAATCTGCCTCCTTACTTTTGCTACCAAAGTGGATAACTTCATATTATTCAATATGCTGCGTCTGCCATGCATTTACCCCCTCACCCAGCCTGCCCAAATCACACTGCAACATCTCTGCATCCTCCTCACAGCTTGCCCTCCCCACCCAGCTTTGTGTCATCTTCAAATTTTGAGATATTACATTTAGTTTTCTCCTCTAAGTCATTAACTATATTGTGAATAGCTGGGGTCACAGTACCTATCCCAGCGGTACCCCACAAGTCACTTATGCATTCAGAAAAATACCTATTTACTTCTACTGTTTGTTTCCTGTCTGTTATCCTGTTTTCTATCTATAAAACCATATGATATAGGAGAAGAATTAGGCCATTTGGCCCATCAAGTCTGCTCCACCATTAAATCATGCTTGATATGTTTCTCAGCCCCATTCTCCTGCCTTCTCCCCATACCTCTTGATCCCCTGACTAATTAAGAACCTATCTAGCTTGTCTTAAAGACACTCAATGACTTGGCCCCCACAGCCCTCAGCAGCAATGCATTCCATAGATTCGCCACCCTCGTGCTGAAGAAATTCCTCCTCATAAAAACCGAAAGAACTGCGGATGCTTTAAATCAGCAACTAAAACAGAAATTGCTGGAAAAGCTCAGCAGGTTGGCGGCATCTGTGAAGAGAAGTCAGAGTTAACGTTTTGGGTCCGGTGACCCTTTCTTAGAACTGATGGTAGTTAGGAAAATGTCAGTTTATATGCAGAAGATATGGTGGGGGGAGGGTGTAAGGAGTAAGCGATAGGTAGTAAACAAGCCCAAAGACTGAGAGAACAATTGGACAGACAAGGGAATGGATAATGATCTGGCTAAGAGGGTGATTAGCTGTTAATGGAGACTGTTAGTGGTTAACAATGAGTTGTGTATAATAGCAGACTGTGTGATAGCAAGGCCTGGTGTGTGGGGTAGGGGGCTGGGACATGGGAGAGTTCAGGCCCCAAAATTATTGAATTCGATATTGAATCCGGAGGATCCTCAAGTGGAAAATGAGGCGTTGTTCTTCCAGCTTGCGCTGAGCTTCACCAGAACACTGCAGCAAGCCAGAGACAGAGATGTTGACCAGGGAACAGGGTGTTGTGTTGAGGTCGCAGGCAACTGGAAGCTCAGGGTCTTTTTTGCGAGCAGAATTTATGTGTTAGAACATAGAACGTAGAACAGTACAGCACAGTACAGGCCCTTCGGCCCACAATGTTGTGCCGAACTTTTACCCTAATCCTCATGTCTATCTAACCTCCAACCCTACCTTATACTATCATCCATATGCCTATCTAATAGCCGCTTAAATGCCCCTAATGAGGCCGACTCCACTACCCTCTCCGGCAACGCATTCCACGCCCCTACCACTCTCTGAGTCAAGAACCTAGCTCTGACGTCTGTCCTATATCTACCTCCACTCACTTTAAAACTATGCCGCCTCGTAATAGCTACCTCCACCCTAGGAAAAAGTCTCTGGCTGTCCACTCTATCTATACCTCTGATCATTTTGTACACCTCTATCAAGTCACCTCTCATCCTTCGTCATTCTAAAGAGAAAAGCCCTAGCTCTCTCAACCTTTCCTCGTAAGACCTTCCCTCCATTCCAGGCAACATCCTGGTAAATTTCCTCTGCACCTTTTCCAACGCTTCCACATCTTTCCTGTAATGAGGCGACCAGAACTGGACACAATACTCCAGATGTGGCCGAACCAGGCTTTTGTATAACTGGAACATAACTTCACGGCTCTTGAACTCGATCCCTCTATTAATGAAAGCTAACACACCATACGCCTTCTTAATAACTCTATCCACCTGGGTGGCAGCTTTCAGGGAACTGTGGACATGAACCCCGAGATCCCTCTGCTCCTCCACACTGCCAAGAATCTTTCCGATAACCCTGTATTCTGCTTTCAAGTTTGTCCTTCCAAAATGAATCACCTCAAACTTTTCAGGGTTAAACTCCATCTGCCACTTCTCAGCCCAGCTCTGCATCCTATCAATGTCTCTTTGTAACTTAGAACAGCCCTCCGCACTGTCCACAATGCGACCCACCTTCGTATCGTCCGCGAACTTACTAATCCACCCCTCCACTCCTACATCCAAATCATTTACATCTGTGAAGCGGTCATCCAGTGTACATTGAGAGACCACATTGTGAGCAACAAATGCAGTAAACTAGATTGTGGCAAGTGCAGGTACAAAGAACAAAGAGAACAAAGAAAATTACAGCACAGGAACAGGCCCTTCGGCCCTCCAAGCCTGCACTGACATGCTGCCCGTCACAACTAAAACCCCTTACCCTTCTGGGGACCATATCCCTCTATTCCCATCCTATTCATGTATTTGTCAAGACGCCCTTTAAAAGTCACTATAGTATCTGCTTCCACTACCTCCCCCAGCAGCAATTTCCAGGCACCCATCACCCTCTGTATAAAAAATTTGCCTCGTACATCACCTTTAAACCTTTCCCCTCGCACCTTAAACCCATGGCCCCTGGTAACTGACTCTTCCACCCTGGGAAAAAGCTTCTGACTGTCCACTCTGTCCATGCCCTTCATTATCTTGTAGACCTCTATCAGGTCACCCCTCAACTTCCATCGTTCCAGTGAGAACAACCCAAGTTTCTCCAACCTCTCGTCACAGCTAATGCCCTCCATACCAGGCAACATCCTGGTAAATCTTTTCTGTGCCCAAAGCCACCACATCCTTCTGGTAATGTGGTGACCAGAATTGAACACAGTATTCCAAATGTGGCCTAAGGTTCTATAAAGCTGCAACATTACCTGCCAATTTTTAACCTCAATGCTCTGGCTGATGAAGGCAGAGTGCAGTATGTTTGGGCCCTTGGATAGTGGGGAGGGACGATGTAAATGGGCAGGTGTTGCACCTTCACCGGTTACAGGGAAAGGTGCCGTAGGGCTGTGGGGAGGTGATGGGGGTGAAGGAAGTTTGGACCAGGGTGTCCCAGAGGGAACAGTCCCTGCGGAAGGTGGACAAGAGAGGAGAGGGGAAGGGAATATGTGTCCGGGGGTGGCAGAAATGGTGTCTGTTGATATTGTGGATATGGATGTTGGTGGGATGGTAGGTAAGGACAAGGGGAACCCTATCGCTGTTGCGGAGGGTGGGGGTGTGAAGAGAGGGGGTGAGGGCGGAAGTGCAGGAGATTGGTCGGGACCGGTTCTGAATCCTGTCGACAACAGTGCTGGGGAATCCTTGGTTGAGGAAGAAGGAGGCTCCCTTGTCGAAGTTGGCTTCATCTGAACATATGTGATGGAGATGGAGGAATTGGGAGAATGGAATAGAAGTCTTTGCAGGAAACAGGGTGTGAGAATGTATTGTCCAGGTAGCTGCGGAAGTCCTCATCTCAGTTCTAAAGGGTCATCCCTTCAAACTGAGGCTGCGCCCTCCTGTCCTGATCTCTCCTACTGGTGGAAACATCTTCTCAATGTCTACTCCAACCAGGCCTCTCTGTATCCTGTAAGTCTTAATGAAATCCCCCCTAATCCTTCTGAACTTCATTGAGTACAGACTCAGAGTCCTCAACCATTCCTCATTTGACCAGCCCTTCTCCAGGATCATTCTTATAAACCTCCTCCAATGCCAGCCCATCCTTCCTTCAATACAGGGCTCAAACATGTTCAGAATATTCCAAATGTGGTCTGCCCAGAATGCTATACAGCCTCAGAAGTACAACTCCGCACTTGTATTCTCACCATATTTCAGGACTCCCTTAAGGTTAACAGGCATGTTCAGTTGGCTGTTAGTCCCTTATGCTTCAGATTTTTGTACCTTTGCATTTCAGATTTCAGAAGCTTTCCCCGTTTAGAAAATAGTTTATGCCTCTATTCTTTCTATCAATGTGCATAACCTCACACTTTCCTACATTGTATTCCATCTGACATTTCTTTGCTTATTCTCTAGCCTGTCCAGGTCCTTCTGCAGCCTCCCTGCTTCCTCAACACTACCTGAACTTCCACCTGTCTTTGTGTCATCTGCAAACTTAGCAACAATGCCCTCAGTTCCTTTGTCCAGATCATTAATGTATAACATGATTAGTTGTGGTCCCAACACAGACTCTGCTGAATACCACTGGCTACCATCCTGAAAAAAACCCTTTTGTCTTCACCCTCTGCTTTCTACCAGCCAGCCAATCCTCTATCCATGCCAGTACTTTGTCCCTAACACCATAGGCTCCTATCTCATTTAGCATCCTCCTGAGTGGCATCTGGTCAGAGGCCTTCTGGAAGTCCAAATAAATCACCTCCACTGGCTCTCCTTTGTCTAACCTGTTTGTTACCTCCTCAAAGAATCCTAACAGATTTGTCAGGCATGACCTCCCCTTGATGAAGCTGTGCTGACTCTGCTCTATTTTACCATGTACTTCCAAGTGCTATGCAATGTCATCCTCGATAATGGACTCTAAAATCTTATCAACGATCGAGGTCAGGCTGACCAGCCTATAGTTTCCTGTCTTCTGCCTCCCTCTCTTCTTAAACAGGAGTGTTACATTAGCTGTTTTGCAGTCCTCTGGAACGTTCCCTGTCTCCAGTGATTCCTGAAAGATCACCAGCAATTCCCCTACAATCTCCTCAGTTTTCTCCTTCAGAAATCTGGCATGTAGTGCATCCAGAACAAGTGATTTATCCACCTCCAGACCTTTCAACTTCTCCAGCACCTTCTCCTTAGTGATGGCCACTACACTCACCCCTGCCTCCTGACTCTCTCGAAATTCTGGCATGTTGCTGGTGTCTTCCACTGTGAAGACATTTTGTTCCCCATTTCTGTTTCTCCAGCCTAATTTTACCAGTAGTCCAATGTCAAATCTTGCCCCTCTCTTACCTTAGAGATATCTAAAAAAAAACTCTTGCAATCTTCTTTTATATTCGTAGTTGGCTTGCTGTCATATTTCAAGTTCTCCCCTTTATTGCTTTTTTAGTTATCCTGTGCTAGTTTTTAAAGGCTTCTCAATCCTCTGGATTCCCACTAATGTCCACATTCTATGCTTTTTCTTTTGCTTTTGTGCTATCCCTGACTTCCCTTGCCAGCCATCTACCCCATAGTATGCTGTTTCTTCCTTGGGATGGATTTCTGCTGTACCTTCCAAATTATCCCCAGAAACTCCTGCCATCGCTGCTCCACCCTCTTCCCTGCTGAGGTCCCCTTCCAATCAACTCTGACCAGCTCCCGACTCATGTCTTTATAGTATCCATTTCAATCACTACGCCCAGTCCCTTGCGCTTTAATTTTACACATTAATACTTTATGTGGGACTTTTGTCAAAAGCCTTCAGAAAATCCAAATAAACCGCATCCATTGTCTCCCCCTTACTCAACTCCACTAGTTACATCCTTAAAGAATTCCAGTAGATTTGTCAAGCATGATTTCCTTTTTGTAAATCCATGCTGATTGTGTCTCATTCTATCACTGTTTTCTAAGTGCTTGCTATAAAATCCTTCATAATGGAGATTCTAGCATCTTCCCCATAACAGACACCCAGGTCTATAATTCCTCCGGTTTTCCCTCAACCTCACTTGTTATGTTGTGGGGTCACATCAGCAACCCTCCAGTCTGTGGGAATTTATCCAGAGTCTAAATAATCTTGGAAGATGACCACCAATGTCTCCCCTATTACTCGGGCCACTTCCTTAAGCCCTGGGGATTTATCAGCCTTCAATCCCCATCATATTCTCCCAACACTGTTTCTCTACTCTTACAGATTTGCCTTAGTTCCTCTTGCTCACTAAACCCTGTATTCCCCATAATTTCTGGTACACTATTTGTGTCCTTTGTGAAAACAGAAGCAAAATATGAATTGAGCATGTCAGCCATTTCTTTGTCCCCCATTGTAAATCCCGCTGTTCTGAATTTTGTTTTTCTTTATCCATTCACGGGATGAGGGTGTCGCTGGCTGGGCAGCATTTATTGCCCATGCCTAATTGCCCAGAGGGCAGTTAAGAGCCAACCACATTGCTGTGGGTCTGGAGTCACATGTGTAGGCCGGACCAGGTAAGGATGGCAGATTTTCTTCCCTAAAGGACATTAGCGAACCAGATGGGTTTTTCCGACATTTGGCAATGGATTCACAGTTATCATGAGATTGTTAACTCCAGATATTTGTTGAATTCAAATTCCACCGTCTGCCATGGCGGGATTCGAACCCAGGTCCCCAGGATGTTGGTAGAGAGGTTGGGGAGGGTTTAAACTAGTGCAGCAGGGGGATGGGAACCAGAGGAGTAGGGTACTGGATGCAGAAATTAAGGGAGAGGTAGAAACCAGGGCAAACGTTACTAAGAACAAGAACAGGAAGGGAAACACAGCTGAAAAAAGAAGGGGTCGTCTGAAATGTATGTTTCAATATGAGAGGTATAATAGGCAAAGTAGACGAACTTAGAACTTTGGTTAGTACTTGGAACTAAGACATTATTGCAATTACAGAGCCTTGGTTGAAGGAGAGACCCAGGATTTAGATGTTTCAGGTGTGATAGAAAGGGATGTAAAAGGGGTGGGGGAGTTGCATTACTGGTAACAGAGTATCTCACAGCTGTACGGAGGGAGGATATATCAGAGGACTCATGCAGTGAGGCAGTATGGGTAGTACTCAGGAATAAGTGAAATCTCAATGCTGGGTGATATACTACAGGCCTCCCAACAGCCAGCGGGAGATAGAGCAGAGAATATGTAGACAGATTTTGGAAAGATGTAAAAACGACATGGTTGTTGTGGTGGGTGATTTTAACTTCCCTGTATTGATTGGGATTCACTATGTGCTAGGGGCATGGATGGGGCAGAATTTGTAAGGACCATTCAGGAGGGTTTTGTGAAACAATATTTAAACAGTCCAATCAGGGAAAGGCTTATACAGGACCTAGTTTCAGGAAATGAACCAGGCCAGATGAGTGACGTTTCAGTGGGGGAGCATTTCGGGAGTAGTGACCACAATATCGTGAGTTTTAAGATACTCATCGATAGAGATAAGAGCAGTCCTTGGGTGAAGGTATTAAACTGGGGGAAGGTGAACTACAACAACATTTGGCAGGAACTGGAGAATTTTGATTGGAGGTGGCTGTTTGAGGATAAATCCAGACTTGACATGTAGGAGTGTTTCAAAGAGTTCAGGAGAGGCACATTCCTGCGAGAATGAAGGATCGGTATGGCAAGTTACATGAACCTTGGATGACCTGGGATGTTATGACCTTGGTCAAAAAGAAGAGGGAAGCATATATAGAGATAATGAGGTGTAGAGCTGGATGAACACAGCAGGCCAAGCAGCATCGGAGGAGCAGGAAAGCTGATGTTTCGGGTCTGGACCCTTCTTCAAAAATTATATAAGGTCTAGGAAGATGGGAACTGTTGAAGCCCTTAAAGTATATAAGGAAAGTAGGAAAGAACTTAAACAAGGAATTAGAAGGGCTGAAAGGGGTCATGAAAAGTCATTATCAAACAGGAATAAAGAGAATCTCAAGGCTTTTTATACATGTATGAAAAGCAAGCAGGTGGCCAGGGAAAGGGTTGGCCCACTCAAGGACAGAGGAGGGAATCTGTGCGGAGCCAGAAGAGGTAGGTGAAATCCTAAATGATTATCTTGTGTTGGTATTCACTAAAGAGAAGGAATTGGTGGAGGATGATCTCAGGGAAGGGAGGGTCGAGTTTCTAAGCCAAGTTGCTATTAAAAATGAAGAGGCATTGTGCGTCTTTAAAAAGTATTAAGGTAGGTAAGTCCCTGATGGTATCTATCCCAGAATATTGAGGGAGGCAAGAGAACAAATTACTGGAGCATTGATAGACATCTTTGTATCCTCTTTGGCCACAGGTGAGGTCCCAGAGCACTGGGGAATAGCCAATGTAGTCCCATTGTTTAAGAAGGGATAATCCAGGAAATTACAGGCCTGTGAGCCTCACATTGGTGGTAGGGAAATTATTGGAAAAGATCCTCAGGATCTGTACACATCTAGAAGCAAATCAACTTATTTACGATAGACAGCATGGTTTTGTGCGGGGTAGGTTATGCCTCACTAACATGATCGAGTTTTTTGAGGAGGTGACGAGGATGATTGATGAGGGAAAAATGGTTGATGTCGGCTGCATGGACTTCAGTAAAGCTTTGATAAACTCCCTCATGGCAGATTGGTACAAAAGGTGATATCAGGGTGAGCAAGATGGATACAGAACTGGCGTAGTCATAGGAGACGGAGTGTAGTGGTGGAAGGATACTTTACAGAACGGAGGGCTATGACTAGTGTTGTCCCATAGGGTCAGGGCTGGGACCTCTGCTGTTCGTGGTCGACATAAATGATTTGGAGGAAAATGTAGCTGGCCTAATTAGTAAGTTTGCAGACGATATAAAAATTGGTGGAGTTGAGGATAGTGAGGAGGATTGTCGGAGGATACATCAGGATATAGATCAGTTGGAGGCATCGGCAGAAAAATGGCAGATGGAGTTTAATCCAGACAAATGTGAGGCGATGGATTTTTGGAAGGTCAAGTACAGATGGAAATTATACAGTGAATGGCAGAACCCTTAGGAGTATTGATATGCAGAGGGACCTGAGTGTGCATGTCCACAGATCACTGAAGGTGGCAGTGCAGGTAGATAAGGTATTAAAAAAGCCTTATGACATGCTTGTCTTCATTGGAAGGGGCATTGAGTATAAGGATAGACAAGTTATGTTGCAGCTTTATAGAACTTTAATTGAGTTCTGGTCACCACACTACCAGAAGGATGAGGATGCTTTGGAGAGTAGGTTTACCAGGATGTTCTGAGGAAGGATCATCAGACCCGAAACATTAACTCTGTTTTTTCCTTCACAGATGCTGGGCTTTTCCAGCAACTTTGTTTTTGTTACCAGGATGTTGCCTGGTATGGGGGCTTTTCGCTATGAAGAACGGATGGTTAGATTGGATTTGTTTTCACTGGATTGCGGGAGGTTGAAGGGTGACCTAGTAGAAGTTTGTAAGATTGTGAATGGCATGGATTTGAATGGAAAGTGTGAAGCTTCTCCCCAGGGGGAGGGGGCAATTAATAGGGGACACAGGTTCAAGGTGCGAGGGGGCAAGTTTAAAAGAGATGTACGGGGCAAGTTTTTTTCGCTCGGAGTGGTGAGTGCCTGGAATGCGTTGCCAGAGGAGGTGGTGGAAGCAGATA
>NC_063366.1:8251645-8253088 GCF_021869965.1 Rhincodon typus
TCAGTGTGTGTGAGTGTATATGCGTGTGAGTGTGTCTGAGTCAGTGTGTGTAAGTGTATACGTGTGTGTGTAGAAACAGGGGTGGGAAGAGGCCATGGAGAGCCAGTGAAGTTCCCTCTGGCTGGCTGCTGGAAAAGCACAAACCAACTGCATTACAAAACCAGCATCAGGAACAGGACGGTCAGTGCTGACATTCTGAGGGTATGGGGGACATTTCCATGGGGTCTGACCGCAACTCTCAGCACCATTTCACTTCCAGGGAAAGTGTAGTAACTGCTGTTCCATGGTCACACAATGCAGTCACCTGAATGTCTGAGCTCCCAGAAATGACCCTGGGCTTTTATCTTTATTTAATTTGGCTTTGAGAGGCGGGAGGCTGCAGACACATGTGGATCCACACCTTTCCCTGATCCATCCCTGTTGTGTCAGAAATCAAATCAGAGTAGGTATGGGATCACGGTGAAAGGAAGAATCCAGAAACTGATCCCATTTGCACACTCGCTCTGTTGCAGGAGGACTTTTCATGTGATTAGCGACAAGGGGCAGGAGGCTGAGGATTACAGAGGATTCCACTGCCAGGCTATGCAATCCCAGGAATGGCTCGCTTGGATTTGGCTCACCGGTCAGTAACCCCATCCCTCCCCCATCCGGGACCTGTTCCCGTGGAAGCTGACCTCCCCCCGCCCCCACCCCCATCGTCCAGACAGAGACCACAGCCAGTTTGTACCACTGGAAGCTTCAGTCCTTTCCTGATCGGATGCACGGTAGCCCAGAAGAGGTGACTGATAGTCAGATGATTCCAGTAACTGGGCTGACATTCCTCTGACTCAGCACTAAACAGGGTCTGAGCTTGAGGCCGGCTTCGCTGCTGCATGGACTCTCTGAATCAGTGTGTGAAATCTTACCCCACAGAAATGGATAAACCGTACCAGGCAACCAGCTCGTGCTGGTGCATCAGTGAGATGTTGGTCAGGCTGATGTTTACCCAGGCCTGGGTATAGGATCTGAGCCAGGATTCACACTGCAGCTGGATTCAACTTAACCTACGGATCTGCATTCCCCAGTGCAGGCCGCATCACAGTGTCAGGGAGCACCTTTACAATATTGAATGTTTCGAGTGACAGGGAGGGGGGTGTCAGTCTCCCATCAAGGCAGAGATCTGCACTACTTCCTGGGCCTTTTGTAACTCTGTATTAATGACCTCCAAGAACTCACTGTATAATTATAGAAATTTATTATCCAAACAGAATAAACTCATCAACAAATGAATTTTTTTGTTAATATTGAGTCTGTGTCTCACTGTGTAAAGAGAGTCACTGATACACAGTCTGTGTCTCACTGCATAGGCAGAGTCACTGGTACACAATGTGTCTCACTGCGTAGGCAGAGTCACTGGTACACAGTCTGTGTCTCACTGCGTAGGCAGAGTCACTGATACACAGT
>NC_063366.1:8253098-8255898 GCF_021869965.1 Rhincodon typus
CAGAGTCACTGATACACAGTCTGTGTCTCACTGCGTAGACAGAGTCACTGATCCAGAGTCTGTGTCTCACTCTGTAGACAGAGTCACTGATACACAGTCTGTGTCTCACTGCGTAGAGTGAGTTCTGGACTGGAATACAAACCCTGGCTTGGCCAGTGATGTCCTCATCATTTGAAGGAATGAAAACACAGATTGAGGGTTGAATATAAGCTGGGAGGGGATAACTCTGTCTTGCCAAAATTGTGTCATGGGATCTTCCACATCCACTTCAGTGGGCAGATGGTTCAGCAGCTTAATATCTGCTCTGAAAGGCAGCACCTTCGACAGTACAGTGCAGCCTTGAACTTATGTGCTTCAGCCCAGGATTGAGACAATAACCGAAAGGCGAGGCACAGTGTTCACTGGGAACAGCAATGGGCAGGCACTTTGATGTTACTGCTCCTGGATGGTGGCAATGGCTCTATAGCTCACTGTAATTTTCAATGTGAAGGCAGTGGGGAATTGGCTCCAACATCTTAAGAAACTTATTAATAGGCTGGGGAGGGCCACAAAGTGACGTTTGATCTGTAAACTGCCCCGGTGATAAACAGCTGACAGTGACAGGCTCCCCCCGGTGATAAACAGCTGACAGTGACAGGCTCCCCCCCCCCCTGAGTCCTCGCCGTCTCTGTGTAGATTGTGCCGGAGTTTGCCGCGGACAGGGATGATGGAGTCGATGGTGAGCAGGCTCCTCAGGCACTGGAGAACGGAAACCAGCAGGCGGTGTTTAGCGGCCACCACCTCTAGGGGACACTCCATCTCCGGCCGTACTCCTTGTTCCTGATGGTTAGCTACAAAATCGGCTTGAGCCTGCAGGTAGTCCCCTCCCCGCTCCGCCCAGGGATGAAGATGCCTGGGGATATTCAGCAAGGCATCTGAAACAATCCTGCACGCCACCCTGGTGCTCAGCTGCTGTACGCTGCCAGACACACGCTGGAGGTAGTGGTGTACAAGGAACTCAAAGGCACCCCCTGTAGGTAGGACACTCCCAGCTGGCAGCTCACAGCTCCTCAGCTCAGCTGCCTGGACTCCTGCATGGTAATGCTGCCCTTCACCAGTTGCCTGCGTACTCTTCGTTTCATCCTCGTTTCTGACCAGCTCTACTGTTCCTTGTTTCACACCTCCCAGCTCGCCTGTCTCCTTCCCCTTACTTTCTCTCCTCAGGTCCCCAGTCATCTGTCTCTCATTTACCCACTGCCCAGTTCCTGGTCTCCCACTCCCTATCTCACGCTCCCCAGTCCACTGTCTGTTGCTCCCTATCTCCTGGTCCCCAGTACCTTGTCTTTCTCTTCCGAGCTCCCGAGTCCCCTGTCTCTCCCCCTCCCTCCTCAGTTCATCAGTGGCCAGTCTCCCCACCTCCCCCCTCCCCTCACCCGCGCCCTCCCTCCCCACCTCCCCAATCCCCTGTCTGTCCCCCTCTCTCCCCACCTCCCCAATCCCCTGTCTCTCCCTCTCTCTCCCCTGTTCACCAATCCCCTGTCTCTCCCCCTCTCTCCCCAGTTCCCCAATCCCCTGTCTCTCGCTCCTTCCATGGAGACCTGCTGTTTCAGGCAGTAGGAGCCTGAGCAGTTTGAAGGCCCCGTGGAGAGCGTCTTGGAGCTGCCGTGCCAAGCCGAGGGTGGGGGCACACAGCAGCAGGCAGTGGGGCTGGCAGCCGCGGAGACCGGGGAGACCGAGCAGGAGCTGGGTGCGGGGGAGGATGGGAGCAGTGCTGACGAAGCTGGCTGGCAGGGTGTCCGGCAGGGTGACCTGTATTGGGCGGTAGTGTATCTCCGCTCCGGTCAGCCTCCTGAGCAGGGCCAGCTCCTCGTCTGGGAGGCAGTGCACTACCGATAGGCCTCGCCTCTGGGCCTGCTCCAACACGTAGTCTGGCTGCCTGGGCCCCGACAACAGCAGTCCGACCCCCAGAGCCTGCATGCGGGCTAGCGTCTCCTCCGCCTGGGCCTGAGCCCAGTCCCGGGCCCGGGCCAGCCCTGCCGGCCCCTCCGGCCTCAGGGTGGATCCGGCCTGGGTCAGCACGGGGAGTAGGCTGCTACCCACTGCCAGCAACCGGGTCGGACCCTGGGCCTGGGCCCAGCCACAGGGCAGAGCCGGGCTTCGGCTCAACAGCAGGCCCTCCAGCACCCGGCTGCTGGACACAGGAAGGCCGGGCACCGTCACCTGCAGGCCTGGGAAACAGTCAGCCGCCAGCCCCAGGCCCCGCTCAACCTGGCCCCCTCCCAGTCGCTCGATGTAGTCACAGGCCAGCTGTGACAGCAGGGGGGCGTGGGTCAGGCCCACTTTACCCCTGAAGTAGGCCCCCAGCACCCGGGCTGCCTGCTCGGATGGCAGCTGCCCAGCCCGGGGACTGAGAGCCTGGGCACAGTGTGGGGCCAGCTCCCTCCCCAGCACCGGCTCCAGGACCTCCCTCTCCAGCTGGGCCAACCCCCTGACCAGCCAGTGTCGCCTGGCAGGGCCCTGCCGTCTGGTCTCTGCTCCGACTCCCCGCAGCATGGCAGCCAGCAGCAGGATGAAGGACTTGGCTCCGTCTCCCGTCAGTCTGCAGTGAGCCGACACGCTCTGTACCATCAACCTGCCGATGGGAGAGAGAGAGAGGGCAGGTCCATTCATCAAATAACTCCACACTCTGCTAAACATACCGACCTCCTATCGCTCCCCATTCACCCCATCGCTCCCCATTCCCCCTCTCTCCCCATTCCCCCCCCGCCTCACCCCCACCCCCCCCCCCGCCCCTCGCGTCGGGCACGAGTCTAGATCTCGG
>NC_063366.1:8255998-8260900 GCF_021869965.1 Rhincodon typus
TCCCCATCCTTCCCATCGCTCTCCATTCCCCACATCGCTCTCCATTCTCCACATCGCTCTCCATTCCCCACATCACTCCCCACTCCCCCCATTGCTCCTGTCCCGTAATTGCTCCCTATTCCCCCCATCGCTCCCCGTTCCCCCATCGCTCCCCGTCCTATAATCGCTCCTTGTCCCGTAATCGCTCCCCGTCCCCCGATCGCTCCCCGTCGCCCGATCGTTTCCCGTGCCCCAATTGCTCCCCGTCCCCCGATCGCTCCCCGTCCCCCGATCACTTCCCATGCCCCAATTGCTTCCTGTCCCCCAATCGCTCCCCGTCCCCGA
This sequence comes from Rhincodon typus, assembly GCF_021869965.1. Taxonomy (NCBI): domain Eukaryota; kingdom Metazoa; phylum Chordata; class Chondrichthyes; order Orectolobiformes; family Rhincodontidae; genus Rhincodon; species Rhincodon typus. The sequence continues at coordinate 8,256,323 of NC_063366.1, forward strand.
TCGCTCCCCGTCCTCCGATCACTCCCAGCCTGTAATCCCACCCCATCCTGTGATGACCCTCTGTCCTGTAAACATGCCCTCTGCAAATAGCTATCAGTTTAGAAACATGGCAGTGCTGTTAGGAACAGGAGCAGGCCACCTGACCCTTCATGCTTGCTCCATCATTCAAAAAGATCATGTTTGATAACACTTATGTCTTCTGTCTATCAGGCACCTAACTCAGCCTTGAATATTTTCAATAATCCTGCCTCCACTGTTTTCTGAGGAAAAGAATTCCACAGACTAACAATGTCCTGAAAAAAAAAATTCTCATCCCTCATGGTGAGCTCTCATTCTTAAACAATGCCCAGGAGTATTAATCTCACCACAAGATGACCCATCCTCCTGGTATCCACCCTGTCCAGTCCTTTCATGATTTTACATCTTTCAATAAGATCCTGTCTTGGTCTTCTAAACTCCAACGGCTACAGGTCCAACGTACTCAGCTTTCCTCAGAAAGCAGGCACGTTATCTCAGGAATGAGTCAGGTACACTGAGACCACATCTGGAGTACTGAGCGCAGTTTTGGCCCCCGTGTCTAAGAAAAGACGTTATCTCATTGGAGGCAGTACAGAGAAGGTTCACGAGGATGGTCCTTGGTATGGAGGGATTGTATTGCGAGCAAAGGCTAAGCAGGTTGGGACTCTACTCACTGGTGTTTAGAAGAATGAGAGGTGATCTCATTGAAACATATTGGATTCTTAACGAGCTTGACAAGGGTAAATGCTGAGAGGATGTTTCCCCCCACGGGAGAGTCTCGGACCAAAGGGCATAGTCTCAGAATAAAGGGGCACCAATTTAAGACTGAGATGAGGAGGAATTTCTTCTCTCAGAGGGTTGAGAGTCTTTGGGACTCCTTGCCACAGAAAGCTGTGGGGCCCTTTTGTATATTCAAGGCTGAGATAGATAGATTCTTGATCAGTCGGGGAACCGAAGCTTATGGGGAAAGGGCAGGAAAGTGGATGCGAGGAATGTCGGATCAGCCATGATCCTATCGAATGGTAGAGCAGGGTCAAAGGGCTGAATGCCTACTGCTGCTCCCATTTCCTATCAACTTGTGGTTTTAACTGACCTGGCAGCCGGGTGGTCCAGGAGCAGCGACTCCAATATTCTGCATCCATCCTTGGTGATGTGGATATCTCCGGTGTCTCGGACAAACAGCACCTGACCACCATCTGGCCCAAAGCATCTCAACACAATCTTCTCCAGGGTTTCAGCGATGTGCACCAGCTTTTCAATATCCATCACTTGTGGACACCACACATTCCCCAAATGCCTTTAGAAGGACAGCAATTCACACAAACTCACTGGGCTGTGACGACGGCATGTACTATATACAGTCAGACTGACTGACAGACAGTCAGAACAAACCTCCCTCTGACTCTTTCAATCTGAAGGTAATATTTAAACTGAAAGTAAAGCTCTCTCTACACCGTCCCCATCAAACACTCCCAGGACAGGGACAGCACAGGGTTAGATAAAGAATAAAGCTCCCTCTACTCTTTTAAACTGGAAGTAAACCTAACCTGACATGGTCCCTATCAAACATTCACAAGTACTGCCCGAGTTACACAGAGTAAAACTCCCTCTACTCGTTTAAACAAAAAAATAAGCTGAAAGTAAGCTCCCTTCATGCTGTCCCCATCAAACACTTCCAGGGCAGGGAAAGCACAGGGCTACTGACAGAATAAAGCTCCCTCTTCTCTTTTAAACTGGAAGCAAACGGAAAACAAAGCCTCCATCACCCTATCCCCATCAAACATTTCCAGGTCAGATACAGATATGGGTTAGATTCAGAGTAACGCCTCTGTTGTGAAGGTGCTATATAAAGGCAGGACTTGCTGGCTGTTTCTCAGCACTGATCGTTCTAACCTTTGCTGTACCCTGGGTGGGTAACGCAGGTACTCACCTTCAGGCTGAGAATATGTTACAGGGTGGGGTCTTTAAAAACTTCCTGTGTGCTGGGCAGGCTGTTGATGACAATTCTGCACTGAGGCTGGGTCGGAGAATCATTGCCTTCAACCTGGGAAAAATCCAGATGCAACAGAAGTCAGACTGGATTTCAAAATCCCTACAGTGTGGAAGCAGGCCATTTAGCCCATCGTGTCCACACTGACCCTCCAAAGAACATGCTAGCCAGACCCACCCCTATCTCTGTAACCCTGCATTTCCCATGGCTAGCCCACCTAGCCTGCACATCCCTGGACACTATGGGACAATTTAGCACGGCCAATCCACCCTAACCAGCACATCCTTGGGCTGTGGGAGGGAACCAGAGCACCCGGAGGGAACCTGCACAGACACGGGGAGAACGTGCAAACCCCACACAGACAGTTGCCTGAGGCTGGAATCAAACCCGGGTCCCTGGTGTTGTGAGACTGCAGTGCCAACCACTGAGCCACTGTGCCATCCAAGTTTAAAGAAAAGACATATTTCCTGACCTGAGGATATCCCTATTCATTTTCAATCTAAAGAATTTCTCACTGAAGTATAGTCACTGTGTTATGACAGGCAACTCGGCAGGGCAATGCTCCCATTTGGATAATCTAACAATGATCAGATCATGTCTTTTAGTGACTCTGATGGAGGGATTAGTACTTTCTGAAGTTTGTCGCTGTGAGATCTTTTATGTCACCTGACAGTGCCTTTGTTTGTCATCCAGTCACAAAGCCAGCACTTCCGACATTGCGGCTCCCCTCGACAGTGAATCATCTAATTTTGAGTTCCTTGCACAATTGGGCTCTTTCTCCAGGCCTTGAATATTTTTATCCCTCAAGTAGTTATGGTGTTTCTGGGCTGTGGCATGGTTAGTAACAGCCGAGCCTTTGTGGATGAAGGTTGTGGGTTCAAATCCCAATTTAGAACTTGAAGACTCTCCCACATACAGAAGGAGGTGGCAGCCGGCAGAGGATGTTAGAAAGGGTTATCATTCCTAGCGGGTATATTGACCATCCTCATGGCATTGTAACCAAGAACAGGGGTGTTGTGCCATTTCTCTGGCAGTTATATTAAAGATGCTCACAGTCAGATCATAAAGAGCAGAGTGACACAGAGAGCCGAGGGTACGTGTGGATGGGGAGGGATTATCTGCCCCACCCCGAGTCTCCTGTGCACGGTGGTAGTGTCCTCTTTTTGGGGGCAGGAGGCCTGGTTTTAAGCCCCACCTGCCCAGAGGTAATGTCATAATATCTATCTCCCTTACCCCAGCCTGGACGACCCTAAACCCCGCCCCACCCTCCAACCAACACCTACTGTAAACTAACAGGATGGACTACCTGGCCATGCTTGCTGATGGGTTGTGCACGGGATCTTGCTGTGCCCAAGCACAGCTGCAACATTTCCCCAGATAGCAGCAGCTACAATTTTGGGGCGGAGTGATCCAACCTCATGTCCACTTCCCACCCCTCTACCCCCCACCCACCCTACACACCGTGACCCTCAACCTCCTCCTCCTCATCCCCCCCACCCAGCCCCCGGCCAAATGATCGAGAACCCACCTATCTACCTTGGCCTTAAACGGACAGGAGGGATCTGCCCCCACAGCTCTCTGTAGGCAAGGAGAGAAGAAATTCCTCCTCGTCTCAGTCTTAGCTACATCACTGGAGCTGAGGTGGAGATGATTGACAGCGGCAAGTTCCTAGGAGAGACGGTCACCAACAATCTGTCTTGGTCCACTCAGGTCGATGTGACAGTCAGGAAAGCACATCAATGCTTCTACTTCCTCAGGAAGCTAAGGAAATTCGCCATGTCTGTAAAGATTCTTACTAACTTTCATAGACGCACCATAGAAAGGTTACAATCCAGATACACCACAGCTTGGTATGGCAACTGCTCTGCCCAGGACAGAGAGTTGTGAGCACAGGCCAGTCCATCGCGCAAGCCAACCATCCATCCACTGACTCCATCTATACTTCCTGCTGCCTCTGGAAAGCAACCAACATCATCAGAAAGCCCTCCCATCCCAGTTATAATCTCTTCCTGTCTCTTCTGACAGCGAGAAGACACAAAAGGTTAGATGCAGCAGGTTCAACAGCAGCCTCTTCCCCCCACTGTGATTAGAATTCTGAACGGAGCTCTCAAATTTCAAATCGCTCTCTGTGCGCCTGCTCTGCGGCTGTGACATTGTATTCCGTGCTCTGTTCTGTGACCCCAATGCACTTTGTACGGTACGATCTGCCTGGACTGCATGCAGAACAAAACTTTACACTGTACCGAGGTGCATGTGACAATAATAAACCTTCCCACTGCCCCTCCATTCACACACTAACATACCACAACCCACCACATTGCACTAACATGTTATTAGACCATAATAGAGCACTCCCCATCACTCTAACATGTTAGTAGACCATAAAAGAGAGCCCACCACATTGCTCTAACATGTTATTAGACCATTACAGAGCCCCCCATCATTCTAACATGTTATTAGAGCATGATAGACCCTCCCATCTCTCTAATATGTTATTAGACCATGATAGAGCTCCCCCATCATTCTAACATGTTATTAGACCATGATAGAGCCCCCCATCACTCTAACAT
>NC_063366.1:8260910-8262716 GCF_021869965.1 Rhincodon typus
TTATTAGACCATGATAGAGCCCCCCATCACTCTAACATGTTATTAGATCATGATAGAGCCCCCCATCACTCTAACATATTATTAGACCATAAGAGACCCCCATCACTTTAAGATGTTATCAGACCATGATAGACCCTCCCATCTCTCTAATATGTTATTAGACCATGATAGAGCCCCCCATCACTCTAACATGTTATTAGACTATGATAGAGCTCCCCTCCATCACTCTAACATGTTAATAGACCATGATAGAGCCCCCCATCAATCTAACATGTTATTAGACCATGGTAGCACCCCCATCACTCTAACATGTTATGAGACCATGATAGAGGCCCCCTATCACTCTAACATGTTATTAGACCATTATAGAGACCCCCCCCATCACTCTAACATGTTATTAGACCATTATAGAGACCCCTATCACTCGAACATGTTATTAGACCATTATAGAGACCCCCATCACTCTAACATGTTATTAGACCATGATAGAGATCCCCATCATTCTAACATGTTATTAGACCATTATAGAGCCCTCCATCAAGCTAACATGTTATTAGACCATTATGGAGCCCCCACCGCAGTCGAACAAGTTATTCGACCATTATAGAGCACCCCATCACTCTAACATGTTATTAGACCATGATAGAGATCCCCATCATTCTAACATGTTATTAGACCATTATAGAGCCCCCCAACACGCTAACATGTTATTAGACCATTATACAGCCCCCACCGCAGTTGAACAAGTTATTGGACCATTATAGAGCCCCCCCATCACTCTAACATGTTATTAGACCATGATAGAGTCCCCCATTACTCTAACATGTTATTAGGCAATTATAGAGCCCACACCCCAGTCGAACAAGTTATTCGACCATTATAGAGCCTCCCATCATTCTAACATGTTATTAGACCATTATAGAGCCCCCCATTACTCTAACATGTTACTAGACCATGATAGAGTCCCCCATTACTCTAACATGTTATTAGACCATGATACAGCCCCCACCGCAGTTGAACAAGTTATTCGACCATTACAGAGCCCCGCAGCACTCTAACATGTTATTAGACCATTATAGAGCCCCCCATCACTCTAACATGTTACTAGACCATGATGGAGTCCCCCATTACTCTAACATGTTATTAGACCATGATAGAGCCCCGCATCACTCCAACAGGTTATTAGACCATAACAGAGCCCCCCCCATCATTCTAACACGTTATTAGACCATGATAGACCCTCCCATCTCTCTAATATGTTATTAGACCATGATAGAGCCCCCCCATCACTCTAACATGTTATTAGACCATGATAGAACCCCCCCATCACTCTAACATGTTATTAGACCATGATAGCACACCCCCATCACTCGAACATGTTATTAGACCATGATAGAGCCCCCTCATCACTCTAAAATGTTATTAGACCATTATAGAGATTCCCATCATTCTAACATGTTATTAGACCATGATAGAGCCCCCCATCACGCTAACATATTATTAGACCATAAGAGACCCCCATCACTCTAACATGTTATTAGACCATGATAGAGCCCCCCATCACTCTAACATGTTATTAGACCATGATAGAGCGCACCCCCATCACTCTAACATGTTACTAGACCATGATAGCTCCCCCATCACTCTAACATGTTATTAGGCCATGATAGAGCCCCCCATCACTCGAACATGTTATTAGACCATGATAGAGCCCCCCATCACTCTAACATGTTATTAGACCATGATAGAGCCCCCCATTACTCTAACATGTTATTAGACCATGATAGAGCCCGCTCATCACTCTAA
>NC_063366.1:8263216-8286015 GCF_021869965.1 Rhincodon typus
GGGCCGGCTGACGATGGCAAAACAATTGTAGAAGCCCTGCAGAGGCAACACAACGGCTCAGTGGTTAGCACCGCTGCCTCACAGCACCAGGGACCTGGGTTTGATTCCACCCTCTGGTCCGTGTAGAGTTTGCACATTTTTCCTGTGTCTGCGTTTCCTCCGGGTGCTCCAGTTTCCCCCCACAGTCCAAAGGTGTGCAGGTTAGTTGGATTGGCCGTGCTAAATTGTCCCATAGTGTCTGGGGATGTGCTGTCCCGGTGGGTTAGCCATGGGGAAATGAAGGGTTACAGGAATTGGGTGGGTCTGGATTGGATGGTCGGTGTGGACTCAATGAGCCAAACGGCCTGCTCCCACATTGTGTGGATTCTGTGGTTTGCTGCCTTTTAGGCAAGATGTAAAATGTAAACAACAACTTGCATTTATATAGTGCCTTCCAGGTGGAGGTCCCAGCACAGACCCCTGCTAGACTCTCTTCTCCACATTCTGCAAGTCAGAGAATGCCCCAGTTATGTATAGTCTCTGCTTTCTGTCAGCCAGCCAATCTTCTATCCAAAGTATCCCCCACCCCCATGAACTTATATTTTCCATAATAACCTTTGACGTGGCATTTTAGCAATCTGAAAATCCAAGTATAGTGTCTCAACAGGTTCCCCTTTACCCACAGGGCATCTTACTCCTTCAAAGAAGTCTAACAAATCGATTGAACATGATTTCCCTTTGACTTGCTGACCCTTCCCGGTGATCTTGAGGTTTTCTCAGTACACCCCTACAATCCGTATAATCATCGATTCTAACACCTTCCCCACAATGGCTGTCAAGTTGACAGCCAGTCATTTCCTGTTTTCTGTCCCTCTCCCTTCTTGGGTGGAGGGGTTACTTTTTGCTACTTTCCAGTCGAGTGGAACCTATCCTGAATCAAGAGAGTTTTGGAAAATTGACACCAACTTCGTCACTATCTCATGAGCAACTTCTTCACAGACCCGAGGATGATATCCATTTGGACATAGACACTCATCAGCCCTCGGACCCTCCGCCCTGTCTCAGTGGGTTGTCCTTATGTCCCCAAAGTTCACATCAAGCCCAGCTCCTGAGGCTTGGGCAGAACATTTAGTCATAGTTGTAGTCAGAGCTCTACAGCATGGAAACAGATCCTTCAGTCCAACTCGTCCATGCTGACCAGATATCCTAAATAAATCTAGTCCCATTTGCCAGCATTTGGCCTATATCACTCTAATCCCTTCCTTTTAATTGTATTTGTACCAGCCTCCACCACTTCCTCTGGCAGCTCATTTCATACACGCACCACCCTCTGTTGCCCCTTGGGTCCATTTTAAATCTTTCCCTTCCCACCTTAAACCCATGCTGTTTAGTTTTGGACTCCCTTACCCTGGGGAAAAGACTTTGGCTATTCACCCTATCCATGCCCCTCATGATTCTATAAACCTCTATAAGGTCATCCCTCAACTTCCAGGGAAAATAGCCCCAGCCTATTCAGCCTCTCCCTGTAGCTCAAACCCTCCAACCCTGGCAACATCCTTGTAAATCTTTTCTGCACCCTTTCAAGTTTCACAACATCATCTTTCAAATACCATTTGCCTCTATAACAGCTCCCTTGAACTTGGATGCTAACTTTTCCTGACAAGGACTTTCAAATCCCGGCTGGTACTCTCTGGGCAGCACTTGGGGAATGTGGCACCAACTGTAGGTGTGCCATCCTTGCGATGAAATATTAACACTGCCTACCCCCTGAGGTGGATGTACTATTTCAGAGGAGAGTGGGGAGTGTGTGCTCGATAGTTAACACTCAGGCAACATCAATAAAACAGCGTATCCCAGCATCACTGCTTGTGGGATCTTACTGTGCACAGGCTTTCCTTTTTTTCACAATGCTGACTACTTTGGAATTGCTTTAGGACATTCCGAGGCACTACTGAAATGTACATCTTAGCAAGCGATGGTGAGGTAGGAGGATTTAAAAAAGACATGAAGGGCAACTTTTTGTTTTACACAGACCGTGGTTCATATGTGGAATGACGTCCAGTGGAATGGTGGATGCGGGTACGGTTATAACATTTAAAAGATATTTGGATAAGTACATGAATAAGAAATGTTTGGAGGGATGCGGGCCCAGCGCAGGCAGTGGGACTAGTTTAGTTTCTGATTATGGACTGGTTGGACCGAAAGGTCGTTTTCTGCGTTGTTTGACACTCTAACTCTGCTGGAGCAGGGGTGAGGGAAGGGGTTCTGCAAAATGCAGCCATGAGCTTTTGAAGGAGTGCTCCTGGGCTGGCGTGCTGTCTCCTCGCTCTCTGTTTTTGAGTGAGTCAACAGAAACAATCATGGCAGGGCGTCAGAAGTCAGGCACCACCCAAGTGTACGGTGAATAGTCTGTTTTCTTCCCAATTTAGCGCAGGAGGGCAGAATCCAGCGATGGCAAATGTGCCAGGTTACCTATGGCTAGCGTGTTGGGGGCTAGAGCGTGAGAGGCAAATGACCTCACCAATCTCTGAGTCTCTACGCTATCAGTCATTTCATAATCCTATGTCTTTCAACAGGTCTAAGCTTCGGAGAGTATAGGCCCAGTTTAACCGCCTCCAATCACAGGGCTAACACCTTTTATCCCAACTTCACAAACCTTCATTGTAGATATTCACCTTTCAACGTGGTGACCAAATCTACACGCAGTAAGCCAGATTAGGTTTCACCAAAGCACCATACGACTGCATCAAATAAACCACTCTATTCCTGTAATCTAATACCTTTTGCGACAAAGGCGACATGAGAAAGGATTTTAGAAGAATGAGAGGTGACCTTACTGAAATACAAAACAAAAATCCGAAAGAACCGCAAATGCTGGAAATCCGAAACGAAAACAGAAGCTGCCAGGAAAAACTCGGCAGGTCTGGCAGCATCCGTGATGAGAAATCAGGGTTAATGTTTCGGGTCCAGTGAGCGCTGAAGGTTCTAAAGAAGTGTCACTGGACCTGAAATGTTAACTCTGTTTTGTCTCCGGATGTTACCAGACCTGCTAAGATGCTTAGGGGACTTGACAGGGTAGATGTGGAAAGGTTGTTTCCCCTTGTGAGAGAGTCTAGGACCAGAAGGCATCATCTCAGGGCAACGGGTCAAAACATTTTAAGAGAGAGGTGAGAGGGGATTTCTTCTCTCGGTGGAGAGTGAGTCTGTGCAGTTCTTTGCTGAGGCTGGGTCATTAAGGCTGAGGTAGACAGATGTTTAATCTGTAACGGAATCGAGACGGGAGTTGAGCATCATCAGGTCAGCCATGATCCCATTGAATGGCAGAGTAGACTCAATGGGCTGAATGGCCTAGTTGTGATCCAATGCATTATGGTGTCATGGAGTTTCCCAAGAGGTTAGACGCAGCAGCATGATGGGCGAGGGGAATTGTACAGCTCAGGGATGTGGAATTTGGAATAAATGATGTTGCTTTTCTGTGAGGTCAGCTGTTAACTCTCTCCATGTGGTTTTATTTTGTCCTGTTTCGATTTCAGGATGCACTAAAAGGATTGTTGAGTGAACTGGAGGAGTCTGAGAGAAGGTTAACCGAGGTTCAACTGAAACAGAAACACAACATCTCCGAAGTGCAAGTAAGCGCGACCGACATTGTCTCTCGCTATCCCTGAGGGATTTTTCCCCACTTTTGTAAATACTGGGTCTTCTCTGTCACTTGCAGGAGACTTTTGTGACTGGATTAAACCACATTAAGCAGTGTTTCGCTGAGATGGGGCAGTTCATGCAGAGAAAGGAGCAAGGTTTGGTAGAAAAACTGGAGGCCAGGGCAGAAAACACGATGAAAGAGATGGAAGTGAGACTGAAAGAGATCCAGGAAGCATTGTCATCTGTGGCAGCAGAAATGGCAAAGAGAAAAGAAGAGATGGAGGAAGAAGATGACTTAAAATTCCTTCAGGTAGAAGGTGGGGGGATTTGAATAGTGGACTTTGTATATGATATATATGTGGGTATGAAACTGGTGAGAATGCAACTTGCAGGACAGATTGGCATTTGTGTATCCGCGTGTGTGTTGTTGTTACAGTCTGCCATGCGTGTGTGCTTGTGTTAACGTTACAGACTGAGGCATGCGTGTGTGTGCTTGTATCAAGTATTTGGTTAAAACTCAGAAGAGTTGCTTGAAAAGCACGACTTAAGCATTTTAGCAAAGGGACTGTGTGATGTGTCTAGACGGGATAAATAAGAAGAAACTAATTTTTTTTATCCTTTCTTGGGAGGTGCGTGTCACCGGCTAGCCTAGTGTTTATTGCCCATCACTTCAATAATATGTGTTCAAATAACTTTGCCCTTTTATTTTTGTAGGGATTGAGCAGCCTAAAGCCTAGGTATGTAGTTTTGGCATGAAACAACATCCAAAGAGATTAAATAATGGAGAGCTGGTTCACTTCAAAAATGTTGACCCATTGTCCTATCTACAGGACTGCAGAAGACATTAAGGCACTTGAAGATACATCTGAAGACCCCTCATTGGAAATATTAAACGGCCCATTGCAGTACAGTGTGTGGCAGGAACTGGGCAAAGTCATCAAACCAGGTGAATTGTTCAAAAGATTTGCATTCATACAAACGACCTGATGGTGCCCCTCAGTGCTTTTGTGTTTCTGAAGGGAATATCCAGGAACAGTAAAGTGAAAGTGAACCAGATCATCTATCTGGGGCATTGTTAGTTGAGGGGTAAATATATGCCGGGCCTCTGGGGAGAACCCTGCCTTTCTAATTTAAAATCCGCTTGATTTATTCATTGCCATTTGGCCCGTCAAACCTGGTCTGCCATTCCAAAAGGTGGTGGCTGTTCTCATTGTGGCCCAAACATCACTTTCCTGCCTGTTTTCTGCCACCACACCACCCCCCCCCCCCCCCCCCCCCCAGCATCACCCTCGACTCTCCTGTCGCTTAAAATACTTGGCTGTGTGTATATTTGCCGAACGTGGAGACATTGCTATCTGGGGAATAGGTGCCTCCTCCTCTCTATCTTTGAATGGAGATTCCCCATGCTTTTCCCCCCACCTCCCCAACGCGCACACATTGTTAAACTGTGCCCCCTATTTCTAGATTCGCTCTTGAGACAGAGCATCCTCTCTCTCCATACCGACTGCTGACCTGTGAAAGATCCTCAGAATGTCAGGTTTCAGTAAAATCTCCTCTCCATCCTCCGAACTCCAGTGGGCATTAGCCCGACCATCTCCATCGCCCTGTTAACCTGCTCTGAACTGGCTCCAATTGAAGTATACGGCTCCTTGAGTGAGGGGACACGGCAGGACTGGAACAGCTCCGCCAGTCCATAAGATCTTGGCTGGTTCAACTCTTGTCCTCAACTCTGTGGCTCAGTGGTTAGCACTGCTGCCTCACAGCACCAGGGACCCGGGTTCGAGTCCAGCCTCGGCCGACTGTCTGTGTGGAGTTTGCACATTCTCCCCGTGTCTGCGTGGGTTTCCTCTGGGTGCTCCAGTTTCCTCCCACCTGTGCACGTTGGGGAGGATTGGCTGTGTTAAATTGCCTGGACTGTCCAGGGATGCGCAGGATAGGTGGGTTAGCCATGGGGAAATGCAGGGTTACAGGGATGGTATGGGTCTGAGTCAGATGCCCTTCGGTGCAGAATCAATGGACCAAATAGCCTCTTTCCTCACTGTACGGATTCTATGATTGCACCTTCTGGCCTTTGCAGTCCCTTGTTAGTCAACTGCTGCCTTAAAACTATTCATTGACCCTATCTCCTCTTATTCCAGAGCCTCAACTCCCACTACCGACAGAAAACAAACACTCTCCTCACCTCCTTCCGAGTTAAATGGGAGACCCCTAACTTTTAAACTGCATCCCCCCTCATTCTAGACCTTCATACAAGAGGAAGCCATCCTCTCAGTGTCAGCTCTCTCACCACTCCTCAGGTTTTGCAAGTTTGGGTAAGGTCAGCTCTTGGCCTGAGCTTCAATGGTTCCACATCCACGTCCAAGCAGCCCACCCACCCAACCCCATCGTCTCAGGAAGCCATCGCACCCAGAAGCACGAGAGGTGACGCAATGGAGATGTGCAAGATTTCTGCAGGCAGTAGCCTGGGGCCAGGGTGTGCGGGGAGGCTTGGATTTTGTATTCACTGCCTGGAAGTTCCAGCCAGCAGGTGGGATCTTCCTCTGGGAGCGAGATGGGGGCGATGTTTACTGTGCTGAATTTGTTAGCCCAGAGGGTATTGGGGCACGGTCCCCATTGACTTTTCATAAAACCTACAGGACACAGTTTTAAGGGTGAGAGGAGAAAGATTTGAAAAGGGTCGGCTTTTTCACACAGAGGGTGGTGCGTGTGCGGAATGAGGTACCAGAGGAAGTGGTGGAGGTGGATGCATTTACAACATTTAAAAGGCACCAGGATGGGTACATGAATAGGAAGGGTTTGGAGGGATAAATGCTGGCAAATGGGACGAGATTAATTTGGGAATTTGGGGAAGGGCAGGACAGGATGGCACCATCAGGCCGAATGGTCTCATCCTGTCATACAATCATACAGCACAGAAACAGACTCTTCGGGTCCAACCCATCCATGCAGTCCCATTTGCCAGCATTTGGCCCTATCCCTCTTAAACCCTTCCTATTCACGTACCCATCCAGATGCCTTTTTTAATGTTGTAATTGTACCAGGCTCCTCCACACATGATAAAATGGAAGAGTAGAACAAGCGAGTGAATAAGCTGGTTAATTTGGCAGTTTTTACTTCTTTCACATTACATTTACACGTAAGGACAATTTTATAATTGAAAACAAGGATGATCTTTCGAACTTTAGGACTATCAGCTGATCAATGTGCACACATATATGGCCACACAACTGTCGACCAAGATGTGAGGCGAAACTGTCCTGGAAAAGCCAGCACATGTGCACCACTGTATAATTTAAATGAACGGTTTGTTTCAAACAAAAACAAAAACAAAAAAATTGCTGGAAAAGCTCAGCAGGTCTGGCAACATCTGTGAAGAGAAATCAGAGTTAACGTTTCGTGTTAGAATCGTAGAATCCCTACAGTGTGGGAGCAAGCCATTCAGCCCATTGAGCTACACCGGCTCTCCGAAGAGGATCCCATGCTAACCCACTCCAACACTCTATCCCTGTAACCCTGCATTTCCCGTGGCTAACCCACCCAGCCTGCACATCCTTGAACGCTATGGGCAATTTAGCACGGCCAATCCGCCCTAACCTGCACATCTTTGGACTGTGGGAGGAAACCCACGCAGACACGGGGAGAATGTGCAAAACTCCACACAGTCGCCCGATTGTGGAATTGAACCCGGGTCCCTGGCAGTGCTAACCACTGAGCCGCCGACCTGTGACCCTGCCTCAGGACTGCCTTAAAAAGCTAGTATCTGTATGTGATGTTAGATTCCCTTCCAGATAGCTGTGACCATCCTCCATTCCCCATCTATACATTAAAGCCTGATAGTCGTAAACGTTCGGTACCTTGCGGTGGGCGGGAATGGGTTTTTTTTGTGAGGGGTTGGGGTAGGCCACCCTCTGATGGTCTGTGACTTTAACATGTCTCTCTCCTTCCCCTTTCCCCCTTCTCCCCCCCCCCCCCCCCCCCCTCCCCCCCCCACCAACTGTTTTGGTTGTCGTTGCAGAGCGGACCTCACTGACCCTTGACCCTGACACAGCCAGCCCCTGGCTCCGTCTGACCCCTGACCTCACCGGCGCAGAGTGGGCCACCCAGAAACACTCGATGCCCGTGGGTGACCTGGGGCGGTACGACTCGTGCCCATGCGTCCTGGCCTCGTCCGGCTTCGATTCGGGGCGTCACTACTGGGAGGTGAGAGTGGTAGGCCGTGCCAGCTGGACGCTGGGGGTGGCCTCAGAACGGGCGCCGAGGAGGGGGGACATCCTGCTGTCCCCTTCCAACGGCTACTGGGCCCTGGGCTTGAGGGAGGGCGGCCGGTACAGGGCCTTCTCGGTCCCTCTGAGGGACCTCTGGCCTCCCTTCAGGCCCCGGGTGATCGGCGTCTACCTGGACTATGGCAGTGGGCAGTTCTCCTTCTACGATGCCGATGGCCTGCGCCACCTCCACACCTTCAGGGGCTGCACCTTCGAGGGCAAGCTCTACCCCTTCTTCAGCCTAGGCCAGGACCACCACCATCAGGCAGGGGCCTCCTCCTCCGAGTCCCTGCAACTGCTCAACCCGCCGGCTGCCCCCTCCCCCAACGAGGACGAGGGCCGGGAGTCCTGCCCGTGCTCCGAGTGCCAGGCAGTGGATGATGCCGCCCTCCCCCACGGGGAAGGGGCCCACCGTCGCCGTCACCACCCTGCCGGGCCAGGCCCGAGCTGCTTGGGCCCAGGGGCCTGGCTGTGCCTGGGGGCGCTGTTGGCATTGGGTGTGCTGGCTCCCGGGCGCCTGGTTGAGAGCTACCTGGTGTGCTGCGGGGTGATGGGCCTGGCAGCCTGGAGCTGGTCCCTGCTGGAAAGGGGCGGGAGCCCACGGGCGACGGAGGTCTGCCAGGTCTGCTGCGGGGCCCTGGCCTACGCCGGGCTCTGGTGCCTGGCGCTGGCCTACGCCAGGCTGCTGGGAGCCTGCTCGCTGGCGCTGAGCCTGGGGGGCCTGATGCTGGCCCGCAGGGCTCACTCAGGCCTGGCGCTGGTTCCCGGAACAGCGGCCCTGCTCGGGCTTCTGGGCCTGTCGGACTCCGAGGTGTGGGCCTGGTGGACATGCTGCGGCCTGCTGGGCTACGCTGGGTTGTGCCTGGCCGTGTTGGACCGCAAGGCCGGGGCAGAGCTGTGCTGGTGGTGCTGCGGCATCCACGGTTACTTTGGCCTGTGCCTCCTGGTGCTGGGCGCCTGGCCACTGGCCGGTGTCTGCTGGATCCTGCTGGGCATCGCGGGACTCGCCCTCGGAATGACGGGCCGCTTTGGGATCCGCTGGCTCTGGGCCGGCGTCCTGAGTTACTGCGGCGCCTGGTGCCTTCTCCTGGCTGATGCTCAGCTGTCCGCTGTCGCTCTGGGCATGGCCGGCTTCATTTGGTCAAACTGGTCCCGTCTCCCTCACTAGGCAGGGCCTTGTCTCCTTCATTTTTAACACTCTTCCCCGTGCCTGCGTGGGTTTCCTCCGGGTGCTCCTGTTTCCTCCCAAAGATGTGCAGGCTAGGGTGGATTGGCCAGGCTAAATTGTCCCATAGTGTCCTGGGTGGGTTAGCCATGCAGGGGTTATAGGGATAGGTTGGGGGAGGGGAGGTGCAGTGTCTGGGTGGGATGGTCTTTGCAGGGTTGGTGCGGAACCGATGGGCCGAATGGCCTGCTTCCACGCTGTAGGGATTCTAGGGTACCAGGAAAGCTCCCGTATGGCCAATTAACTTTTTTTTTTAAAACCCAATCACATGTGGATTCCGTTGTGTCACTCGACACGAGGACCACATTTATACCCAGAGCGGCGACAGTGTGTTAATGTTTTTATCGTTGTTCTTGGTAACCAGGTTGGGTAGGGTGAAATCGAAACCAATCTTTACACAGCACGGAGTTATTTGCCGAGTGAAACATTGCAATTGTGGAGTGTCTTTATTTAGATTTTTGTTTTAACCAACCCATTCAGAGGTATCATTGCATATCTCTGGAGGAGGTGGGACTTGAACCTGGGCCTCCTGGCTTAAAGCTCGGGACACTACAACTGTGTCACATGAGCCCCGGTCTCTTTTGTTTAGATTCGGCCCCCACCCCCCTCGAATCACCTGTGGTTAATACGTATGTGTGTATAAATATATATTTTTATAGGGAGACAGAAAAAAGAAGCCACCACTTTGAATAGGCATTTTACATACAGATATAATATTTTTTCTCCACTGTCAGGAAAACACCCATGTGGCCAGTTGAATATTTACAAGCAAAGCCTGTCAAGGGCAGCAACATTAACATCAAAAAGTGAGGTGGGGTAGGGGGTAGGGGTTAGGGTTTAGAGAACAGAGGGAGGAGACAAAACCAAGATGGAGTTGGAGGGGGAAATAAAGCACTTAAGCCCCACCATGACCAACTCCCCCCACCCCACTCCCGGGCCCACCTGTCCGTAAAAGCGTCAAGAGCATTGCTCGTCACTCTCCAAGGACACCCAGGCTCGAATGTAGCCGCATTCAAAGTGGGGTGGGGTGGGGTGGGGGTGCGGTTGCTGGTGGTGGTGGAAAGTGGGGCTGAGGCCAAGATGAGATAGTCTCTGAAAAGGCAGGGTGCAGGCTCGAGGGGCTGAAAAGGCCTACCCCGGGCCCAGTTCTGTGGAACTCCCTGACCCAAACTAAACTAGTCCCACCTGCCTGTGCTTGGCCCATGTGCCTCCCAACTTTTGATTATTGCCAGTCACGAGCCAACAGGAATACTTCCTGGCAACACCGACGTGAGTCCAAATGATTGTCGCTGCAGCTTCAAGGGGGACAAAAAAGCCCAATGCTCTTGAAAAATTGGTCTTGGACTTCCATTCCCTGCTGCAGGCCCCCCCAACCCCAATCCCGCAAACCTAGATTGAAACAAAGACAGCAGCTCGCTTCTGACGACGCCCACTACCCGTCTGGGATCTTCCCATACACCATGGGGACCCACACTCGTGTCATTTCTGCAATGACCACCTACTGCCACAATCCAATATCACACTGCTGCTCTGTCTCACTACTCCTTCTGCAGCTCTATCGAGAGGAGTCTGCTAAAGGCAGTTCTAAATTGTTTGCACTTCGAACGTCATAACCTTGTTGAAATAAAGTGAAATCGTAGAGTCATACAGCACGGAAACAGACCCTTGGGTCCAACCAGTCCATGTTGCCAAACTAAACTAGTCCCACCTGCCTGTGCTTGGCCCATATGCCTCCAAACTTTTGATATTCACATAATAATCTAGATTTTTTTTTAAAACTTTGTAACCGTACCTGCATCCATCACTTCCTCTGGAAGTTCATTCCACATATGAACTACACACTGTGTAAAACAAAAAAAAATTGTCCCTCATGTCTCAGTGAAAGAAAAAATATCCCAGCCTCTCCTTACAACTTGACACTTCCAGTGCCGGCAACTTTCCTGGTAAATCTTCTCTGGAACCACTCCAACTTAATAATGTCCTTTCTATCATCTTTGTTGTTTTTTTAAAATTTCCAAACCATTCACTGAGTGTTATGCAGCATGGATTATCCATCCCAAACTGAGTTCCGAGCCTGGTCTCCACGTGACTCCAGACCCGCTGCAATGAGGGGTCAACTCTTTGCCCATCCCAAACTGAGCTATCAGTGGTGGCCAGAGCAGCGACCCCCCACTTTTTCTTTAAAAAAAAACAATTTAACCAGGACTGGAGTCACATGGAGACCAGACCATGCGAAGTTGGCAGTTTCCTTCCCAAGAAAATAAAAGTGAACCACAAGGTTTTTTTTCCTAAAACCCTGACAATGGTTTTCGGGATCATTGTTAGGCTCTTCATTCCAGATTTTTTAACAATTAAATTCAAACCTGCCATGGTCCCCAGAACAGTACCTGGGTTTCCCGGATTAACAGCCTAGTGATAGATAATACCACCAGTCCATCACCTCCTAAATTGGTTTGTAGTTTCTATCTACGTGTAATGGCCAAATAATCAAAGTACATCCATTTAGTTCGGTTCTACTGAACTGTAACAAAATTATAACCAACAACACCGCATCCTTTTTTCTGTGAAATAGCAACTGGACCGTGCTGGCGTACTTTAATATAGGGTGTGGTTACAAAATCAGTCCAGATTGAATAAATCTTTGTCTGGAGCGGGTAAGCTATCAAGCCATCAAGTAATGAGCACACAGTGACGGGCTGAAAGGCTCAAGAGGGAGTTAAAAGGCCCTATTGTGTGGTTATAAACCTCCCTGCTATGTCCTCAATTAGTTTGACATTTTAACTTGTGATGCCTGAAAAAGAAGCAGACTTTTCCATGGCTACATTCGCTCTCTGGTGTCCCTGGAGAAGGAGCACACAGTGTCCACCAATACTCTCGATATCTTTCAGGTGGGGTTGGCACTGCAGGGGTGTGGAGTGCTTTAACTCCCTATCCAGTTCTATTTTGTTTTTGATCCCTACCCTCCCCTTCACCTTTTTGTTCACATAGGCATTGCCCCCTGAGGGGCTGTGCTTGCTACTGAGTCTTTGGTCACATGGGTGTTTTTCCTGGTGGTGGGCTATCAAATAAAGTGATTTACACACCTGGTGTCTTTGCTGCATCTCGCACCTACACAGGGGGACAAAAAAGAAAAGAAGCAGTCACCATTCTATGCATTGGTTTGCTTCTGTAAGCTCAGGCATCAGGCTCTGTATTCGTTCTATAGCGACACAGTTCCTCTGTTCTTATTGTTAGTCAGAACGTAACCGCTGAAGATATCCTGCTGTAATTTATACGTGCACGCTCTTAACTTTGCGCCAGTTGTTTTTATGCACTGATTTGATTTATAAATTTCTTTATTACATTTAAAGTACAGTGCCACTTTGTACTCTTTTCATGTGTTTAATTAACTTGTGCTAACCAGTAGAGAACTCCACACAAGGCAAGTAATTCATTCACTTGAACGCTGCTAGGCACCTTACCTGAATGAGAGTTCTACAGCAGTGCCCTGTATCTGATACTGATACATCAGCACAATACAGAGGGTCAATTGTCATTACCCAACAATACATAGTAACTTCCGTCAACTATGAAAAGTAATAATCACAATGTGCTGCATTATTTCAGTGAAAAACACTTACATTTGATTGAAGAACATGTAAGGTCTATAGTAAGAGGGACTTTGTAACTGTTACAAAGAGAACCAGTCAGGAGTTAAACTGCAAGTGTCTATATGTAAATGACTGTCACACTGAGGAAACCAACTGACTGATTGCTCACTACCTAAATCAGGGACCGATCACTCAGCGTGTAAACCAGAGACTGGTAACTCGATAAAAACAGAAATTGCTGGGAAAGCTCAGCAGGTCTGGCAGCATCTGTGGAGAGAAATTAGAGTTATCATTTCGGGTTGGGTGACCCTTCCTCAGAACTGATGGTAGTGAAGAAAGTGATGGGTTTTGTTTTTAATATACAGAGATAGGGTTTGGGGAGGGGGTAAGGAGTAAATAATAGGTGGAGATAGAGCCCAAAGAGAGAGAAGAACAGTTAGACAGACAAAGGAGTGGGTAAAGGTCAGTCTGGGAGAATGAATAGCTGCTACATGAACCAAAGATTGATCACTCAGTACCTAAACCAGGGACTGATTACTCACTGCCTAAACTGGGGACTGAACACAGTATTTAAATCAGAAAATGATTGCTCACCAGCTAAACCACAGACCAACCACACAGTACCTAAAACAGGGACCATTCACTCACTACCTATTACAGGGACGGAGCATTGCACCTAAATCAGAGATCAATCACTCAGTACCTAAACCAAGGATTGATCACTCACTACCCAAACCAGTGAATGGTCGCTGACTACCCAGTCCAGCCGAAGAAAGAATCATACCATTGTATCTTTTTGCAGTGCACTCATCAGGACAGAATAGCAAGAATACCAAATCTCACGGTGAGTAACAATTGATAATGCATGAGAAGAGTGTGCTGATTGGTTGGTATGTGGACCCAGATTGCAAGAGCTATCGGCATGGAGAATTCAGCCCTGAACAATTAGCTGCCAAGTTCCTGACTTAATGACCCTGATTTTTCCAAGAGAACGCAACAGGCAATGGCTGCCCCGCATCCCCAGGATTTCATTTAGTGGAAAGGTGCAATTTATGGATGACATTTCTCAACATTGAATTCTGTCTCTTTTGGCATTCTGCCCCACCTCACCAATCTCTCTGTGATACAACGCTGAGCGTTACTGCTCGGTCTGGTGCTGGAGACTCTTAACAGTCTGGGCTGAGGGAGGGGGAGCTCATGCACATGGCTGGATTGAAAACAACGGCACAGGAAGACCTGGCTCTCAGGTTGTGTGTCCTACAGGCTGTCCCAGGAAGACAGGCTGGAGAGGCTGTGATCATCTTCCTCGAAGAAACAAAGGCCGAGAGGAAATTTGACACAAGTATTCGAAATCTTCAAAACCTGTTCAAAATATTCAAAAGCTATGAGGTGACCACATGTGAGTTCCAACCGTGTTACCTATACTGGGGAATGAGTGTCACAAACTGGCAGCTTCAGTGTTGGACTGCGACTTCATGTATCATTGGGATCTGGCCCAGGATTCCAATGGGGTGTCGTGTCCTTGAGCCGAGAGCCTTGAAATAGACTATGCTGAACTTTGTCTTAAAATCATTTTTAAAAAATTTCTTTTCTTTACTATTGTTATGGACTGGACCACACCCTCTCAAAAATTTTTTTAAGAAGGTAGCCTAGATTCTAACTTTTTCTTATTTTAAGGGTAGATGTGAAGTGCCATGTTCCAGATATGAAGCGACCGGTCAAACTACTCGACGTTAAACAAAACGCAATTTATTTAAACACTGCAGTTAAAATACAAACAACTTAACCACTGGAAAACTTAACTGAATAATAGCTACTGTACCTGTACTAATTAACTGTTCTAATAAAGTAACATCCCATAAACACACCCCTTGGCAAAAAGGCAGATTCAGACACAGATTCTCACATGCAGTTCTCCAATCCAGGAAGAAAACAACTTTAAGAGAGATTTCAGAAAGTAGCAGCTCGGAATCATTTACTGAAGCTTCCAACTCTTCTGGGACCCCAAAACAGCTCCTGACTGCTACAGCTAAAAAAAATAGAAAGCCTGGTCTGTGACAGTTGGCTCTTCTGTTGTTCCAACCAAAAAAAAACCTGAAGGCCTCATACGTTGTTAACTCTTGTAGTCCTGCTAGACTGCTTGGTGCCTCTGCCTTACAAAAAAATAGAAAAAAAACACCCAGGACAAATACAACCCTTTAAAGTGACAGCATCATCACATTATACCATCACGGAAGGTCTGTTAGTCTGAACTTTGTATTTCTTTATTTTTCTAATGTATTATTATTATTTTGTACTTTTGGAGGTTTGTAATGCCAGACATTTAATTTATTTATTTTCCTCTCCTTTTTCCGAAAAATTTGGAGTCAAGAATCCTGTACCTAGGTACCCTTGTACCTAAAATGGCACTGTAAGTGGCTACTTCTAAACTTTTTGCTGTGCTCATATGAGTATTGTCTCACTCATGTGAGACAATAAAGTTAATTCTAATTCTACAGAATGGCAGGCCAGATCTAACTGAGGAACAGAGAGAGCAGACTGCAGAGATTTTGAAAGCGTTGTGGATACAATCTGAACTCCATGTTGTCACCACATATTAATGTTGTATTGTGGTCTTGTTTAACATCAAGGCTTAGCAGAACAGGGAGGCTATTTATCAGTTTGTGACTGTATGGGTACACCTGGCTAAATCCAGTGAATTTCGACAACTGGAAGATGGTCTCATCAGAGACGGAGTTTTCATAGGGTTAAGAGATCCTGTAGTGAAAGCACATCTGCTGTGGGAAGAGAGCTTCACTCTCAAGCAAGCTATCAACATGTGTAGAAGTACTGAAGTACATGTGTAGAAGTGTGTCAACCAGTGAATTCATGGGAGAACGGATGAGGTTTTGCATTATACTGAAAGGCATTCAAGGCCAAATGAGATTAACAAACTGGATTAAAGAAAGAAATGTTTCCAGCACATTCACCAGAAAGATCAAGGTCAATATATAAATATAGCGGAGATATCGCACAAAAAAATGAAGCATGTCCAGTCTGGGTTCAGCAGTGGTCTAACCTCAAGAAGATGAATTGCTTTGCACACAAGTGCTAAGCTAGTAAGAAGTAAAGTCATGACCGAATTTAAAAAAAAGTAACATGTATCTACATACGTATTTTGTGATTGTTCAGAAAGCACATTGAACAGCTCAACAAGCCTGACCTCTATGATCATGTGACTGGACTTTGCAGGAACCTTCCAAAAGCTTTTTAGAAGCCAGAATCATTCAGACCAACAACATCCCTCATACATCCTGATGGGTCTAGTATACCAACTGATTGTGTTTATAAACTGCTATAGAGTGGATTCTCTCCCAGATAAACTCCTGCACAATAGGATTGCAGGTCACATCTGTCATAGAGTCATACAGCACCAAAACAGACCCTCCGGTCCAACTCGTCCATGCTGGCCATTTTATAAAACTGAAATAAACCCATTTGCCTGCATTTGGCCAATACTGCTCTGTACCTTTCCTATTCATGTACCTGTCCAAATTTTTTTTTTTAATATTCATTTGTGGGATGTGGGTGTTGCTGGCTGGCCAGCATTTCTTGTCCTTCCCTAGTTGACCTTGAGAAGGTGGTGGTGAGCTGGCTTCTTGAACCGCTGCATTCCTCCTGCTGTGGGTTGACCCACAATGCCCTTAGGGAGGGAATTCCAGGATTTCGACACAGTGATGCGAAGGAACAGCGACATATTTTCAAGTCATGATGATGAGTGGCTTGGAGCGGAACTGGAAGATGGTGGTGTTCCCATGTATCTGCTGCCCTTGTCCTTCCAGTTGGAAGTGGTCGTTGGTTTGGAAGGTGCTGTCTGGGGATCTTTGGTGAATTGCTGCAGTGCATCTTGTAGAGAGTACACACTGCTGCTACTGAGTGTCGGTGGTGGAGGGTGTGGATGTGGTGCCAATCAAGTGGGCTGCTTTGTCCTGGATGGTGTTAAACTTCTTGAGTGTTGTTTGCACAATACCCATCCAGGCAAGTGGGGATTTTTCCATCCCACTCCTGACTTGTGCCTTGTCAATGGTAGACAAGCTTTGGGGAATCATGAGGCAAGTCTTTTAAATGTTGTAATTGTACCAGCCTCCACCACTTTCCCTGGCAGCTCATTCCATACCTGCAGCACCCACTGCATGAAAAAGTTGCCCCTCTGATCCCTTCTCCCCTCTTCTCACCTTAAACGTGTGCCCTCTGGTTTTGGACTCCACTGCCCTGAGGAAAAGACCTTGGTGATTCACTCTATCCATGCCCCCTCATGATTTTATAAACCTCTATAAGGTCATTCCTCAGCCTCCTATGCTCCAGGGAAGAAAGCTCTCCATGTAGTCTCTCCCTATAACTCAAACCCTCCAGTCCTTGAAAATCTTTGCTGCACCCTTTCCAATTTAGTAGCATCCTTCCTATAAGTTACTTTCCGCTTGAACACTTAAATGTGCATCCCAACACCAACAAGAAGCTTGGTCATATGACTCTCCCAGTACTAAACTCAACCATCTTTTAACTACGATTTTGAAATAGCAAGCTGGTAAATCAATAATGCTACTATGATGACATCATAGCCTCTAACCCCAGGCTACAAAGGAAAAGCCACTGCTTTGTGGGATTTTTTAAAAAATAAGCCCACGACCTGCATTTGTGCACTTGGTAAGTAAAACCTTTATTTCATCAAACCAGAGAAGCAGAAGTTAGATTTCAACAAAATATTCCTGAGAAGTTCAAGGATATTATGTTTTCTAGAAAAGAGATGACTTGGTCCTCAACTGCAGACTAACCAATCACCTACCACCACACAGCAATTCCAGACTGTTCAGCTTTGGGATTTTGAACTCCATCTTAAAATCAAGGATGTAGGTAACACTATAACCCTTGCTTGTCTCATACTTAAATTGTCGCGAATTGAACTGCACCAGGGTAGCACGGTGGCTCAGTGGTTAGCACTGCTACCTCACAGCGCCGGGGGCCTGGGTTTGATTCCCCCCTCGGGCGACTGTCTGTGTGGAGTTTGCACCTTCTCCCTGTGTCTGTGTGGGTTTCCTCTGGGTGCTCTGGTTTCCTCCCACAGTCCAAAGATGGGCAGGTTAGGGTGGATTGGCCATGCTAAATTACTCATAGTGTGCAGACTAGGTGGATTAACTATGATGAATGTGGGGTTATGGGATAGGATGAGATGCCCTTCAGAGGGTCAGTGCAGACTTGATGAGTTGAATGACCTCTTTCCGTACTGTAGGGATCCTGTGGATAACTTCTTTATCCTTTCCAATTCATGCTCTCTCCTTTGAACGTTCAAAGCATTCCTTGCATGTAAAGTCTTCTCCTTCGGCACCAAACAGGGTGTGAAAATAAGCCTTATTTTCTTGTTTAACTTCACCACGGTAATATTGTGATCGTTACCAAATCCTCCAGCAGCATGGGTAGGAGAGGAAGGGTCTGTTCTGAGGAAGGGTGACTGGACCCGAAACGTTAACTCTGTTTTCTCCTTCACAGATGCTGCCAGACCTGCTGAGCTTTTCCAGCAACTTCTGTTTTTGTTCCGGGCAGGATAGATACACCCCCACTGTTTAAAAGAAATAAAATCAATACCTTCTTACAGACAGTGGGAAATTGGTTTTAAAACTCACAATTTATCCACAGTGAAACGTGTAAAAATTGCTGCTGGAAAGATGTCAGTCACTGCCTAGACCCTGGGTCTAGGCCCGAAACGTCAGCCTTCCTGCTCCGCTGATGCTGCTTGGCCTGCTGTGTTCATCCAGCTCTACACCTTGTTATCTCAGATTTTCCAGCATCTGCAGTTCCTACTATCTCAGTCACTGCTTTCTGATGGGTCCCTTTACACCATCAGGAGGATGGCGATATTAGGCAGAGAGCTGTTAGAATGGTGAGTGCAGAAGGGGAGCACACAAGTTAACAGGAAGTCAGATAGACACCACGCCTTTCCCAGATTTGTGTGAAATAACTCAAGTTGATGATCCAAAGGTGAAGCCCTCAAAGATAAGGCTATGTAATGGAACAATACTCATCCTGAGAGAACAAGCAAAGCCAAGAGCCCAACGCAATGGGAAGAATGACAATCTGGAGATCCAGATGTTTCATTTCAGCAGAAGCAAGTATAATGCTTGGATCAGCAACTCTAACCTTGCCAGAAGAGGTCTGCAGCATTTTTGCAGGCCACTGAGACGTTGACGATGAAACAGATCCTGGCAGCCTAACACCAATCTTTTGTTTAAACAAGCCTTGGGCATCTTGCTGCTTAATGTCATCTCGAAGTTCATGAGAGTGTGAAACCAACTCAGCATCTGCCAAGGAGACTTACAGCTGCCCTCAAATCCAGCCTGAAAGAAAGGATGGAAGAACTGGAAAAGAAGGGAGTGAACACAAAATTGGCCACAGACACAGACATAACATCATAACAAGTAGGAGCTGGAGTATGCCATTCAACCCTTCAGATCTGAGGCATCCTTCACGCCTCATAGTATTATCGCTGGACTGTTAATCCAGAGACCCAGATAATGCACTGGGAACCTAGGTTCGAATCCCGCCACAGCGGATGGTGGAATTTGGTTTCAAAAGGGGAAAAAAATCTGGAATTAAGAGACTAATGATGACCATGAATCCATTGTTGATTGTCGGGAAAAAACCCTTCTGATTCACTAATTTCCCTTAGGGAAGGAAACTGCCATCCTTACCTGGTTTGGCCTACATGTAATTTGGAAACCCACAGCAATGTGGTTGACTCTTAACTGCCCTCTGGGCAATTAGGGATGGGCAATAAATGCTGCCTGGTCAGTGATGCCCTCATCCCGTGAGTGAATAAAAAAAATGGCGAACGACTTCGAGATAGTAGGAACTGCCGATGCTGGAGTCTGAGATAAGAAGGTGTGGAGCTGGAGGAACACAGCAGGCCAGGCAGAACATCCTATCTGCTCCTCCCTCCTCACCACCTCCACTTCCTACCTACATTCACCTTTACTGGCTTCATCCCCGCATCCTTGACCTGTCCGTCTTCTCTCCACCTATTGCTCCACTATCCACCTTCTATCACTGCACCCCCTCTCTATTTATTTCAGAGCCCCCTTCCCCTCCCCCATTTCTGAAGAAGGGTCCAGATCACAAATGTCAGCTTTCCTGCTCCTCTGATGCTGCCTGGCCTGCTGTGTTCATCCAGCTCTACACCTTGTTATGGCTAACGGCTTCTGGCTTTTGTGCCTATTCGTCATATGCCTCAACTCCCTGAAATTTCAAACATCTATCTGTCTTCTCTTTAAATATTTGCAGTGATTTAGTATCCAGGACTCTTTGGGGTAGAGAATTTCAGTCATTCACTTCCCGCTGGGAGAAGTGATTCCTTACTCTCTCATGATTGTCCCCTTACTGTGTAAAAATGTTCCCCGGTTTCAGATTTCCTGACTAGTGGAAACATCATCTCAACACCTACCCTGCCAATGCACCTCAGATGTTTCAATAAGATCACTTCCCCACACCATCCCCCAACACCACCACCAACCCCCCCCCCCCCGCCTCCCTGCCACCACCCTGGATTCCTCTAAACCTGTTTAGCCATCTTGATGAGTCAGATTGGATTGGCAGTATTATAGCAGCAGAAAACACACAGGACCTGGAAAATTGAGAGTGACCATCGACCCAAAAGATCTCAATGAAGCTGTGAAGTGAGCTCACTCCGTCATCGATGGGAGATTAGCAAGGCTTGCCAGTTAAGCCAACGGTCCTTCGCCATCCTTCTCATCAAGGGCAGTACTGGCAACTGTACCAGCAGTTTTCGTCTTATCTTCCAGGATACCATCTTGGGGGTGGAGATGGCTGAAGCCATTGACCATGCATCACTGGGAACAGGAGTGCTGGCCTGTCCTTGCACAGATTGATGGGAGGAGTGGCCTCCTGCACTATGACCCTTCTACTTTTTTAATGAAAACATTAACTGAGTTAAACGATAAGGTGCAACAAAATGTGTAGGCCAACGGAAACTCTCAGAACTAGGGAGGAGACCTATCAAAGTCAGGCCAACTGGACATTGTCTGCGCGATGATGCCCACACCCCCTGCCCCTTCGGTGCCCACCGGTCTCTGAAGGCATGACCATTCAATGATTATAGTTTGCCTTCTCTCCAATCTCCCCACTCAAGGGGAGACAACAACCTGAGTGTGTGAGGGGTTTTTATTCCCACTCCCACCATTCTAGCACATTGCCCTCTTTAACTACGCCGACGGCTGCAGTTGCACCATCCTGGCCTGCGCTCTCCGAGCGGCGCTGCAGGCGCTCTCCCTCCCGGACGCGATCACGTGCTCGGCTGCCATGGCGGCGCTGAGGCTCAGCTCGCGCCTGGCGCTGGTGACAGGTAACGAATCGGAGCGAGCGGCGCCGAGCCGCGATTAGCATGAAATCTGTGAATGGAGGGGCTTCCCCCCCCAACCGAGCGCGCGCGCGAGGCGGCGGTGGCCGCCCCTTTGCTGACAGCTCACAATGGGGAGACGCTCGGTCAAAGGTCAGGGTGTCCCCCTTCCCGCTACCCACCGGGGAGCGTCTCCCAATCACTCCATGTCCTTCAGGCGCACAATTAACCCTGGGACACGCACATATATATATATATATATATACAGGAGGCAGGGTGGGGGGAAAAGGGGCATTTATTTACTCCTCTGCCACCCATGGTAAATTGCCCACAGTGCACAAGGATGTGCAGGCTGGGTGGGTTAACCATGGCAAATGAGCGGTAACAGCGAAAGGGTAGAGGGGTGGGTCTGGATGGTAGAGGGATGCTTTTCAGAGGGTCGGTGTGAACACGATGGGCCGAATGGCCTGCCCCTACGCTGTAGGGATTCTCTGATTCTGACGCCGTCCCTTTCCCAGTTTTACCGACTTCCTGCTGAAGAGACGAAGATTTACTCCTTACCCCCTCTTCCCAAGGGATCTACAATCCCTTCTCCCCATCTCTCTCTGTCGACATCCTCTTGCCCCCAACCCCTGCCCTCAGCCAGTGGACGTTGGCACTCCTACAAGATAAAATCAAGGTGGTGATGACCGTTAGTGCTCAAGGTGGCAACGAGGGATGTGGTTTGTTGATTGAGAAGAGTTTGGATGGAGGGTCTTTGGTATAGAATGGAGTTTTTCGCGGGGGGAGCTTAGGCTGGCGGTGCTATTAAAATAATCTAAAATCTTGTTGAGTCACTACATTATCAATTCCCTCTTGGCCAGCACACTTCCTTCCACCTTCCTTTCTTCTCCCCCATGATAAAGTATTTCCTTTATCCATTCGATTCATTCCAAGTCCTCCAAGATTTCCCTTCCCAACTCACGCAATCAGATCAAGGTACCACCCCATAATGTAGGGTACGGATGGTCACCCTGAATAGAACCTCTCATAAAATCCCTGCAGTGTGGAAGCAGATTATTCAGCCCATTGAGTCCGCACTGACCCTCTGAAGAGAAGCATCCCACTCAGACCGCCCCCCCCTCCCCCGTTTAACTCTCAGTTAATGATGGCAGCCACCTGTCTCCTCCCCCATTCATAAAGCACTTCCTTCACCCAGTATAAGCAACTATGATCAGTGAACGAAGGGATGTGGTTTTGGCAGGTCAGGGGACAGTGTGACTGTAAGCTGGTTGGCATAGACTGACCAGTGAGTGCAACAAAACTGGAGTGGTTCTAACTGCCCCTTGCACTGTCCCACACACTGTCACTCTCACTCTAACTACCCCTTGCACAGTCCCACTCACCGTCACTCTCACTCTAACTACCCCTTACACTGTCCCACTCACTCACTCTCACTCGAACTACCCCTTGCACTGTCCCACACACTGTCACTCTCACTCTAAGTACCCCTTACACTGTCCCACACACTGTCACTCTCACTCTAACTACACCTTACACAGTCCCACTCACTCATTCTCACTCTAACTACCCCTTGCACAGCCCCACTCACTCACTCTCACTCTAACTACCCCTTACACAGTCCCACTCACTGTCACTCTCACTCTAACTACCCCTTGCACAGTCCCACTCACCGTCACTCTCACTCTAACTACCCCTTACACTGTCCCACTCACTCACTC
>NC_063366.1:8286025-8287579 GCF_021869965.1 Rhincodon typus
CCCACACACTGTCACTCTCACTCTAACTACCCCTTGCACTGTCCCACTCACTCACTCTCACTCTAACTACCCCTTACACTGTCCCACTCACTCACTGTCACTCTAACTACCCCTTACACTGTCCCACTCACTCACTCTCACTCTAACTACCCCTTGCACTGTCCCACTCACTCACTCTCACTCTAACTACCCCTTGCACTGTCCCACTCACTGTCACTCTCACTCTAACTACCCCTTGCACTGTCCCATTCACTGTCACTCTCACTCTAACTGCACCTTACACTGTCCCACTCACTATCAGTCTCACTGTCTCACGCAGTTACTCCCTGCTCCTTCACTGTCACTCTCCCCTGCTCCTTCACTGTCACTCTCACTGCCCCTTGCACTGTCACTCTCACTGCCCCTTGCACTGTCACTCCCTGCTCCTTCACTGTCACTCTCACTGTCCTCTGTTTTTATCCATTACTCCCCACACTTTGTGAACTGTGAATGTTCTGCAGCATAGAGAACAGTTTCTAACACCCTCCCTGTATCTGAGTGATTGTGTACGTACCCTCTCTGTACTAATCCATACGTCTGTCCCCACTCCCCTGTTTGTTTTTCACCACCATCTTAATTCATTGAGACAACATGGCCGTCACTGATTTTCCCATCTCTAATTGCCCAGGAGGCAGTTAGGAGTCAACCCACATTGCTCTGGGGGTCACAAAGGTAGGGATGGCAGTTTCTTTCCATAAAGGGCATTAGTGAACAAGATGGATTTTTCCGACAGTCGGCAATGGATTCATGGTCTTCATTAGAACCTTATTTCCACATTTTTATTGAATTCAAGTTCCGCCACGTGCTGTGGCAGGATTTGAACCTGGCTCTCTGGATTCACAGTCCAGCGATAATACTACAAAGCCGTTGCCTCCCCTGATTGTCACCTGCACATTTCCTCGCTCTCTCTCTCTGTCACTCTCTCTCGCTCTCTCACTCGATCTTTCTCACTCTCGCTCTCTCTCTCTCCACTCTCGCTGTCTCTCTCGCTCTCTCTCTCTGGCTTGCTGTCTCTCGCTCTCTCTCTAGCTCTCTCGCTCTCTCTCTCTTTCAATCTCTGTCTAGCTCTCTCTCTCGCTATCTCTCTCGCGCTCTCTCTCTTGCTCTCTCTCTCTCTCACTCTGCCTCTCTCTCTCTCTCCCTCTCGTTCTCTCTAGCTCTCTCTCTCTCACTCTCTCTCGCTATCTCTCTTTCTCTCTCTCTTGTTCTCTGTCTCTCTCACTCTCACTCTCTCTCTCACACACTGTCTCTCTCTTGCTTTCTCTCTCACATACACGCTCTCTCTCTCTCTTGCTCTCTCTCTCACATACACGCTCTCTCACTCTCTGTTGCTCTCTCTCTCACACACTCTCTCTCTCTCTCACTCTCTCTCTCTCACACACACGCTCTCTCTCTCATTCGCTCTCACTCACACTCTCTCTCTTTCTCTCACACACACTCTCTCACTCTCTCTCTCACACATTCTCCCTCTCTTGCTCTCTCTCTCACATACATGCTCTCTCACTCTCTGTTGCT
>NC_063366.1:8287589-8292389 GCF_021869965.1 Rhincodon typus
CTCTCTCTCTCACATACATGCTCTCTCACTCTCTGTTGCTCTCTCTCTCACACACTCTCTCTCTCTCTCTCGCTCTCTCTCACTCAGACTCTCTCTTTCTCACTCTCTCTCTCTCTCTCACTCTCTCTCTCACTGTCACACTCTCTCTCTCTCTCTCTCTCTCACTGGTGGAAGCTGCCTTTAACTCTGTGACTCATTCTGTAGGTGGTGGCAGTGGGATCGGTCGGGCCGTGTGCCAGCGCTTTGCAAAGGAGGGTGCCATGGTGGCAGTGGTGGACATCGACAAAGGGGCAGCGGAGGAGACCCTGCGGACGCTGCCCTCCGATCAGCAGCAACACTTGCTGTTTGTTACCGATGTGTCGTCCCCTGAGCATGTCCACAGCCTCATGGCTGACGTTCAGGTAGGGACGGCCTGACATTGGCAGCTTCTCTCACCCCACTGACTGCGATGTGGAGGGGCCGGTGTCGGACTGGGGCGGAGAAGGTCAGAAATCACACAACACCAGGTTAGAGTCCAACAGGTTTATTTGAAAACACGAGCTTTCAGAGCTCAGCTCCTTCCTCAGGTGTAGTCTGGAAGAGGAAATATGTATTTATAAGTGGAAAGGTAACAACCCTAAAAATGGCTCGCTGACTGCCTGTTTTGACTCTTTAATCAGTTAGAAAGGAGACGCAGGTTTCTATTGATTAAAATGCAAATCGCAGAATTTCTTTCGAGCCATTGCCCCGAGATAATTAAAGGTTTTATCAGTGTGGACAAGAGGTGTTTATTAATTGTGGCTAGATTATAAGAGCTGGGAGGCTCTGTTGGAAATTACAGAACTTTGGTCAGGCCACAGTTGGAGTACCGTGTGCAGTTCAGGTGACCTCACTACAGGAAAGATGGGATTGTATTGGAAGGGGGTGCAGAGGAGATTCAGCTGGACGTTGCCTGGGATGGAGCATTTTAGCTTTGAAGAGAGGCTGGATAAAACTTGGGTCTGCTTTGTTTGTGCGACTGGAACCTG
Organism: Rhincodon typus; assembly: GCF_021869965.1. Lineage (NCBI taxonomy): Eukaryota > Metazoa > Chordata > Chondrichthyes > Orectolobiformes > Rhincodontidae > Rhincodon > Rhincodon typus. The sequence goes on from NC_063366.1 coordinate 8,288,597, forward strand.
AGGGAGGTGTATGAGATTATGGGTGTTGGGGTGGTTGGGATGTCATGGTCAGTGTGAATAGAAAGCAGCTGTTCCCCTCAGTTGAAGAGTCAATAATAAGGGGGGGATACTTGTAAAATAAAAGGCAGGAGATGGTAGGAGAGGGGACTCTCACTGCTGAAGCTGCCTTACTGTTCACTAAACAGCATTAGAGCAAAGTAGATAGGCAGCAGGCAGACGGAGATGATAAATAATTGAAAAGTTATCACCGTCACGACCGCCAAGGCTAGGAGTCGCAGAAACGTTGCAGCACAGGGGGCAGGCTATTCGGCCCATCGTGACCGCACACACTCGTTACTTCATGCCAATCTCCTGCTTTCCCCTCCCCCCCACAACTGTACCCTTATATCCAATGTTCAATCCAGCTAATCATCCTGTACCCTCTTGGAAGTGCAAATGAACAGGCTTCCAGACCTCCAGGCAGTGCGTTCCTAATCCCAGACCACTCACTGGGTGAAAAGGCTCTTCCTCACTTTATGTTTGCTGCTTGTGCAGCTCACTTTAAATCCATACTCTCCGTCTCGTTCCTTTTCCAAGCGGGAACAGTTTCTCCCTAGCCCGCTCATGATTCGGCAAAGACCTGATCACTGAGGTTTCTCATCCCGGAAAATTCATTTATGGGGACAATCATCTTCCTTGTTCTCTCACGGGAAGTGGGCATCACTTGCCAGGGCAGCATGTGTCACCCATTTCCAATTGCCCTTGAGCTGAGTGTCTTGCTTGCCCATTGCAGAGGGCAGCTAAGGGTCATTCACATTGCTGCGGGTCTGGAGTCACATGTAGGCCAGACCAGGTAAGGATGGCAGTTTCCTTCCCTAAAGGCCATTAGTGAACCAGATGGGATTTCCAACAGCTCACACTCATATTCAATTCTGACTGGATGGATTGAATTGATATTCTTTCGGTCCTGGTGAGATTTGAACCCTGAGACCAGTAGCCTGGCTCACCAGATTGTAAGTCCCTATGAAATTAGTGCGATCAACAAGCTCCTTGCCTTTATTAAATAATTAAATAATTTGCAATCACAATTTGTAAATAATTAGATTAGTTGCAAAATGCGTGGTTCCCTTTAAGCCACAGGATATAAATGAAAAATCGACTGCGTTTTTGCTCTAAAGTGCACAGATCATGTGGTCACATTGAGTTCACTGATTTCTCAATTGTTTACATACTTTTCATGGGTTTTATGAAGTGGGAGATTCGACTCTCATGTTGTCTTCTGTCAGGCAGAAGATCCAAAAGCTTAAACACACGTACCAACAAGTTAAAGAACAGCTTCCCTGCTGTTATTAGACTTCTGAATGGACCTCTCTAACTTCACATATAATTCTGATCCTGCTTAGTGCACCTCCAGCTCAGCCATAACCTTGTATGCCTCGTTCTGGCTAAACGCCCATTGATTTGAGAGTCCTTGTATGTTATGAGGTGCCTCTACAGCTCACAAAGCAAAACTTTTCACTGTACTTACCATAGAATTCCTACAGTATGGAAGCAGGCCATTCAGCCCATCACTGAGCCTCTGGAGACTCCCCCCCTCCTGCCCCAGCTGTCCCTTTAACCCTACACTTCCCATGGCTAACCCACCTAGCCTGCACATCCCTGGACATTATGGGGTAATTTAGCACGGCCAATCCACCCTAACCTACACATCTTTGGGCTGTGGGAGGAAACTGGAGCAAACCTACACAGACAAGGGGAGAATATGCAAACCCCACACAGACAGTCACCCAGGGCTGGGATTGAACCCGGGTCCCTGGCGCCTTAAGGTGGTATTGCTAACCACCGAGCCACCGTGCCACCCTAAAACGTAGGTGCGTGTGACAACAATAAATCAAATCAAATTGTCTATTTGGTTGCTATCTTAGGCTGATGAAAAGTGATTAGTCTCCTTGATGCATGGTTACTGTCCTGTGGTTGTCGCAAGCGATAGCGGCAATGGGGAGATGGGATTGAAGAGTTTTCAAGACAGGGTTTTTCCCATTTCTCAGTGAGGGGGCACACACGCATACACGCACGCGCACACACACACACACACACTCCCCTCAGTTGTGTGTGTGTGTGTGTGTGTGTGTGTATGTATGTGAGTGTGCGTGTGTGTGTGTGTGTGTGTGTGTGTGTGTGTGTATGAGTGTGTGTATGCATGTCACCTCGAACGAATGTCATGTCACACCTTACTGGGGTAACATGCTGGAAACCATTCCTGGAGACATTGTAATACCTAATTGAAGTTTAACCAAAGTATACAGAACTTCCCAATATATCTGCCGTTGTATACTCAAGTTAATAGAAGTTGTGGACCAGCTTTCTGTACTTAACAAGAATAACTATTCATTACAATGGAGTCGATTCTAACCGTAGATAAACAATTATGAACTGTAAATGTACAACACTGCTGTTAATACTCTTGCCCCCTCATAAAACTCCCCCTACACTCACTCAACTACAGACAATAAACGTTGGTGTTATGGGTGAGTAAAAACATGGGAAGGTAGTTCAGTGGTCCATGTCCACAGGGTTTGCTGAGATGATCCGTTTGCTTGTTGGGACCTTGTTGTTCTTCTGCAGGTCCTTTCACTTCCTTGAAGAAGGCATAGAGCAACTGGAGCATAAACTGAAAAGTCTGTCAGTTACGTTAAAAACCACAGTTTACAGCTCTGGCAAGGGGAGAAAGAAACCGGCTTTGTTCAAGCTTTAGGTTTTTTTTCTTGCTGCAGAGAGAGAGAGAGAGACCACTTTCCCTTCTGGAGTTCTGGGCCATATCATTCACAACCACAAACTGTTGAGCCACCTAGGAACCAATCACATAGGTATTGACAGGCAGAAGGCTAATGTCATCGACAACTGGTCACTGCTCCTCAGACCAATCAGCTACTTGTTACCGACTGAATGTCAAGTTGTACGCATGCCCCTCCCCCTTCCCCACCAAACCGTAGCCAGTTCATCTGCAGTAACCTTCTCTCCTCTGCTTCAACAAGCAGCAGTGTAAACACCACTTACAATGAGCATCGGTAAGTTGCTGTTAGAAACCGCAAAAGTCAAAAGGGTCCTTTATTGGATGTCAGTCCGCAATCAAAAGTGCAGGAAAATAAAAAAAAACACAATGGTTACATTTCTGAACGCCTTCGAGCTTGTTTGCGCTGTCTTTGGTAAGTCCAAACTGGCTCTGGGTGTTCGACAAGGGGCCTGAATGCAACAATTTAACGCAGTGACCAGATGGTTTGAGCTCTACCATTTCTCTCTTGAACGTGACATGAACCATTTCAACCAGCCTCCAGTTTGAAAAACAACGTCTCCAGCGGGATGTTGTGGAGGATTGGAACGACCCGTAGCTGGTCAGGGCAGACCAGGCTGGAGCGAAACACCCCCTCCGGGCGAGCAGTGGCTGGGCCGAAGGGGCTGACCTAGGAGTAACACTCTCCATTTGGGGGCCGGGGGTGGGTATGAGGCTGTAAAGTTGAGAACCAAGGTTGTGCAGGCGGCTCTGGTGCTCGAGCCCCTGACCTTTGCCCTCACTGACGAGGGCCAACGATTATTTTGTTTTATGCCATTGGCCCTCACCGCCACCCCCCCCACGTCGGCCATTTTGTCTTCCAGGCACGGTATTCCCGCCCCCCCTGTGTGGCAGTGAACTGCGCTGGGATCACCACTGACAGTCTGTTCCTGAAGATGGAGAGCGACGCTTTTGACCGGGTCTTGAATGTCAACCTGAAGGTGCGTGACGGTGATGGTGGGTAGGGGGATGGTGAGGGGGTGG
>NC_063366.1:8297389-8298977 GCF_021869965.1 Rhincodon typus
CCTCACCATCCCCCCAACCCACCACCCCCCTCATCATCCGGGGCGTGCAGGACCAGAGTCAGGACGTTGATGATGAGTCTTTGTGAAGCACCAGCTCGAACCCACCGGGAGAATAGTGTCTGATTGGGGGCAGGAAGGATGGGAAGGTATCGGAAAACAGCACAGAGAGGGTTCATGAGAACGGTTGAGATCGGAGAAGTTGGGGCCATTTCTCCTTGGAGGAGACACCTTGAGAGGCGAATCGATAGAGGGCGCAGACACGTAGAAAATAGGAACAGGAGTAGGCCATTTGGCCCTTTGAGCCTGCTCGCCCATTCAATAAGATCATGGCTGATCATCTGACCCATTCCCTGTTCCTGCTTTCCCCCCATACCGTTTCACCCCTTTAACCCTAAGAACTGTATCTAACTCCTTCAAAACATTCAATGGTTTGGCCTCAACCACTTTCTACAGCAGAAACTTCCATAGGCTCCCCACTCTCTGGGTGAAGATGTTTCTCCTGATCTCCGTTCTGCTATGGACCAAACCAAAGCCCCCCAAAATATTCAGACGATAATCTAGACCCTAACGTTTTCTTATTTTAAAGGTAAATGTAAGGTGTTGCATTCCAGATGCAAGCTGATTGATCAAACTACCGGATTTAAAGCAAAACGCACTTCATTCATCCACTATAAAATTGAACAAGAGAAAGAAGGAATTGGAATAATTCAACTGGAAAACTGAACAGAATAATAGATACAGTCACTATTACTAATGAACTGTTCCAACATAGTAACATCCCATAAACATACCCTTGACAGAAGGCAAATTCAGAAAACAGGTTGTCTCACGTGCAATTCTAACAGCAGGAAGAGCACCCCTAGCTTTTAGCTGGAACCGAGAGAGGGTAAAAATAGCTTCTACTTCTTCAAGATCCCACCAACAACTGCAGAAAGCTAAAAACGAAAAATCCTGTTTTTTTGAGAGTTTGACCCCACCCATTCAGGCTGCTTCTATGTTCCAATTTAAAAAAATATAAGGTCTTACAAGCTGTTTACTCTAGCGATGCTGGTGGACTGCTCAACACCTCTGCTTTAAAACTCTTTCTTTAAAAAAAACCACAGGACAAACTACACCCCTTAAAGCCACCGTATCATCACTGTCCTAAATGGCCTATCCCTATATGCTTAAACTGTTAGCCCTGGTTCTAGACTCCCCTTTCATCGGGAACACTTTGCCCCTGTTAGAATTTTCTAAGTTTGTATGAGATCCCCTTCATTTATTTAAGCCCCAGTCAATGTAGTCTGTGCAGGTCCTGTCTGTCTTCATACACCAGTGCTGCCATCCCAAAACCATCGGGATTCTGCAGATTCGAGAGGGAAGAGCTATTGTTGGTGAATGATCTCATGGATCACAGACACAGGTTAAAGGTGATTGGGGAAAAGAGCCTGAGGTGATACGCGGAGAAACATTTTTACGTAGCGAGCAGATTAAGCGCAGTATGATGGAGATAGCAGGAACTGCCGATGCTGGAGAATCTGAGATAACAAGGTGCAGAGCTGGATGAACACAGCAGGCCAAGCAGCATCAGAGGAGCAGGAAAGCTGAC
>NC_063366.1:8299077-8299216 GCF_021869965.1 Rhincodon typus
GTGTTCCTCCAGCCCCACACTGTGTTATCTGTGATGGAGACGGATTTTTTTTCCTCTTCATTCTTCCATGGGATGTGGGCACCCATTGGCAAGGCCAGGTTTGGCTTGCCCATCCCAAATTTGCCCCTGAAAGAAGTGG
>NC_063366.1:8299716-8322716 GCF_021869965.1 Rhincodon typus
GATGGGCCAAAGGGAATTTGAGCCAAGTTTTAAACCTTTTCATCATTTTTAATTTCCACCTCTTTTTTTTCATCTCTCTTAATCATATCATTCCTTCCACTTCCTGTATGTAACTGGCTGTCGGATTAAGGAAAGTGGGAAGTCCAACAGGAAGTTTGGTGTTCAATTTGCTCTGTTCACTAACAAAAACAGGAATTGCTGAAAAAGCTCAGCACATCTGGCAGCATCTGTGAAGAAAGAAAAAGAGTTCTGAGGAAAGGTCACCGACCTGAAACATTTACTCTGATTATTTTCTTTACAGATGCTGCCAGACCTGCTGAGCTTTTCTGTTCTTGTTTCTGATTTACAGCACCCGCAGTTCTTTCAGTTTTTATTTTGCTTTGCTCGCTGGACAGTGATTCAACCAACGCAGCATTGAAGTTCAGGGAAGGGTCTGATGTGACTGTACCTAATGCACATGACACCGAACAAACAAGAGAACATGCAATCCCACTGCAGGCAAAACCCTGTGACTTTTAATCGTGCTGTCACGCATAATTAAATCTAAATTACCAATCTAGCCCTGAAAAAAATAGTTTTTACAAATTTGGAATCTCGTTTCTTCAAACGTCAATGATTTGTTGGAGAATTTGAACCAAAGTTTGAAACTTTTTCTAAATTTCTGCCTCTTACTCATCTCTCCTAATATCACTCTTTCCCCTTGCTTCACTTTTTGTACATAATTAATTATTGAATTTCAGCTCATACAGATGGAGTTCCTGTATGTACCTCAATGGTAATTATTCTGTCTGGCTATTCCTTAAATTTCACAAATTATCGTTATTTGCTGTAAAGACTCCCTCAGAATAGTAAGGGCCTGCACTAAAGCCCTTTCAAAGTCTGTGGATGGCTAAAAGGACAGTCAACAGCAAATACGGTCACTGCTGACCCACCAGTGTTTGCTAGGAAGTGAGCTTTACTCTGTATCTAACCCCATGCTGTACCTGTTCTGGGAGTGTTTGATGGGAACTGTGTCAGAGGAGCTTTACTTTCTCATCAAAGATTAAAACAAGCCTTACTTTCAGTTTAAAAGGTTAGAGAAAGCTTTATCTAACCTCATGCTGTTCCTGTTCTGGCAGTGTTTGATTGGGAAAGTGTCAAAGGAGCTTTATTTTTACTTGAAAAGATTATAAGGAGACTTACTCAGAGATGGACTTACTTTCAGGTTAAAAGAGAGAGGGAGCTTTACTCTGTACCTAACCCCATGCTGTCCCTGTCCTGGGAGCGTTTGATGGGGGACACTGTACGGGAAGCTTTACTCTGTATCTAACCCCGTGCTGTCCCTGTCCTGGGAGTGTTTGATGGGGGACACTGTACAGGAAGCTTTACTCTGTATCTAACCCCGTGCTGTCCCTGTCCTGGGAGTGTTTGATGAGGGACAGTGTACAGGGCGCTTTACTCTGTATCCAACCCTGTGCTGTCCCTGTCCTGGGAGTGTTTGATGGGGGGATAGTGTCAAGGGACATTTACTTTCCGTTTAGAAGTGTAGAGTCAGCTTTACTCCATATCTATCCCCGTATAGTACCCGTCTTAGGAGAATTTGATGGGGACAATGCAGAGGGAGGTTTATTATCAGTTTAAAAGAGTATCTGGAGCTTTACTCTGTGGCTAACCCCGTGCAGCACTCATCCAGTTTGTGGTCCATGCTAAACCTGGGTGTGTGCAATGGGAAAATATATCATTTGCTGCAGCAACATACCCTCACTTAATGAGGGGACAATTTCCATACAGGATACTCCGGGAGAGAAACCCAGCCTTAAACTTGGGAAGTTGCACTAACTGACCATTCACACGTGCAGTCGACACCTCTTTGACGTTATGGAGTCTGTCGTGAATGATGCAGGTCACAGACGATGTAACATCTCCAGTTGGCCGATATCGGACCTTCACGTCGTACAGTTGCTGCGCGTCTCTGACTTTGGCCACTGTTGACAAAGGCAACAGGTTCTTCCAATCACTGTCTTTCCAGATGACGTCCGGTTCAGGGAACCAGCCCTTTGACTGGCAAGTATACTCCAAGCTGTTGTCGCTAGACTGCCTTATCGATAAGGTTGGTTTGGTTCCAATAGCTAAAAATAAACAAGATGGTTCACTCAGTCCAAACCACCTCAAAATATATCCAGGAGATAGTCTAGACACTAACTTTTTATTTCATTTATAGGCAAATTTAAGGCATTGCAGATGTGATTTGATTTATCTTCCTAATTTACACTAAGAAATGTAATGTAGAACTTTTAGCTTTTCTCTTAACTTCTTTATTTTTGTACCTACGACTTGTGCCTAGGTACTTATGTGGCAACATCGTACACATTTTGCTGTATTTTGTATTTGAGTACAAGTGACAATAATTCTAATTCTAATTCTACAAGGCTTTAAGCAAAACTCATTTTATTACAGAAGGCATGGTTTGCGGATGACACCAAAATTGGTGGCATTGTAGGCAGTGAAGAAGGTTTTCTAAAATTACAAAGGGATCTTGATCAAATGGGTCAATGGGCCGAAAAATGGCAGATGGAGTTCAATCTGGATAAATGCGAGGTACTACATTTTGATACAACAAACAAGGGTAGGGTTTATACAATTAATGATAGGGCCTTGGGTAGTGTCGTAGAACAGAGGGACCCAGGGGTGCAGTTACATAACTATCTGACATTTGTGTCACATATTGGCAGGATGGTTAAAAAGGCATTTGGCACGCTTGTCTTCATTGCTCAGTCCTTTGAGTATAGGAATTAGGACGTTATGTTGAGGTTTTACAGGACATTGTGAGGCCTCTTTTGGAATATTGTGTCCAGTTCTGGCTGCCCAGCTATAGGAAGGATATTATTAAGCTGGACAGGGTTCAGAAGAGATTTACCTGGATGTATGAATGGTTTGAGTTATATAGAAAGGCTAGAAATGTCAGGACATTTGTCAGTGGAGTGTAGGAGTTTGAGATGCAATCTGACAAGTTTATAAAATAATGAGGAGTATAGATGGAATAGAATCCCTACAGTGTGGAAGCAGGCTATTTGGCCAATTGAGTCCACACTGACCCTCCAAACAGCTTTGTGCCCAGACTCACTCCCTACTCTATCCCTGTAATCCTGCAACTTCCATGCCTAACCCACCTAGCCTATACACTGTGGACAACTTAGCACAGCCAATCCATCTAATGTGCCCATCTTTGGACTGTGGGAGGAAATTGGAGCATGCAGAGGAAACCCATGCAGACATGGGGAGAATGTGCAAACTCCACACAGACAGTTGCCTGAAACTGGAATTGAACTGAGGTCCCTGGTGCTGTGAGGTAGCAGCACTAACCACTGAGCCACCGTGCCACCCTTTGCGTTAGTGGTAGTTGTCTTTTCTCTAGGATGGGGGATTTCAAAACTAGGGGCATATTAATGTGAGAGGAGAGAGATTTTAAAAAGCCATGAGAAGCAAACTTTTCACACAGACAGCGGTTCGTGTGTGGAATGAACTTCTCGAGGAAGGGTTGGATGTGGGTGCAATTACAACATTGAAAAGACATCTGGATAAGTACATGAGTAGGAAAGGTTTGGAGGAATATGGACCATGAGCAGGCAGGTGGGACTAGTTTAGTTTGGGATGATGTTTGTCATAGACTGGTTGGACTGTTTCTGTGCTGTGTCTCTACAACTCTAATACAGTTAAAACATAAAAAATAGAATTGGCTTAACTTTATCTCTATTGAAATACTAAACAAAATAATATATTCTTCAACTGCTAATCATCAACTGTTCCAATATGGCAGCATCCCATAAACACTCCCTTGAAGGCAGATTCAGCAAAATCAGATTATCCTCATGTGCTGTTATCTCCCTTCCAGTCCAGGAGGAAGGAACACTGAAAGAAACAATCCAGCAGCAGAGAGAGAATTTGAGCTTTTTGTTGCAGCTGAGAGAGCTGTATCTATCAGCCTCAAACTCGCAACTTCAACTGTTCCCTTTCCAGCGTTTCCCAGTTCCAACGAAACATTAACCCCCTGAAAGGTTAACTCACTTTCTCTCTCCCTCACTCTGTGTTGACAGCATTTTCTGTCCTCTGCTTCAGATTCCCAGCGGTTCGATTTTGTTCAATGCTCTAGTCTGTCACCGGGTATCCTCTGCCATTCCCTTGCATTTCTACAGAACATTTGGCAATTTCAAGGCAATTGGAAAGCCCAGTGAAAATGTCGAGTGGGGATCTCCTCAGAACTAAGGTAACGTTTGCTCATGGCAAGGCCTGCATAGGGAGGTCATTGTCTGACTGGGAAATTAGCACATCAGAACAGACAGATCGATAACCAATTGTTTTGTGCAATTTTGATCTCCTGATCCAAGGAAGGATGTTCTGGCTACGGAGGGAATGCAACAAAAGGGTTTACCAGCCTGATTTTTGGGATGACAGGACTGACGTATGAAGAGACATGAGATCAGCAAGGACTACATTCACTGGAGTTTAGAAGAACGAGTGGGTAATCTCATACAAACCTGTAAAATTCAAACAGGACTAGGCAGGGTAGACGGAGGAAGCATGTTCTCGATGAGCAGAGGGTCTAGAACTAGGGGGTCACAGTCTCAGGGTATGGAATAGGCCATTTAAGATACGGAGGAGGAGAAATCTCTTCAGCCAGAGAGTGAGGAGCCTGTGGAAATTTCTGCCACAGAAAGTTGTTGAATCTTTTCAAGAAGGAGTTTTTAAAAAAAAGTTCTTTGGGCTGAAGGGATCAAAAGGTATTGGGAGAAAGCGGGAACAGGGGATGGAGTTGGATGATTAGCCATGAGCATATGAATGGCATAGCAGGCATGAAGGGCTAAATGGCCTCCTGCCGCTCCTATTTGCCATGCATACGGTTTCCACAGCATTATAATGCACCATTTAAGGCCATCAAATCCTAAGGTGTCACTCCAATCTGGAGCATTTGGCCAAGAAGTTAGGGACCTTATGATGGAGGTAAGGACATTGATGAAACAGCTGAAGATGGTTGGGCCTAGGACACTACCCTGAGAAGCCCCTATAGAGATGTCCTGGAGCTGAGCTGACTGATCTCCAACAACCACAACCATCTTCTTATGTGTGAGGTATAGCTCCAATCGGCTAGTTTGCACTTGATTTTCATTCACTCGAGTTTTAACAAGGGCTACTTGATACCACGCCTTGATGCCAAAGACGGTCACCCACATTTCTCCTCCTAATTTAGCATATTGTCCGCGTTTGGACCAAGGCTATAATGAGATTAGATCTGAATGAACCTTGTAAAACACGAACTGCGCATGAGTGAGCAAGTTATTATCAACTAATTAGCATTGATAACAACACTTGTATCACTTTACTGATGATCGAGAGTAGACCGATGGGGCGGTAATTAGCTGGTTTAGATTTGACCTTCTTTTTACGTACAGGACATACCTGCAATTTTTCACAGTCAGGTATATGCCAGTGTTGTATCTGTACTGGAACAACTTGGCTAAGTAAACAGTAGGATCTGTAGCACAAGTCTGCAGTACTATTGCCAAAATGTTGTCAAGGCCTGTAGCCTTTGCAGTTTCTAGTGTCTCCAATTTTTGATATCACATGGGGTGAATCAAATTGGCTGAAGACTGGTATCTATTAGGTTGGGGACCACTGGGCACAGCCGAGATGCATTATCCACTCGGCACTTCTGGCTGAAGATTGCTGCTATTCTTCAGCCTTATCTTTTGCACTGATGTGCTGGGATCTTCCATCATTGAGGATGGGGATATTTGTGGAGCCCCCTCCTCCAGTGAGTTGTTTAATTGTGCACCAACATGCACGACTGGATGTGGCAGGACTGCAGAGCTTAGGTCTGATCCGTTGGATGTGGGATCGCTTAGCTCTGTCTATCACTTGCTGCTTTCGCTGTTTGGCGTGCAAGTAGTCCTGTTTGGTGGCTCCACCAGGTTGATACCTTATCTTCAGGTATGCCTGGTGCTGCTCCTGGCATGCCCTCCTGCACTCTCCATTGAACCAGGGTTGATCCCCTGGCTTGATGGTAATGGTTGAGTGGGGGATATACCAATTGTGCTGGAGTACAATCCTGCTGCTGTTGATGGCCCACAGCGCCTCATGGATGCCCAGCTTTGAGTTGCTGGATCTGTGCAAAGTCTGTCCCATTTAGCACGGTGATAGTGCCACACAACAAGATAGCGGTTGTTCTCAAAGTGAAGGCGGGACTTCATCCCCACAAGGATTGTGCGGTGGTCACTCTTACTGATACTGTTGTGGACAGATGCATCTGCAGCTGGCAGATTGGTAAGGATGAGGTCAAGCATGTTCTTCTCTCACGTTGGTTCCCTCACCACCTGTCAAAGAACCAGTCTAGCAGCTTTGTCCTTTAGGACCCAGCCAGCTCAATCAGTCGTGCTGCTGTCGAGCCACTTATAGTGGTGGGCATTGAAATCCCCCATCCAGAGTACATTTTCTGCCCTTGCCATCATGAATGCTTCCTCCAAGTATGTTCAACATGGAGGAATACTGATTCATCAGCCAAGGGAGGATGGTATCTGGTAATTAGTAGGAGGTTTCCTTGCCTGTGTTTAATGCCATGAGACTTCATGCATATAGAGTCTCAGGGCAATTCCCTCCTGACTGTATACTGATGTCCTGCCAACACTGCTGAGTCTGTTAATGAGGCACACACCGGGATGGGTGATGGTGGTGTCTGGCACATTGGCTGCAAGGTACGATTCCATGAGTATGACTATGTCAGGCTGTTGCTCGACTAGTCTGTGAGACAGCTCTCCCAATTTTGGCACTAACCCCCAGATGTTAGTGAGGAGGACTTTGCAGGGTCGACGGGCGTTATCTTTCCCGGTGCTGAGGTCAATATCAGACGGTCTGTCTACTTCCATTTCTTGTGTCAGACTTTGGGGTGGTTTGATGCGGCTGGGTGAGGTACTTGGCCATTTCAGGAGGCAATTATAAATTACGCACATTGCTGTGCGCTTCAAGTCACACACAGGCCAGACCCAGCTTTTATGACAACTGACAACGGTTCCGCGCTTTTAAATCCGGGTTCATTAACTGAACTCAAATTTCCCCAATTGCCCGTGGCAGGATTCTAACCTGAGTCCTCAGAACATGAGCCTGGGGCCTCAGGATTACCAGTCCTGCACGGCACCCGAACCAACAATGTTCTGACTCACAGGGGGTGGGGGGCCCTCGGCCTAAAGACTGCAGGTGGGCCTTGATCAGATCAAAACAGAAAGCTCCTCAGGTCTGCCAGCATCCGTGAAGAGAAATCAGGGTCAGCGTTTCGGGTCCGGTGACCCTCCCTCGTAACATCTCAACCCAAAACCCTAACTCTGATTTCTCCCCACAGACACTGCCAGTCAAACATAGAACATAGAACAGTACAGCACAGTACAGGCCCTTCGGCCCACAATGTTGTGCCAACCTATTATCCTACTTAAGATCAAACTACCCTGCATACCCTACATTTTACCATCCTCCATGTGCCTATCCAAGAGTCTCTTAAAAGTTTCTAAAGTATCTGACTCCACTACCACTGCTGGCAGCGCATTCCACAGTCCTGCTGAGATTTTCCAGCAACTTCTGTTTTTGTTCCTTCGTTCGATCTGGACATTGCCGGCTGGGCAAACATTTCTTGCCCGTCCCCTGATTGCCCTTGAACTGGGTAGCTTGCCCAGTTATTTCACAGGGTGGTTAAGAGTCAACCCCATTGCCATGGGCCTGGAGTCATATGACCAGGTAAGGATGGCAGGTTTCCCCTCCCTCATGGACATTAGTAAGCCCGATGTGTTTTCTCCCAACACTCAATGGCTGCCATGGTAACTGCAAGCGAGACAAGTGTTCAATCCTGAACCAAATTTAAGCTCCACCAACTAACGTGGTGCGATTTGAACCCACGGCCCTCTTAGCGTTGGCCTAGCCTTCTGGATGACTGGCCAAATGACATTACCACTATGCCACTGTAACACCCAGCCTGCTGCAGTTAAACTGCTCCTCTTACCCACAATGCTCAGCTCCAGGCTCACATGGCTGGAATAGCTACTGGATGCGACAGCGCACTGATATTTCCCAGCGTCGGAAACCTTCACCTCCTGCAGTTTGATCGACATGTTTCCTGACACCAGCTCGCCCTCAAAGTGCTGCACCCCAGCCCAGTAGCCTCGGCACGGACCTTCTGGGATGTCTTCGCACACCAGAACCTTGGCTCCGGATTCCGGCTTGCTCCATTCAACCTGCAGCTTCGACTCCTCCCTGTGGAATACCACTGAGCAGTTCAGAACCACGTCTGTCCCCAAGAGGGCGATGGTGGGGTAATCCGGCCCTTTAACGGTGAACCCACCTGGTATGAAGAGGAAGCAAAAGAGCACACACACATACACACACACACAATTAGACCAATAATGGGGCAGCAAGTCCTGACTAGACAAAAAGATACTCTCAGGAAACTCCGTGGTCAGTAGCAAACGTACCACTATCCAACCCTTTGGTCCAACTCGTCCATGCCGACCACATATCCTAAATCAATCTAGTCCCATTTGGCCCATATCCCTCTGAACCCTTCCTCTTTATGTACCCATCCAGATGCCTTTTAAATGTTGTAATTGTACCATCCTCCACCACTTCCTCTGGCAGCTCACTTTCCTCCAACTATAACACCTGTGTGTGTGTGTGTGTGTGTGTGTGAGTATATTTATAATATGTGTATAGGTGTGTGTGTGTGTGTGTGTGTGTGTGTGTGTGTCTGTATGTGTGCGTGTGCATGTATTTATAACGTGTGTATGGGTCTGTGTGTATGGGTGTGAGCATTTGTAATGTGTGTATGGGTTTGTGTGTGTGTTTGTGTATATTTGTATGAATGTGTGTTTGTATATGTTTGTATCTTTGTGTATCTGTGTATGTCTATGTGTGTGTCTGTGTCTATGAGCGTGTGTATGTACGTGTGCGCACTTATATATATAAATGTGTGTGTGTTGTTGGGGGGCAGGGAGGGGGGTATTTTATAAATTGTTTGGAATTTTAACTATTAGAGTTATGTCTGGACAGTTCGCAATTGTTCCTCTGTCATTCGAAACTATTTATTTGTAATTAATCGTAATTCTCGTTACCTATAGAAATATGCATGCTTTCCTTCAGCCTGTATCTAAAAGGCAGGTCGATTGGGAAATTCTGCATACTTTGATAGAATCTTTTACTTTGCAACGACCCTGGGAATCACAGGGCATTATCCCAGCCAAGGCATGACAAGAGACAAGCAAAATACTGGAGATATTCAGCAAGTCAGGCAGAGACTGTGGATAGAGAGAGAAATGGAGCTAATGAGTCCGGAACCAGATGCCCAATCACCAGAATGACTGAAGGTAGATAGAGATGTAGGAAGCCATTGGAAGCAGGAGGCTGTAGGGGGAATGGGTGGGTTTGTGACAGAAGGCCGGAAAACTTGAACATGAGTGGGTTTGATGAATCAACAGTTAAGGAGAGCAGTAATAGACACAGTAAGGATACAGCAGTCATATCCAAATGAGGTGAGAATGCATCATGTGGCTACTTTGTAGCCAATGAGAATGAAGACAGAAACAAGCCAACAACAACAAAAAAAGCACACAGCCACGTACAGAGAACAAGACAGAGGCAGAGAGTCTGATCTAGACTTGTTAAACACAATGTTGAGTCCAGAAAGTTAGAGTCACAGAGCTGTACGGCACGGAAACAAACCCTTTGGTCCAACTCGTCCATGCCAACCAGATATCTGAAATCAATCTCGTCCCACTTGGCCCATATCCTTCTGTACCCTTCCTTTTCATGTACCCATCCAGATGCCTTTTAAATGTTGTAATTGTACCAGCCACCACTACTTCCTCTGGTAGCTCATTCCATACATGCACCACCCTCTGCACAGAAGAGTTGCCCCCTTAGGTCCCTTTTCAATCTTTCCCCTCTCACCTTAAACCTATGCCCTCTAAACTTGGCTGTTCACCCTATCCATGTCCTTCATGATTTTATAAACTTCTATGAGGTCACCCCTCACCTCTGACTCTCCAGGGAAAATAGCCCCAGCCTATTCAGCCTCTCTTTGTAGCTTAAACCCTCCAATCCCAGCAACATCCTTGTCAATCTTTTTTGAAGTCTTTCAAGTTTCACAACATCCTTCCTTTATCAGGGAGACCAGAATCGAACGCAGTATTCCAAAAGTGGCCTAAGCAATGTCCTGTACAGTCGTGACGTGACCTCCCAATATAGAATGAGATTTACAACTCAAAACAGTCTGTGCTCACATATTTGGATGACATTCAGACTTGGGCTGGTATGTGGCAAGTAACATTTGCACACACAAGTGCCAGGCAATGGCCATCTCCAAAAAAAGAGAATTGAACCAACGACCTTGACAATCAATGGCATTACCATCACTGAATCCCCCATTAGTGACATCCTGGGGGTTACCAATCACCTTAAGCCAACTGGATTTCCCATTTACAGAATGGAAATGATAAGCAGGTGAAAGGCTGTGCATTGGTAATTTTTAGCTCATCCTCTCACTCCCCAAAGCCAACATCCACAAGGTACAAGTCAGGAGTGCGATGGAATACTCCCCACTTGCCTGGATGAGTGCAGCCCCAACAACACTCAAGAAGCTTGACACCGTCCAGGACAAAGCAGCCCCCACTTGACTCACCCCACAGCACAGGCACAACAACGTCTCTACTTCCCCAGGAGGCTAAGGAAATTCAGCATGTCTGTAAAGACTCTTACCAATTTTAGTAGAATGCTTTCTGTGTTGCATCTATCTACATGCATCATGGTTTGGTACGGCAACTGCTCTGCCCAGGACTGTAAGAAACTACAGAGAGTTGCGAACACAGCTCAATCCATCACGTAAACCAACCTTCCATCCAATGACTCCATCTACACGTCTTGCTGCCTCAGGAAGGCAGCCAACATCATCAAAGACCACTCCTACCCTGGCTCTTCCATTAGGCAGAAGATAGAAAAGCTTAAACACACAGACCAACAGATTCAAGAACAGCCTCTTCCCTGCTGTTATTGGGCTTCTAAACGGACCTCTCAAGTTTCAAATTTAATGTTGATCTCACTCTCTGTGCAGCTTCTCTGCGGCCGTGACATTGCAGTCCTCGCTCCGTTCTATTATGCACTGCCGGTCCTGCAGGCAAAACCAAACTTTTCACTGTACCTAAGTACATGTGACAATAATAAATCAAATCAAATCAAATCTACCTCCTTCAACCTTCACTCCCCAGCCCCAGCACCAGAGTGTGTACCAGCTAAAAGACGAACTGCAGTCACTCACCCAGGCTCCTCCGACAGCACCTTCCAAAGCTGCCACCCCTATTCCAAGGGCAGTAAACACATGGGAACACCAGCAGCACTCACCATCCTGATTTGGCAGCACATCACTGCGCCTTCACTGTCCCTGCATCAAGAGCCTGGAACTCCCTCCCTAACAGTACGGGCCCAAGGACAGCAACAGCTCACCATCACCTTCTCTGAGGCAATACATTCTGGTTTTACCATCGCTGCCTGTGTCTTTCCAATGAATTGAGGGAAAGGGCTTAAAGAAAGAGAGTTGGAGAAACGGTGAGGGCGAGCGGGCAAAGGGTTAGCGTTAGGCCGAAGCCTGGAGTTTAGGCCGCAGCCGCCAACAGTAAAGTGGTTACAGTCAGGCAGTTGACGGAAGAGGTCAGGATTGAAAGGGCAGAGTGATCTCAGCAGGTTGACGCGGTCACAGAGCCCAATAACAAAGGTCAGGGTGTAGTGATCTTCGGGGGATGAGAACTGGAAGCAGGCACTGGCTTACATCTTCGCCCTCTCCGAGGAAGGAAGGGATTAGCCTCTGTCTACTTTCAGGTCAGTGGCCCATAACAGCCTCACCTCGCTGCGAGTCGCACAGGTAGGAGACAAACACACATCCTGAGAGTAGGAGGGCCTGCACAAACAGGTCGGTCAGTAAGCTGCACCTTCGATCCGATCCTGGGCTGTCCGAGTGTTCTGGAAAAGATGCAAGAAAGCAGCGTTACTCCCTCGGCTCTCCCCACCTTCCTCCCCAGCACGGGGTTTCCCAGCCACACCCCTGCTCTGCAGTCCATCCCTCCGAGAAGCCTCCCTTTCATCGTCACCTCACCTGTACGGCATCAAAGACAGGTCAAAGGGCCACTTCTAAATAAAAAAACCCTCCAGCGATATTAACCCCATGCTCAGCCAGGTCAGACACTTCCTGCAGCACAGAGTAGGGTAATTTGACCTAACTCCTCATTCCCGCCCCATTTACCGGAATTTATTTAAGTTGCGTTGAACATGTGGGCATCGCACACTAAAGCATTTGTCGCCCAGCCCCTGTTTGCCCTGGAATGGACAAAAGGGGGTCTTCCCCAATTTTCTGCCCGTCCCTTTTTACGGCACCCAGCCGGAAGAGACAGCCTGAGCCGTCCACTTCCCTGGAGTATGTCGCTGCCAGAGAACGGAGACAGGCTGCAGGGAATCCATCAGCGGTCACCAGACAAGCAAATCTGACACTGATCGGATTCTGCGGACTCAGTTCAAACTTCAAGCTACCACACTGGCATCGGCACAACAATGTGGAGCGGTATGCCTTGTTCGCAAAAAGCAGGACAAATCCACTTGGCCAATTACCACCTCCATCAGTCTCCTCTTGATCATCAGTAAAGTGATGGAAGGTGGCATCAACAGTGTGATCCAGCAGAAACTGCTGAGCAATAACCTGCTCAGTGACACCCAGTTTGGGTTCTGCCAGAGCCATTCAGCTTCTGACCTCATTCCAGCCTTGGTTTAAACATGGACAAAAGAGCCGAATTCCAGAGGTGAGGTGAAAGTGACAGCCCTCCACATCAAGGCTGCATTCAACCGAGTGTGGCATCAAGGAGCCTTTGCAAAACTGGAATCGAGAAGCAAACTGTCCGCTGGTTGGAGTCATACCTGACACACAAGAAGATGGTTGTGGTCGTGAGAGGTCAGTCATCTCAGGAACACCATCACCCTGCAAGATCCCAATGATGTGGACCCAGTTTGCTGTTCCTTCACCGTTGCTGGGTCAAATATATATGGCCTCCAAAACAACTCTACAGGAGACCCTACATCCCCCGGAGGTCGTGGGGGAGTGCAGTAGTTCAGGAAGGGCAGCATATTCCAACAAGGTATAGGAGATTGGCAATAAACACTGGCCTAGCCACAGATACCCACTGACAAGTTACAGAAACACTGAAGATGAAGTTGTGAACAGGTTGAAACAGAAGTAGGCCATTCAGCCCCTCGTGTGCTGATTAACTGGATCATATCTGAACTCCACTCATCTGACTAACAAGAGTTTTATCCAGCTCAGGATTGAGAATTTCAATCTATCATGCCAAAATTTTGGGGGAGTGTCCTCAGTTTAGAGAAAAAAAACAAGTGTTTCCCGACGTCACTCTGAGAAAGGTCTTCCTCTTATTTTAAGACTGGCCCAATGTTGCAGATTTGCCCCATACACTTTAATATTCAGAGTACCTCATTCAGATCACCTTTTGACCTTCTAAAAATTGAGGGAATGTTAGCCATGCTTCTGCAACCTGTCTATGTAAGATAAACATCCAAATTCCAGGCAGAGGTTTAACAATGATCTGGGAAACAGCTCAGGTTAGTCCATGAGCAACATGCTCCCGCCATTTTTAACCCTGCACCTCATTCTGACACCGATCTCTGTGTCCTCGGTCTGCAATCCCGATCCACTGCAGCTCAGTGCAAACTTAGGTTGCGGGTTTGTGATGCCAAAGGCCTGGGTTCAATTCCTGCACCTCCTGAGATTACCATAATACCACAAGATATAGGAGCCAAATTAGGCCATTCGGCCCATTGAGATTTCCCCCCCATCTCAGACTACATTCCTTTCGATTGACGCCCCACCCTGTGCCCCATGTCACCACTTTAACCCCCATTACATTTCTAATACCTCCCCACTGTGGAAGGGCATTGACACCTGGGTGTGTGAGCTTGGTTTCTCTCTGGATACCCAGCTCACTCTCTTTCTGCACATCCCCCACCTCGCAAGCTGACTCCTATAACACATGGGGGCGGGTGGAGAGATTTGATTAGCTCAGTTGGATGGACTGCTAGTTTGTGACCTGGGTTCAATTCCTGCACCATCTCAGATTACCATATGGCTAATTCTGCTCCTTTATCATGTGGCCTTTCGGCCCATCGAATCTGCCTCACCATTCAATCACACCTGATGTGTTTCCTATTCTCCTGCCTTCTCCCCCATGACCCTTGATCCCCCTGACTAATCAAGAACTTATCTATCTCTGTCTTAAATACACTCAATGATTTGGCCTCCACAGCCCTCTGCAGCAATGAGTTTCACTGATTCACCAACCTCTGGCTGAAGAAATTCCTCCCCATCTCAGTTCGAAAGGGTCGTCCCTTCATGCTGAGGCTGTACCCTCACGTTCTAGTCTCTCCTACTAATGGAAACGTTTTCTCTATGTCTACTCTATCTGGGCCTCTCAGTATTCTGTAAGTTTCAATCAGATCCTCCTACATCATCCTTCTAAACTCGATCAAGCACCAACCTAGAGACCTCAACCACTCCTCACATGACAAGCCCTTTATCCCAGGATCATTCTTGTAAACCTCCTCTGGAGCCCCTCCAATGCCAACACATTCCTCCTTAGATACGGGACTCAAACCTATTCACAATATTACCAAGTTAACAATATTACCATGAAGGACTCTCCTTCTCATCTTCTTCCTTTGCCTCAAGCATGTTGGCCCTCAGATTGAACTCAGCACCTGCTGCCTCTTCTTTTCTCTCTCTCTCTCTAGCTCTCTACTTCTCTTTATCCAGTTCTCTCCCTCTCCCTTTCTCTCTAGCTCTCCCCTCTCCTCTCTCTCTCTCTCTCTCCACCCCACTCTCTACCAAGCTCTGCCTGTCCCTAGCATGCACTCTCACTCCCCCAGTGCATGCTCTCTCTCTCTCTCCCCCTCTCTTGCCACCCCCTCCACTTCTTCCTCCCTCTCTCTCTCTATTTAGCTCTCTCTCTTCCCTCCTTCTCTCTAGCTCTTTCTCTTCCTCTCTCCTCCTTCCATCTCTCTCTCTCACCTTCTTTAGTCCTCTCCCTCCAGCTCTCCCTCCCGCTCGCTGAGTGAACTGCCTGTGGTCCTCTGGGATAGGGGAGATTTTCACTTTCACACTGGATGCTGGAAAGACCAGATCCATCAGCCTGGCCACGATTTATAATGAAAGAACTAACCGTCAATAAGCTCACAGACTATTGATCTAAATTATACACTGCCCACACCAGGGGTGGCATGGTTGGCATGGGCAGTCGGACTGGAATGGCAGCCTTTCTGGTTTCAATTATTTAAAGGGTGGGTGTAGGAAGGGAGAGGGAGGTAACTATCTTCAGAGGATAGTATGTCCTTTGTCCATATGGGGCAAACCTCTCCCCCCGAAGGTATTAACCCCCCCCCCCCCCGCCATTTTCTTTGTAGAAGCTAAACTCTGAAATCCAGTTCCTCTTCCTCCCTACAGGTGGCCAAACCCTCCTGCCTACAATTTGCCCCATTTGCCCCACTCGGTGGGTGGGGGTAGCGGAATCTCGTCCCTGCTGTTAGCCCGTGCACCCTACCCTGATTAAAGAAAGTTGTTCACGATAAACCTCAAGCATCTCCCAGTTCAGGAAATGAACTCCTGAAGCGGGAAGGGAGTGATCATTAGGCGCACAGCAAGATCCCACAAAGTACAAGACAAGTCACCATCCACAGTTTGAGCTGTCGGTTGAGTGCTAAGTGCTGACCGACAAATCACAGTGAATGTGCCCACTTCAGTCTTCACCAAAGGGGGCACGAACCCTCCCTGACCCTGTGACGAAGGGGTCACGGAGACACAGCAACAGTACCCTGCTGCTGACTGCCCTGTGCTCAAACCTATGGTGGGGGGGGGTCACAAATTCCAGACCCAGACGCGTGGACCCTCATCACTGAAGCCATGGTCAGTTCCTTCCCCCCCACAAACCACATTGAGACAGAGTCAGGCAAAAGGCTGTCCCCGGACTGTGCAAAGCCTGGGTCTGAAACAGAGAATCCTTACAGTGTGGAAGCAGGCCATTCAGCCCATCGGGTCCACACCAACCCTCCGAAAAACATCCTACCCAGACCCACCCCACCCTATCCCTGTAACCCCGTATTTCCAATGGCTAACCCACCCAGCCTGCACACTATGGGGGCAATTTAGCACAGCCAATCCATCCTAACCTGCACATCTTTGGACTGTGGGAGGAAACCAGAGCACCCGGAGGAAACCCACGCAGACACAGGGAGAATGTGCAAACTCCACACAGACAGTCACCCGAGGCTGGAATCGAAACCAGGTCCCTGGTGCTGTGAGGTAGCAGTGCTAGCCACTGAGCCACCGAGCCACCGCGCCACCCTGACAAACACCACAGTGGTCCTCTTGCCTTCACGGAGGCCAGGCCTGACCAGCTGCATTGACACGTGAAGCGAAACAGTCAGAGAGAGAGAGAGAGAGAGAGTGTTAGCACTTTGAGGAGAAAGTGGCGGAGACATCTGCAGGGTGGAGTGAAGGAGAATCGACCCATTATTTCACAATTTGTCTGGAATGTTAACCTTCAGCTCCCTCCCATTTACCACAAACAACACTCAGGGAGCCCCATTGTGGGAGTCAACTTCTCGATAAATGGCAACAATAGCATAATGTGAAATGTCTGTGAGACAATAATAACGAGGGCTCGGCAACTGAGAGTCAACAGGGCAGGCCAATCTTCGCCCTGACCTGCCTCGTGTTGAAATCGCTGGAGTGTAAGTGTGGGCAGAGTGTGAACAGGCGTCTCAACCCAGCCACAGGTTTGGCTGTTGTGATCAGCGATTACCACAAGGCAGCTGCTCCTGTCTCCGTCTGTGGAAGACTTCCTTAGACAGCACCTTCAAAACCTGCAATCCTCTGCCATCTGGAAGGGCAGGGGCAGTGGATACATGGATCACCATCCGCCCACAAGATCCACCCCCCCTTCTCAGCCACACCCCCATCCTAACTTGGACATAGATCACTCACTGTCATTGGATCTCTCCCTAACAGATCCCTGCAGCACAGGGACTGCACAGGTTCGAAGGGCAGGTCATCAACACCATCTGCAGGGCAATTGGGGATTGGCAATAAATATTGACCTCACCAGAAATGCCCACGTCCCCTGCAGGAATAAATATTTTAAAACAAGCTGTGCATCATCATTCCTTTCCCTTTCTTCACACGGCTGCAGACTTTCTTTTTCTCAACTCTGTAATGACTGAACACGTTCCCACTGCGCTTCCAGAGATTGTATTCCATGTCGCCACAACTCGCCTCGTATTTATTAAGCTCTCCTCCCTCAGGTTATGAGCTTGTTTAGGCAACTGTCTCCAATCTATCTCCTCTGATAATGCAAGCTTTTGGAGCCCAGCTCCTTCCTCAGGTGTAGTGAGACAGAGAGGGGGACGCGATGGCCTAGTGGTATTATCGCTGGACTGTTAAGTCAGAGACCCAGGTAATGTTTTGGGGACCCAGGTTTTAATCCTGCCACAGCAGATGGTGGAATTTGAATTCAATAAAAATCTGGAATTAAGAATCTAATGACGACCATGAATCCATTATTGATTGTTGGAAAAACTAATCTGGTTCATTAATGTCCTTTAGGGAAGGAAACTGCCATCCTTACCTGGTCTGGCCTACATGTGACTCCAGACCCACAGCCACATGGTTAACTCTGAACTGCCCTCTCGGCAATTAGCGATGGGCAATAAGTGCTGCCTGGTCAGCGACGCCCTCAACCCGTTAATGAATAAAGGAAAAAAGAAGACACAGAATTTACAAGCAAAAAAGTAACATCTAAAATGTATTGTCTGACCTGAGAAGTCACCTCTTGTGTACATTGATAAAGCCTTTAATTGTCTAGGGCCAATGACTTGAAACGAATCTGGATTTTGCATTTTAATCAGTGGTCTCCTTCCAAACTGATTAAAAACTCAACAAGAGGTGGCCAGTTTTAGGGTTGCTACTTTTCTGCTTATAAATTCTGTCCTATACCCTCTCTCTCACTGTGCCTGAGGAAGGTGCTGGGCTCCAATAGCTTGCGTTTTCAAATAAACCTGGAGATCGGCATCTCCACATTATCCTCTGATTACCATCGCTGCTGCTACTTCACACAGTTTCTCTTTACAGAGTAAGTCCCGCAGGAAGCAGCTTAACAGGAATACGCAGGGCAAACACAGGAAGGGTGTTCCCACTGACTGGGGAGTCCAGAACCGGGGGTCATATCCTAAGGATATGAGGTAGGACATCTCGGACTGAGACGAGGAGAAATCTCTTCACCCACAGAGTGGGAGCCTACGGAATTCTCTGCCACAGAAAGCAGTTGAGGCCAAACTGTTAGATATAACTATAGTCCTACGGTAATAATGCACAGAAACTGACCCTTCGGCCCAACTCGCCCATGGCAACCAAGTTGCCCAAAATAAACTAGTCCCAGTTGCCTGTGCTTGGCTCATGTCTCTATAAACCTTTCCTATTCATGTACCTGTCCAAATGTCTTTTAAATGTTGTAACTGTATCTGCAAATACCACTTCCTCTGGCAGCTCGTTCCATATATGCACCAGCCTCTTGTGTGAAAAAGTTACCCTCAGGTCCTGTTAAATCTTTCACCTCTCACCTTAAAAATGAGCTCCCTAATCTAGAAATCCCCCACCCTAGGGAAAAGACACCTGCCATTCGCTTTATCTGTTATCACGTGATTTTATAAACCTCTTTAAGATCACCCCTCAACCTCCTACGTTCTACAGAAAAGAGTCTAGCTTATCCAGCCTCTCCTTATTACTCAAACCCTCCATTCCCAGCAACATCCTGGTAAATCTTTTCTTAACCCTCTCCAGATTAATAATATCCTTCCTATAACTGGGTGACCAGAACTGGATACAGTACTCCAGAAGAGGGTGACCACTCCACATGTGGCATGGTGGCTCAGTGGCTCAGTGGTTAGCACTGCTGCCTTGCAGTACTAGGGACCTGGGTTCAATTCCACCCTCGGGTGACTGTCTGTGTGGAGTTTGCACATTCTCCCTGTGTCTGTGTAGGTTTTCTCCAGGTTCCTCCCACAATCCAAAGATGTGCAGGTTGGGGTGGATTGGCCATGCTAAGTTGCCCATAGTGACCAGGGATGTGCAGATTAGGTGGGTTAGCCAAGGGAAATGCAGGGTTAAAGGGATAGGGAAGTGGGTATGGGTCTGGCTGGGATGCTCTTTGGAGGGTTTGTGTAGACTTGATGGGCTGTAGTCATTCTGTGATAAGAGGCCTCATTAATGTCCTGTACAACCTCAACATGATGTCCCAACTCCTATACTCAAAGGTCTGAGCAATGAAGGTAAGCATGCTAACCACCTTGTAATGTAAATTTTATAGAATTATGTACCTACACCCCTAGGTCTCTCTGTTCTATAACAGCACCTACTTTTAATTGTATAAGTCCTGTCCCTGTTTGTTTTATCAAAACACTACACCTCGCATTATCCAAATTAAATTAAATCTTATGTGGTTCTGATCTCATGGCTACTATTTTCAAGAGAAACTGGCCAGTGCTTTACAATGTCTACATTGACATTTCTTCCTCAACCAACATTGTTAAGAACAAACTACCTGCTCCCTACTGGTATGTGCAAATTAGTTGCCGTGTCTATTTTACAAGGATTGTGTCCAATGTAATCCAATGGCTCTCTGAGGCGAGGTTTTGCAAGATCTGGAGGTGGAGTAAAGAGCTTCATATGAATACAGTCTTCTTTTTCCAGCCACATCCAGCTGTCCGAGTGGAAAGCCCTGTCAATATTAACCGCCAGTAACACTGTTTTCCTTTCCTGTTCATTCATGGGGCATTGCCATCACTGGCTCAGCAGCATTTATTGCCCATCCCTAATTGCCCGGAGGGCAGTTCAGAGTCAACCACATTGCTGTGGGTCTGGAGTCACACGTAGGCCAGACCAGGTAAGGATGGCAGTTTCCTTCCCTAAAGGACATCAGCAAACCAGATGGGCCTTAAATGACAATTGACAATGGTTACCATTACAGTAGCATTTTGTATTCAAAATCAAATTTCACCACCTGTCATGGAAGGGTTTGAATCGATGTCCTCCGGGTGTCTGGGCTGCGGGATTACTACTCCAGTGATGTTACCTGTACAACTCCCTATATACTGCCGCCTGTAACACCGTCTGTCCCTGCTTTGGTACTTACTTTTGCGATAGACTATCCAGGAGGTCATGCTGACAGATATCATTGTCACTGCCAAGGTTGTCCATGTGGAGCCTGACCAGTTTGAAATTCCAGAAGGATATAATCGGCCTGTAAAACAGTGAAATTAACAAAGGGCTGACAGAGCATGTACCCATGAAAACACACCACACACACACACACACGTACACAGAGCAAGGATACATATGTACATTCCATTTATTAGTCTCTCAAGGGTTAGACTGGAAGAAAGTGACCTACTGGCTCAGGATGGTTTTGATTTCATGCCTACCCTATCTGTATGGTACACGGTATGTGAACTGCTTTCCTGGGTTGCAGGACAACAGAAGGCACAGAGAGAGTATCGATCCAAACTGCACAATCTAAGGCACACTGACTTACCATCCAGTTCAGCTCTTAACCGCAGTCGCACCTCTTTCACTGTTAGCTGGATTGGCCGTGCTAACTTGTCCATAGTGGCTGGGAATGTGTACGCTAGGTGGGCTAGCCATGGATAATGCAGGATTACAGGGGTACGGTAGGGGGTTAAGTCTGGGTGGGATGCTCCTTGGAGGCTCAGTGCAGACCTGATGGATTGAATGGTCTCTTTCTGCACTGTAGGGATTCTATGAAACCTGAAGATAGTGGGATGAAGTTCCACCTTAGAGTCTTGAGCACGTTAAAACATATTTATTTCATGGCTGCAAACCACCAAACGTCAAGTGATTTGCTCCTCATTCACAGAGCTAAGGGTGATCTACTCTGTAAATGAGGAATGGATCATTCTCAGCTCAAACGAGCAGTAGATCACTCGAGCTGAGAGTGATAATTTCCTCATTTACAGAGTAGATCACCCTCAGCTCTGTGAATGAGGAGCAGATCACTTTTGGCTTAAACGAGCAGTAGGTCACTCTCAGCTGCTGGTTTGAGCTGAGAGTGATCCGCTCCTCATTCACAGCCATGAGTGATCTACTGCTCGTTTGAGCTGACAGCGATCCATTCCTCATTCACAGAGCTGAGAGTGATCGACTCCTCATTCACAGAGCTGAGAGTGATCTGTTGCTCCCTTACAGAGCTGAATGAGATTAGTCTGCTCACTGCCTGTAGAGCAGACTGCCCTTGGTAAGGTGCTGCATGGGTTTGTGCCTTTCCACAAGTGCATGAGGGGTTTGTATGAAGGCCCCAGGATTTGACGTTGGCTGTGCAGGGGCCCAGGATGGTCCTGGACCTGTTTAGTTAGGGCTGCTCTCACCATGGTCATTTACAGCCTGCAATTCCAATAGGCACTGTCACAACGAGCGTGTTAATGGCTTTCTGCAGTTCCCATGGCTTTATCCAAAGTTGGCAGATCTTCCTCAGGAAGACTGATCCACACAGAGGGCCAAGACAGAAGGCAGGCAATAGATGGGTCCAGCGGGTCACCATGTGGTGGCAAATGAGAAGGAGCGAGGATGTTTCTGGGCTTTCGACAGTTTGGGGATGATGTGTGGATGAGGGCTTTGTTTGTTTACAAAGGAGTGAGGAGCCAGGGTGCCTTCAGAATCACAACAAGCCTATCACTATTGCCTCAACAACCAAGAGACAAACTTGACTGTTGCACAAAAAAAAAGATATTAAGCTGCAGCTTGTCGCCTAGCACTCATCAGGACAGTTGCAAGAATGCCAAATTTCAAGTGACCACAACAATTTACACACGTAGGAGAAGAAGGTGCTAATTCGTTGGCAAGTAGATTCCAGTTGGCCGAGATGTTGCCACAATGAAAACAGAGACTCCCTCATAATTCAAAAGCAGTGCAAGGTTAGAGTGTATCCCTTCTGTTTGGAGAGAATTGGTCCCTGGATACAAATGTCCATCACTTCTATTCATTGTACGTATTCATGTGTTATCTTCAAATAGTTGTTAGTGTGGCATTTAGCACATTGCAGATTAGAGTCTTAGAGTTATACAGCATGGAAACAGACCCTTTGGTCCAACTTGTCCACGCTGACCAAACATCCTAAATTAATCTAGTCCCATTTGCCAGCATTTGATCCATATCCCTCTTAAACCCTTCCTATTCATGTACCCATCTAGATGCCTTTTAAATGTTGTAATTGTACCAGCCTCCACCACTTCCTCTGGCAGCTCATTCCATACATGCACCACCATGATAATGTTGCCCCTTAGGTCCTTTTTATAAACCTCTATAGGGTCACCCCTCACCTCTGACGCACCTCTGACCCAACCTTTTCAGCCTCTCCCTGTAGCTCAAACCCTCCAACATTGGCAACATCCTTGTAAATCTTCTCTGAACCCTTTCAAGTTTAACAACATCCTTCCTATAGCAGGGATACCACAATTGAACGCAGTATTCCAAAAGTGACCTAACCAAGGTCCTGTACAGCTGCAACATGACCTTCCAACTCCTATACTCAATGCACTGACCAATAAGTGCCGCCCAGTCGCTTCACAAACCTCATTATCGCTTCTAACGAGTCAGAGTACTTTACAAAATGAAAATGTTTACTGCATCTGATAATGATTTATTTTTCAAAAAAAGAATCTTTTGAGAGTAAAGTCTGTAAAGCCCTCAAGAAGTACTCTAAAACAGTATCCCAGGTAATATCGCGCTGTTTACACTTGACCTCAGTTGAACCGTGCTGGTCCAGGAATTGATCCCGGGTTATACTGTGCTGCAGCTCGCCGTGCAGAGCTGGGCCAGTTTACAT
>NC_063366.1:8323216-8327063 GCF_021869965.1 Rhincodon typus
AAAAAACACCCCCAACAATCTAACATGTTATTAGACCATAATAAAGCCTCCCATCACTCGAACATATTATTAGACCATAAGAGACCCCCATCACTCTAACATGTTATTAGACCATTACAGAGCCTCCGCATCACACTAACATGTTATTAATCCATTAATGAGCCCCCCATCACTCTAACATATTATTAGACCATAAGAGACCCCCATCACTTTAAGATGTTATCAGACCATGATAGACCCTCCCAACTCTCTAATATGTTATTAGACCATGACAGAGCCCCCCCATCACTCTAACATGTTATTAGACCATTATAGAGCCCCCATCACTCTAACATGTTATTAGACCATTATAGAGCCCCCATCACTCTAATATGTTATTAGATCATGATAGATCCCTCTCCCCCCGAGGACGCCGATCGCCGTTACCATGGTGATCCTTGGGTGTTTTATTTCTTTCTCCGATCCCCAGACGCAGGCAGATCTTCGGCCACCCGCATCACCGCGACCCGGAAAGGACCCCCGACGGTTTTATCCACGTGACCGCAAGTTGCCTTGATTTTGAATGGGAGAGATCGGCCATCTTTGTTAAGGGACAGTCTCGGACTTGGGCCGGCCATCTTGGTAAGGGAGCTCGTCGTTTGTTCGACCGGGCACCTTCGTTTAAGCCTTTTCCCCCATGGGAAAAGGGAGGGGAAGGTCGCACGGCCATCTTGGTCATGGAGTGGCCCTGGCCGCCATCTTGGCCATGCCAAACCGTGGCCCCGCCATATTTGTAAAGGGGACCGCAGCGGTATTGAAAGTAGACGGAGCAGGCTTGGTGGAACCTACTCTCCACCCAGTTCACCCATCTGGTCACCTTGTTTACCAATCTGATCAATCAGTCTGCGAGTTTACACCGTTTTGTTGAGGATGCTATTGTACTCAGCAATAACCTGCACACAAATACTCAGAGACAATAAAGACCGCAGATGCTGGAAACCAGAGTCTATAGGTGTCAGGTTGGAAAAGCTCAGCTGGTCAAACCTTCAGGGGTTTCGGCCCAAAACGTTGGCTTTCCTGCTCCTCGCATGCTGTCTGACCTGCTGTTCTTTTCCAGCTTCACACCTATAGACACAAATACTCAGTTTGGGTTCCAAGAAGGCCATTCAGCTCTTGACCTCATTACAGCCTTGGCCTGATTGTGGAAAAGAGAGTTGTATAGCAGAGGTGAGCTGAGAGTGTGTGAAGTGAGAATGAGCGCTCTTGACTTCATGATGGCTTTTGACCGAGTATGGCATCAAGAAGCCCCAGCAAAATGAAAGTCAATGTGAATAAGGGGGCAAGCTCTCCAGTGGTTGGAGTCATACCTGGCACAAGGGAGGACAGTTGTGGTTGTTGGAGGCCAATTACCTCAGCTCTGAGCTCCTCAGGATAGTGAGCTAGACCCAAATATTTTCAGTTGCTTCACCAATGGCCTTCACTCTACCAGAAGATCGGAATGCTAATGACTTTACAATATTCTGCACCATTTGCAAGTCCTAGACACCATGCCCAAATCCAGCAAGACAGGGCTCGGTAAGTGGTAAACAAAATTTGTGCACAAAAATGCCAGGAAATGACTATCTCCAACAAGTGAGAATCTACCACAGCCCTTTGTGTGACCATTAACCAGAAACTGATCTGGAGCAGATCCATAAATTCTGTGGCTACAAGAGCAGGTCAGAGTCATAGAGTTATTAAGCATGGAAACAGATTCTTCGGTCCAACCAGTCCATGCCAACCATATTCCCAAACAAAACTAATCCCACCTGCCTGTGCTTGGACCATATCCCTCCAAACATTTCTTATTCATGTACTTACCCAAACATCTTTTAAACATTGTAACTGTACCTGCATCCACCGTTTCCTCTGGAAATTCACTCCACACGCAAAGCACTCTCTATTTTAAAAAAATGTATTTTATAAATCTTTCTCCTCTCACCTTAAAAATGTGCCCCCTAGTCTTGAAATCCCTCTCTCTATGGAAAAGAAACCTGCCATTCACCTTATCCATACCCATCATGATTTTATAAACCTCTGTAAGGTCACCCATCAACCTTCTATGTTCCAGTAAAAAAAAGTCCCAGCCTTATAACTCAAACTGTCCATTACCAGCAACATCCTGGTTAATCTCTTCTGAACCTTCCCCAGCTTAATAATATCCTTAACAAATTGAACCCCATCTGCATGTTCTCAGTTACAATGTTTCAAAGGCATTTAGATAAGTACATGAATAAGAAATGTTTGGAGGGATATAGGCCAAATGGAGGCAGGTGAAACTGGTTTAGTTTGAGATTATGATCGGCATGGACTGATTGGACCGAAAGGTCGATTTCGTCACTGTATGACTCTATGACCCAACTGATAAAGATCTCTTTGTAATCTTAGATAACCTTCTTCATTGTACACTATATCATCAATTTTGGTGTCATCCGCAAACTTAATAACCATGCCTTTTATATTCTTATCCAAATCATTTATGTAAATGACAAACAAAAGTGGACACAGCACTGATCCCCGTGGAACACCACTGGTAGCAGTCCTCCAGTCTGGAAAACAATCCTCCACCATCACTCTGTCTCCGGCCATTAAGCCAATTTTGTATCCAATTGGCAAGCTCACCCTGAATCCTATGTGATTTATCTTTACTAATTAGTTTACCATGCAGAACCTTGTCAAAGGCTTTACTAAAGTCCAAGTACACAATGTCTACTGTTCAGCTCTCATTAATCTTCTTGGTTACTGCTTCAAAAAACTCAATAAAGATTGTGAGATATGATTTCCCTTGCACAAAACCATGTTAACTATCCGTCATCATTCCTTGCCTCTCCAAATGCATATAAATCCTCTCGGGACCCTGCTGTGAATAACTCACCTCCTGACTCCCTAGAGCCTACCCACTATCCAAAAGTAAGAACTGTGATGGAACACTCCACACTTGCTTGGATGAGTGCAGCTCGAATAAAACTCAAGACTCTTTGCACAAAGCAGACTGTTTGATTAGCACCACATCCATAAGCATTCACTCCCTCCACCACTGACACTCAGTAGCAGCAATGGATATCATCTACAAGATCTACGCTGGAGAGTTTTACCATTTGAAGTCTCAATGTGTGAGTCTGTGGAGCTGGGACCAGCTCCTGCTCTCTTTATCTCCATCTCTCCATCCCCACCTCTCTCTCTACCTCTCTATCTATTTATCTGTCCTCATCTCTTTCCACATCTTTCTGTCTCGATATCTTGATCCTCATCTCTATCTCTACCTCTCCATTCACATTACTTTATCTTCCTACCTTCAACTTCATCCCCATCTCTCTATCTCGATAACTCCATTGATTCCCAACTCTCTCTCTGTCGCTCTCTAAATCTATCTATCTATGTACCTATCTATCTATATCACTCCACCTCCTTTCTCCTTTTGTTCTGATTATTCCAATTTCTCTTTGCTTTTCCATCTTTCTTTCTCCTAATCTTCCTTTGGTTTGTTCTACTGTCCTTCACATCTCTGTCTTTCTCCACCACTCTCATTGTCCAACTTCTTTTCCTCTCTTCCTTTCCTTGCCATAGATCTCTCCTGTCTTTGAAGATGGTGAGTGTGTGTTGGTAGCGTGGAGATGGTGAACATGTGTTTGGGATGTGGAGCAGGTGAGTGTGTGTTGGAGGTTCAGAGATGGTGAGTGTGTGTTGGGGGTTTTGATATGATGAGTGTATTGGGTGTTTGGTAATGGTGAGTGTGTGTTGGGGATTTAGAGATGGTGGTTACGAAGGCAATTTGCATGCTTGCCTTCATTGCTCACACACTTGAGTATCAGAGTTGAGATGATAAGTT
>NC_063366.1:8327073-8338956 GCF_021869965.1 Rhincodon typus
GCACACACCTTCTAAGACTGTAGGTTCAGGTCCCCACAGGCCATAAAACCTGGAAGTAGAGAAGGAAATAAAACCATGATAAGCTTGGGGAAGAGGGGAATGTCGGAGTGGAATATAGTGCCATCGTTAGCCATTGATCGGAGTGTGGGCTGGGGTTAACTCCAGATGCAGCACTGCGGGAGTGTGGCACTGTTAGAAGAGGTGCCATCTTTCAGATAGAGGCTGTTGAACTAAGAAGGGGTATGGTGGGTGATAGAAGTTCCCACTCTGTTCACTGCGGTCGCGTCGCTGTTTGTGGGATCTTGCTGTGCGCACCCAGCCCTGCTGTAACCAAGCCTGTGGGTGGGCTGGCAGAGTGCCTCGGGATGTCCTGGGAAGTGTGAAAAGTTCGCGTGTCGCAAAGCACTTTGAGAGGCTGGCTAACCGTTCACTGTCTGTCTCCGACCCTCCTACACCCCCACCCCGATCCCTCCATCCCCCCCCAACACCCCACCCGATCCCTCCTACCCTCCCTACACCCCACCCCGTTCCTGCAGCCCAATGACCCGGTGACCAATATCTGCCAGGCAGCTGACAAGCAGCTCTTCACGCTGGTGGAGTGGGCGAAGCGTATCCCACATTTCTCCGAGCTTCCGCTGGATGACCAGGTCATCCTGCTGAGGGCAGGTAAGGATGGGGAACTTTGGGGAAGCGGGGAGCAGGGAGGAGGGAGGAATGGGGCGGATTGGAGAATGGTGTGCCAGAAACGAGCAAAAGCTCCCCCCCCCCCCCCCCCCCCCCCCCCTTTTCGTTGTCGATGTGAGGTATGAGAAGCATTCCATTCAGAGCAGCTGCAGAGTGTACAAGAGAGAGAGACAGAGAGGGGGAGCCCCATGTGAAAGGTCAGATACTGAGGAGGGGGAAGCATGTAGGCCAGTTCTAGGGCCAGAACCTCCCCCCCCCCCCCACCCACCCACCCACCCACCACCGCCGCCGCCACTTCCTGGTGCACCAAGATCCTGGAAAGAGTTGCTGGTATTTTTTAACCCCGAGTGTTTACAGGCCTGCATTTCTCCCAGTTATCCCTGGGTAACGTAGTTACTCTCTCATCGTCTTAGAGCAGTGTTATACTCCTTATCTGACTGAACAAACCCAATCCCCCACAGAAGCCGAACTTGATAGATCACCTTTTGATCTGTTTTGAACATAGTGAAACATAAACATGGAATGCTTTGGCAATAACAATAAACAAGAGAAATGTTGTGGGAGGGCTAGGGAAGAAGTTGCAGAGGCCCTTGCAGAGATCTTTGCTTCATCCTTAGCTACTAGTGAAGTTCCAGAAGAGTGGAGGGTAGATAATGTTGTTCCATTGTTTAAAAAGGGTAGCGAAGACAAGCCAGGGAACTACAGGCCAGTGAGCCTGACCTCAGTGCTAGGCAATTTATTGGAGAGGATACTGAGGGACAGAATCAACCAACATTTGGATAGTCAAGGTATGGTTAGGGCTAGTCAGCATGGATTTGTGCATGGGAAGTCATGTCTGACAAACCTTTGAATTTTTCAAAGAGGTAACCAAGAGGATAGATGAGGGTAGGGCAGTGGATGTTGTCTATATGGACTTTCGTAAGGCCTTTGACAAGATCCCACACAGCAGGCTAGTCATAAGTTAGGTTGCATGGGATCCAGGAAGAGCTAGCTAATTGGATTCAAAAATGGCTCAATGGGGGGAAGCAAAGGGTGATAACTGAAGGTTGTTTCTCAGACGGAGATCTGTGAGTAGTGGTGTGCCACAGGGGTCGGTGCTGGGACCTTTGTCGTTTGTTATTTACATAAATGATCTGGATGTAAATGTACAAGGCATGATTAGTAAGTTTGCAGATGATACAATATTAGGAGGTATCGTTGATAGCAAGGAAGGTTATCAAAACTTAGAGAGATCTTGATCAGTTGGCGAAATGGTCTGGGGGATTGACAAATACAGTTCAATACAGATAAGTGTGAGGTGCTGTACTTTGGAAATTCAAAGCAGGGTAGCACTTATACAGTTAATGGTAAGGTCTTGAGTGTTGTGGAACAGAAGGACCCAGGAGTACAAGTACATGGTTGAAAGCAGCATCACAGGTAGACAGGGTGATGAAGGTATTTAACCTGCTGGCCTTCATCGGTTGAGGCATTTTGTATAGGAGTTGGACATTATGTTACAGTTGTATAAGTCATTGGTGAGACAGCACTTGGAGTATTGTGTACAGTTTTGGTCACCCTGCTATAGGAAAGACATAGTTAAATCTTCTTTCTATACTTTACAATTTATGAGGATCTTGCCAGTACTAGTAGGCCTGAGTTATAGGGAGAGGTTGGCCATCATTGGACTTTATTCTTTGGAACGTAGGAGAATGAGGAGTGACCATATTGAGGTATATAAAATCATGAGGGACATAGATAGGATGAATACATATAGTCTTTTTCTCAGGGATGGGGAATTGAACACTAGAGGGCATAGATTTAACGTGAGAGGGGAAAGATTTAAGAAAGACCTGAGGGGTAACTTCTTCATGCAGAAAGTGGTGCATATATGGAAGGGGATGCCAGAGAAAGTGATTGAGTCAGGTACAATTTAAAAAACGTTTGGATAGGTACGTGGATGGGAAGGGTTTAGAGGGATGTGGACCAAATGCGGGTAATTGGAGCTAACTGTGTAGGCACCATAGTCAGCATGGACCAGTTTGGGCCAAAGGGCCTGTTTCCATGCTATATTATGACTCTATGACAATATAACTGAGAGCAGATATAGTCCATTCAGGCTGATCCTCTACCTCAATGTCACATTCCCAATTTTTCCCCATACCCCTTGGTGCCTTTAATATCTACAAAAATTATCAGCCTTTTTTTAAATATGTTCAGTGCCTTGGCTTCCATAGCTCACTGTGGTAGAGAATTCCACAGTTTCATTATCCTTTGAGTGAAGAAACATTTCCTCATCTTAGTCCAAAATGGTCAATCCTGTCTGTTGAGACTGTCTCCTCTGATTGTAGACTCCCCAACCAGAGAGAAACATCCTTTCTGGATTTTATATGTCCACAAAATCCCAAGCTATCCACTTATAATGAAAAATCAAAGATTTTTGAACACCCAGTGAAGAAACCTCTGATCCCCAATCGCTCCTTTATAAATTGAAAAGAAACAAACAGCTTTTGCATAGTACCCAAAGCACATCCTTGTACAGAATGCAAAACACTGTTTATACGATACACTTACTGCAGTTCGTGTATCTATCAACTCGACCAGCTGAAGTCGGTTCTGACTTTAACATATAGACTGGAAATGTAGATAGCTTCTTCCTATCACATGCCAACTTAAATGTATTGTGCTCTAAGTGATCTCTTCAGGGTTTTATCCCAGCACTTCTTTCCTACAGTAATACTAAGGTATCTTCACTGTAAGATAACCTGGTTCATTACATATCTTTCCCTTGTCAGGTATATACAGCTATCCATTCTAAGGACTGCACCACTCAGTAAAACGAGAAACTAAAACTAAGCAATAGGTGTTTGCTTTAAGATTAAAGGAAACCAAGTTCAGGAACTCTGTAACAAAGGCTACATTAATTTATCCTGCTGGGTGGTCCAGTAGTGGTGCACAAAATCTATTCGGTCTAAAGCCAGGCCTCAAAACTATTCTCAAAGAAATCACCACGGCCGTGTAAATGTTTACAGGTTAATTATTAACTTCCGATATGCACAAAATCTACCGGTTACAAACTCAAAAACCCAGAAACTCAAACTCTCAGCAAGTAAATTAAAAATAGTGTGTATACATTCCGCAGTTAATATCTCAAGCATCGACAGTCTAGGTCCTTATACCCAGTAGCAATGAAGGAATGATATAGTTCCAAACTGTTGTGCTTTTGAGAGCTCCTAGTGTTCCCATGTGATGTGTTCACAACAGCTTGCAGGGAGCGGCCTTCAACGCAGTTCATGTTTTCCAAGAAAGTGCTTATCAATCCAGGTTTGACTCTGGGCCACTGAAGATGATGTTAATACTGGTAATCGGGAGCATGCTGGAGGAACTGGTTTTAAAGGGGGCATCCTAAAAGAGGGAGGGTGGCAGTGAGGATGAGAAAGGGAATTCCCGAGCTGGGGTTCCCCTGGTGGCTGAAGGAATGCCCAGCAGCGACGGAGCAATCAAAATCTGAAGCAGACTTGGGAAGTGTAGAGATCCGAGGGTTGCGGAGTTCGAGAAGGAGTTGGGTGGGCAGGGAAGGATTTGGAGGATGAGAATTTCAAAATGTTAAGAGGCACTGGTGGGTTTAGTAAGTTTCGATTTTGATTTTAAGCAGTTCGGGGGAGCTCTAGTCAGAGCTGAGAGAGCTTCTGAGGTTGTATGGGGTAGGGTCAGTCCATTTTGTCATGGGCAGCACTGTGTCTCAGGCTAGGTCGCTCTTTCCTCTGTTCCTTGCAATCTCCAGGCTGTTTGTCTCCCTCCAGCTACCTGCTTGCTTCTCCAGTTTTGGCTCAAGGGAACTCTGGGCATTCTAAGCATCTTTTCTTGCCTCGCAGGTGACACTATATAGTGTCATGGACCAGACCAGACCATTCGGCAAATTTTAAAAAGGTCGCCTAGAAGCTAAATTTTTTGTTATTTTTAAAGCATGTGTGAAGTGCCGTGTTCCAGACGTGATGCAACTGGTCAAGCTACTCGAGATTAAACAAAACACAATTTATTTAAACACTATAGTTAAAATACAAACAAAAGAAAGAAGAACTTAAAATAACTTAACTCTGTTACACAATTTGACCGAATATTAGATACAGTAACTATTACTAATTAACTGTTCCAATATAGTTACATCCCATAAACACACCCCTTGACGAATAGGAAAAAACAGAAAAATAGATTTGTCTCACAGGTAACCCAGGAGCAGAGAGAAACCCCAGCTTCTAGCTGTAACTGAGAGGGGGAAAAGATAGCTTGTACTTTTTCGAGCCCACTTGTTAAACCTAAAAACTAAAAACAAAACTAGACAGCCTGGTCTGTGGTGGCTGGTCATCCCTAACCAGGCTGCCTCTACTGTTCCAACTTTTAAAACACCCCAAGGCATCACAAGGTGTTAACTTTCTTTCAGACAGCTTGGTACCTCCTGTTCAACCTCTCTTTCAAAAAAAAGGACAAAATAACCTCTTAAAGCGAAGGCATCGTCACAATAGTGTTTACAGCCCCTGTAGAAAGTGCTTTCTTGAACCGCCCAAGACCGTGTGTGGGAAGCAGACCTGCAACAGTATTTGCCTAATGAATTTCGGGGTACAGACCCAGCTGACTGGAGGTGGTGCCACACTGGGAATGTCACAGGGCTCAGAAATCCAGAAGCTAGCGTTCCAGGAACTTAGGGACAAACTCACCAGAGCATCATTAACTTCATCTCCATAGAATCTGCAATTGAAACCTAGTAATGGAGACTGTTGATCGTTGTCAAATCCCATCTGGTTCACTCATGTCCTTGAGGGAATGAAATCTGCCATCCTTGCCTAGTCTGGCTCCAGACCCGCAGCAATGTGAGTGAGTCTTCACTGTCCTGTCACGGCTGGCCAAACTACTTGGTTCAAGGAGCGATTAGGGATGGGCAACAAATGTTAACCTTGTGGCCAGGCCTAGATTCCTTCAAAGAAAAAAAACGAAGGGAAAAAACGTAATTACCGATAGGCCAAGGAGTGGCAAATGGAGTTTAATTTAGATAAATGTGAGGTGCAACATTTTGGAAAGGAACATTGGGGCAGGGCTTATACACTAAATGGTAGGGACCTGGGGAGTGTTGTGCAACAAAGAGACCTTGGAGTGCAGGATCATAGTTCCTGAAGGTGGCGTCTCGGGTAGACAAGGATAGTAAAGAAGATTTTTCGTATGGTTGCCTTTATTGGTCAGTGCATTGAGTGTGAGATTTGGGAGGTCATGTTGCAGCTGTACAGGACAGTTCTTAGGCCAGTTTTGGAATACTGCGTTCAATTCTGGTCTCCCGGCTATAGGAAGGATGTTGTGAAACTTGAAACGCTTCAGAAAAGATTTGCAAGGATGTTGCGAGGGTTGGAGGGCCTGAGCTATAGGGAGAGGCTGAATAGGCTGGGGCTATTTTCACTGGAGCGTTGGAGGCTGAGGGGTCATTGAGGTTTATAAAATCACAAGGGGCATGGATAGGGTGAATAGCTGAAGTCTTTTCCCCAGAGAATCAAAACTAAAGGGCGTAGGTTTAAGGTGAGAGGGGAAAGATTTAGAAGATACCTAAGGGGCAACATTTTCAAGTAGAGGGTGGTGTGTGTATGGAATAAGCTGCCAGAGGAAGTGGTGGAGGCTGGTACAATTACAACATTTTAAAAGACATCTGATTGGGTATGTGAAAAGGAAGGGTTTAGATTAACTTAGGATATCTGGTCAGCATGGACGAGCTGGACCGAAGGGTCTGTTTCCGTACTGTGTGACTAGATCGTTAATATTGGTGCCTCTTCCAGGGCAATGGAAAGTTTGTTTTACACAGTGACTTGTTACCTTAGCAGCAAGGTTTGCAGGGCGACCGAGCGAACGGGGTGGCTGTTTGTCTGAGCAAATCGGGGCACCGCCTCCCCTTTCCTTATTCATTATGTGGCTGTCGATGGCGAGGGTGGCATTTACTGTCAGTCCCTGATGAAGTGAAGCATCAGAGTGGCTGTGGTAGTGCACCAAGACACGTCAAAACCGTCTTCTTTTTATTTAAAGCTGCGAGAGACATTGGCAATGCCAGCAATTTCTTCTTTCTCTGCTCTCTGGCAGGCAGTGTCTTGCTAAGCCATTTCTGAGGACACTTAAAGGCCACCATGTTGACATGGGTCTGGAGTCACGAGGAGGCGAGAGCAGACAAGGGCAGCACGTTCCTTTCCCCCAGCGGACTTAGTGAACCTGATGGACTTTTGTGAAGATTGATGTTGGTTTTGTGGCCAGGATTACCCAAGATGAACTTCCACATCCAGATTTATACATTGGGTTTCAATTCTATCTGCCATTTTAAAAAAAAAAAATTCATTCACAGGATGAGGCCATCGCTTGCTAGGCCAATATTTATTACCCATCCCTAATTGCCCAGAGGGCAGTTAAGGGCCAACCATGTGGCTGTGGGTCTGGAGTCACATGTAGGCCAGACCAGGTAAAGATGGCAGTTTCCTTCCCTAAAGGGCGTTAGTGAAACAGATGGGTTTTTCTGACAGTCGACGATGGGTTTGTGGTCATCACTAAACTCTTAGTTCCAAATTTTTACTGAGTTTAATTTCCACCATCTGCCGTGGGTTTTGAACGCGGGTCCCAGAGATTTACCTGGCTGTCTAGATTAATGCTAAAACAGTAGGCCGTCATCCCCCATGGTGGGAGTTGAACCCATGACCCGGACCGTTCGCTTGCGCCTCTGGTTTAGTAGCCCAGTGACATTGCCACTGTGTGAGTGAGAGTGAGTGAGTGAGAGACTGTCCCTGTGCCCATCCTCCTGTTCCTCCCACACCCTGCAGTGCCTGCCATTTGCTGACCATGTGCTCCCTCTTGCCCAGGTTGGAATGAGCTCCTGATCGCCTCGTTCTCGCACCGATCGATAACGGTGAGGGATGGGATCCTGCTGGCCACGGGGCTCCACGTGCACCGCAACAGTGCGCACAGTGCTGGTGTTGGAGCCATCTTCGACAGGTAGGTGGGGGGAGTAGCGGGGTACTGTGTGTGTGGGGCACCAGTGGCCTCGCCTTTACAATGTTGGGTGGTGGTGGGGCGAGCACGGGGAAGGTGCAAGCGACTGTTCCGGTTTCTATGGAGGTGAGGCTTAACCGCCCCACCCTTACCACAGCGCAGTGCAGCCTGTTGCCGGTGGGTCAGTAAAACCCAAGTTGGCTGAAGGTACACACTCTCTAAAACCCCCGAGTGGAATTCTCCACGACCTGCCCCTGGATTACTCCCCTCACCGGGAGATTTCAGCTCAATACTGCCTAGTACAAAACTTGCTGATGTTTTGGGTTCGTTCTGCTCCACTCACGTTGGAATTGAATCGTTTCTTTTTATTTTGGGAAGGGAGAGGGATCTTTGCTGACACCCCTGCTGTGCCTGCCCTCAGAACGAAGAGTGTAGTTGGTGCATTCATCTGTTCTGACCCTGTGCTGTCCCTACCCTGGGAGTGTTCATTGGAAACAGTGTAGAGAAAGCCTTACTCTGTATGTAACCCTTACTCTGTGTGTAACCCTGAGCTGTCCTTGTCCTTGGAGTTATTGATGGGGGACAGTGTAGAGGGAGTTTTACTCTATATCTACCCCCATACTGTACCTGTCCTGGGAGTGTTTGATACTTTTTACTTTTAGTTTAAAAGAGTAGAACGTGCTTTAATTTTGGTTCAAAAGAGTAAAGAAAGCTTCACTCTGTATTTATCTCCATGCTATACTTGTCCTGGGAGTTTTTGATGAGGACAGTGTAAAGAGAACTTTACTCTGAAACTAACCCCATGATGTTCCTGTCCTGGGAGTATTTGATGGAAATAGTGTAGAGGATGTTTTAGTCTGTATGCTACACCATGCTGTCCCTGCCCTGGGAGTGTTTGATGGGGAGAGTATAGAGGGATCTTTACTCTCTTATCTAACCCTGTCACTGTCCTGTGAGTGTTCGAAGGAGGACAGTGTAGAGGGAGTTATACTTTCTGTTTACATGCTTTAATTTCAGTTTAAAAGTGTAAAGGAATCTTTATCCCCATACTGTCCTTGATGGGAGAGTGTTTAATGGGGACGGCAGTCTCGAGGGACCTCTGCTTTCTTTTTTAACAAAAAAAGGTAGAGAAATCTTTACTTTCTGCTAAAGAGTTTAAAAGAGTCGAGGAAAACTTTACTGTCTATCTCGCCCTGTACTATCGCTGCCATGTGCAAGCTGAACATTGGAAACTGGCATGAACTGTGGCGGTACATGATTTCTGATTGCTGCGCATGAAGCACTCACTGCACCTGGTGTCAGGCTGGGACTTAGTGTCAGGGATCGGTCACAGTTTGGGGTAAATGGAGCCATGTGCACCAATTTTCATGTCTGTTTAGTATGATCTCTGGCCGTTTACAAGCCTTTTATATATTCCACACCACCGCCTTCCCCTCAGGGTGCTGACTGAGCTGGTCTCCAAGATGAGAGACATGGAGATGGACAAGACGGAGCTCGGTTGCCTGCGAGCGATCATCCTCTTCAACCCTGGTACGTGGAGCCCTCCAAGCCAAGGGCAGGTAGCATTAGTGAATGGAGCAGCACACCATCTGATCATTCTGTGACGCTGGGAGCTCAGATTAGGAGAGAAAAGTCGGGGAAAGTGGGCCTGAGAGGCTGGAGACATGCCTCAACACTGAAAGGCACTTCGCTGTTCTGTCCTGGTGGAGTCTAGTGGACACCAGAGTCTCCTGGTTCTGGCTGTGTTCCCACTCTCAGACTGACTGAGAGTTTGTTATGGAGAAAATGTCACAGGGATGTGTTCTTTTTGGACTGGGTCCCTCTATGTTATGCAGCACAGGAGTGCATTCAGATACTCTTTGACACAAAGGGACATGAGATATTCAGGCAGGTTTAGGGAGAGGTGGTTTGAGAGATTTGGGGGGAGAATTTGAAGCCCCACGCAGCTGGGGATACATGTAGTTGAATAGACTCTACACAGATGCTAAAGGGGAGAAGCTCAGCGAGCTTATAGGATTACAGGCTGGAGGAGATTAGAGAGACAGTGGAGGGAGATTCCAAAGGAAGGACTTGGGGCATGCGTGAGGGTGGGGGGTCTGCACGGGGACAAGACGGTGCGTGGGGATGGGGGAATATTCATGGAACGAGACAGGAACTTTCAAAAGTTGATTGAAGTCGACTGTTCACAGGTAAAAGGACATCTGACAATTGGGAGGCATTCAAGAGTGTTCTGGAATTCTTCTGGAATACTGTGTCCAGTTCTGGTCATCCAGCTATAGCAAGCATATTAAGCCGGAAAGGGTTCAGAAGAGATTTACCAGGATGTTGCTGGATTTGCAAGGTTTGAGGTATAAGGAAAAGCTGGATAGGCTGGGACTTTTTTTCACTGGAGTGCAGAACATTGAGAGGTGACCTGATAGTTTATAAAGTAATGAGAGGTATAGGTAGTTGTCTTTTCCCTAAAATGGGGAATTGCAAGATTAGGGGACACGTTTTTAAGGTGAGAGGAGAAAGATGTAAAAAGACATGAGGCAAATTTTTTACACAGCGGGTGGTTTGAGTGTGGAATGAA
Organism: Rhincodon typus; assembly: GCF_021869965.1. Classification (NCBI taxonomy): domain Eukaryota; kingdom Metazoa; phylum Chordata; class Chondrichthyes; order Orectolobiformes; family Rhincodontidae; genus Rhincodon; species Rhincodon typus. The sequence continues at coordinate 8,337,314 of NC_063366.1, forward strand.
CTTCCTGATAAAGTGGTGGATGCGGGTACAATTACAATGTTTAAAAGACATTTGGATGGATATATGAATAGGAATGGTTTGGAGGGATATGGGCCAGGAGCAGGCAGGGGGGGAACAGATTAGTTGGGGATTATGTTCAGCATAGACTGGTTGGACCAAAGGCTCTGTTTCCGTACTGCTCTATGAAATGGCCTCACCACGACCAGCTTCCCAAGGGCCTTTAGGGCTGGGCAGTTTACTGGTGGCCAAGCCAGCAGCACCGATATCCCAGAAAGGAGCCAGAGAAGGCCATTTGGCCCTTTGAGGCTGCTGTACCATTCAGTAAGATTACAACTAATCTCCTACCTCAGTGCCACATTCCCATGCACTCTCCTTATCCCGTGATGTCTTTACCATGTAGGAATCTATCGATCTTGGTCTTGAATGTACTCAATGACTGCACTTCCATCTGGGACAGAGAATTCCCAACATTTACCCACTCCTTTATCCAGAGGCTCTGAGGATGCATCCTTCCTGGCATTTATTCTGCTGAGTCCTGTAAGAGTTATTTTCATACTCTTGAGATCTTATTTGTGCATGTACACGCATGTACACAAATACACGTGCACATACACACAAGTCTGTGTGGGATACTGGAGCCAGTTACAATCCCGATTGAATGGGAAAGGCAGGAAGCAGATCAGAGCAATATTAAAAAAAGGAAGCAGGTGTAGGCCATTCAAGCTTGGGCCATGGCTGATCTGATTGTGACCGTATCTCCACTTGATTACACACCCCCACCTATAACCATCAACTCTTCTGTCGTTCAAAAATCTCTCGCGCTCGGCCTTGCATAGAGACAACGGCACAGGCTACCCTGTTCTCTGGGAACAGAATCCCCAGGATTAATGAGTCTCCCAGACAGGATGTTTCCCCTCGTTTCCATTTCCAGTGGGAGGCCGCTGAATTTGTGACCCATGTTCAGGATTTCCCCAGCAAAGCCCCCTGAGAGCCTGCCCAGGGAGATCGATACACGTGGTTGCAGGATCGCGAATTCGCTCGAACTGTTCCTAACCACAACGTCCCTCATGCTCTCCAGATGCCAAGGGGCTGTCAAACCCAGCGGAGGTGGAAATTCTCCGAGAGAAAGTTTACGCTTCACTGGAGTCTTACTGCAAACAGAAATACCCAGAGCAGCTCGGCAGGTGAGATGTGACAAGGTATTGAGGAAGGGGAGAAGAGATGTTGGGGTAGGGGTGGGGTGAAGGGTTATTGAGATTAAGTACCAAGGGAGGAAGGGTTATTGGGGCGGGGGGCAGGTGTTATTTTGGGGCAAGGGTTCATTGATGGGATGGGAAGAGGTTTATGAGGGGGAGGAAGGATATTGAGGAGGGTAAACTGATGCTGATGTAAGGAGTTAAATGGGGTTTGTGTTGGGAGAAGGGATTATTGGAAGGGGATTTATGGAGGGGTGGCAAAGGAGATATTAGTGGGGATTTCAGAGAGTGGTTAAACGCGGCATTAATGGGACTTTGGATGGGGGTAAAGGGAGCATTAATAAAGGTTTGTGGAAGGGGCACCAATGGGGGTTACAGAGCGGGGGCTAAAGGAGGCATTAATGGGGATTACGGGGGGGCTAAAGGACGCATTAATGGGGATTACAG
>NC_063366.1:8339056-8339538 GCF_021869965.1 Rhincodon typus
GGGGATTACAGAAAGTGGGGTAAAGGAGGCATTAATGGGGATTACAGAGGTGGGGGTAAAGGAGGCATTAATGGGGATTCCAGAGGGGGGGCTAAAGGAGGCATGAATGGGGATGGGGGGTGCTAAAAGAGACATGAATGGAGTTCGTGCGGGATAAAGGAAGCTCTAATGGGGATTACAGAGTTGGAGGGGGGTTAAAGGAGGCTCCAATGGGGATTACAGTGGCGGGGGGTAAAGGAGGCATCAATGGGGATTACAGTGGGGGGGGGTAAAGGAGGCACCAATGGGGATTACAGAGGGGGGGTTAAAGGAGGCATCAAGGGGATTACGGGGGGGCGGGGGTAAAGGAAGCACCAATGGGGATTACAGAAAGTGGGGTAAAGGAGGCATTAATGGGGATTACAGAGGTGGGGGTAAAGGAGGCATTAATGGGGATTACGGGGGGGTAAAGGAGGCATTAATGGGGATTACAGAGGGGGGGG
>NC_063366.1:8339638-8343102 GCF_021869965.1 Rhincodon typus
GGGGATTACAGAAAGTGGGGTAAAGGAGGCATTAATGGGGATTACAGAGGTGGGGGTAAAGGAGGCATTAATGGGGATTCCAGAGGGGGGGCTAAAGGAGGCATGAATGGGGATGGGGGGTGCTAAAAGAGACATGAATGGAGTTCGTGCGGGATAAAGGAAGCTCTAATGGGGATTACAGAGTTGGAGGGGGGTTAAAGGAGCCAGAAATGGGGTTTATAGGGGGAGGTAATGGAGGCATTAGTAAGGGTTTATGGAGGGGCCTGAAGCAGACATGAATGGGGTTATGGAGGGTGATAAATGTGGCATTAGTGGGAGCTGTGGAGAGCGGTTACTGGGCTTGTTGTAGGAGTACTCCACACAGGACGCTGGGTTATTCTGGATGGCAGCTCTCTGCTGGGAGTAGGGTATGAGAATGCTAGACTTGTGAGAGTTATTGACCTTAACCCTGAGCTGTGCCCTCCTGTCTTCCTGTTCCATCACCCCCTCCATGCCAGGTTTGCCAAGCTCCTCCTGCGCCTCCCGGCCCTGCGCTCCATTGGACTCAAGTGCCTGGAGCACCTCTTCTTCTTCAAGCTGATCGGAGACACGCCTATTGACACCTTCCTCATGGAAATGCTGGAGGCACCGCACCAGCTCTCCTGAGTGAGCAATGACCCCCCACCTCCATCCATCTGGAGTGCTATGAGGACCACCTCCCCCCACGTACCCACCCGGAGCTGGCCAGCACGCCATTGGATAGTTTTCGAGATGGTCTGCTGCAGCAATGGTGGAGAGAGCCCTGTCAGAGAGATGGTTTAGGGGGTGGGGGGAGGTGGGGTGTTTGCAGAGAGCGGGGAGTGTGGATGGTGGGCGCTGAGCTGGCCCAGAGGATCATCAACATGCCCGGTGACGGCGATCTCTCTGTTCTTGTTAAACTCCTCCCTCCCTTGCTCCTCACTCCTGCCCGGCTCACTCGCTCACTGTCTTCCCTGAGGATTCCCGGCCCCTCACTGAGTGAAGCCAGTCTGCAGATGCTGCCTTTATTTCCTCCAGTCAGGCCTTGCTTAGCTCTCACTGCAGGCTCTGGGAGATACGTGCGTGTAAGTATGTGTGTGTGCGTGTACGTGGGTGTGTGTACACGCACGGGGAGAGCACGGAGGGACATACAGACTGCAGATTGACCGCAAAACGGCCTGTATGTTTGAGCGATGACCGTCGATCGGACATATAGCCTGCAGCTCTCGCTGTGTCTGATGGCATCGCTCAGTGAGGCTAGAGCACATGACCATGTGGTCAGGATGGAATCCAGAGGAAGTGGCTCAGGGTAGGGGAGAGGGCTGAGGTTTCAGCCCAGAACCCTGAGTCGTTCGCTGACAGGAAACAATAACTAGAAGAAATTCACATGACAAAAAGTGATTGATAAAGGACGCTGTTTCACAGGCTGGACCAGATTAATTGACGATTAGAATATGGTTCTTCACTTTGTATTTAAACTGTGCTTTACCTGCTCTGGGAGTGTTTGAAAGGGACAATGGAGAGGAAGCTTTACTCTGTATCTAACCCCGTAGTATCCCTGTCCTGGGAGTGTTTGATGGGGGACAGTGTAGAGGAGGCTTTACTCTATCTAACCCTGTGCTATCCCTGTCCTGGGAGTGTTTGATGGCATAGTGCAGAGACAGCTTTGCTCTGTATCTAACCCCATACTGTCCCTATCCTGGGAGTGTGTGATGGGGGACAGTGTAGAGGGAGCTTTACTCTGTGTATCCAATCCTGTACTGTACTAGCCCCCAGTGTTGCTGGTTGACTGAACTGAATGAAATTCCTTTGCTGAACACTGACGTCCCGTACCTTGTGGGGTTTATCCAAGCGGCTTTAAGGCAGGGCACGACTGGACAAGGCTAGCTGCCCCAGAGACCCAAGCCAATGACACAAAATAGACGCTTTGCAAAGAACTAGGGAGAAATGGACTGACATTTTGTCTATACTTGCTGCTCCATTGAGCTGTTATATCAAGTGCTGTTTGCACATTTGCAGGTAGCTTTGATTTATTGAGGCTCAGACAATATTTACAGCATGTTTTACGAAATAATATCATTGTGATGTTTTTGACATGTATTTTGCTACCAAACGCATTAAAAATGAATACCATTGTAACCCAACCTGCTTGACCGTGTGCTACAAATGTCCATTATCAGCTGAAAGCGACGCTTGCTCCACTTTATGCTTGTTATTCATTCTCAGTGTAAAGTCTAGGATTTATTGCCAACCCTTAATTGCCTTGAAGAAAGTGGAGGTGAGCTGTTTCCTTGAATCACTTTAGTTCAGATGATGTAGGCATACCACAGTGCTGTGAGGGAGGGGGGGGTTCTGTAAATTTAACCCCGTGACAGTGACAAAACAGTGACTTCATTTGTTCACGGGGCGTGGGCATTTCTGGCTAGGTCAGTGTTTAGTGCCCATTCTTAGCTGCCTTGAAATTGAATGGCTTGTCTGTTTCAGAGGCCATTTGAGAGCCAACCACATTGCCTGTGGATAAGGGCAGCACGGCGGCTCAGTGGTTAGCATTGCTGTCTCACAGCGCCAGGGGACCTCAGTTCAATTCCCATCCTTGGGAGACAGCATGTTCTCCCCGTGTCTGCGTGGGTTTCCTTCCACAGTCCAAACGTGTGGAGGTTAGGTGGATTGGCCTTGGAGCACTTGTTCATAGTGTCCAGGGATTTGCAGGCTAGGTGGGTTAGCCGTGGGATTATAGGGATAGAGTAGGGGGTGTGTCTCGGTGGGAATGCTCTTCAGAGGGTCCCTGCAGACTAGATGGGCTGAATGGCCTGCTCTGTACTGTGGGTTTCTATGATTTCCTTCCTTAAAGGACATTAATAAACCAGATAGGTTTGTTATATAGTCCCCACTAAGCGAGCACTTTTTTTTTAAAATTCCAGATTTTCATTAAATTCTAATTTCCCCACCCACTGTAGTGGGTTTTGAACCCATGTCCCTAGACCTGGAGTCCTGATTTACTAGCCCAGTGACATTACCATGGTAACACTGCATTCCCGGATATAGAACACAGAACATTACAGCGCAGTACAGGCCCTTCGGCCCTCGATGTTGCGCCGACCGGTGAAACCAATCTGAAGCCCATCTAACCTACACTATTCTATTATCATCCATATGTTTATCCAATGACCATTTAAATGCCCTTAAAGTTGGCGAGTCTAGCAGGCAGGGCATTCCACGCCCTTACTACTCTGAGTAAAGAACCTACCTCTGGCATCTGTCCTGTATCTATCACCCCTCAATTTAAAGCTATGTCCCCTTGTGCTAGCCATCACCATCCAAGGAAAAAGGCTCCCACTGTCCACCCTATCTAATCCTCTGATCATCTTGTATGTCTCTATTAAGTCACCGCTTAACCTTCTTCTCTCTAACAAAAACAGCCTCAAGTCCCTCAGCCTTTCCTCATAAGACCTTCCCTCCATACCAGG
>NC_063366.1:8343602-8343716 GCF_021869965.1 Rhincodon typus
CACTGTCAGAGGGTCAGTACTGAGGGAGTGCCGCACTGTCAGAGGGTCAGTACTGAGGGAGTGCCGCACTGTCAGAGGGTCAGTACTGAGGGAGTGCCGTACTGTCAGAGGGTC
>NC_063366.1:8343726-8353658 GCF_021869965.1 Rhincodon typus
ACTGTCAGAGGGTCAGTACTGAGGGAGTGCCGTACTGTCAGAGGGTCAGTACTGAGGGAGAGCTACACTTTTGAAGGTAAGAAGCTCCTCTGCCTCTAGCAGCCACTAAGTCCATGTGCAACCACAATGCCCGCACCCCCCCCCCTCCCCGGTACATATTTTTCCCTCAGACCACATCGCTCAGTGAACTGGGTGTCCAGTGGTTTTGACTCGGCTAGTTGTGGGATCTTGCTGTGCTGACAAAGCGGCATTTCCGGCTTGAGCTAGTGTACGGCGTTCTCCATTGAACTACATGAGCAGCTTCACTGACAATGCTGCCAGCACATGGCATCGGGAAGCAGCAGGTAACCCACTGAAGGCCGAGATGGCGAGGTGAACAGGCATCCCAACACCGTTACAGCCGACTACATCCAAGTCCCCACGAGCTGTGGTAAATCCAGGGGCAATGAAGAGACGTGCACCCGGCTCCAGGAATATCCTCAGATCAGGACCTGTCCCACCACAGCTTCCCCATTCTGCATTCAGCTGGGAAGGGAGCAGGGTCCACCGCTGTGTACCACACAGGCTGGAGATCAGAGTGTACTTCACCCTGGTATCCAAGGCCTTGGAATCTGGTAGGTTGAAGAGTCAGGCTGGTCTTCCCTGCTCCCAGACGGGTACAATCAGAGTCCTGTTTATGCTGCTGGGAGAGCTGTCCTGTCATCCACACAAGCGCTCTGTCTGAGTGAGCAAGGCTGTTCAGGGTGTTTACTCTGTAAGGCTACCTCAAATCTCCAGGCCTCGCACGACCCCGTCACAATGCACTCTTTCAGCAACGTCGAGAAATATTTGGCTTCAGGCTTGTTGAAACATATCTCCAGCACGGAAACGGTCACTTATAAAGGGCTTTGCTGCAACATTACCCTTCCCCCCCAACAATGTGATTCGAAGGGCGTTGAAGTTTAGTCAAATTGGAGGGGAAAAGCATGAAAGGAAGCAGTGGTCCATACATGAACTGAAAGGGTTGCACCTTATAGAATCCCAGCAATGTGGAAGCAAGCCATTCTGCCCATCAAGTCCACACCAACCCTCTGAAGAGCATTCCACTCAGACCGACGCCTCTGACCTGTCCCTCTGCATTTCCTATGGTTACTCCACATAAACTATACATCCCTGGGCACTATAGCACAGTCAATCCACCCTAACCTACACATCTTTGGACTGTGGGAGGAAATCAGAGCACCCAGAGGAAACCCACGCAGACACAAGGAGACAGTGCATACTCCACACAGATATTGACCTGATGCTGGAATTGAACCCAGGTCCCTAGTGCTGTGAGGTGGCAGTGCTAACCACTGAGCTGAGAAAGCGATCAAACAGGACTGACTGAGGCTCTTTAGATAAGGAGATGGCTGAGGTAGTGAGCTCATTCAGTCATTCCAACTTTTCCCAGGAAAGGTTAAAGGTGTAGATGTGGAGAGGGGTAGTGGGGGAGAGCAGGACACATTGGATTTTGTAAATAAAACGTCACATTGAGGGATTGAGCGGAAATCTCTTGGCCCACAGCAAGTTGAGAATGTGCTCCCACCAATAGTGAGATGAAACTAGAGCAGGGATACAATAAAGGAACACATTGCTGGAGAAATTCAGTAGGTCCCGCAGAAATCTCTCCCCTAGGGTCCTGCTGAGTTTCTCCAGTGATATCTGCTCTTGTTACAGTCTCCAGCACTTGCAGTTCCCTGTCTTATTACTGTACACGAAGGGGAAGCAGGATAAAGGAGGCGGGAGCAGAAGCATAGTGTGCTGGATGGGAGGCTACTGTGCTACATAAACACCAGCATGGACCAGACGGACTGAATGGGAGAAATTGTTGTCTGGGCTTGTGAAACTGATTGTTTTGATCAACACTGTCTCTCCAGAGTCTCTGTCCTGCTCAGACCACAGTAGAATGATCTGGAAATGAACGAGGTCATCCCACCAAATGTGGTAATGGGGGGAGGGGATAATGGAGGGAGGGGTTAATGGAGCGGAGTGTGATAATGGGAGTGAGAGGTAATAGGGGAGTAGGTTAATGCGGTGAGGGATAATGGGGGAGTAGGGTAATGGGGTGAGAGATAATGGGGGAGTAGGGTAATGGGGTGAGGGATAATGGGGGAAGAGTTAATGCAGTGGACTGTGGCAATAGGGGACATCTGGTAATGGAAATGGGGTAATGGGAGTGGGGTAATGGGGCAGTGGGAGTAATGAGGGAGTAGGGTAATGGGGGAGGGGGGTATTGGGGGAGTGGGGTAATGAGGTTGGTGGTAATGGCAGGAGTGGGGTAATGGGGGAGTGGGAGTAATGAGAGAGTGGAGTAATGGGGGAGTGGAGTAATTGGGGAGTGGGAGTAATGAGAGAGTAGGGTAATGGGGGAGTGTGGTAATGGGGTGACAAGCAATGAGGAAGTAGGGTAATGGGGGAGTGGGGTAATGGAGGGGGTGGGATAATTCAGGTAGTGAGGGAGTAGGTAATGGAGGGAGTGGGGTAATTGGGGGATGTATAATGAGGAGAGGAGGTAATGGGAAGAGGGTGTAATGGAGGGGAATGGTGTATTGGAGGGAGTAGGGTAATGGAGGGAATGGGGTAATGGAGGGAGTGGGCTAATTAGGGAAGAGGGTAATGAGGAGAGAAGGTAATGGAGAGAGGGTGTAATGGAGGGGAATGGGATGGTGGAGGGAGTAGGGTAATGGAGGGAGTGGGGTAATGGAGGGAGTGAGGTAATTAGGGAAGAGGGTAATGAGGAGAGGAGGTAATGGGGAGAGGGTGTAATGGAGGGGAATGGGATAGTGGAGGGAGTAGGGTAATGGAGGGAGTGGGGTAATGGGATGGAGGGGGGACAATGGGTGTGGTGAGTGTGGTAAAGGGCAGAGGGTGGTGTGTGTGATGAGGGATTACCTGTGACAGGATGAGGATGATTTTGGGTAACAGTGTGAGCAGGGAATTGTGGGTAACGTCCTGAGGGGCTTGTGGGAAATAGCACAAGGTGTGTTCAGGGCAATAGCGTAAGGCGGGGGTGGGGGTGGGGAGGTGGGGGCTGGTTGGGGGAATTTGAGTGGTGAGTTGGAGAGGACTTTGGGATTATAACAAAACTGACTGTGAATTCCCACAAATCTGGGAGCAGGCCCTGCAAATTTCAGGAACAAAGCCATCTCGTGGGATGGTGTGAGATTGCTGGGAAGTCCAATTGTTCGGCATTGCTGTGTTTGGCCCTGGTTACCACAAGTTACTTAACAATTGTCCAACACCGCACTTCCCAGCCCATTGTGGTCTAACACAAATATGCACAAGGAATGTTGTTTTGCTTTTAACGTTCAGCATTCCCATCGGGAAATACTTTAGCTCAACAAAGGCATCTGCAGTGGTATCCATGGAGCCATCGGGAGTTCAACTTGCTGTAGCTCTGGACTAGGGCTGAACCAGAGTGCAACCAACACCCTCACTCCCTCAGTCAGCAAGTTGTGGGTTTAAGTCCCACTCAGGAAATCCAGGATTGAGGCATTGCAAATTGGGGCAAGGTTTACCAAGGGTCGACTGTGGGAGCTCAGTCAATGTGGGAAGCACACATAACGAAAGCAGGAGTAGGCCATTCAGCCCTTCAAGCCTGCTCTGCCATTCAATATGGGTCATTGCTGATCATCCAACTCAGTCCCCTGTTCCTGCTTTCCCCTCCACACCCTTTGATCCTTTCAGTCCTAGGAAGTGTGTCTAACCTGAAAACATTCAATGGTTTGGACAAAATCGTTTTCTGTGACAGAGAATTCCACAGGCTCTCCCACTCTCTGGGTGAAGATGTTTCTCCTCATCTCACTAGGAAATGGCTTAACCCCATACCCTGAGACTGTGACCCCCCGCCCCCTCCCCCAACCTGTTCTGAATTCCCTGGTCATCAGTAACACCCTTCCCGTGTTTACCCTGTGTAGGAGTAGACATACCTCAAGGCGGTCATTCAATAGTGGCTTACCCCAAACAGAATCTTTGCTCAAATTGGATATGGGACTTCATGGGGTCCAGAGCCAATGCTGAGGATTTCATTGTGACTCCTTCCCGACTGGCTGTGGCCCAGGATGCAGCTTAGGATGGTATCAGTGTTGACTCGGACTTTGCGTGTAATGCATGATTTTGTGAGTGTGACTACGTTAGGCTGTTCCTTGCCTAATGTGCGGACAATACTTTCTACATGGAAAGACCACAGGGTCAAAATCCTGGAATTCCCTCCCTGGCGGCATTGTGGGGCTACCTACTGCACATGGCCTGCTGCGGTTCAAGAAGGCAGCTCACCACCACCTTCTCAAGGGGCAACTAGGGAAGGACAATAAATGCTGAGCCCAGGCATCGACACTCCCGTCCCATGAATGTATTTCAAAAGACTGTAGGTAATGCTCCAGATGGAGAGAGAGAGGTATTTTCAGCAAGAAACACAAATGAACACTTACTTAAGGCAAGTTGAAATCAGACAAAAAAAGGATGATATATATTCACACAGCATCCTGGAACATAAATGCCGTGACACACACTCACCCCTCACACACACACATACACACACACATACACACATACACACACGTACACACACACATACACACATACACGTATACACGTACACACACGCAAACACACATACACACAGGTACACACACACATACACGTACACACGTATACACATACACACACGCAAACACACGTACACAAAAACACACACGTATACACGCGCGCACACACACACGTATATACACACACACACACGTATACACATACACAGACACACACAAATAAAGCTGGATTCTCAAGAACAGAGCAAGCCCATAGCAACACAAATCTAAGAAGTGAAACGGGTTCAGACTGAGTGCTCGCAGTGCAGGCCTGGATAGGTTCCGTCTCATGGGTTCAGTGGTGAAGAAAGAAAGTTGGAAATCTCTGGATTTCCAGGCAAATTCATGGCTGAGAATCCAGGCGAAAAGGAATAAGTCCCTTTGCATCATTGTTAGGAACTGTACAGTTATCCTGGCAGGAGCAATGGTCCCTCTTATTGTGTTAGTTTCCAGCTGGACTGGTTTCTATGAGCTCCACGGGTAATAACATTTGTTACCTGTCATCAGTTTCAGTCACATGATCTGTACTTCTACTACATCCGCCCAGAATAAGAACATAAAAACAAGAACATAAGAAGTAGGAGTAGGAGTAGGCCCATCTGGCCCTTTGTTAACACTCTGCACTATGGAGACTGGATGGTCGTTATTCACACTTTCTCCATCGGTTTCTCCATCTCTCTGTCATTAACTATCAAGCTCAGGATGGGGGAAGGAAAGCGTGAAGTCTAGAGGCCCACAGCTCAAATATTTGTTAAGTCCACGAACAATTGGAGGTGTGAATTCCTCAGGTGGGCTTGTCTATTCATACCACCCAAACCATTTGGAACCTTCCAGGGGCTTGAAGTAATCAGAGCAGAAATTAGCAAAAGGCACCAGACCCAGGGGCAGCCATCTTAGCCATCTTTCAATGGACATTGCTAGAAGTGACAGTAGAGACTGAAAATTCGAAACCAAACACAGTCCTCAATGGCTCAGAGATAGTAGGAACGGCCGATGCTGGAGAATCTGAGATAACAAGGTGTAGAGCTGGATGAACACAGCAGGCCAAGCAGCATCAGAGGGGCTGACGTTTCGGGCCTAGACCCTTCTTCAGAAAAAAATGGCTCGGCTACTTTGTGGGGGGTGAAGACTCAATTTCCGTCACATATTAAAAACCAAAAGACCTGCAGATGCTGTAAATCAGAACAAAAACAAAGTTGCTGGAAAAGCTCAGCAGGTCTGGCAGCATCTGTGAAGGAGAAAACAGAGTTAACGTTTCGGGTCCGGTGACCCTCCCTCGGAACTGATGGTGGCTGGGAAAATGTCAGTTTATATGCAGAAAATAGGGAGGTGGGTGGGGTAGGGAGTAAACGATAGGATAGAGCCCAAAGAGAGAGAAAGACAGTTGGACAGACAAAGGAGTTGCTAATGAACAGGCTGGGAGGGTGAATAATTGTTAATGGGGACTGTTAGTGACTAACAACAGGGGGTCTGTAATGGCAGGCTATGTGGTATCTAGTCTACTGCTTTCGCTGCTCACGAGGTGGTCTCCTCTACATTGGGGAAACGAAGCGTAGACTTGGCGACCACTTCGCAGAACATCTATGTTCTGTTCGCAAAAAAGACTTTCTGAAGACAGGTCTAGGCCCGAAACGTCAGCTTTCCTGCACCTCTGATGCTGCTTGGCCTACTGTGTTCATCCAGCTCTAAAGCTTGTTTTCTCAGATTCTCCAGCATCTGCAGTTCCTACTATGCCTGAACTATCTGTTGCCTGCCACTTCAACGCACCACCCTGCTCCCTGGCCAACATCTCTGTCTCCGGCTTGCTGCAGTGTTCCAGTGAAACCCAACGCAAGCTGGAGGAACAACACTTCATTTTCCGCTTGGGGACCCTACAGCCCTCCGGACTCAATATTGAGTTCAATAATTTTAGGGCCTAAGCTCTCCCATGTCCCAGCCCACCACCCCACACACCAGGCCTTGTTACCACATAGCCTGCCACTGCACACCCCCTGTTGTTAGTCACTAACAGTCCCCATGAACAACTATTCACCCTCCCAGCCTGATCATTAGCAACTCCTTTGTCTGTCCAACTGTCTTTCTCTCTCTTTGGGCTCTATCCTATCGTTTACTCCCTATCCCACCCACCTCCCTATTTTCTGCATATAAACTGACATTTTCCCAGCCACCATCAGTTCTGAGGAAGGGTCACCGGACCCGAAACGTTAACTCTGTTTTTACCTTCACAGATGCTGCCAGACCTGCTGAGCTTTTCCAGCAACTTTGTTTTTACAGTCTCATATTGTCCAGAGCAGATATTAATGTCCCTATATGTAGGGAGGTGATGACCTAGCGGTATTATCGCTGGACAGTTAATCCAGAGACCCAGATAACATTCTGGGGACCCAGGTTCGAATCCTGCCATGGCAGATGGTGGAATTTGAATTCAATAAAATATCTGGAATTAAGAATCTAATGATGACCATGAATCCACTGTCAGTTGTTGGAAAAGCCCATCTGGTTCACTAATGTCCTTTAGGATCCATCCTCACCTGGTCTGGCCTACATGTGACTCCAGACCCACAGCAATGTGGTTGACTCTGGGCAATTAGGGATGGACAATAAATGCTGCCTAGCCAGCAACACCCTCATCCCGTTATTGGATAAAAAAGAAATATGACATTTGTGAATCTGATGTGTTTACAACAGTCCAGTGGCTACATATTCACTGTTAATGCTTTCTCTTTCTTTGCAAGATTTATCAAATTAACCAGTAAATTCCCCAACCGGGAGATTCAGACTCCAAAACTCTCCAGACCATCAGTCCCGACTTCTCAATTACTAGTCCGGTAATATAAGAACAATGCTTAATGTCTCCACAGAGCTTGGGCTATTAAATAAGTGCCAGACAATTTTGAGACTTTCCATTTAGTCACCGAACGAACCATCCGATATAGGAGCAGGCAGTGTTTAATATTAAGCCAGACAAGTGACTGAGTGTGTGCTAGACACGGTCCTATCCTGGGAGATATACTGCTCTCATTCTGCTTCGTGGTTTAATCATTAAGATTCTCCAGGCATTCCTTTAACTCCCCAGGCACGGTTTGGAATGAACATTGAACCTGCACACTGTGAAACGGAAATGGCTTCTGCACACTTTGGAAATCGGCGGAGGTTTAAACATAAGCCGTGCATTGTCTGGGAGAGTGGAGAGGGTGGGAGGGCAGCAGATGGATGCACACACACACACACACACACACACACACACACATACACACACACATAGAGACTGTTGCAGACCCCTCATTCCAAGGTACGAGAGAGAGTCGAAATGATCTGTGCATTGTTGCAGACTGACACAGGCACAGATCCAGGAGGGTTGCTACAGTCTGACACAATCAGGCAGGACTGGTGCAAACAGGCACACACCGAAATAGACTGACAAAACTGATATATGTGCACTCAGACTGGCACAAGCAAATACAATCAGATACAGACAAGCACAGATGAATATACACAAACATAGACTGAGACAAAATAAAACAGGCTGAAACTGACATGCACAGACCAACACAGGCAGATATAGATTGAAACAGACCAACACAGATTGAGAGACTGATACAGACAGGTAGACTCAAACTGAAACAGAGAGAGAAAAACAGACAGGCAGATCTGAGAGACTGACAGACACACATAGATTGGCACAAACAGATACAGACGAAAATAGGCAAATACAAATTGATAGAGACAGGTAGACACAGACTCTAACAGAAACAGGGAGAGAGACAGGTACAGACCAATTCTAAAAGACAGCAATAGGTGCAGGTAAACACAAAAGACAGAAACAGACTGGAAATACTGTAAGAGACGTTAACAGTGACATGCTCACAGACAGAAATGGACTGACACAGTCTGTTACAGTCACAGATAAACATAGAGAATCACAAATTCAGTTAAAAGAGACCTCAGCTGGAGAACTGTAAACAGTTGGGGACCCCTTATTTAAAGGAAGATATTCTAGCATTGGAGGTGGTCCAGAGAAGGTTTACAAGGCTGGTCTCGGGGGATACAAAGAGTAGTTTGTATTCATTTCAGTTTAGAAGATTGAGGGGTGACCTTAGGTAAAAGATTCTTGGTGGGACTTTACAGGGTAGATATGGGGAGGCTGTTTCCCCTTGTAGGAGAGTCTAGGACCAGAGAGTAACATCTTAGGGTAAGAAGTTGCCCATTTAAGTCAGAAATTAGAGAAACCTTTCTTCTTTTGGAGATTCATGAATCTGTGGAATTCTTTGCCACACAGGGCCGTAGAAACTGGGCCATTGAATATATTAAGCACTGAGGTAGACAGATTTTTAATCAGGAAGGGAATTGAGAAGGCAGGAGAATGGAGTTGAGGATTATTTGATCAGCCTTGATCTTGTTGAATGACAGAACAGACTCAATGCGCTGAATGGCCTATTTCTGCTTCACGACCTTATGGAGAATTCAGCAGTTAAGGACGAGTGCTGCAGGAGCACAACTTCTGTCTGCGTTGTAATACAAGCTGATATCAGTAAGTTCCCAGTCTGCAGGCCAGCATCTGAATAACAGTGTGGGGTAATCTTTCCTGGATACTGTTCAGTAACCGGGTCTCTTCTGGAGGCAGGCCATTATGAAAGAGTGAAACCACTCGGTTGGGATCTCACTGTTGTGTGGGGGATTGAGTGTGAAAGGATTAGTCAGTCTCTGACTACCAAGCGTCCATCAATAAATGTGAATGGTGGGTGAAAGGGTGAATTCTCTCTATCACAGAGGCAGTCAAAAAATGGGAGTGAGTGTGTGAAAGGGTTAATCCTCTCAGATAGGCTCAGGTTTGCTGACTGCCTGGTGTTTCAGTAATAAATGAGGGGAGGGTTAAAGGTTGACAATGTTTACTTTTAGTCAGGGGATTAGCAACTGAGTTGAAACGCCTGGGAGCAGCCGACACTGTGTAAATATCAGGCTCCTGCTGCTCACTGTGGCGCTGCCTGAGGAGAAAACCGCCTGCACTAGCAAAGGGCCCGCTCACAGCGACATCTCCTGGCCCCCGGAGCTGGCTGTCCAATCCCAGAAGAATTCCACCTCATGCATCAAAGAGCTGAGACTCCATGGCGCAAATCAGCACGTTATTTCAGCCTTGGTCAGGTCCCAACTCACAGTCCAATAGCCATGAGGGACTCGGTCACTCCATCACGACCTGCAGTAAATCAGAGTGCAGCAAATCCCTGTACAGTACTGAGGGAGAGCCGCACTGTCAGAGGGTCAGTACTGAGGGAGTGCCGCACTGTCAGAGGGTCAGTACTGAGGGAGTGCCGCACTGTCAGAGGG
>NC_063366.1:8353668-8353834 GCF_021869965.1 Rhincodon typus
GCACTGTCAGAGGGTCAGTACTGAGGGAGTGCCGCACTGTCAGAGGGGCAGTACTGAGGGAGTGCCGCACTGTCAGAGGGTCAGTACTGAGGGAGTGCCGCACTGTCAGAGGGTCAGTGCTGAGGGAGTGCCGCACTGTCAGAGGGTCAGTACTGAGGGAGTGCTG
>NC_063366.1:8354334-8362996 GCF_021869965.1 Rhincodon typus
ACCCTCTGACAGTGCGGCACTCCCTCAGTACTGACCCTCTGACAGTGTGGCACTCCCTCAGTACTGAACCTCTGACAGTGTGGCACTCCCTCAGCACTGACCCTCCGACAGTGCGGCATTCCCTCTGTACTGAATGGCCTGACTATCAACATCCTGCCATGGACCAGGAATTCAACTAATTTAGCCACATACGTGACTACAAGACCAGGTCAGAATCTTGGAATATTGTAGTGAGTAATTTACCTCCTGACACCCCAAAGCCTGTCTACAAGGCACGAGTCAGGAGTGTGATGGAATACTCCCCACTTGCCTGGATGGGTGCAGCTCCAACAACATTCAAGAAGCTTGACACCATCCAGGACAAAATGGCTCGCTTGATTGGCACCACATCCACTCCCTTCACCACAGACACTCAGTAGCAGCAGTGTGTCCTATCTACAAGAAGCACTGGACTAATTCACCAAAGATCCTCAGACAGCACCTTCCAAACCTATGACCACTTCCAAATAGAAAGACAAGTGCAGCAGGGACATGGGAACACCACCCCCTGCAAGTTCACCTCCAGACTGTTCCTGGCACTTTGGGTTTCATAGATAGATAGATTCATAGATAGATAGATAGATAGAAAGGAAGAAATAGATAGATCCATTGATCGTTCTCTGGATATATAAATAGACAGGCAGACAGACGGGCAGATAGATGGATGGATAGCTACACAACAGACAGACAGGTCGATATTTGGAGAGCTCGACAGACAGACAGACAGTGGGACATACAGAAAGCTGGATAATCTATTTTTGATCTTGTGTAAAGTTCAGGATCTCGCTGTCTTCTGACTGCTACTAGCCACAGCAGACGTGTGAGCTTTGACCCATCAGTAACTGTTGGGAAACCCTGCATCCTGCTGAGTGGGTTGAAGATCCATCTCCAGCAGCGTTTCCCTGTCTCTGCTGGCAGGCCCTGTATGAGGGGGGACCCAGCACCAGGAAGCTTCTTCCCCACCATGTCTTTTTTGGAACCGACTCAATTGCTTCGAGGAATTTGAGAAATGTTTTGATTTTTTTTCTTCTGCCTTGCTCTTGCTTCCCACATTGTGCTGTTGGCTTTGTGATCAAGGCACCCTACAGTTAGCAACAGTCTTGCAATGTTACTGCTGCGTCTGCTCACAGGCCTTCCGTTCACCTTCTTTGACAGATTCATCACTTAATTGCACCTGCGTTGTCCCGACTTCCCTTCCCTGACCCCTCCAGCCACCACCCGATCTCTGCAAGCCATTAGCCCCTCTGAGACTTAGAAACCTCAAGGCCCAGGAGACCAGGCCTAGATTACCAGGCCGAGTAGAACAGGCATAGAACACTAGGCCTAGGAGACCAGGCCTCGTAGACCAGGCCAGGAGAGCATGCCCAGGCGATTGGGCCTAAATCACCAGGCCTGGGAGACCAGGCCTAGTAGACCAGGCCAGGAGATCAGGCCTAAATATACAGAGTTAGTCTTTGCACTCTCTTTCTCTTTCCCTCCCTCTTCTCTTTCCGTCTCTTCCTCTTCTCTTTCCAGTCCTCTCCTCCTTCTCTCTGTCTTTCTCTCTCTCTCTCTCTCGAGCCCTCCTCCCCCACCTCGTTCTGTTCTCTGTCGCTGTTGGCAGTCACCTTGTCTTGGGAGGTCATTGCTGTTTCCCTTGCCCTGAGCCAGGCTGCTGCAGGCCACTGGTGCTGTTTTATGTTTCTCTTTTTAAGCGGCGCCTGTTTAGTTTCCTCACAAAGCTGGCCTTGTGCTGACTGGGTGAGAAGTCCCATCATAATGCAGGCTTTGAATGCACAGCCCAAGGCAGCAGAGAAACACAGTGGGCAGCTTTCAGGGGGCCTCTCTCTCCCAGCTCTACACAGGGAGAGCATTGAGAAGTAATCGGAGGTGGTGGAGAAAGCCAGGGAGATGTTCGAAAAAGGGATTTAAACCTGGAAACCTCGGATGAGGGGGGCCCAGAGCAAAAAGGGAACATTTTTGAAGTGGAAGGCATTGGCAGAGTGGCATTATCCCTGGACTACTAAATCAAAAACTCAAGGCTAATCCCAGCACATAATTTGTTACTTGTTTTAAAAAAATACCCAGGCGGGTTGGAAATCTGCCTTCCGTAACAGGTCTGGCCTACCTTTAACTCCAATTCAATATGGCCGACTTTAACTGCCCTCTGGGCAATTAGGAATTCACAATAAATGCTGACCAGCTGCATCTGAGGAGTGAATCATTTTTAACAAGAAAGGGAATTAAAATCTAGCATCATTGGTACCTGTGTGACCATTGTCACAAAAACATATTTTGTTCACTTGTGTCCTGTAGTAAGGGGGATCTGCCCCCTCTTCTGGTCTGGCCTATATGGGGCTCAAGACCCATAGTCACACCTAACTGCCCTCAGGCAGGACAAATTCCCCTCTGAGTCCCACTCCATCCTGACTTAGATCTACGGTGCTGTTCCTTCACTGTCGCTGAGTTCAAATCCTGGCATTCCCTCCCTGACAGCACCCTCTATGTCCCTACAGCACATGGACTTCTCAAGGACAACTAGATATGGGTGATAAAAGCTGGTCCAGCCAGTGACATTCACTTGCCAGGAAAGAATGATAAAAAGCACAGATGCACACATGTACACACAGACACGTACACACACACACAAACACACACAGACACATACACATATACACACAGTGTTACACACACACACTCAAACACACACATGCAGACACAAACACACGCACACTCAAACACGCACATACACACATGGATACACAAACACATACACTCAAACACACACACATCACACACCACATACACACACACACACACACACACACACACACACACCATACACCAGACACACACACACACACCACACACACACACACACACACACACACCATACACCAGACACACACACACACACACACACACCATACACCAGACACACACACACACACACCACACACAGACACACACACACACACACACACACCATACACCAGACACACACACACGCACACACACGCACGCACACACACACACACACACACACACACCATACACCAGACACACACACACGCACACACACGCACGCACACACACACACACACACACACACACACACACACACACACAATCGGATGGTCAATAGCTGTTTTGCTGTATCCCACCTCCTGATTTGTGGGTCTGTTGAACGGTAGTTATTTTCCTGCTGCAGGTCTGTGTGAGGGATTGTGATCCATCCCAGGCAGGGTGGGTTATAGGAGGATAGGGTCACGCATGAGCCTGTCTTCAAGGGAGGACAATAAATAAGGAGGAATTGTGGGTGGTAAATTGTCAGCGTTGACGGTCAGGATGTAAGATGAGCTAATATTAGCCGAGGGCAGGGTGAGCACAAACCATATTCTTTAGTGGGGCTGTCAGCTCTCCACAGCACATGGGCTGCAGGCGTTCGAGAAAGCAGCTCACCGTCACCTCCTCAAGAGGCAACTAGGGACGGGCAATTAAAGTGCTGGGCCCAGACACCAAAGCCCAAATCCCGTGATCCACGCTTGAAGGGAATTGTTGTCAGTGGCTTGGTGGGTGGCATTCCAGCCTCTGAGCTGGGACTCAGGTCCTGGGTTCGAATCCTGTCCCAGGCATGGAAACCTAGGCCAAGCCCCAGCGCGGCGCTGAAGACCCCTGTTGGCCGAGAGGGTGTTCGGAATGTCCTGGGATTGCACAGCGCGCTGCATACAGCCATTCACCAGCAGAGCGAAGGGGTAGGGGGTGGTCTCTGGGCTGGAGGAAGCAGAGCCAGGAGCTGGGGGTGGGGGTGCATGGTCTCAGGAAATGTTGAACATTTTTTTGAGTGGGCGACGAGGCTGGCGAAGTGGGGGGGTGTGCAGGAATAGAACGGAAAGGGGTGACCGGGAGGAGGGCTGGGGAAACTGGAAGGCACAAGAGACCCTCCATTAATAGAGTGAGTATGGCAGTGGGGTCAGCGGGATAGTGAAGGTTGGGGGGGGTGGTTTCATCATCAAAAGCCACTTGATGGTGTAAAAAAAATGGAAGAATGTTTATTGTCGTCTGAAACTATTGCCGAACACAACACTGAGTCCAGAATCTGAGTCTAATTGAATGGTGGGAGTGCAGACCCTCAAGCTTCATTGGGAGCAGGATGGAGACAGAGAGATCCGTGCGGGATTAAAATGTCAGGTGTCTAGAAGCTCTTGGGGTGGGGTACTGCTGAACAGCTAACTGAACGAAGGGGTTTCTGCGAAGCATTTTGCATTTCATCTCCATGGTGTGGAGGAGACCATATGGTGTGCAGTGACCGTGGCCCCAAATAAACTAAAAGTGTGGCTAGTAAATTGCTGGCATAACTTGCCCATGGTTAGCCCACAGCTGGAATGTCGTATGCCGATCTGGAATCCACATTTAAAGGAAGGATGGGATTGCACTGGAAAGGACGCAGAGGAATTTTACCAGGATGTTGCCTGGCCTGGAGAGTTTCACTTATGAAGGGAGATTGGACAGACTGGAGTTGTTTTCCTTAGAGCAGAGGAGACTGAGTGATGACGTGATTGAAATGTGTAACATGACAAGGGGCATAGATAGGGGAGACGGGAAGAAATTTTTCTCCTTGGTGGACTAGGGGAACATAGATTTAAGGTAAGGAACAGGAGGTTTAGAGGGAATGTGAAGATTTTATTTTCACCCAGAGGGTAGTGGGAATGCGGAACTCACTGCCTGGTGGTCAAGTCAGCAACCCTCATAGCATTGAAGGTTTTAGCTGTGCACTTGCAATGCCAAGGCTATAGGCCAAGTGCTGGAAAATGGGATCAGAATAGTTAGAGGGTTGTTTTTGAACAGGACAGGCTCAATGGGCCGAAGGGCCTTATTCTGTGCCGTTTACCTCAATGACGTTGACACAGGGGAGGAGTGTCTCACAGCAGGGCCCCCTGCTGCTAATATTTCGGAAAACAGACAAAGCAACTCAAGGTGCATGCACAGTGCGGAGCTGGAGGAACACAGCAGGCCCGGCAGCATCAGAGGAGCGGGAAAGCTGACATTTCTTTTTGGGACCCTTCTTCAGAAAAAAAAGAAATTTTCAGAAAATCTTTTCTGAAGAAGGGTCCCAATCTGATATGTCAACTTTCCTGCTCCCCTGATGCTGCCTGGCCTGCTGTGTTCCAGCTCCACACCTTGTTATCTATGACTCCAGCATCAGCAGTTTCATAGAACCCCCACAGTGTGGAAACAGGCTCTTTGGTCCAACAAGCCCACACTGACCCTCAGAGCATCCCACCCAGGCCCATCCCCTATAACCCACCTAATCTACACCTCCCTGAACACTATGGGCAATTTAGCACGGCCAATCCACCCTAACCTGCACATCTTTGGACTGTGGGAGGAAACCAGAGGAAACCCGCACAGACACAGGGAGAACGAGCAAACTCCACACAGACAGTTGCCTGATGGTGGAATCGAACCCAGCTCCCTGGTGCTGTGATGCAGCAATGCTAACCACTGAGCCACCGTGCTGCCCCTATCTCATGGTGTATGCCCGGCTGGTTAGGTGGGAGAGGTTTGCTTGTTACACAGCATTAAAACCAGATGTTGAAAAATATCATGTCCCACAATCAAAAGAACATATCAAATTCCATCAGACTTCTAAAACATGGCCCATTCCATCCACGACTGTGCAGACTGCTCTCCAAGAAAGGAGAACTATTTAAATGCTCACAAATGATGGTTTGTATGGCAGCACGGTGGCTTTGTGGTTAGCACTGCTGCTTCACGGTGCCAGGGTTCTGGGTTTGATTCCAGCCTTGTGTGACTGACTGTGCAGAGTAGGTACTTCCTCCCTGTGTCTGTGTGCATTTCCTCTGGGTGCTCCAGTTCCCTATCACAGCCCAAAGATGTGCAGGTTAGTGTGGATTGGCCATGCTAAATTGCCCCCTGTACGCAGGGTTACAGGGATAGGAAAGGGGATTGGTCTGGGTGGGATGCTCTTCAGAGAGTCAGTGCAGACTCGATGGCCTGAATGACCTGCTTCCACATGGTAGGGATTGTATGGGTGCTTTTGAAAGCCTTCAATGCATGTTAGGCTGCCAGTTTTATCCTTTGATCACTCATTCATCTCAATTCCTTAAAGATTACTGGCTTGGGAGAGAATACTGAATCTGATGCTTTACTGCATAATTGATGCCCGTTTCTACTTCTGGTATGTGTCAGATAAGGTGAATAGCAAAGGTCTTTTCTCCCCAGGGTGGGTGAGTTCAAAACGAGGGGGCATGTTTTTAAAGTGAGAGGAGAAAGATTTCGGAAAAGGACATGAGGGGCAACCTTTTTTTACATGTAGAGAGGTGGTTCGTGTGTGGAATGAACAGCCGGAGGAAGTGATGGATGTGGGTACAGTTACAAAATTAAAAAGACAGTTGACGTGAATAGGAAAGGTTTGGAGGGGTATGGAGCAGGAGCAGGCAGATGGGGCTGGTTTACTTTGGGAACATGTTCAGCATGGACTGGTTGGTCTGAAGGGTCTGTTTCCGTGCTGTATGTGCCTGAGCCTGACAAGCTGTGGCATGTGAACCGCAAGACAGGGGCCTTATTTCACCCATGCCTTGGACCAGCACCCTGCCTTCTCACAGCAAACAGAGGAGGCAGCAGAGAGCAGTGGGATCCACCTGTGTAGCCATTAGAGTTCTTCCGATGCGGACCACCCTCATGGGCCTCCGGGCTCCCTTCGAAGCCTTACCCATGTGCCCCTTCCGCTTGCCGAGGTGGTGTGTGCAGCCCCAATATCCTCCACCACTGGGGAAGGCTCAGCAGCTTCCGATTCCCTCGCCATCAGAGTTCCGGTGGGCCGGAATGTTTCTACTGCCACCAGCTCGCTCAGGCGGAGCCGTCAACTCCTCCCTTGATGCTGACGTCCCCTCAGTAAGACCACCACGTGCTCTCATTGCACCCACCTCCCCACCCCCAACTCCCTTAAGTGTGGGGGTCCCAATGTGGCAGAAGCAGGTAACAGGTTGATCCATCTGTCATCAGGATCACACCGCGCTCTCCCCCAGATTTATCCTGCAACTTCCTTCCTCTCCTGCAAAGCTGTCTTCATAAGCTGATCCAGCCTCATCCATATTGTTATTAATGCACTTTGTGGTTTATCTCAAGCCTGTAGAGGGTCGGGTTCTTATTGAGACAGATATCTTCAAGTTTATTCACGACACTTACTATTTGCAGCCACCATATCATAAACTGCACACAGAGACTGGGTTCTGGGCATAGTGCTGTTCTTGTACTTAGACACACACACACACACACACACACACACACACACACACACACACACACACACACACACACAACAGAAACGTCAAAATTACTCCCAAAGAGAAATGGTGGAGAATTGGAACTGGGAACCAGAGAGAGATAGTAAGAACTGCCGATGCTGGAGTCAGGGATAACACAGTGTGGAGCTGGAGGAACACAGCAGGCCAGGCAGCATCAGAGGAGCTGGAAAGCTGATGTTTCGGATCGGGACGCTTTTTCGGAAATGGGGGTCCCGATCCAAAACGTCAGCTTTCCTGTACCTTTGATGCCGCCTGGCCTGCTGTGCTCCTCCAGCCCCACACAGTTACCAGAGACAGATTACCTGAAACAGGGAGAGATAGATCAGTGAGACCAAAAGAAAGAGAAATGATGAGAATGAGGGGGATAACAGAGAAAGAGTGG
The DNA here is from genome assembly GCF_021869965.1 of Rhincodon typus. Lineage (NCBI taxonomy): Eukaryota > Metazoa > Chordata > Chondrichthyes > Orectolobiformes > Rhincodontidae > Rhincodon > Rhincodon typus. The sequence continues at coordinate 8,362,066 of NC_063366.1, forward strand.
AAAATGTGATCATGGACAGAGAGATAACTGAGACAGAAGAAGGAGATACCAGAGAGAGAGAGATAACTGAGAAGGAAGGATAATGGAGAGAGAGACAGACAGACAGAGACAGAGGGGTATAGCTGAGATAGAGGGAGAGAGAGAAAAAAATAATTAAGAGGGAAGGAGGGAGACAGAAATTTAGCTTGATACACCAGACAGAGAGAAAGGGAGAGAGAGAGAGAGTGTGTCTGTGACAGAGAGAGAGAGAAATGAATGACAGAGAGGTGGAGGAGGAAAACAACATTGGAAGTGAAGCAGGTAAAGATCAGAGTACAAGAGAAGTGACACAGAGTGGAGGGAGGAGATGGAGAGAGGGAGGGAGGAAGAAAAAATGGATGGAAAGAGAGACAGGCAGATGGAAAGAATTACCAAATGCTAGAGAGAGAAGGGGGAGATTCATTTACATCAAACTCCAGGAAGAATGTTTAAACTCGGGGAATTTGCTGCCTTGATCACGCCAGGATTTGATGAGGCATCGCATAATAGAGAACCGTGTTTCTTTCTTGTTGGAGAAAAAAGTGCATTCCAAACATGGTGTGTGACCCCATCAACTGTGGGCTGATGAGGTTTGTCCTGTTGACCTGCTCATTACTGTACAGGGTTCTATCTGCATGGCAGGCTTTGGTGGGGTTTGGCGGGGGGTGTCTGAAATTCCAAACCCTCCCTCTCCCCCTGCCAACTGGGCCACATAGCATCAGCTCTTGTCAGTTTGCTCAGGGAGGCCTGAACAGAGACTGAACAGAGCTGGCCTTGTCTCCATTACCTGTAGCTGCAACTTGGATTGTATGTGTGTGTGTGTGTGTGTGTGTGTGTGTGTGTGTGTGTCTGTTTGTCTCTATGTGTGTGTGTGTGCGCGTGTGTCTGTATGTGTGTGTGTGTCTGTATGTGT
>NC_063366.1:8363006-8368569 GCF_021869965.1 Rhincodon typus
CGAAAGTGGTTGAGACTAAAACACTGAATATTTTCAAGAAGGGGTTAGATATAGCTCTTGGGGCTAAAGGGATCAAGGGAGGTTGGATGGTCAGCCAATGGGTATATTGTGTGGCAGAGCAGGGCCAAATGGTCTACGCGTATTTTCTAAGCACTGTTCCGGTGTTGGGGCGGAGATGGAGATTACTTGGCACTATTCCCCTTGGAGAGGAAGATGGCTGAGGGCAGATAGTCTTCAAAACTCAGGAAGCAGGCCGGGAGAAATTGCTGAAAGGATCAAGAATGAGAGGCCCAAGTAATTGATACAAGAAGAAAGGGCAACATAAGGAGACACAGCGGGTGGTTCGGATCCGGATCGCGCTTTGTGAGAGTGAGCCGGAGCCAGTGTCAATCCAGAAGTGTTCCAGAGGGAGTGAATTGGGCTGTTTACGTGCAGAGTCAGGGGGAGGAGGCAGGAGGCTGTGATTCTCCGCAAAGATCCCTCGGCCACTATTCCAGTGGGCCAAACTCTCCAAGTGCCCCATCGAAACAAAAACCGCTTCCCATCAAGGGGCGATCCCGAATCTTTCCCAAAACCGGGACAAATGGAGGGGATTTTCCGGAGGAGAAGATGGTGGGTGGGGGTCCGTCGATCGGCCAGGAGGAGGAGGTCATTGCCTTTGCGGACGGTCACAGAGAATGAGAAGGCCCTTTCTGAAAGGGAAGGCCCTAGGACAGGTCCCTATCTCTTTCTTACTTTGTCTAGGCCCGGAGCTGGTTACGAAAGAAGACAGGGCAGGGAGTGGGGTCAGTGTGTGTAGGGGTTGGCACACAGAACAGAGCGTCAAGTGAAAGCCTCCATAGTTGTCTATCTGTACCTGCCTGTGAATGCCTGAGGTGGAGCCAGGGCAAAACAAAAAAAAGGCCTCCCTTTTAAATAGGATCAGACGCTTCCACAAGAAGAAGAAAGAAACACAGTCACCTTCAGGGAGTGTAGGCCTGTCGGCCCACGCCAACACCGTCTTGGCATTCCCGAGATTGTCCTTTCTTTGTGGGCATTGTCAGGAGGGGGCAAGGCCAGCACTGAGTTGGGCCGAAGGGTCTGTTTCCATGCCGTATGTCTCTATGTTTCCTGTGCCTGACGGGGCCTGCTCCCTCGGCCATTGGCAGGCTGAGAACCATCCAGCCGCAGCGACCGTGGGGACTGGAATCAATTAGAGGATCGTCAGAAGGGGCAGTAGAAGAGTCAAGACTGTTCCTATGTGTAGAAACAAAAAGGTGACTTGGTGATGGGATACCAGGCTCTGGGGAGTTATCTCAGTGGAGACAAGAGTAAACTACACGCTGGAAGAGACCCTCAAGCAACATTTGTCTTTGAGTTGGGGTAGGCATTTCTGGCATCGTGCCTTTATTTGGGAAGCTTGACTCGTTCGAACCTGCTGTCAAAGACTGGGCCCAGTATGTGGAAAGAATGCATTATTTTTTTCCGTGCACACGACATTGGGACAGATGAAAAGAAACGAGAAATTCCCTGACAGGTTGTGGATATGCAGCTTTTCTCAATTATTAGGAGTCTAACTTCCCCCCCAGGCACCAGATACTAAAAACTTTCCAGAGTTGATGGATTTAGTTCAGGAATATAACGACCCCGAGTCTCCCCTGATTCTGAGATGCTGTCATTTTCACTCAGCAATTCGAGAGCCAGGGGAATCTGTGTCAGGATTTTTCACGAGGTGAAGACGAACTGGCAGAGGCATATGACTTTGGTTTAACCCTTAATGAGATGCTGAGAGACCGTTCGGTATGTGAGATTAATAATTGTGACCATGCAGAAGTGCCTACCAGCTGAAGCCGAACTGCACTTCAAACAGGCAGGTCAACTGGCTTTATCATTGGAAAATGTGGCATGTGGAGCTTATGAGCTGCAGGATATTCCCATGGAAGTGGACACCCTCGCCACTCTGACTGAGCTTGGGAACACCACTTGAGTAAAGGCAATTGCATAGCCTCACGCAGGAATATCCTGAACACAGGGACTCTAGGTCAGCCCACAGCAAAACTCCAAAACAAAGCCAAGCCTCAGCCAAACTGTTAAAATTCTCTTTAGGATCTGGGCCAGAAGGCCATTGTAGTTGCTACTGGTGTACAGACTTGAGACAGCTACGAGGCCTGGATTGAGTAAGAGAACTCATAGGCCGGTATCAGGAGGGTGCACGCCCTGGAAAATCCACCTACATCTGGTTCAAACAGACAAATCGCTTAGCAACATCCAAATTAGAACCAATCAAAATAAACATCTGGTTAAATCATCATCCAGTTCGAAAGGAGGTTGATACTGCCACAGCTCTATCAGTGATTGCAGAACCAGTTTTTAACAAGATTCACTCTGGACTCCAACCCTTAAGTTTATGCAAGACCTTGCCCAGACTGAGAACCTATGCCAGGGAAACCCAACAGATTAAGGGGACAGCTTCGGTTCCGGTCTCTTTTGAGAAGGAGCTGGTTCAGTTCCCACTGATTGTAGTAAAAGGCTCAGACCCAAGCTTAATGAGGTGATATTAGTTGAGAAAGATTCACCTTGATTGGCTTAACATTTTGCGATTAGAAAATGGCTGCCTCAGTGAAGACCGAATTAAATATCCGGGTGTTTTTCAGGAAGATCTAGGGGCTATCACAGGGGCCAAGTCTAACTTACATGTTGACCAGGAAGCAATTGCATGATTCTGCAAAGCCTACCCAGTGCCATATGCCTTATAGGCAAAAGTAGAGGCAGAAATCAGGAGGCTGGAAAGCAATGGAATTATCAAACCAGTGCAGTTTGTAGAATGGGCAGCACCAATCGTTCCGATTGGGAAGTGTGACAGTTCGGTTCGCCTTTGTGGGGATTTCAAACTAACGGTGAACCATTTTTTGAAGCTGGATGCAAACTGAATCCATTGAAGATTTATATGTAAAGTTGCCAGGGGGGCTGTTCTCACGAAGCTGGACATGAGCCATGCGTACCTGCTGTTGTGACTAGATGAGGATTCCCAGCAGAATGCTACAATTAATACCCATAAGGGTTTGGACCAATACATGAAACTGCCTTTTTGAGTATCATCAGCCTGTGCTATTTTCCAGCGGAAAATCTCACCATTTATCTAGATGACGTGTTAGTCAAAGGGAAGACCAATAAGGTTCTTAGACATGGTTCTTAAACTTTTCTCCCAGGAGGGCGTACATGTTAGAAGGGGAAAAAATGTGTGTCCCAGGCACCCCAAATGATCTACTTGGGCTGCAGAGTTGACACGACCAGGTTATACCTGTTCGAAGAGAAAGTGACGGCAATCAAAGGTGCCCCGGCTCCCACGTCTGTAGCAGAATTTCGGTCATTCCTTGGGTTGGGGAATTATTTCAGAAAGTTCAGAGATAACCTGGCCTCCTTGCTGATACCTTTGCATCAACTCTTAAAAAAAGAGGCCGGCCTTGGAAATGGCCTCGCGGCCAAGCCATAGCTTTCAGGGAAGTGAAGAAACAGCTATGACCCTCTAAGGTGTTGGCACACTACGATCCCAAATGAGAGCTATTATTGAGATTCAATGCCTCCCTGTATGGCACTGGGGTGGTATTAGCTCAAAGGTGGCCCAATGGAGAGGAACACCCAATAACGTATGCATCCAGCAGATAGAGAAGGAAGGTTTGATGGTCATATTTGGAGTCAGAAAGTTCCACCAATAGCTTTAGGGACATAAATTTGTATTTAATAATGGACTACAAACCCCCGCTTGGTCTACTTAAAGAGGACAAGGCAGTGCCACCCATAGCTTCAGGCCGAATTCACTGGTAGCCTCTTCTAGTGGTGGTACCACTGGTGGTGTATCTGGCAGTTGGAGGCAGCTCAATGCATCTGCATCTGCTACTTGGCCTCTCAGACAGCGTTCTAACTTGTAATTATACACGCTTAGTATGAGAGCCAGTAATGGTTTTAAATTTTCTGGGCACACTTCCAGTCACAGCTGAAAATATCAGCCTTTGGATGCAGGAAGATCTGGTCCTGGAAAAACTGAACCAGCTGGTGACGATGGGCAGAAAACCAAAAGGACCATCACAACCTGAACTGAAACCTTATTTGGACCCAGGGAGACCAGGTCACCTGGAGAGGATGGCATTTGATTATGGGGAGCTGCTACTGACTGATCTCTTCCAGAGTCATCCAGGGGTTTCCAAACCGAAGCTGTTAGTGAGAAGATTTGTCTGGTGGCCAGGATTGGATGCTGATGTGATCCTTTATGGTGAGGGGTCAGTGCCCAGAGTGCCAACAAAGTCAAAATGTACCCCCAGCAGCTCCCACACATTGGTGAGAATGGCCTGGTCAACCCTGGGCTCGACTTTGCTGGTCCTTTCATGGGCTCAATGTTTTTATTCACTGCAGATGCGCACTCAAAGTGGCTGGGCACATGCATTGAGTTCATTCGTCAAACACAAGGGACGATGATAGAAAAACCATGCGCCTTTTGCAATACACGGACTCCTGGAAGAGTTGGTCACAGATAATGGGCAGGGAATTTGCGCATCTCCTAAAGTCAAATGGTATTCATCACATAAGGACATCTCCCTACCATCCATCATCCAATGGTTTGGCAGAAAGAACAGTCCAAACTTGGAAAGCAGGCTTACAGCTTCACTAGATATCAGACTGTTCTGGTCCCTGTTTGATTATGGGCCACCCCACATGCAACTACAGGGATAGCTCCAGCAGAGTTGCTAATGGGGAAAGGGCTACGCACCAGGTTAAACCTGGTCTTCCCAGACCTGGGGGAAGGGAGGGTGAAATGGCAGCAGGAACGCCAATGCCTCAGGACTCTGCCAAGCGAGTGAGACAGTTTACTTCAGGGGTCGAAGCTTGGTTTAGGAATGACGGGAACAATCCCGCATGGGTAAGAGCCATGGTCAACACAAGGGTGGGTCCAGTGATGTACAAGGTATGGGTAGCTCTGATGGTCCTGAACAGGCATGTAGACTAGATGAAACCTTCAAACAGGGCAACAGCAAAACACGCACAGCTCCTCGACGGCCTTTCCAACTGTCCTAGAACATATAGATAATCCCTCTCCATCAAGCAAAGAAAATACCTTGGAATCTGAGATGGATGCAGTGGATGTCACCACCCTGACACTTTTGCTGCCTGAAGAAGAGACTGAATTTCTTCCAAGACCCTCCGGTGCAAGATGTATGTTACTGTTACACTGTCAGAGGGTCAGTACTGAGGGAGTGCCGCACTGTCAGAAGGTCAGTACTGAGGGAGTGCCGCACTGCCAGAGGGTTAGTACTGAGGGAGTGCTATGTGCCTCATTGCCCCTGGTGCTGAAGTGAGGGAAAGTCAGAGATATTTTGGTCAAGTCAATGAAGGGCCATGAGCTCACGTGTATGCCAGGACAGATTGTCCAATCAATACCACTGTGCTGTCTGTGGGATCATACTCTGTGCAACTTGTCTCCCAAATCCCCAGCCATTGTGAGGGTGACTATATTTTCTAAGAATTCCAGAAGCAGTGAACAAGATCCCAGTTCAGTGGTGTCAGTGGTAGTAGGAACTGCAGATGCTGG
>NC_063366.1:8383569-8397377 GCF_021869965.1 Rhincodon typus
GGACTCAAAACATTAACTTTGTTTCTCTCTCCACAGATGGGGCCAGACCTGCTGAGTTGCTCCAGCAATTTCTGTTTTATTTCAGATTTTCTGTATCCACCTTTCTTGGTTTGCCTGTGATATGAGCATAACCTGTGCCGTTGCCCCTCCCAGCGCTTGCTCCATGGAATAGCTGGAGAACAGCCGGCAATAAGTTACAATAAATCCAGTCAGATTTGGGTCGGTTTCTCATTGAGTGCTTAGAAAACGTGGCTCAGTGGTTAGCACTGTTGCCTCACAGCACCAGGGACCCAGGTTCGATTCCACCCTTGGGTGACTGTCTGTGTGTAGTTTGCACATTCTCCCCGTGTCTGTGTGGGTTTCCTCCGGATGCTCTGGTTCCCTCCCACAGTCCAAAGATATGTAAGTTAGGGTGGATTGGCCGTGCTAAATTGTCCCATGGTGTCCAGGGATGTGCAGGCTCGGTGGGTTAGCCATGGGAAATGCAAGGTTACAGGGATAGGGTGGGACACTTTTCAGAGAGTTGGTGCAGCCTCAATGGGCTGAATGGCCTCTTTCTGTAGTGATTCTATAAATCTCCGCTGTGGAATTCAGCCAATAGGAAGAACAAGAATGATTAGGAGCCAGATAGCAATGGAGGAGATCACTCAGCCTTCAATCCTGTTCCTCTGCTCATTGAGACCATGTTTGTATCTTAACTCCATCTGTCTTAGTTCGATATTCGCACAGTCCCTTGTCAAATAAAGACAAAATCTGACAATCTCAGGTTTAAGCCCATTAATTGAACCAGCAGCTCCTGGTCTTAAATGCGGTAGAATTCTACATCTTTAACAGCATTTGCATCTAGCAGTGCTATCTCACATCTCTCCTGAATGGCCTGGCTCTGATTTCGGCATGGTGTCCCTCTGTCCTGGTCTTGGCCACTTCAGAGATTTATTACACCCTGTCCTCCTAACCCTATCAATTCAAGTAAACAAAAGCCAGACCTTTGCTGAGGTAGGTATAGGGAGACTATCTCACCGGGTGACACAAAATAATGTCGGGAGAGGCTTTGGCCAATCTGTCAGACTGATTCCCTGAGAATTCACCATGTCCAACAGCCTTGCCCACCCCCACCCCATTTCAAATCTTTTCTCATGGACAAACCTGTTGACAAAACCAGTTCACAGCAAATGAGAAAAACACGTCTTCTGCAGAGTGTTTCTCACAGCAGAGATCAATCTTCAATTCCTGGGGCCCATCCTGCAAGTTTGGCAACTATGTTGGAAGAAAGTTATAATCAATTAAAGTAAATCTAAGGAGAGGGGATGGAACAGGGTGGAAATTAAGTGGATTTAACTGGCAGCGAGCAGCTTAAATGGTCAGCTGGGGGCAAATTATTCACTCTCTGTAAAGCAAAGACATCTGTTAAAGTGCAATGTTGCTGTTGAAGGTGGATAAAAACAGTTAATAGTGAAAATAAGCACTGCAGACACACATAAATTACAGCCATTTGCCAACTCATCAGATTTAAAACTACAGGCATTCAAAGAATGGATATTCACAAACTGCTGACACCGAAAAACTACAGTCACAAATTGTAGACATTCGCACTTAGAAGAACTGCAGACATTCACAAACTCGAGGTGCTTGCAAAGTACAGGCACTTGCCAACTACAGACATTCACAACCCACCAACAGTTGTAATGACAGTTGCCAGCTACAAACTACAGGCACTCACAAATGGCAGACACTTGTAAACCACACAAACTACAGACCCTTCATATAATCAAATATCAAATACAAACAATAAAACTCACAAACTACAGACAATCATAAACTACTGACACTCTCAGATTACAGAAGCTTGTAAACTACAGGCAGTCATATACTCTCAAACATTCTCAAACTAAACAACTGCAAACCACACTCATGAAATGTAGACACCCAGAGATCACAAATGTCAGAAACTGAGAAATAACAGAAACTTGAAAACTACACTCACAGATTACAAGCAATTACAAACTACAAATCATCACAGGGCTGCAAAACTCAATACAAATACAGACAAACTGCAGACAGTTGGAAACTACAGACATTGTCAAATAGACACTCAGGGACTGCCACAGAAATTTCTTGAGAAACTCAGCAGATCTGGTATCACCTGGGGAGAGAGCAAAACAGAGTTAACATTTTGAATCTGGTGTAACTTGTCCCAAACTGCATTGAAACTACAGACACTCAGTAATGGCAGACGCTTGTAAACTACACTCAAACTACAGACATTTCAGATAATTAAATACCAAATACAAACCATAAAATTCTCACATTAGAAACAGCCATGAACTGCACTCTAAAACTACAGCCACTCAAACTACAGATAATCAAACGCCAGATACTCACAAACCACAGAAATTTGCAAACTACAGACAGCTACACACTACATTCTCAAATGGGAGACACTCATAAACTACAGACTCTCACAAACTACAGACACAAAACACAAACATTCACAGATTACAGACACTTGTAAGCTACAGACGCTCACAAGTTACTGTTATGATCCCTGTGAGAATCTGTAAAGCAAGTCAACTGAATTTACCAAAGGAAGAAAGTTTACTTTCTGGAATCTTTTCATTTAAAGTATGTCAGGGGCAACATCAAGTAAATGTAAATAAACAAACAAATCATGGTTGGTATCAACTCTAAATTGCATGGATAAGATCGTAGTGATCAGGAACCACAAGGCATAGCTACAGAAAAAGAAGTAAAGGGCCATGAACGAAATATTAATCGAAGATCACAGACCCAGGGATATCGCAAAGCAATCATTAAAGCGGTAACATTAAACAAGTTAAAAGCCTAAGCCTGGTGTGACTCGTTAAAAAAAGTTTGGGAGGCTTTATTTGGCTGCAAAAAGGGCAGATGATCCTTCATAAGAGGCAATAATAAAGGTGGAAAACATTTATACAAACTGTACCAAACTGTTGTTCTGTAAAACCATGATTAAAGTGGGAATCATTTATTAAAGCCGAGGGCAGCAACGCTATTGAAGAAACAGGAATAATGCATCAAGACTATGCAGTGCGGGATTTGTACAGTGAAACTGCACAAAAAGGTGGGAATTCTGCACTTTAGCTGGACAAGGGGGGAATCATCCATGCTGGTCATACGAAGATGGGCGTTTGCAATGGCAATTCCAAAATGCAGGAAATCTTTGCATTACAGCAGCAAAGAGCAGCCTAACCAATGCTATTGTGAAATTTAAAGTATTTTAAGGGTTATGACATCAGAAATAATATTGTCAGGGAGAGTTACTTTCAGAGGCAGGCCAAATAAAACACAACATTGGACATCTTGGAGAAAACAATTTCTGAGATGTAGAATAGATTCCAAATTAGATACTAAATCAGAAGCTGGACAAGTAAATACACTTCAATGCACAACTGGGAGCATATCTGATGGTATTAAAGCTCACCAAAGGGTAAAAAGAACCAACATAAATATTTGAAGAATTACTGGTAGCCTTTGACTGGTACTTCAACATCAGAACGAATATAATTATTGAAAAAAGCAAGATTTAGCAGAAGAGTTCAGCACCCGGGCAAATTCATAGGCAATTTCATTAATAATCTCTACAGTTTAGTGGAGAAATGAGAGTTACAGTCAGAATTCATAAAATATCATCATTGTTGTAGGAACTGCTATGAATCTTGGCCAGATTTATTATATTTCAAAGAATACCTATCTCTTGCAGAAAACTTTGAGATAATGAGTGAAGTGTAAATCCGAAAGCAAAATGCTTTGGCATTAAGAGATCAGCACTGCCCATTCAAATACACGAATGGCACATGTAGGACAGCTGCCAGACCCTAATAGTCCTGTTTGGTGCTAGGGAGCAAAGAAACCTCACAGGCACAGACAGTGCCCAGCTATTAAAAGTGAATCTGTCATTCAATAGATCAATCACAGAAAATTTGGGGCAATAAGCCACAAAGACCCTGAATACTAATATTTGTGTGAATAATCATCTTATGAATTTCAAATTAGACACCAGAGCGAGTGTCACCATAACATCAGGCAGTGAGCCATTCTGTAAGAAACACCATCTATAACTGACCACAGTGCAACTACACGGTTCAAGAGTCATTTACACTTCAGATTGAAGCTAAGCAAAAGGCAACTCTCCAAAATAAGGGTCACCAAATAGCACAAAACCTACGTGTTCTTCACAATCAAGAAATTTCACTCTTAAGTCAGAAGGCATGGCTAGACCTCAATCTTTTCAAAAGGCAGAAGGAGTTCAAGTATTAAAGGTTAAGAATAGTTAGTCAGGAGACAGTCAGTCGAGAAGCAGCTGGTCGTGAAAACATCGTGAAAAAGGAGAGCTGGCAGATTTCACAGGGTTCCCTGGATTAAAGGAAGAACCCAATCAAAATAACAGAATTCATTGAGGCTAGTTCCGTTAGCCTGAGAAATCTGTCTCAAACTGTCGAGGAGATGAAAAGCTCTGACCCTACAGGAGTGGCTGCAGTGAGTACCACTGCTATCATCAATAGCAAGGTTGCTCAGCCTGCAAGACTCAAGGTTTATGAAGACAAACTAGCAAGGAGGTCGCTAATGAACAGCATACCCAACTTGTGCCAATTGACAACTCTCCAACTCAGAGTGCCACACGGCTTATTGAACAAATAGCTCTGACAGATTCAAGTCTGATGTCAGATGTTGAGGTGATCCCAAAGGTGCCACCTTCAAGCAGAATATTTCACTTCCTATGTTCCAGGGAAGAATCCTCAAGAACTGTGACAGAGATCCTGCCAAGCAGGAAGCAGTCCTCAGCATGGAAGCGGTGCATGTGTTGATTTCATCAATCAACATTGCTAATGTAAAACATTGCCACGCTTCAGCAGAAATCAATGGGAAATTACAATTTGCTAACACAGATTGAAGAGCTGGTGCACAGAGCTCCACAGAACTTACCACCAAGAAAGGATGACAAATCCCCAATGATTCAAGGCATTGCAAGGAAGAGATTGCCTGCCTCAGATACTGTGACCATACTACGGTTTTAAGAGGCACAATTTTTTCCTTTTTTTTATGAAGAGAGGTTTTACAACAGAGGCACTGAGCTATCTACTGAAAGTTCATGAAGTAAACAGCTTGTAAGACTTTGTTTTTTTTTTAAAAAGATGGAACAATAGAAGCAGCCTGAATGGGTGGGATCAAGCTCCCACAGAACTGGGATTTTTCCTTTCAGTTTTCAGTAGCAGCTGCTGGGATCTTGAAGCTGGATGTGGAAGCTGTTTTTCCTCTCTTGGTTACAGCTAAAAGCTGGGGTTTCTCTTCCTGCTGCTGGAGTTACATGTGAGACAATTTGTCTTTTTCTGAATTTGCCTTTTGCCAAGGGCATGTTTATGGGATGTAATTATATTGGAACAGTTACTGTTCAGTAGTTAAATAATCTATTATTCTCTTGAGTTTTTCAATAGAGTTATGCTATTCCAATTTCTTCTGTTTTTATTGTTTTGTAACTATAGTGTAGAAATAAAGTGGGTTTTGCTTAACATCGAGTAGTTTCACCAATCCAATTGCATTTGGAATGCAACATCTTAAACTCACCTTTAAAATAAGACAAAGTTAGGGTCTAGACTGTCTTCTGAATATATTTTGAGGGCGTTTGGTCTGGTCCGTAACAGATACTCAGGAAAGAAGTTTCCAGGTTCGGCAGAAAAGATATCCTCAATGTAGGAAACCCAGGAGATCAAATGTTCTCCAGATACCACAAGGTAGTAATCACCCTGCTGGAGGAAGGAAGATGATATCCATTAAGGAAACCCAGGAGACCAAAGGTCCTCTTTAAAATCACCAAAGAAGTTAGAGAATCAAAGGCAGTAGTTTACCACCCAGTACACAGCCAGACTCCCAAATCCAACGAGACCATCCTTTTTGGAGAAGAATGTAACATCCAGATTGACTTTGGACTCTCCCTCCCCCTGACCATTTTTAAAATTCTCCCAAGTGTTCCTGCCTCTTGTCTGACCTCCAGTCCTGGACAACGGCAAATTTCCTCCAAGTCAAACCCTAGGAAAAATGGCTTACAGTTCCATCTCCATTCCTTAGCTCCCAACTCCATCCCTTTCCCTGCCAACCTCTTGGGACTAAACCAGGCTCTTGCAACATTAGTTTGACCTTGAGATGACCTTCCAACCTTACAGTTGTCCATCAATAACACCAGCTCCATTATATCATGTCACTTATCGCCCACCTTGGCTCATCAGCTGCGGAAACTCTCAGTCATTTGTTAGTCACCTCTAGACTTAACAACACCAATGCTCTCTCATGGTTGTCCTCCCACGTTCTATTCTCTGTACATTTAATGCCATTGAGAGGCCGGTTCACCCATTACCAGTGCGCTCTTTGATGAAAAATGACTCCTGGTCAAATGACATAATGACTTATTGCTGTTCTACAATTCCATCATACAACACCCCCACTTCCTCTGTCATCTCCCCTGGCCCCACAACCCTCCGAGTTATCTGCACTCCTCCAATTCTGAGTTCCCGAGCACTCCTGATTTTGACCCATCCAATCTTGGTGGTTGTAGCTTCAGATTCCTAGGCTCTGAAGTCCCTTCCTTTAATCTCTCCACTGCTCTCGCTCCTTAAAATGTTCCTAAAAACCCCATTCTATGTCCGAGCTCTTGGTCACCTGGCCTTATATTTCCTTAGGTGGTTTGGGGACATGTACATGTATACAAACTCTCAAACACTTGCACATGAAAACACAAATCTGCACACCCACAAATATTTAGATTTAGGTTCAGATTTTATTGTTGCATGCACCCAAGTACAGGAAAACAATGAAAAGTGTCTAATGTTGCCACACAAGGCATCATCTTAGGCACAAAGGTACTGAGGTACAAAAACTTAGGTACAAAGTAGTAAAAGAAAGAAACAAGGTTAAACTTTACGGACCTTCATAGAATACGAAGAAAAATAAAGAAATAAGGTAATAGTTAACATTATAGTCCTTCTTAATTTAGAAAATTAAAGGAATAAAAATAACATTTGGATAGGTACATGGATGGGAAGGGTTTAGAGGGATGTGGACCAAATGAGGGGAAATAGCTGAGTCGGCACTATGGTCAACATTAAAAGTTTGGGCCTGATTCCATGCTGCATTATTCCATGACGCTATGAATAAAGTTAAAGGTTCAACAGTCTTTCTTGAGTGCTTGGCCGGGCTGGGACCCCGAGCTTCTCCATTTAGCTCACTCTCCAGGAGACCTCAGCTGCAGATCCCAGGAGGGGCCCTCCTTCATAGCTTCCCGTGCCAGGGCTGGGATGTTGCTGCTGCCTCCCTGATCTCCTCCTGCTGCCTCTGGAACATGCCCAGCCTCCGATCGCTGGGTACGCGCTGTGCCCCACTCTCACCGCCGCCCTCCGGGCACCGAGAGACCAGAAATATCCAGAAACGAATGCATACGCACATACGTGTAAATAGTCACACATGGTGGGCACACAGATATACCCATGTACACACCCACTCACAAACCAACATATAGAAAACCAGGTGCAGGTTGAGGCCATTCAGCTCCTCAAATCTGTTTTTCCTCTCAATAAGGTCATGGTTGATGTGCCTTAACTCCACCCACCCCTTGATCTTCAACCCTTACTACATTCACCGAAGGAAAATGCCCGGCTAACTCGGTCTTTGCATTTTTCCACCAATGCCCAGCCTCAATGGCATATCGGATAGTGGATTCAAGATGCCACTCTCCTGACAGGCGGAGGTTCGAACCAGCCTGCACCCACTCAGAGGCGTGGCCGGGCGATCAGGAATGGGAGAACCTCCAGGAAGTATTTGCCTCAATCCGCAGGAGTGGCAGATACACAGGGTCCCAGAGAGCTGCCCCGAAACTGTAATGAGGATCCGAGTGAGGGTCAGATGTTAACACATGCGCTCACTCTTCAGTAAGGGCGAGCTTTGCATTCTGGTTCACTTCCCCACTCAGCGGGAGAGGATCGCAAGAAACTGCAGACCCCCCCAACTCTGCCATGACCCTAAATCCTCAGCCAAGAAGATAACAGCCAGGGAGTTACACAAAGCTGTCCTACTTAGTGCCTGGAATTTTATTCTTTTACAGAATTTGGGGATCACTGGCTAAGCCAATGTTTCTCGCCCACCCCTATTTTTCTTCAAAGGGATGGTGAGCTGCCTTCCTCAATCACTGCATCCTTACGGTGTAATGGTGGCCACAGGATGGTTTTGAAGGGAGTTCTGCGATTTTGACCAAGCGACAGTGAAGGAACAGTGATGTATTTCCAAGTCAGGAAGGTGAGTGGCTCGGAGGGAAACTTGTAGGTGTTCTCATGTCCCTGCTACCCTTGTCCTTCTTGATGGAAGTGGACGTGGGTGTGGAAGGTGCTGTCTCACGATCTTTGGTGAGTTTCTACAGTGCACTGCTGCTACTGAGCTTCGGTGGTGGAGGGAGTGAGTGTTTGTGGATGTGGTGCCGATCAAGTGGGGCTCCTTCATCCTGGATGATGTCAAACTTCTTGAGTGTTGTCGGACCTGCACCCATCCAGGCAAGTGGGGAGTATTCCATCGCACTCCTGAGTTGAGGCTTGTGGATGGTGGGTAGGCTTTGGGAGAGCTAGGAGGTGAGTGAGTCACCATACAGCTCCCACCCTCAGGCCTGTTTTCATGGCCACAATATTAATATGACTGGTCCAATTCGGGTTCAGGTCAATGGTAAGCCCCGGATGTCGGGGTGATTCAGAGATGGTGACACCGTTGAACGACAGGTAGAGACAGTCGGATTGTCTCTTGTTGGAGGCAGTAGTGTGGCATAAAGGTTACTTGCCACTTTTAAGATCACATTTTCTCTATCAGTTAAATCGTCACATCTTTATTCACGCAGGAAGCCTGGGAATTGCTCACTCCACTAGAAACTCCCTTTATCGTTCGCCGCGTCCCCTAAGAGGGGGATGATGAGGCACCACCTTCACAACTGGCTTACTAGGTGACTTCAATGGGCAGTTAGGAGTTGACCACATCCCTGGGGGCTAGGAGTCACGTGTAGGTGATTAAAGAAGGCAGTGTGCCTTCCCTGGAGGACATTGTTGAACCAGATGTGTTTGTAACCACAATTCAGTCATCTCATACCCGACAAACATTAAGCATTCGTACCAGATTTATTTAATTAACCAACTTTAGATCGCATCCAGTCATTCCCAGCTTTCTGGTTTCCACTCTCCAGGCAACCTCTCCTGACTATCTCTTCAAAATTGCCTCTTTTGTTTGAAGCAGACAGGCTGGGAAATATTTCACATTAAACTCAACCTGACTAAGCCAACGTAAATAACGCAGAGATATTTAAAACTCTAAAAAAGAGCAGTTGACCAAATATATAAATAGATTTGAGTCACAGAGACAGTACAGTGCAGAAGAATGTGCTCAGTACTTGGATTTACATTCCACACAAGCCTTGCCCACCATTATGACTGGTAACTTTTGTACTGAGAGAGGAATAGTTTCCAGTCAGTGGACTCTTCTCTCAAGTGTGGGTTATCGATTGGCAAGAGGTGGCGCGGTGGCTCAGTGGTTAGCACTGCTGCCTTACAGTGCCCGGGGACTTGGGCTCAATTCCACCCTCGGGGTGATGGTCTGCGTGGAGTTAGCACTTTCTCTCCGCGTCTGTGAGGGTTTGATCCGGTTTCCTCCCACAATCCAAAGGTGTGCAGGTTGGGTGGATCGGCTGTGCTAATTTACCTCCAGTGTCCAGAGATGTGCAGGCTGGGTGGGTTAGCCATGGAAAATGCAGGGTTGTAGGCGTTGGGTGGGATACTTCTCAGAGAGTCTGTGTGAACTCAATGGGCCAAATGGCCTGCTTCCACATTGTAGGGATTCTACGATTCCAAGAGATGGGGAAGTGTTGACATCCAAATGAGTGCCCTCGTTCGTGTGTTGCTGAAAGCTACCATACAGATGCAGTGAGCCATTGGGAACACAAACGGTGTGCTGGCCTTTGCTGGGGGTTTGAGTGAAGATGTCTTGCTGTATTTATATGGTGTGGGCCCACACCGGGAGTACTGTGCCAGTTTTGTTTTCCTCTCCTAAGGAAGGATGCACTTGCCTTGGAGGGAGAGCAGTGAATGTTACCTGACTTACATGGAGAGATTGAGTGGGGTCAGGCCTATATTCTGTGGCATACGGAAGAATGAGGGATCACCTCCGTGAAAGATGAGGAAAGCTCGACAGATCAGAGGCAGGGAGGATGTTGCTCCTGACTCAGCATAGAACCAGGCAACATAGTTTCAAAATGGGAGGAAGGACAGTTAAAACTGAGATAAGGAGGAACTTCTTCACTCAAAGGCTGGTGAATCCTCGTAATTCTCTACCCGAGAGGGATTCTCAGTTATTGAGCATGTTCAACGCAGAGGCAGATATTAAATGTACCAAGGGACATGGAAAAAATTGCAAGAAAATGGTGTTGAGGAATTGAAGTTCAGTCACGATTGTTGAACAATGGAGCAGGCTTGAAGGGCCAAATGGCCTACTAGTTTTCCTAAGAAGAAGCAAATAAGGAACAACCATGGAGCTGTTAGGGAGGGAATTCCAGCATTTTGACCCAGCGACAGTGAAGGAACAGCGACATATTTCCAAGTCAGGATGAATGGCTTGGAGGGGAAGTTGGTGGTGTTCCCATGTATCTGCTGCCCTTGTCCTTCTGGATGGAAGTGGTCGTGGGTTTGGAAGGTGCTATCTGAGTGGGCAGGTTTGTCTTAGATGGTGTCAAACTTCTTGAGTGTTGTTGAGTGTTGTCCATCCAGACAAGTGGGCAGTATTCCATCACACTCCAGTGTTGTGCTTTGATTACAGGGTTTAGCGGGAGTCAGGAGGTGTTACTCGCTGTGATATTCCGATGTGCCCTCCTGCATGATACTATGGTCTGATTCTCCAAACAGGCTCACACTGTGAGCAGAGTCAGATCCAGCCCATGAGGAATTCCCAAATTACACATTTCTACAAATTGAATGGGAGGTGATCCAATGCTCAGAAATAAAATCGTTCTATATTTATGGAAGTCATGCAAAACCACTAATTTGGAAATCTGCAGGATTTTCGTTGCATGTACTACCTCAAAGGGAGGGAGCCTTTCGGCTTTAGCTTGGGTGGGTGTTGTTTACCAGTAAGGTTTTGTTGATTTTTAATCTGTTCACAGGCCTCGCCCTCTCGATTATTTACTCCAACTGTTTCCACAGTCATGTTTCTCACCCAGCCACCGCTGTCGCTCATATGGTGTTCAGCCTTCTCTGGCAAACGGCCAGAGGGCTGGGCTTAGTGAACTAGGCAGGACTGGTATCTGGGTTCACCTGCAGATGGTAACGAACGCTGATAAATGCGAGGTGACGCACTTTGGAAGAGGGAACAAGGCAAGGGAGCACTCAATGAATGGCAGGACGCGAGGAAGCTCAGTGCAACAGAGGGATCTCACAGATCCCTGAATCGTAGAACCCCTACAGTTGTGGAAGCAGACCATTCAGCCCATCGAGTCCACAGCGACCCTCTGCTAGAGCATCCCACCCAGAACCAACCCCCCATCCTATCCCTGTTCACTATGGGGTAATTTCCCATGGCCAATCCACACTAACCTGCACATCTTTGGACTGTGGGAGGAAACCAGAGCCCCCAGAGGGAAACCCACACAGGGGAGAATGTGCAAACTCCACACAGACAATTGCTTCAGTGTGGAATCGAACCTGAGTCCCTGGCGCTGTGAGGCAGCAGTGTTAACCACTGGGGCTCTGTGCTGCCCAGTGCTGGGATCTTGCACTGTGCCAATTGCTTCCCATGTAGTCTGTATTACAACAGCGGCTACACTTAAGAAAGTACCTCACTGGCTTCTGGACTTCCTTGAGGACACAGAAGGCGCTATATCAATCCAAGTCCTTTCTCTCCCCCGAGTAAACTGGTAGCATCTAGCCAAAGGTAAATAGGCGACAGATGGGCAGCTTGTAAGTCCAATCTTGGTAGTTTGTCCAGGCCTTCGCTCATAGACCAACCAAACCTCATTCATCCCTCCAGCATGTCTCCTCCCACTTTGTCCCATCATGCGTGCCTGGTGCAAATGTTTAACCTTCGTCCAACACACAAGCCTGTTATCATTACCCTGTCGCTTCTGTTTTGGGTGTATTCCACCAGTAGACTGGTCGCCCAGTTTCCTACACAGTTACCAGGCTCCGAAACCACTGCACAAAAATCCGAAAGAACTGCAGATGCTGCAAATCAGAAACGAAAACAGAAATTGTTGGAAAAGCTCAGCAGGTGCGGCAACATCCGTGCAGAGAAAGCAGAGTTAACATTTCAGGTCCTGCAAGCCTTCTTCAGAACTGATGCTAGCTAGGAAAAGGATGGGATTTATGCAGAAGGTGCGTTGGGGTGGGGGGAGTAGTAAATGATAGATAAAAGCCCAAAGAGAGAGAGAAAAGTAGCTGGGAAGACAAAGGAGTGGGTAAGGATCAGCCTGGGAAAATGAGTAGCTGCTAACGTAGATTGTTAGGAGCTGGCAATGGGTTGTGTGTGATAATAGCCCACGTGATGACAAAATCTGATGTGTGAGGGCTGGGGTAAGGACATGCAAGAAGGTCTCAAGCCCTAAAACTGTTGAGCTCGATATAAAATCCAGATGGTTACAGGGTTCCCAAGTGGAAAATGAGATGCTGCCCTTCCTTCCTGTTTGCGCTGAGCTTCGCTGGAGCAAGCCTGAGACAAAAATATTGGCCAGGGAACACAGTGATGTGCTGAAGTGGCAGGAAACCATAAGCTCAGGGCCATCACATGGGCTGTTACCACACACAACCTATTGTCAGCTACTAACAGTTCCCATTAGTAGCTAGTCATTCCGATCCTTACCCATTCAACATTGAGGAGTACCGATTCATCAGCTGAGGGAGGACGGTATGTAGTATTCAGCAGGAGGGTTCCTTGCCCATGTTTATCCTGAAGCCACAAGACCTCATGGGGTCCAGAGTCAATGTTGAGGACTTCCAGAACAACTCCCTCCAGACACGCTACGAGTGTGCCACCCCCTCTGCTGGGTCTGACCTGCTGGTGGGATAGGACATATCCAGGGATGGTGATGGTGATGGTGGTGAGTGTGGCTATATCAGACTGCTGTTTGACTCTCTTGGCCCTAGCCCCCAGATACTAGCAAGGAGGATTTTGCTAGGTCGACAGGGCTGTTTCTGCTGTTGTTGTTTCCAGTGCCGAGGTTGTGTGTTTGCTTTCATTTCTTTGTTGAGAATTTCCAGCGGTTAATACAACTGAGTGGTTTGCTAGACCATTTCAGTCAGCAGTTAAATGTCAAGCACATTATTGTGAGTGAGGAGAGACATGTAGGCAGGGCTTGGTAAAGATGGCAGATTTCCTTCCATATAGCGGTGAACCAGATGGGTATCTACAACAATCAATATATTTCATTGCAGATTTTTATTCAATTCAGTTTCCATCATTTGCCAGAGCTGGATTCAAATGCACCTGCCCAGACCATTAACTGGATCTCAGGATTACTAACCCAGGGAAAACAGTAAGAGGTCATCACCTCCTGTAATACAAGTCAGCGATTTCAGTCTCTGTGTTCAGCGTGATTTCAGTCTCTCTGTGTTAAGTGTGATTTCAGTCTCTCTGTGTTAAGTGTGATTTCAGTCTCTGTGTTCATCGTGATTTCACTCTCTGTGTCCAGTGTGGTTTCAGTCTCTGTGTCCAGTGTGGTTTCAGTCTCTGTGTTCAGTGTGGTTTCACTCTCTGTGTTCAGTGTGATTTCA
>NC_063366.1:8397387-8401088 GCF_021869965.1 Rhincodon typus
AGTGTGATTTCAGTCTCTGTGTCCAGTGTGATTTCACTCTCTGTGTCACACTAACAATGGTGCTGGAACACCTATCCTTGCCTTGCTGGCTTCTCTGTCTAACGTGAGGCCCAGATGAAATACCAACTGGCATGTTGTATTTCTCAGTTTTGTGGACTTGCAGCTCAGGGAGTGAGTGTGCCTCCTCCGACCCCAACATTCGGGGTGGGGGTTAGGGGGGCGCTCTTTGCAAATTTCCTCCTGAGTTTCTTGTCACCTCCAAATGGTCTCTCCTCCCAGCTCCCACCCTGACCTCTCTGTCCTCGGCCTTCCTCCAGCCTTCCCACCAGAAACCTAGAGAGAAGCTCCTCATCTTCATTTTTCTCGGCATTATCCAGCCTTTTGGGCTCAACTTCCAGCTAAACAGCTCCTGATCCTGACATCCTCTCCCATTTTATCCAACCCCCATCCATGTTTTGTTTTGCTGATTTGTCTCTTTCTTCCCTTACTTTCTTGTCTTCACTTTGCATCTAGATACCTAGCACCCTGCCATTCACACCTCTTCTGAACAATTGTACCATTTCTTTGTTTTGCCCATCATCGGGAGCCTTTGGTCGTTCAATCTCTCCTGGTCTCACCATTATCGCAGCCCTTTCCCCTTGTTCATCTTGCGTTACAACCAGCCTCACTTGCTCCAAGCCCAGTATTCCCCTCCCCTTTTCATCCAGCTGAAACGGTAGCTTTCTCTCCAACAGAGCTGCTGAATACTTCCCATATTTTCTGCTCCCTGCTCAGAATTCCAGCGTCTGTACTGTTCTGTTTTTTTCTCTCTCTCTGTCTCTGTCTGACGGTTTATGCTTTCAATTTATTTGTACAGACGATTCGCTTCTCAAACAAACCCGAAATACCATTTTAATGCTTTTGGCAAGTGCCTCATTTAGGCTGAAGGAGTTGAGTCAAATTATACATGCGTCAAGATTGGAATTAAGTATTATTACATACGGTTAAAAGACTGACTTGAGTAAACTGCTGCAGCAATTGCCTCAAATCTTGAGGGAGCAAGAGGTTATTTCTTGCGTAAAGTGCTAAAACAGTTTGGCACTATTTCCTCTTCACTCATTTCTAACCCCCTCTCAGTTGCAATTAATCTGACTTGGCTTACCGCACAGTGCAGGCTCCCAACCGGCTCCACTTCCCACTAATGCAATCCACAAATCCCAGATCAAAGCGGGCCCCCCCCCCTGCATACTGGGATCTCGAGTGGTGTTTTGTACTTTGGGGGGGAGGTGGAGGTTGAATGACTGACAGGATCCCTCTCACTCCTCTGGGGCCTGAGTGATCTAGAGTCATAGAGTTGTACCAACCCTTCTGTCCAACTCGTCTGTGCTGGCCAGATATCCTAAATTAATCTGGTCCCATTTGCCAGCATTTGGCCCGTATCCCTCCAAACCCTCCCTATTCACATATCCATCCAGATGCCTTTTAAATGTTGTAATTGTGCCAGCCTCCACCACTTCCTCTGGCAGCTCATTCCATACATACATCACCCTCTGCGTGAAAAAGTTACCGCTTAGGTCCCATTTGAATCTTTCCCCTCTCACCTTAAGCCTATACCCTCTAGTTTTTCAATCCCTCACCCCAGGGAAAAGGCCTTGGCTATTTACCCTCTCCATGCCCCTCATGACTTTATAAACCCTCTATAAGCTCCCCCCTCAGCCTCCGACGCTCCAGGGAAATTAGCCCCGGCCTATTCAGCCTCTCACTGTAGCTCAAACCCTCCAATCCCAGCAACGTCCTTGTCAACATTTTTCTGAACCCTTTCAAGTTTCACAACATCCTTCCTATAGCAGGGAGACCAGAATCGAACACAGTATGCCAAAAGTGGCCCGAGCACTAGTTGTATATTGTCAGCAAAGGGGCAAATTCCCAACTCCCCCTGATGTCCGAATGGACAAAAACAGGAAGGAAGGAAGGAAACTGAAACAAAAACAGGAATTGCCGGAGAGACCCGGTCGGGAAGACACCCTGCTGAGTGAGTCCAGCAATTTCTGTTTGGCCCTGAATGGCGTGGTGCGAAAAGGGGATGGCAGATGGTGTTTATGTAACGAGGTGGAGCTTTCTCCCCGTGGGAGCAGTGCTTTCTCTTATCCTTTCACGGGAGGTGGATGTCTCCAACAATCGTTGCTCCCCCCACTCCCCAACATCCCCTCCCCCCCCGCCCCCCCCCAGCCCCCCCCCGCCCTGAACTGGGGCAGGAGATGTGGTGAGGCTGGAGGGTATCTATAGTCATTGGGTCTGAACGGTGGGCCACATAAGGGCAGCACATTTCCTTGAAGGACATGGGTGAAGACAATGGAGCTTAGCGACAATCGCCAGCTGCTTCCTGGGCCCCCCGTGGCACGGTCCAGCTTTCAGGCCTGGTTTGCTTGAATCGGCCTGGCCCAGAGGACGTTGCTGAAGCGCTACCACGCCCCCTGTTACACAGTTCCACGCAAAGCAGCTGCAGATTGGTGGCCGGCTCTGGCCGCTGGGAAAGAGAATCAGCAGGTCGGGCAGGGAAAGGTGATGGAGGGGAGGAAGGTGTGAGAGAAGAGAGAGAGAGAGAGAGATGGGGACAGGGAAGCTCCCGGATTGGTGCCCCGTCCTGGTGCAGCACCGAGGAAGAGGCAGAGACTGGCGAAGTGACGGGGCTTTTCCAGCACTAGAGATCCCACGGTGCCACCTGAAAGTGGGCAGGGCCTGGCCCATTTCTTCCCCCTTTTTCTAACAGAGCCATACGGCCACCACCATGATCGGTAACTGTGGAATCTTGCTGTGCACCCCTTGGCGGCAGTGCCTCCCCTATTGCGGAGATGTGGGAGAGGGAGGGACCGTGATTTATTGGCTCCAATGCACTCGGAGAGATCCTGGGGGGGCGGGGGTGGGTGAGGGTCGGACACTGCCACCCAGCCCCCCGTGCCCATCGGGTAAAGAGCCACGCGTCACAGAAGCCCCTTTAGTGAACAGCACATCCGCAGGGCACTGTGGAACTGTACACACAGACACTAGGGTCACCACCACTGGAGGTCAGCGAGCCAAGGTGGGGAGTGAAGGAGCAACGTTTGGAACATGGACAGCCCCTTCTGGCGTGACCATTTCATCACCAAACCCCCTCCCCACCGACTTTGTTCAAGCAGACCCTAGGAATTTCTGCCCCAGCCCACTTCAAGTCTCTCTGCTGTGCCCCTTTTCGAAGGCATTGCTGAAACCAACCTTTCACACACCCCAACGCGCTGGGCTTCAAAATGAATGAACTACAAAATTGCCTCCCTCCCTCCCTCCTCTGAAAATATCCTCTATTTATTTCCTCCAGGGCCTCCAAGCAGTAGACATGGTTTCCCCTCCTTCACTAATGTCGATCACGTGACACCGCGATTAGCTCTCCCCTTCGTTACTGTAAGGGGAGTAATCGGCCCCATTCTCCAGTCCCTCCCACGTGTACTCACCTCCCTGCTCCCCACTCTGTCCCCAAACCAGTCATCCTGCTGTCTGGCATTAATCCAGGCAGCAGCACAGAGATCAAACCGCACACGTCTCTGAAAGGAGAATATAGCCATTGAGACACACACACACACCCCCACACACACTCACACACTCCCCCACACACACTGCCCCCCCCACACACACACACCCTCACACACACTCACACACCCACACACTACCCCACACAAATTCCCCCCCCC
>NC_063366.1:8401588-8420687 GCF_021869965.1 Rhincodon typus
TGATGCTGCTTAGCCTGCTGTGTTCATCCAGGTATACAGATCAGCTGGGCCCAAAACTCCGCTGATGAACTCTGCTGACCCCTGTTGGGGCGGTACAATTAGTCTCTCAGGAACAGGCCGGATATAGAATCAACTAAGGTTCCTTCTACCCACCTATGTCCAGTGCCCGCTCTTCAATAAACGGTGAGAATGTGGACAGAGGTGGGGGGGAGTGGAAGGTAGTGCAGAACTTGCGTATTACTGAAATAAAAGCTGAAAGAAACATCCTTTTTGAAGTTTTATTCATCTTTC
The DNA here is from genome assembly GCF_021869965.1 of Rhincodon typus. Lineage (NCBI taxonomy): Eukaryota > Metazoa > Chordata > Chondrichthyes > Orectolobiformes > Rhincodontidae > Rhincodon > Rhincodon typus. Next base: position 8,401,880 of record NC_063366.1, read on the forward strand.
ACTCATCGTCACATTCGCAACAAATGCAAATGTAAAGGGGAACAACATATGAGAAGAAAGTGCTGATTGATGGGCAAGTGGACACTTGTTGGCAGTTAACTGTCAGTCATCACCCAACTGCTGCATTCTCTATGGCAAAGCCTCTACAATTGTTGACAATGGGCACATTGTGCCAAATGATCTGTCTATGCTACAGACTCTAACTTGAACATGGGGGAGGCGTTTGGAATCTGATGAGTTTGGGAGCTGCCAACTTTGCTTTTAATGAATACCAGCAATTGTTTATAAAAAATAAGAGGTTGTTGTCCTTTTGATCTGAGAGGATATGGTGCGAATTATACTACGTGCAGTTCTGATTTCCTTATCTGAGGAAAGGATGTTCTATCTAAGGGGGGAGCGCAACAAAGGTTCATCAGAATGATTCCTAGGATGACAGCACTGACGTATGGAGAGACAATGAATCGTTGGGACTATATTCAATGGAATTTAGAAAAATGAAGGGTGTCTCCCATAGAGACCTACAAAACTCATACAGGACTAGACAGGGTGGACACAGGAAAGATTTTCCCGATGACTGGGGAGTCCGGAATCAGGGGTCACAGTCTAATGATATGGGGTTGGCCATTTCAGATTGAGATGTGGAGAAATGTCTTCACCCAGAGAGTGGGGAGCCTGTGGAATTCTCTGCCACAGAAAGTGGCAGAGGGGAATAACCTTGAATGTTTTCCAGAAGGAAATAGAGATCATTCTTAGGACTGAAGGGATCAAAGGATATGGGCAACAGATACAGAGTTGGATGATCAGCTGTGATCATATCGAATGGCTGAACTGGCTAGAAGGGCCGATTGGCCTATTCGTGACTCTAGTTTCTACGTTTCTACATAATCCAAAATTATCACGATCTTGAATAAGAATAGATAGTAGTCATAGACTTGTACAGACCCTTCAGTGCAACTGCCCATACAAACCAGATATCCCAAATTAATCCAGTCCCATTTGCCAGCATTTGGCCCACATCCCTCTAAACCCTTCCTGTTCATATACCCATCCAGATGCCTTTTAAATGTTGTAATTGTACGAGCCTCCACCACCTCCTGTGGCAGCTCATTCCATTCCCCTTAGGTCCCTTTTAAAATTTTCCCCTCTCACCTTAAACCTATGCCCTCTAGTTTCAGATGTCCCTACCCTGGAGAAAAGACCTTGGCTACTTACCCTATCTGTGCCCCTTGTGATTTTATAAATCTCTATAAGGTCACCCCTCAGCCTCCAACACTCCAGGGAAAATAGCCTCAGCCTCTGCCTACAGCTCAAACCCTTCTACCCCAGCAACATTCTTTTATGAACCTTTTCAAGTTTCACAACATCTTTTCTATAGCAGGGAGACCAGAACTGTACGCAATATTCCAAAAGTGGCCCAGCTTTCCAGTGGGTAGAAAATCAATGACCAGAGGGCTCCAATTGAAAGTGATGCACAAAAGTATCAATGTGATGGAGAGGTGTGACAGCATTTTTAAAAGTAGCTGCTCCATGGAATCACAATGGTACTGAATGAGGCCACGCAGCCCATCGGGTTGTTTATTGTCTGGTTTAGAGTGGGTCTGCCGTACCAGGCAGGCTGGTGAAAGCAAGCTCGGTAATGACCCTTAAGGAAAAAAAACAAAAGAGAGGCGTGGGTTAAACAAAATGTGAAAGGCAGAGCTACAGGGCAAGAGCAGGAGAGTGGGACCCATAGGATAGCACCTTTGGAGGGCCGATGGAAAGGCAGTGGGTTGAAATGCCTGTGCTGTAATCTCTGGCACACGGATTTTTGGAAATGGCAGACCTTCCAAATGCTTCAGACTGGGCACCAATAGTAGGATCTTCCTGCTCACTGCAGCCTCGTTACTGAAAAGGGCTGTGGAGGCCAAGTCATTGAGCAGCTTTAAGACAGAGATAGGTAGGTTAATGATTGGTGAGGGGATCAAGGGTTACAGGAAGAATGGGGTTGAGAAACATATCAGCCATGATCGAAGGGCAGAGCAGACCTGATGGGCCGAATGGCCTAATTCGTATTTCTTACGGTTTTGGTCTCAGTCTCTACAATGGTCAGTTGAATTAAGAGCTGTGTTATTTGATAAGTTTTCTGTATCTATTCAAAGATGCATATCATGAGTTTTCTTTCAGTCCCTCTTTCTCTCCCCTTCAGTCTCTGTGACACTGGACCCGGACACGGCCAATCCCTGGCTCATCCTGTCAGATGGGGGGACCAGCGTGCGGGACAGCGACACCAGGCAAATGGGGGTCTACGATAACCCCGAGAGGTTCCAGGTCAGCCACTGTGTCCTGGCCTCGGGGGGCTTCTCCTCAGGCCAGCACTACTGGGAGGTGGAGGTAGGCCGCAAGGAGGCCTGGGAGTTGGGCCTAGCCACCGAGTCTATCAACCGCAAGGCCAAGGTGAGCGGGGTGCCCAACACTGGGCACTGGAGCCTGTCCCACCAGGGCAGAACAGAGTACCGGGCGGTGGATTGGCCTCCCCCTCCGCAGCCGCTGGAGCCAGGACCAGAGCTGACGATAGTGGGAGTCCTCCTGCTGTACAATCAGGGCCGAGTGTCCTTCTTCGATGCGGAGAGGCACCTGCACCTTTACACCTTCACAGCCAACCTCTCGGAGAAAGTGTACCCCTTCTTCTGCCCGGGGCTGTACAACTGGCAGACCAATGCAGAGCCCCTCCGCCTGCGCAACCCCAGAGCCTAGAGAAAGGTCGGGAGAGAGAGAGAGAGTTTGGACACGTCCCAACGTGGAGACGATAGGTCCCGGTCTTTTCCTGCTCCTGCACAGCCTTGGGAAGTAGACACTGAAGGCAGCAACTCGACAGAGCCATGGGCATATCCCGTTTAAATCCCGGGACACGGTGTGCAGGCAAAACCAGACAGTGCTGGAGAAACTCAGCATGCCCGGCTGGCTCCTTGGAGAGAGACGGAGTTTAATATCGTGGATCCGGTAACCTAGCTTCTGAAACGCCCAGTTTGTGACCATTGCAGAACCTGAAGCATTACGCAGCCACCAGAGCCCCTATTGCAACGTGGAAGACTGGTGGACATTGTTGGTGGGAGATTGCTGTGCACACAATAACATACTAATGTCCAGATGAATGGTTTCATCATGTATGGAGGTCCGATACATGTCAGTCCTATTACCATCACTAACAGGAGACAATCTAACCACCGCCCCTTGGCATTCAACGCTGTTACCATCACTGAATCCCCCACTATCAACATCCTGGGGGTTATCATTGACCAGAAACTCAACTGGACTCGCCACACAAACACAGTGGCTACGAGAGCAGGCCAGAAGCTAGGAATACTGTAGTGAGTAACTCACCTCCTGACTCCCCAAAGCCTGTCCCATCATCAACAAGGCACAAGTCAGAAGTGTGATGGAATACTCCCCAGTTGCCTGGATGAGTGCAGCTCCAAAAACAAAAGAAGTTTGACCCCATCCAGGACAAAACAGCCCGCTTGACTGGCATTGTATCCACAAGCATCCACTCCCTCCACCACCGATGCTCAGTAGCAGCAGTGTGTACTCTCTACAAGATGCACTGCAGAAATTCACCAAAGATCCTCAGACAGCACCTTCCAAACCCACGACCGCTTCCATCTAGAAGGACAAGGGTAACAGATACACGGGAACACCACCACCTCCAAGTTTCCCTCCAAGCCGCTCATCATCCTGACTTGGAAACATATCACTGTCACTGGGTCAAAATCCTGGAATTCCCTCCCTAAGGTCATTGTGGGTCAACTTACAGCGGGTGGACTGCAGCAGTTCATCATCATTTGGGGGACATCCATACCCCAAAAAGGGATAAAAGCAGAAAAAAAAAAAGTCTTGGATGTATGCCTGTCCAGGTGCTGTATGTGTCAGTCCTGGGTGTACATAGTTCTGAAGAAAGGTTATTGGACTCAAATTTTTAACTCTTTTTCTCTCCATGGATTGCTGATTTTTTTTTTCATGAATTTGTTTTTGCTCATTTCCGATCCATTACCATATCCTTGAGGCAGAGTTGAGGGGCTAATCATTAGATTTTCTTTAATACTTTTTTAAAAACTCAATTTGGTTTTGAACGGTGACCCTTGAACTGTGGTCAGCAATTTGTGCAGATAAAAGGAACAAACTATTGTTTCTTTGTGAAACCAAGCCTGGAAGTTAATTGCAAGTTTATTCTTATTAAAAAGTGCTCCATAGATGCTTTGACGCTGGAGCAGCAGTATGCTTAACCAGAAAGCAGAGATATTTGGCCATTAGTGAGGTCAGTGCCTGGAAATTGGTTCCAGCAAGTCTGGAAGAGACACTATTCTCAAGTGAACGATAAGTTGGATCTCACAGAGGAGGCAGTCAGTCTGACAGGGAGAGGTCAGAGTCTTGAACTGGGTTTTGGACTCTTCTAGGGAGGAGTCTGGCTATTGATACTATAGGTTGCAGATTTGAAAATTCCCTGCCTGACCCTCCAATACCTGATAACAGGCATTCTCAGACCAGAAACTCTGTTTTAAGCATCATGGACTTCCTCTGAACGAGTGAAAAGGTTTGACTGTTTTTGTTTGTCTGTCCTGGAGTGATTTTCTTTGTCTGTCGTTGAGGAAAGCAAAATTATTGGGTTTAAAATCATTGACAATTATTTTAATTTTGCTCTGATAAAGTCACTGTATTGCTAATAAATTGCCAAGTCTTTTGTTTAAACTGCAAAGATGGTTTCTAGAATGGATTATTCAGAGCCTGGGATTGTTTATTCCAAAGTTTGTGAAGGAACCATTGCGGTTAATTGAGGGTCTTTGAAGGATTTAATTTGGTTGTGTTGTGAATGCAGAAGCTGATTGATTTGGTTGCCTGTCTCTATGCTGGAACACTAATACTTAATAGAGAAAGGGACTCAATCTGACTGTCACTAGACAAGAAATTAAAATCATGGCTGCTTAAAAAGTCACTTGACCAGCCTGCTGCCACCTCCAGGCCAATTACAGTGAGACATAGCCAGCAAAGGAAAGTCTGGATTTTGTGATCTCTCGAAAGATTGTAAATTGGGAATTGACTGGATGCTGAGGACCACAGGTGGGAGATGAGCTTGCTCCAGAATGCTAGTGCCTAATGCAAAACATGTACCCGTTCTATTCTGCATCAGCAGAAGCAGCGATCTTAGCTTGTCACCAGTTTTAAAAAAAGAGGCAAGCTCCCTCAGCAGAGAGATTCCATCTTGAAGGAATCCTGCTGAGAAATCTCTCCAAGCACTCATGGTCGGGTCTTGCGCCACTGAGCAATAAAAGGGGCTGCAATTGATGGCTTCCTGTTCAGTGATCTCCTCTCCCTCCTCAACAACCTGCTGTACCAACAGTATGAGCAAAAAACAAATCTTACTACAGAAGTCATCCTAGTTTGCTGGATTTGACTTCATACTGACCTCTTCAGTGATAAGTGACGGAAGCAACAGGCCCCAGTGGAATATGGCAGTGACTGGGATTTTTTTGATCTTTTGCCTTGTTTTAAGCTGTGTCTGTAATTTATTGTTAAAATCTTTTGTCTCTCTGCCCCTGGGGAGCTCTCAAGTAATAAGCTGTAACCTTTAGTTTATTTCAACACTGTGACTGCTGGTCTGTTTTACAAATTAAAGCAGGGGGTTGTCTGTAGGAGCTATATTAGCCTATAGTTCCTGCACCCAATGCCCGCTAGACATGGCACCTGCTACAACATTGCCCCACTCTCTCTGCACTCCCCATTTCTGGTTTCTTGTACTTGCATGATTTGATTCACCCTACTGTTACCCTGGGGGTGGGGGTTGCAGGAGAACATGATAAGCCACCATCGTATTCGAGCTCAAAAGGCTGAATAGCAATTTCTGTGACCAGGCCTGAGGGGAAGTTGAGGGGCGTGGAAGAGGGGAGGCGAAGTTGAGGCATACAGGGTCCAAGTGCCCCGGGCCCTTGCAATTGTGAGCAAGTTTGATGCTAGTGAACAACAAAAGGAGGCTCCCAGTTCCTTCCATCTTTAACAGGGTGGGCAGCCTGTCCGCTCAGCACTTAGCACTGCTGCCAGGGACCTGGGTTCGATTCCACCCTCAGACAACTGTCCAGGTGGAGGTTGTACATTGTCCCTGTCTCTGCTCTGGTTTCCTCCCACAGCCCAAAGTTCACAGAATCCCTACAGTGTGGAAACAGGCCCTTCAGCCCAACAAGTCCACACTGACCCTCAGAGCATCCCATCCCCCTATAACCCACTTAATCTGCACATCCCTGAACACACACTATGGGCAATTTAGCATGGCCAATCCACCTAGCCTACACATCTTTGGACTGTGTGAGGAAACCCACGCAGACACGGGGAGAACGTGCAAACTCCGCACAGTCAGTCACCCGAGGGTGGATTCGAACCCGGGTCCATGGTGCTATGAGGCAGCAATGCTAACCACTGAGCCACCGTGCCGCCCCTGTGCAGGGATAGGGTGGGTTGGCCGTGCTAAATTGCCCACATCATCCAGGGATGTGCAGGCTGGGTGGGTCAGCCACGGGAAATGCAGGGTTACAGGCGTAGGACGCTCTTCGGAGGGGCGATGCAAACTCGATGGGCCGAACGGCCTGCGGTGGTGGGGGGGGCGCTGTACCATCTCCCGCGGGCACCCGCAACACAAAGTCTGCCGTCACTCCGCGCATGTCCAAGCCACGAGTCACTTTAATAAAGATACAGCAACGTCACAATGGAGGGGAGGGGGTCTGTGCGGATTGGTTGGTGGGGGTGTGGGGGCGGAGCCGCACTTCCACCGGGAGGTCGCGCCCAGCTAGGGGGCAGTGTTGAGGGAGGTTACAGCTTCAGGGTGCAGAGTCGCAGCCCCTCGGCGTTGCCGGGGCAACTGGTCAGGTAAGGGCTGAAGTAGGGGAAGAGACGCTCGCTGAAGGTGTCCCTGAAGGTGTACAGGTGAGACATGTCGTCCGCGTTGTAGAAGGACACCTGGCCGCCCTCGAAGTCCAGGTAGACGCCCACCTTCCTGGGCTTGGTTGCGGGGGCCAGCGGCACGGCCGGCCAGTCCAGGGCCTTGTACTGGTCGCCGTCCCGCAGCCAGAGCGTCCAGTAGCCATCCACCGGCGACAGGGTGATGCGGCCTTTCCTGCGCACCGACTCGCGGGCCACGCCCAGGTCCCAGGCCGTCTTGGTGCCCACCTCCACCTCCCAGTAGTGCCGGCCCGACCTGAAGCCCTGCGCCGCCAGGATGTTGACGCACGGCCCGAAGCGCTCCGGCCCCTGCGGCTGCTGGTTGCTGTCGGTCAGCCTGACGTGGGTCAGGTCCTCGGACACCAGGAGGCGCTGGTGGGCTGACTCGGGGTCCAGTGTCAGAGCCTCAGGGGCTGGAAGGCGGGGGGGAAGAGAGAGAGGCAGAGTCTGGGTCATACAGCACGGAAACAGACCCTTCAGCCCAACCAGCCCATGCTAACCCTCATCCCAAACTAATCTCGTTCCACCTGCCCGTTCCTGGCCCCTCTCCCAAGCTTTCCTAATCACGTATTTATTAAAATGTTCTTCAAGTGTTGTAACTGTACCTGCATCTGCATCCACCACTTCCTCTGGCGGTTCATTCCACACACAAACCACCCTCTACGTAGAGCATAGAACATTACAGCGCAGTACAGGCCCTTCGGCCCTCGATGTTGCGCCAACCGGTGAAACCAATCTGAAGCCCATCTAACCTAAACTATTCCGTTATCATCCATATGTTTATCCAATGACCATTTAAATGCCCTTAAAGTGGGCGAGTCTACTATTTTTGCAGGCAGGGCATTCCACACCCTTACTACTCTCCGAGTAAAGAACCTACCTCTGACATCTGTCCTATATCTATCACCCCTCAATTTAAAGCTATGTCCCCTCAGGCTAGCCATCACCATCCGAGGAAAAAGGCTCCCACTGTCCACCCTATCTAATCCTCTGATCATCTTGTATGTCTCTATTAAGTCACCTCAACCTTCTCTCTAACGAGAACAGCCTCAAGACCCTCAGCCTTTCCTCATAAGACCTTCCCTCCATACCAGGCAACATCCTGGTAAATCTCCTCTGCACCCTTTCCAATGCTTCCACATCCTTCCTATAATGCGGTGACCAGAACTGTACGCAATACTCCAAGTGCGGCTGCACCAGAGTTTTGTACAGCTGCAACATGACCTCATGGCTCCGAAACTCAATCCCTCTACCAATAAAACCTAACATACTGTACGCCTTCTTAACAACGCTATCAACCTGGGTGGCAACTTTCAGTGATCTATGCACATGGACACCGAGATCTTTCTGCTCATCCACACTACCAAGAATCTTACCATTAGCCCAGTACTCTGTATTCCTGTTACTCCTTCCAAAGTGAATCACCTCACACTTTTCCGCATTAAACTCCATTTGCCACCTCTCAGCCCAGCTCTGCAGCTTATCTATGTCCCTCTGTAACCTGCAATATCCTTCCGCATTATCCACTACTTCACCGACTTTGGTGTCATCCGCAAATTTACTAACCCATCCTTCTACGCCCTCATCCAGGTCATTTATAAAAATGACAAACAGCAGTGGCCCCAAAACAGATCCTTGAGGTACACCACTAGTAACTGAACTCCAGGATGAACATTTCCCATCAACCACCACCCTGTCTTCTTACAGTTAGCCAATTTCTGATCCAAACCGCTAAATCACCCTCAATCCCATGCCTCCGTATTTTCTGCAATAGCCTACCATAGGGAACCTTATCAAACGCTTTACTGAAATCCATATACACCACATCAACCACTTTACCCTCATCCACCTGTTTGGTCACCTTCTCAAAGAACTCAACAAGGTTTGAGGCATGACCTACCCTTCACAAAACCATGTTGACTATCCCTAATCAAATTATTCCTTTCTAGATGATTATAAATCCTATCTATCTCTTATAATCCTTTCCAACACTTTACCCACAACCAAAGTAAGGCTCTATAATTACCAGGGTTGTCTCTACTCCCCTTCTTGAACAAGGGGACAACATTTGCTAGTCTCCAGTCTTCTGGCACTGTTCCTGTAGACAATGACAACAAAGATCAAAGCCAAAGGCTCTGCAATCTCCTCTCTAGCTTCCCAGAGAATCCTAGGATAAATCCCATCCAGCCCAGGGGACTTATCTATTTTCACACCTTCCAGAATTGCTAACACCTCCTTATGAACCTCAATCCCGTCTAGTCTAATAGCCTGTATCTCAGTATTCTCCTCAACAACATTGTCTTTTTCCTGTGTGAATACTGACAAAAAATATTCATTTAGCACCTCTCCTATCTCTTCGGACTCCACGCACAACTTCCCACTACTGGCCCTTGACTGGCCCTAATCTTACTCTAGTCATTCTTTTATTCCTGACATACCTATAGAAGTGTAAAAAAAAATAAAGTTGCCCCTCATGTTCTTTCTCCTCTCACCTTAAAATATGCCCCCAAGTTTTGAATTCCCCCACACTAAGAAAAAGACCCTTGTCACTCACCTTATCTACACCCCTCATTATTTTGTAAACCTCTATAAGGTCACTCCTCAACCTTCTACACTCCGGTGGAAAGAATCCCAGACTATCCAGCCTCTCCTTATAACTCAAACCCTCCATTCCCCAGCAACGTCCTGATAAATCTTCTCTGAACCCTCTCCAGCTTAATAATATCCTTTCTATAACAGGGCAACCAAAACAGGACACAGTAATCCAAAAGAGGCCTCACCAATGTCCTGTACAACCTCAACATGACATCCCAACTCTTATACTCAAAGGTTGAGCAATGAAGGCAAGTGTGCTAAACACCTTAACACCCCGTCTACATGTGACAAACCTCAAAAAATTACATACCTGAACCACTATGTGTCTGTTCTACAGCAGTACCCAAGATCCAACTTATACAATTAAAAGTCCTGCCCTTGTTTGTTTTACCAAAATGCAATACCTTGCATTTATCCAAATTAAACTCCATCTGCCACTCCTCAGCCCATACCACAGACCACTGACCTTCAGGCAATCCCAGTATCACAGCCCAAGAAATGGCCATTCAGCCCATCATGTGGGCAAGGAATGATCACATGCCATTCGGCCCATCGATCCTGCTTGCCCTCCCTCCGCCCTTCAATAAAATCATGGCTAATCTAATTTCAATCCCAATTCTACTTTCCTGCACACCCCACCCAATAATCTTTCAACCACCTTGGTCACCAAGACTGCATCTACTTCTACCTTCAAAATAAAGAAGGACCCTACTTTTCAGGAAGTGTTCCAAAGAGACAACCTTCAAAAAAAAAATACACTCAGTCGCTTAAGTGGATGACCACTGATTTTTAAATGGTGTCACTTAGTTCTGGATTCTCCTATAGGTAAACTTCCTCACCACATCTATCTTGTCAGGACTTCTCAGAATCTTAAATATTTTAATCATTAAACCCTTGACCAGATCTTCCTTTCCTGACATCCAGAAATAGAGTCATACAGCCAGAGCTGTACAGCACTGAAACAGACCCTTCAGTCCAACTTGTCCATGCTGGCCAGATATCTTCAATTAATCTAGTCCCATTTGCCAGCATTTGGCCTGTATCCCTCTAAACCCTTCCTATTCATAAGCCCATCCAGATGCCTTTTAAATGTTGTAATTGTACCAACCTCCACCACTTCCTCTGGCAGCTCATTCCATACACACATCACCCTCTGCGTGGAAAAGTTGCCCCTTCGGTCCCTTTTAAATCTTTCCCCTCACCTGAAACCTATGCCCTCTAGTTTGGACTCCCTTGCCCTGGGGAGAAGGCCTGGTTTATTCACCTTATCCATGTCCATGATTTTATAAACCTAAGGTCACCCCTCAGCCTCCGACACTCCGGGTCAAGAAGCCCCAGCCTATTTAGCCTCTCCCTGTAGCTCAAACCCTCCAATCCCAGCAACATCCTTGTAAATCTTTTCCATACCTTCAAGTTTCACAACATCTTTCCATCGCAGGAAGGCCAGAATTGAATGCAGTATTCCAAAAGTGGCCTGACCAATGTCCTGTACAGCTGCAACATGACCTCCCAACTCTCATACTAAATGAACTGACCAATGAAGGGGTCCCAGCCCTTTCAGTTTTTCTGTAGACGAAAGTCTCTCCCGTCCTGGTATTTTCCTAGCAAAGCATTTCTCCCACTCCTAAGCTGCCTGTGTCACTGTTGATCACAAATAGAGTCGGACTTGTTCGCTGTGCAGCAAACATGTTCCATCCCAAACTCCAGGACTACTTTTAGGGCAACACACTTTCAATTCTCTACCTCCAGAAATGAGTTGACTCATTTCTGGATGAGTCAGAATGAGCAATAAATGCTGACCCAGCCAGCAATACCAACATCTCATGAAGTCTTCTTATAAATAATAGATTTTATCTTATTTTATCTGTAATCTGTGTTTTATATTTATGAGTGTTTTAAATAAATAAAACAGGTGGACTGCAGCAGCTCAAGTAGGGAGCTTACTAGCACCTTGAGAGCAACTAGGGACAGGTAACGAATGCTGGTTCAGCTAGTGATACCCACAACCCACAAATGAATAAAGCAGCTCTTTTGAAACAATCTGATATCTGTATCCCTTCTGCTCCATCACCAACACCAGCCCCAACCCAGTTAGAATTGAATTCTTCATAAAGTGTGGCACTCCGTACTCCTGCTTTGTCTCCACCCAGTTCTGATTTTCAAACTCGCTTGCTGTTCACTCTCCCATTCCAATAGCAAAAAGGAAGACACATTCACATGGATATCAATAACACCAAACTGTAACCCTCCCACCCCCGATCTGCTCAGGATATTGCTAATGTGTGTGGGAATCTTGCTGTGTATGAACTTGCTGCTGAGTTTCCTACGTCACAATAGTGAATACTTCAAAAAGCTCCTTACCAGTCATCACTCTCTGGGTGAAGACATATTTCATGTCTCAGTCCTGAAAGTTTTACCCTTAAAATGTGACTCTCCCATCATGAGGGACATCCTTCCTGTGTACCCTGTCTAGTCCTGTTAGGATTTTAGAGATCCCCCTCATTCTTCCAAGCTCCAGTGAACACAATCCTAACAGGCAACCTCTCCTCACATCTCAGCCCTGCCATTCCAGGCAGTGAAGAGGAGGGGGTCCCTAACACTTCAGCTGGACAGCATGTTACCTTTACAACTTTAATGGGATTGACATGCCAAGCCACAATGTTCACCCTCTGGTACCAGTGAACCATTCTCCATTGTCACGGCTTATACACACTGTTCAAATTTTTAAAAAAAAATGCATCATCTAGACTGCTGCTTCTTACCAAACTTAATAAACTGTCTAAACATTTGTTATGAATGATCATCTGCCTACTCTGGCTAAATGTGGTATAAAACATCCCAAATTTATCAGGACAGGAAGCTGAACTTTTGCCTGCTGAATCTGGTGTCAAGTACATTTTAGGTAGACAGCACGAGTTTCCACTCCCTTAACTGAGGAGGTTAGACATGGAGAGACTTTTCAGTCAGCTCTAGATGTCTTACTGTGCAGAACAAAGGCAGCCTATGAATAAGCATTCTCATTGATAATGTAAAACCTGTGTGGATCTGAGGGAAGTACCTAAAGGAGGGGTTGATGGGGACAGTGTAGGGAGAGCTTTACTCTGTATCTAACCACGCCCACCCACACACACAATGATATACCTGTCTTCGGAGTGTTTGATGGGGACTGCGTAGAGGGAGCTTCACTGTATCTAATCCCGTGCTGTCCCTGTCCTGGGAGAGATTGAAGGGACGATGTACAAGGAATTCTACTTTATACTGAATTATGGAAAATAGGTCTTTAAGCCCCTCCAGCACAACCTGACATTCAACATCACGGCTGTCTCAACACCATAGTTTCACTCTATCCCCATAGCTCTCGACACCTATAGCCCCTAGAAATCCACGTATTTCTTAAACACGTTCAGTGACTTGGCCTCCAGAGACATCTAGGGTAGAAGATTGCACAGGCTCATCGCTGAATGAGTGAAGAACTCTCTGTCCAAATCTGAAATATTTCAACATGTATCTCAGACTGTGACCCCTTGTTTTGGATGTTCCACCCAACCAGGGGAAGCATCATTCCTGCATTCAACCCATCCAGCCCTGTCAGAACTGTGCTTCAATGAAATCCCCCTTTCATTCTTCCAAAATCCAGGCCCAGACAACTCAAACTCTCATTGAGGAAACCGCCACTCTAGGAATCAGTTTGGCAAACCTTCACTGTACACCAATGGCAAGCATGGCTTTTTATTACAAAAGGGGCCAAAACTGCTGCAATACCCGAAAAGTCTGATCTTACCAGTACAGCCGCAGTTAAGACTTCCTTGATCTTGTACTCAAGACCCTGCAATGAAGGCCAACATTTTCTTTCCTAAGTGCTTGCTGCACCGACATGCTCATTTTTCAGCGAGGGGGGACTCCTAGGTTTCTTTGTACATCAAAAGTTCTGTGCAACTTAGAGTCATAGAGCACAGAAACAGACCCTTTGGTCCAACCAGTCCATGCTGATCATAATCCCAAACTGAACTAGTCCAATCTTCCCGCTCCTGGCCCATATCCCTCAAAACCTCCTACTCATGAGCTTATCCAAATGTCTTTTAAACGTTGTTACTGTACCCGTATCCACCACATCCTCTGGAAGTTCATTCTACACACGAATGTGTGTGTAAGGAAAGTTGCCCCCCATACCCTTTATAAATCTTTCTCCTCTCACCTTAAAAATATGCCCCTTAGTCTTGATATCCTCCACCCTAGGGAACAGACACCTGCCATTCATCTTATTTATACACCTCATGATTTTCTAAACCTCTAAGGTCACCTATCAACCGCCTATCCTCCAGTGGGAAATGTCCCAGCCAATCCAACCCCTCTTTATAACGCAGACCTTCCATTGGTGGCAACATCCCAATTATCTGGAATACTGCATACAGTTTGAGGCAGTTCAATGGTTTGATTTATTCCAGAGGTGAAATGAGGAGAAATTGAGCAGTTCAGTTCTATATTGACTCAAGTTTATAAGAATGAGGGCTGTAATTGAGGTGCACTAGATGCCGAAGGGTTTGACAAAGTAGAGGTAGAGGGTATGTTTACCCTTGCAGGGCAAACTGAAATGAGAGGTCATTGTTTTAGTCTGAAGGATGTCAGATTAAAAACAGATGTGGACGAATTACTTCTCTCAAAGGGTCATAAATCTGGAATTCACTACCCCAGAGTGGAGTAGATGCCATGACATTCAGTAAATTTAAGGAGAGATGGATTTTTAATTAGTAATGGGCTGAAGGGTTATGGGGAGCAGGAAGGGAAGTGGAGTGAGGCCAAGATGAGATCACCCGTGATCACATTAAACAGCACAGCAGGCTGAAGGGCTACTCCTGCTCCTAGCTATTAAGTTCTCAAGTTCCAATTTACCCCTATTTAAGTAATACTGGTTCTGATTCCCCTCCCTACCTACGTTTACCACATTATACTGCACTTGTTCACTCAGCCTGTCTAAATCATATCATGGCTTTAGCTAAAGCAGAAAGCATTTTAGAAAAGCTTGGAGCAAATTGAGGTGGATAAATATTAAGGATAATTTTAAGGTTCTACTTGGGGGAGATTGGTGAATGAATTATACCAAATCTATAGCAGGAGGATGGGAAGGAATTCCAGAGAAACTCAGGAGGTCTGGCTATATCCAGAGACAGAGAAACCAAATTAACATTTCAAGGCTTTGGTATGGCCCCATTTCAGACCTGCTGGGTTTCTCCAGCCTTTTTCCGTTTCCTGTTCTAGATTTCACAGTAATTTGCTTTGATCAGGGAGGAGTTCTGTTGAAGTCCGAGACAGGTCCAAACAAGGATTACAGTAACGTGGGAAGCTCCACATCAGCAATTTTTTTTTTAAAGAAAGAAAAATGTTTTCTTTTGGGTATCACTGGCTGGGCTGGCATTAATTTCCCATCCCCTGTTGCCCTTGAGGTGGTGAGCCGCCCAGCTCTAAATTAAAACCCCACACAAAAGTCCATGGGAAAAGATCTCTCTTTACCTGGGCTGATGAAGTCCTTCATCTCTTTCCATACTTTGTACTGCAGTGGTCCTTTGAATATTCCCAGGGGCAGGTCTGTAGCTGCTTCAGTGGGCAGTTGGATATCATCAGGCCTGTGGACACACTGATTGGTGATGTTGCAAGAGCAGGAACATGCATCTTATATCAGAGACGGGGCCAGGAGACCGGGCACCTACCTTTGTTTGCTTAACTCCTGAAAAATATACGAGAGAGAAAACAGTTAGTTTGACCTTGTTTCATCCAACACGGGATTCATAGAATCCCTAGAGTGCAGATGCAGCCCATCCAGTGCACATTGCTCCTTTGAGGAACGTTCCACCCATCCCCACCCCACATTTCCCATGGCTAACCCACCTAGCCTGCACATGACTGGACATTATGGGTAATTTAGCACGGCCAATCCACCTAACCCGCACTTCTTTGGATGGGAGGAAACTCATGCAGACACGGGGAGAACATGCAAACTGCACACAGTCGTCCAAGGCTGGAATCGAACCCAGGTCCCTGGCGCTGTGAGGCAGCAGTGCTAACCACTGAGCCACTGTGCCCAGTGATTAAAACATCGAAGGACTGCTTTCACCATCTTTTCAGGAAGGGAGTTCCAAGCATTCATGACCCTCAGAAAACTTCAACCCTCTGTTTTAAGTGGGTAGCCCTGATTTGTAAACATGGACCTCTGGTCCTAGATTCTCCCAGAAAAAGAAACATTCTCTCACCATATACCCACTCAGTCTGTCCTCAGGATTTTATTTGCTTTAATAGGCACCTCTCACTTCCAAACTCCAGTGATACACATCTAACCTTTCCTCATATCAAACCCATCCATTCCAGCCGTTGGTCTAGTAAACCTCCTCTGAACTACCTCCAACATAAAATTCATTCCTTAAATAAGGAGACCAACAATCTGTACAGTACTCCAAAGGTGGTCTTACCAGTGATCTGTATAGCTGAAGCATCACCTCCTTACTTTTGTATTTAATTCCCTTTGTGATAAATGATAACATTCTGGTAACTTTCCCAATTATTTGCAGTATGCCCAGGATTCATGCACCAGGACACCCAGATATCTCTGCATCTCAGAACTCTAACCTCTTACCATTTTTTCCTGTTTTTCCTTCCAAAATGGACAGTTCCATATTATATTCTATTCGCTACAGCTTTGTCTACTGAAGCTGGCTATTGTCTTTTTTGTGCCTTCTTCACAACTTACTTCCCCAAACCATCATCGATGAATGTGGCAAACATTTCTTACAGCAGTTTGTAGATCATAGAATCCTACAGTGTGGAAGCAGGCTATCCGGCCCATCAGATCTACATTGACTCCACCTTCTGAAGAGTATCCATCCCAGACACATTTCTCTTCCCCCTCCATCCCTGTAACTGTGCATTTCCCCATGGCTAACTCACCTAGCCTGCACATCCCTGGACACTATGGGACAATTTAACTGGCCAGTCCTCCCAACCTGCACATCTTTGGACTGTGGGAGGAAACCAGAGCACCCACAGAGAACCCACACAAATACAGGGAGAATGTGCAAACTCCACACAGTCATCGGAGGCTGGAATCAAACCCAGGTCCCTGGTGCTGTGAGGCAGCAGTGCTAACCACTGAGCCACGTGCTGCCCTCGATCCATGCCCCCTCCCCCCATGACATCATTTATGTAAATTGTAAGGAGTTGAGGTCCCAGCACTGATCGCTGCGGCACATCACTCAGCACGTCTGCCAACTTGAGAAGAGATCCGTTTACATCTGTCTGATTCCTGTCAGCTGGCCTAGATTCCTGTCAGCTGGCCTAGATTCCTGTCATTCTGAAATCTCCTGTATCCTTAAAGATTCAGGTCCCAATCCAGGTCATCCCGCAGCTACCTCTCTGCAATGCCTAGCTATAGCAAGCATTAACTTCCATTTGTATCCTCAGCTCATCCATTGTGTTTCATTTGTTAAATGCATTCAGATATACAGCCTTCAGTTGTATCCTTTTACTCTTTGTAAAGTACAGTCTTTGTTGATTGAATCTTAGATTCATAACTCTCTATCCCCTCCTGTCTACGTTTGTTGATCATTTCCTGTAACAGTACCTTTCCCTTGACCCTACTTTGTTTCACTGAATTCTTCCCTAACTGATCCAATTAGTTTAAAATCCCCCAAGTTTTAACTTGGCAGCCTAAGACTACAAGGAGGAATTTCTTCTTTCAGTGGGTATTTTTTTTCAATGGAGAGCAGTGGAGATGGAATTTATTCAGGACTGAGATATACCTTTGATAGTCAAATAACTTGAGGCTTACTGGGGACAGGCAGGTGAGTGGAGTTGAGAACACGATCCCAGCAGCCAGGATATTAAAGGGGGGGAACAAGGTTTGAGGGGCTGAACAGCCTGTCTCTGCTCCTATTTCTTCAGCACTTATCCCACCATTAATGGACACACCTTCCATTGCTAAGGCCCCCCCAAGTTCTGGATTTGACTCATTCCTCCTCAGATGCTCCTTAAAATCCAACTCATTGACCAAACCTTTGACCTTCGGCCCCAAAATCTCCTCCGTGGCTCAGGTTTGAGTTTGTTTGCCCCAGGAAGTGAATAACCTCAGGACAATCTCTACAAAAGCAGAAAGGGGCACTTGTAACAGTTGTGGGCCCCATTGGTCTGGCTCCATTTGAACAAGGTCCCTTGCTCTTACCTTCAGGAATTCAATGTCATCGCCCTGGGCCTGTTGACTGATCAGCTTAGCCAGCCGAGCACCCAGCGAAGACAGCCCCTCTTGGACTTTCTGCAGGTTCTCTCGGATCAGGGTCAGAACGGATCTCTCGTGCTCCACCAAGTCCCGGGTCAAAGCAGCTTCTTGCTCGCAGAGGAAACCATGCATTTGAGCAAACTGCTCCTTAATGTGCTGTCGCAGCGACTCAGCATTTTTCTACAAAAGGAAACGTCAAGCACATTGAAGAAAGATGTGAAGAAATAGGCTGCACTGTATAAAACACGTATGAAATAAACAAAATCTCCAAGGGGGTGGGTGAGAAACATTAGAAAGCATTAACGTTTGTGCTCAAACCCATGTTTTGCACCAGTACCCACAACCTTGCAATCCAGATGCCAAGTTGCTGAACTGCGGCTGACCTCCATATCAGCATGAGTTGTACTGATATCATCACAGGGCTGGAGTGTGATAGAGACACTATCTCTGGACCAGGGCGATACAGGTTCAAGCCCCAAAGGAACACCAGAAGTGTAATTCAACATCTCAGAACACATTTAGCAGCAAAGCCCTGTTTAATGCCAGCCAGTAATATAAACTAGCCACATTTATCAACCTCCAATTCACAACACTGCGAATGGCTTGTTCCAATAGATAGGCTTCAGAATTTCCAAGAGGCCCATCCCATGTCCATTAATCAGGGGTGTGGGAAGGAAAGATTGATTTCCAGAGGAAGAATTCTGAAGTGTCCCTGGGGCTACCTTGACCAAGGGGATCTTGTCCTCCTCCACGTTGAGGAAGGCAGTGAAAGCACTTGTTCGATCCTGGAATGAAGCAATCTCCTCCTGCAGCTTTTCCTGTGGGAACACAGCAGGGGGTAAAAGATGGTGACTCCCGTGCTTCAGACTAAACCCGGGAATGGGTGGGTGCCAGTTAGGCCAAATCGTGGGAGAGCAGTGGGAGGGTACAGGGCGTTTAGGGTCGAGTGGAGTGGAAGGGGCGCGGGGTGTGGTGTGGTGTGGAGTGGAAGGG
>NC_063366.1:8420697-8457157 GCF_021869965.1 Rhincodon typus
TGGTGTGGTGTGGAGTGGAAGGGGCGCGGGGTGTGGTGTGGTGTGGAAGGGGCACGGGGTGTGGTTGTTGGGAAAGGAGACAGTGGGTAGGGGGAAGTGGATTGGGGGGGCAGAGGGGGGTCAAGGAGGGGGCAGAGAGGGGAGCAGTACCTTGTAGAATTGCGCAGCCTCCTGGACAGGACTGGCCTCGTGCTGCTGGTGCTCTGGGCTGTCCCGGCAGCTTACACAGATCAGCTGCAGGTCAGTGTCACAGAACAGTTTGTAGCGGAGGCCATGCAGCTGGCAGTACAGGCCGGCCAGCAAGCGAGCCTCCTCACTCATCTCCTGCACCACCTGGTTGGGGCGGAGGGGTCCCTCCTGACCCGTCTCCTCCCGGCACTCTGGGCAGCACAGCCCCGTGGCCTGGCGCTGCCAGTACTCCTGCACGCACTGACGGCAGAAGTTGTGGCCACAGCTCAAAATGACCGGGTCCACGAACAGCTCCAGACAGATGGGACACAGCAACTCCTCCGTGAAACTGACATGAGCCCAGGCAAGAGCCATGGTGGGTCCCTGTGCCCACCTACCTGGCACACTGCCAGCCACCCCTACCCCCCCCAGGAACAACACAGTCAAACAGAGGCCCTCTGAAACGGGAGCCTTTACAAATCCCAGCCCAAGTGGAGGGCGTGTTCCCTGACTCCTTGTTTGATCCCTCAGCCAATCCCTGTGTGCTATGGTTAATGACCACTTAGCAATTCCCCTGCTCCTAGTGGGATCATCCCAAACACCTGAAGACACTGATGTTTCTTAAATTCACTCATGGAACGTAGCCTTTGCTGTTTGGGTGATATATTTTCAAATCAGGATAGTGAGTGGTTTAGAGAGGGAAAAACCTTGCAGAGAGTGGTATTCTCATGTACCAGCTCTGCTTGTCCTTCAGTTTGCAGTAAGTGAGGATTTGGAAGGCGCTGCTGGAGGAGCCTTTGAAAGTTGGTGTTGTAGATGGTACACACACTGCTGCTACTGAGTGTTGGTGGTGGAGGCTATGGATGTTTGTGGATGTGTTGCTAATCAAATGGGCTGCTTTGTCCTGGATGATACTGAGCTTCTTGGGTCTGCACCCATCCAGGCGAGTGGGGAGTGTTCCATCACCCTCATGACTTGTGTCTTGTAGAGAGTGGACAGGCTTTGGGAAGTCAGTTACTCACTGCAGGATTCCTAGCCTCTGACCTGAATTATGTCTGGCCTGCAGGTGACTCCAGACCTACCGCAAGTGCAGTTGATTCTTAACTTCCCTCTGAAATGGTCAATCTATGACAATCAATTCTAGGGAAATAAATGTTGATATTGCTAGCGATGCCCATGAGGCAAGGTCTTTGATCCAGCAGCTGAAGATGATTGGGTCTAGGACAGTATCCTGATGAACTAGGGCTCTCTTGAGCAGTGGTGGCCCTGCATCTGGGCCAAAAGACCTGGGTTCAAGACCCACCCACTCCAGAGCATGTAGCAACCTCTCTGAAGAGGTTGAGTGGAAAATCAGATACTCTGACAAACTCTGCAGAGATGTCCTGAAGCTGAAATGTCTGACCTCTGACAACCACAACCGTCATCCTATGTGCCAGGTATGACTCCAACCAGCGGAGTGTTTACCCTGGGTTCCCATTGACTTTTACTTGGGCTCTTTGATGCCACACTCGGTTGAACATGGCCTTGATAATTTGATTAAAATCCCAACTACCTCAGTTGCCCCCTCAGAGAGACATTTTGCCCAGAGACGAATCTTTTCTGATCTGACAGAGACTCCTAGCCAGTCCTTCCCAAATTGGAGGAATTATTAAAGGTCAGCTGATTATCTGAACCTTTCCCTTTAGAAGGAATCAGGCTGAGCGCATGTTAGTTTGTAAACTCCTGTATAGCCTCACCCCCACAACCCCAATTGCACGGTGGCTCAGTGGTTAGCACTGCTGCCTCACAGCACCAGGAACCTGGGTTTGATTCCACCTTCGGGCGACTGTCTGTGTGCAGTTTGCATGTTCTCCCTGCGTCTGCGTGGGTTCCCTCTGGGTGCTCCGGTTTCCCCCCCACTGTCCAAAAATGTGCAGGTTGGGTGAACTGGCCTTGGTAAATGCAGGGTTGCAGGGATAGGATAAGGTAGGGTGATGGGTCTGAGTGGGATTCTCTTTGGAGGGTCGGTGTGGACTCAAGGGGCCGATTGTCCTGTTTCCACACTGTAGGGATTCTGTGACCTGATGACCTATAACCCTCCCCAATCCCAACCCTGACTTGTCCCCCTCACTCTCCCTGACTCCAACCTTCCTCCCCAAAAGACTCTCCTATGCCCTCCCGTGACCTCTTCTCCCTCCCCAGAACCCTGACCTCTTCCCTAATGAGGGGTCATTCGACCTTTTTTTTTCTGCCCTGACCTCTGCACCCCAACTCCTCCTCTCACCTTGTTCTAGGACAAGCACCGCTCCCCGAATATCCGAGCAGCAGTAGTGAGGAGCAGCTGTGCAACCACAGGGTGCATCACTGTGGAGTCAAACAGGAAAATGCCATGTTCAGATGGGCAGCAGAGAGCGAGAGAACATCACCATCAATTGGCGTGTCAGGATAAAGGGGCTGAATAGGGCTCCAGTATTTCACATGTCATCCGCACCCACAACTCTCAGCTTTTTCACAGAGAGGTTGTGCTACAGTTATGTTGCTTGGGGGATGTGACAGAGGGTTCCAGCCAGGAGCACTTGCACTCTATCATGGCGCTGTGTTCATGGCCTGTCATGTGGGTGTACTAAAAGGGAAGGGTGCTGACTCGTTCTTTCCTGTTCCCTTGAGACACAACCCATTCCATTTGGCCCCTATTCAGCCAACTGGAACTAGCACGCGGGTTTAGCAGATAATCAGGAAGGCTGACAGAATGTTCATAGAATCCCTATAGTGTGCAAGCAAGCCATTCGGCCCATTGACCCTCCAAAGAGCATTCCACCCAAACCCACCCTGTCCCTGTAATCCTGCATTTCCCATGGCTAATCCACCTCGCCTGCACATTCCTGGACACTACGGAGCGATTTAGCACAGCCAGTCCACCTACCCTGAACATCTTTGGACTGTGGGAGGAAACTGGAGCACCCAGAGGAAACCCACGCAGACACGGGGAGAATGTGCAAACTCCACTCAAACAGTTGCCCGAGAGCGGAATGGAACCTGGGTAGCCTGGCGCTTGTGTGGCAGCAGTGTTAACCATTGAGCCACTGTGCCACCCTAGAGCCACCTTGTTGGCTTTTATATCAAGTGGGTGGAATGTACGGAAGTCTTACTGCAACAGTACAAGGTGCTGGTTATTCCACATCTGGAGTACCATGAGTGGTTTTAGTCCCATTATTTAAGGAAAGATATCATTCATTGGAGGCAGTTCAGAGAAGGTTCACTGGAGGAGAGATTGCCTTGTGAGCAAAGGCTGAACAGGTTGGGACTCTACTCACTGGAGTTTAGAAGAATGAGAGATAATTTCATTGTAACATGTAGGATTCTTCAGGGGCTTCCCAGGGTAAATACTGAGAGGATGTTTCCTCTTGTGGGAGAGTCTCGGACCAGAGGACATAGTCTCAGAATAAAGGGGTGCCAATTTAAGAGGAATTTCTTCTCTGAGGGCTGAGAGTTTTTTGAAACTCCTTCCCAAGAGAGCTGTGGGGGCAGAGTCCTTGCGTATATTTAAGCCTGAGATAGATAGATTGGCGATCATTCGGGGAATTGAGGGTAGTGGGAAAAGGGCAGGAAAGTGGGGAGTGTCAGATCAGCAGTGATCCTATTGATTGGCAGAGCAAGCTTGCGGGGCTGAAGGGCCTACCACTGTTCCTATTTTTTATGGAGGGATGCATCAATTCCTGTCTAGTCCCATTCATCCACACATCATTACAGATTTTAAATTGGTGATAATGCCAATTACAAAGACAGCTGGAAAAGTAATTCAGTCAGGTTTCTGTCAACAACAACAAAAATGATTTTATTACAAATAAGCCTTGTTTCAAACATACATAAAATATTATCCTCAAACAATTGGTGCAATAATAGATGTGGATTGTATTCTAACATCCTAAATTAACATGAGGCAAAAATGTGTAACATACAAATAAGTGATGGTTGAGCATCCTACAGAACACATCAAACAGCAAATCCTATGGATTTATCAGCAGTTCTTGCCCCACCCCCAGGAATTAAATGAAAACTTTTTAAACGATTGTGGTTTTCCACTTTTAATGATATGGCTTTGAAACTCTATCAAAGTCCCTCCATCATGTAGTGTCTCAATGACTGCATGCCCTCTGGCAGTCTGCCTTCACTATTTCCTTCATTTGCACTGTCCTGGATTCTTGCAAACTGCAAGCCAGCAATTGCTCTCAGACAAAACCCTGATTTTTTTTTCACTGACAGAGAGCTTCACCAAGATAGTACTGCCTTGGATATTTTTCTGAGCTCTCATCTTGCTAGGTTGCACAAAGCAAGTCCTGCTCGTGGCTTTCAAACCCCACCGTCTGCCTTAATCAATTATTATTGGGCTTTCAGTTTAAAAGCAGGGAGGGAGCTTTGCTTTCACTTTAAAAGAGAAGAGGGAGCTTTACTCTGTATCTAATCCCGTGCTGTCATTTTCTGGCATGAAGATCACAGTAGTCAGCCACCTTAATTGTTTGGGGATTACGCGAGGGCCTGGGGATCGGGAGGCAGAGCCTGCTTGAGGGCCCGGGGTGGGGGAGGAGCTGGGAGGCACAGCCTGCCAGAGGTGGTTCAATCAGTCCTGCACGTCTCCCCTTCTCTCACGTCTCTCCTTCGTCCCAGATCAAGCCACCACCTCAGGAGCAGGGACAAGAGAATGTACTTCTTTAATCGTTACATGTGACACCCGTATGGCATGTCAATTGTGGCTCTCACAACCCTTAAACTGGCTTCATCTTTTAAAGCAAAAGGTGGGATCCTGCTGTGCACAACATGGCCAACCCAACCTGTTCTACACATCAGAAAAATGCATTTCACTGGCTGTGAAGAACATTTTTAAAAATTTGTTCACAGGATGTGGGCGTCACTGGCTAGGCCAGCATTTATTGGCAATTCCTAATTGCCCAGAGGGTAGTAATGAGTCTTTGTTGTGGTCTGGAGTCACGTGTAGGCCTGACCAGGTAAGGATGGCAGATTTCCTCCCATAAAGGGGCATTGTTGGAGCGGATGGGCTTTTCTGACAATGGATTCACAGCCACCATTAATTCCAGATTTTTTTTTTGAATGAATTCAAACTTCACCATCCAGGATTTGAAACCTGGGGTCTCTGGACAAACAGCGCAGTGACTAGGCCGCTTTTTGTGAAGTCCTGAGGCCTGGAGAGAGCTGAGTCCATGCAGAGCGTGCGAGGCCGACGGGTCAGAGACTGAGATGGCAGATGGTCACCAGGGCAGCACTGCAGAGCCCGTCGCTCAGGCCGGGGCTGAAGAACGGGTACAGGCGCTCGGTGAACGTGTCAGTGAAGGTGTAGAGGTGTGACATCCGCTCGGCGTCGTAGAAGGATACCTGCCCGGCCTCGTAGTCCAGGTAGATGCCCAGCTTGCTGGGCTCGGTGCTTGGGGTTAGCCGGGTTGGGGGCGAGGTCAGGGCCCGGTAGTTGTCGCCCTTCTTCCTCCACATGGCCCAGTAGCCATCCTGTGGTGACAGGGTGATGGCGCCCTTGCGCCGTGCCGACTCCTGTGTTAGCCCGATCGCCCACTCAGCCTGGCGCCGCACTGCCACCTCCCAGTAGCGCCTTCCCCCAGCGAAGCCCTCAGAGGCCAGCACGCAGGGCGAGTGATCGAACCGGAGAGGGCCATCATCCACCACACGCTGCGCGCCGCCCAGTCCGGCACCCGTCAGGTCCTCCAGCAGCATGAGCCAGGGGCTGGCGGTGTCCGGGTCGAGGGTCAGTGGTGCTGGCACTGCCACAGACAGGAGAGGAGAGGAGAGAGGGTGAGGCCATGAGACAGTCAGTCAGAGTGCAGCAGGCCACAAGTCATACCCTGCCCTCTGTACCCACCCTCGTCGCCCCTCTGGAACCAACAAAACTCAAAACCTGACCCGAAAGCTTTACTATTGACTCCGTGCCCTTTTTTTATTTGTGGTTTTGTTCTCTCTGTGGGTGAGAGGTATAGACCCATTTTCATGTACGCAGTGTTTCCTGGGTGTTTCTGACCAGATCTCTGGTACTTTTCACAGGGGCCTCCAGTTCATCTGACAGGCTGCTGTAATGTGGTGGATGGGCCTCTCGTGGGTTCAACAAGCAGGAAGACTCTGTCAGGCTCCTGCTGGATCGAACCCTAACCCTGCTCAGTCTGACAGGGCTCCTACTGTTTCTGACAGGGCCCTGCTAGGTCTGACAGGCCCCTGGTGATTCTGACAGGCCCCTGCTCGGTCTGACAGGCCCTTGGTGATTCTGATAGGCCCCTGCTTGGTCTGACAGGCCCCTGGTGATTCTGATAGGCCCCTGCTCGGTCTGTCAGGCCCCCACTGGGTCTGACAAGCCCATGATGAGCCTGAAATTTGCCATGGATTATCTACACTTCACAGCTGGTATGACTGGGCCAGGATGCAAATTCTGAGGATTTCCACCTTCCTATGGGCCTGCAGTGGAAGTAACCAAGAGAGCCCCCACTAATCAAGCAGAGGGAGGCTGGGGACACTGGGACACATTGTTCCTATTATTTGACAATGGTGGTTCTAGTAGCACTCTCAGCTGGCTGTGCAGTAAAGGCCCAAACCAAGGCCCCAGTTCTCTCTCTAGGTGGAATGAAACTCTCCTGTTGGCTTAAAGCAGAGCAGGAGAAGTCATCCCAGGGTTCTGACTAATATTTATCCCTCAGCCACCATCATTAAAACAGGTAATCTAATTCTGTGCGCACGTTGCTGTCTGTGGATGGGTGTAAGATGCTGTAGCGATTTCAAAAAGTAATTCACTGGCTGCAGAGATTCAGGATTCTCCACACGATTGCGAAAGGAGCATAATGCAAAGTTTTCCCTGAAAAGCTGAGGAGGTTTTCCTGCAGTGTGCTTTCTGATTAGCAAATTCTAGGGGTTAGCATCTGTGATGGAAACCAGGCACAGGATGTTTTAGAGATAGTAGGAATCTGCAGATGCTGGAGAATCTGAGATAACAAGTTGTAGAGCTGGATGAACACAGCAGGCCAAACAGCATCAGAGGAGCAGGAAGGCTGACGTTTCAGGCCTAGACCCTTCTTCAGAAATGGGGGAGGGGAAGGGGGTTCTGAAATAAATAGGAAGAGAGGGGGAGGGCGGATAGAGGAGAAGATAGGTGGAGGGGAGACAGACAGGTCAAGGAGGCGGGAATGGAGCCAGTAAAGGTGAGTGTAGGTGGGGAGGTAGGGAGGAGATAGGTCAGTCCAGGGAGGACGGACACGTCAAGGGGGCGGGATGAGGTTAGTAGGTAGGAGATGGGGTTGGGGCTTGAGGTGGGAGGAGGGAATAGGTTAGGGAGGCGGGGACAAGCTGGGCTGGTTTTGGGATGCGGTGGAGGAGGGAGATTTTGAAGCTTGTGAAGTCCACATTGATACCATTGGGCTGCAGGGTTCCTAAGCGGAATATGAGTTGCAGTTCCTGCAACCTTCGGGTGGCATCGTTGTGGCACTGCAGGAGGCCCAGGATGGACATGTCATCTGAGGAATGGGAAGGGGATTTGAAATGGTTCGCGACTGGGAGGTGCAGTTGTTTAGTGCGAACCGAGCGTAGGTGTTCTGCAAAGCGGTCCCCAAGCCTCCGCTTGGTTTCCCCGATGTAGAGGAGGCCACAATGGGAACAGTGGATACAGTATACCACATTAGCAGATGTGCAGGTGAACATCTGCTTGATGTTGAAAGTCTTCTTGGGGCCTGGGATGGGGGTGCGGGGGAAGCTGTAGGGGCAGGTGTAGCACTTCCTGCGGTTGCAGGGAAAAGTGCCGAGTGTGGTGGGGCTGGAGGGGAGTGTGGAGCGGACAAGGAGTGTGGAGCGGAGAGAGTGGTCCCTCCGGAAAGCAGATAAGGGTGGGGAGGGAAAGATGTCTTTGGTGGTGGGGTCGGATTGCAGATGGCGGAAGTGTCGGAGGATGATGCGTTGGATCTGGAGGTTGGTGGAGTGGTACTTGAGGACGAGGGGAATTCTGTTTTGGTTGTTATTGCGGGGAGGGGGTGTGAGGGATGAGTTGCGGGAAATGCGGGAGACACGGTTGAGGGTGTTCTCGACCACTGAGGAGGGGAAGTTGCGGTCCTTGAAAAACGAGGACATCTGAGATGTACGGGAGTGGAATGCTTCGTCCTGGGAGCAGATGCGGCGGAGGCGAAGGAATTGGGAATAGGGGATGGCATTTTTGCAGGAAGGTGGGTGGGAGGAAGTGTATTCTAGGTAGCTGTGGGAGTCGGTGGGCTTGAAATGGATATCGATTTCCAGATGGTTGTCAGAGATGGAAACAGAGAGGTCCTGGAAGGAGAGAGAGGTATCAGAGATGGTCCAGGTGAACTTAAGGTTGGGGTGGAACGTGTTGGTGAAGTGGATGAACTGTTCCAGCTCCTTGTGGGAGCATGAGGCGGCGCCGATACAGTCATCAATGTAACGGAGGAAGAGGTGGGATTTAGAGCCGGTGTAGCTACGGAAGAGGGATTGTTCCACGTAACCTACCATTTTCTATCTGCCTCCCCCTCTCTCCCTATTTATTTCAGAACCCCCTTCCCCCCCCATTTCTGAAGAAGGGTCTAGGCCCAAAACGTCAGCCTTCCTGCTCCTCTGATGCTGCTTGGCCTGCTGTGTTCATCCAGCTCTACACCTTGTTATCTCAGATTCTCCAGCATCTGCAGTTCCCACTATCTCGGATGGATTTGACGTCAAGTTTACAGCCACTGAGGCAGATTCCCGTTTCCTTCCTCTGGCTATTGTTCCAACACCTCTTGGCCATTTGTGTACGTGTCCCAGAATTCACCAGCTAGGAATCAGACACAGGTCGCACCGTGTGTGTGTGTGTGTGTGTGTGTGTGTGTGTGTATGTGTGTGTGTGTGAGCGCGCCGTGTCGCAGTTTACCTGGGCTAATGTAGTCTTTCATCTCCTTCCACAGGCGGTATTGGAGGGGCCCTTTAAAAAGGCCCAGGCACAGCTTTGCTGAGAGCACGGAAGGGTGGTGAATCTCCTCGCGGGGCCTGTGTGCAGGGAGATAGACGGCGTCAGTGGCGACAAAAGCTTAGGGACGGCTTCTAAATGCAGCAGGTCAAAGAGCGGGCTGGACCGGAGGCCCCTACCTCCACCAGCTCCTGCCCCACACCCTTCCCCAGTTACCTACCGGGTTTGGCCTTAACAGATTCAGAGATGGAGTGCGTTCCCCCATCCGGGAGGGTGTCCTACCCTCGAGGGAGATCAGCTTTCAGAGGCCGGTCGGCACCGCAGGGCCTGAGGCATGTTATCACCCCGGAGAATGTCGCTTCGGTCCAATGGGTCTCTGTCCATTTTTCTTTCCAAGTTTCCATTTGGTTGTGTTCCCTTCGTTACGGTACCCCAAGCAGGGCCAACTAAACCCTCTGTTTTTTCAAAGAGCACAGGCAGCTTTCCTTTCAGTTTGAAAAATAGAGTAGAGGGGAACCTAGCTCAAGAGCGCCACCCGGTGCAGTGGCCATCACTGGAACTACAGGGTGGTTTCTGAGACTGAAGTCGGTGGGAGGGTAGGTGACGAGTCGGGAGAAATCGGAACCACGCCTGGTGTTTTAGTGGAAAGAAGCTGGCTGGAGCACCCCTGTACAAGCAGGAGAGAGGGTGCAGGCTGGTGACCCGTAGGAGATGGGTTAGAAAGGTCGGGGGAGGGAGTGCCATTGGATGGCACTTCTGCTTGGCACATGACAGTTCCCTAGAGGAGGTATCCTCTCTGCCAGCCCAGCACTGGCACCGACGATGCAAGTTGCCAAACCATACCAGTACTGCCCTCCCCTCCCCAAACTTCTCATATGATGGAGACAGAACGAGGCCTGTAAATGATCTGAGGGCCTGAGCAGGACCAAAGTGGGGGGCCAGGCTGACAGCCTTACCGCTTTCAGCACCCACGGACAGCAGGGTGAGTGCGATGGGCCGAAAGGCCGGTACAATGCTATGACGCCGCAGTGTGATGAAGAGACGGTGTGCTGGTTAGGTCGGGACATACGAGAAACAAGAGCAGATGGATGTAATTCGGCCCATCGAGCCTGCTGGGAATAATGTCAACGATCCGAGGGCTCAACCCCAATCTCCTGCCTTATCCCCAGGCTCCTCAATATCTATCTTTCTCATCAATCTCTGCCTCAGCTTCTGTCTGGGCCAAACGATGCCTGAGATTCATCAGCCTCTGAGTAAAGAAATTCCTCTTTATCTCAGTCCTCTCCTGCCCCTTTATTCATAGGAAAGGGGGAGGCCATTCAGCCGCTCGAGCAGTGTTCTACCATTCAGTGAAATCGTGGCTGATCCGAGGCCCTCACTCCACGTCCTTTGGCCCACCTCCTCTGCTTGACAAAAATGTATCCAACTCAGATTTAAAACTAAGAACTGATCTAGCCTCCACTGCCATTTGTGGGAAGGAATTCCAAACATGTTGCAGCTGGACAGAACGTTGGTGAGGCTACTTTTGGAATGCTGCGTTCAGTTCTGGTCTCCTTGCTATTGGAAGGATGTTGTTAAACTTGAAAGGGCACAGAAAAGGATGTTGCCTGCGTTGGAGCTACAGGGAGAGGCTGAATAGACAAGCTTGGCCGAAGGGTCTGTTTCCATGCTGTACTACACTATGACTCTATCTTTCATCCTCTGTGTGTAGAAGTGTTTCCTAACATCACTCCTGAACAGTCTGACCCTAATTCTCGGACCTTGCCCCCTAGTTCTAGAATTTCTAACCAGTGGAAATAGTTTATCTTTATCCACCCTGTCTTTTCCTGTTAATAGCTTGAAGACTTTGATCAGATCACCACTTAACCTGCTAAATTTGTGAGAAAACAGGCCTAATTTGTACAAAGCCGCCTCATAACCTGAAGTCCTGGTATCACCTTGTCAAGCAGTGCTGTCACAGTCTGTGTCCCCTGGTTCTAGATCCCCCCCACAAATGACGAGGAGACATTATGGAACTCCGTAGAGATTCTGCGTGTTTCAATGAGATCTCTCTCGTTCATTACGTACCTCTCTCTGAACCAGCTGGCTTCCTACAAAGAGAAGGGCAATGTATCAGAACTTCCATAATTTACATGTCAATGAGCAGCACAGAACACTGTCACTATGAGGTCTTCAAGCGTGGAGAAGTCACCTTCTCTGGAAGCATCAACAGAAAAAAAAATCAAGCAAAGCTTCATCTGCGATGAGGCCTAGGAGGTGAGGACAGAGTGTGGGCCTCGCAAGGTGAAGGCAACTTCTCTCTGTTTCTGTCTTTCTGCTTCTCCATCTGGAGAAAAGAAATTCAAATAAAAACAAATCCCATTGCAGCACAGTGTTGGAGGGCAGGAGGGGAGGGGTGGAAATGAGGAAATTAGCCACTGAATGCCACGTTCCCCGGGCAGCTGTGGGAGGATGGTGGGGTGCGATAGGAATTGACATTCAGCGCCCAATGGGGCAAACTGGGCTCTGAAACATTCAGACCTGGGGCACAACTGTAAACAGGCATGAGGTGATGCCCTAGTGGTATTATCGCTGGGCTGTTAATCCAGAGATGCCCTGGGCACCCGGGTTTGAATCCCAGTTGGTGGAATTTGAATTCAATAAAAATCTGGAATTAGGAGAGTCTAATAATGCTGGGGTGGCGCAAAGGGGAACCCATCTGGTTCACTAATAGCCTTTAGGGAAGACAACTGCCATCCTTACCTGACTCCAGAGCCGCAACGCGGTTGGCTCTTAACTGCCCTGTGGACAATTAGGGATGGGTAACATAATGGCCCAGGCAGAACCGTTCACATCCCGTGAATGAATAAAAACAAACCAGAGGGGTGCCAAAACATTCCAGGGCAGTTCTCCTCCACCTGACAGGAAAGCTTGAGTGTTCATTAGGGAAGTGGCACACCCTACGATTGAAGCTCTAGGAATGGGCCTGAACCGATGTATCACGTGCCGCCTTCAGGCACTTCAATGGTTAGCCCTGCTGCCTCACAGCACCAGGGACCTGGGTTCGATTCCAGCCTCGGGCGACTGTCTGTGTGGAGTTTGCACGTTCTCCCCGTGTCTGCGCGGATTTCCTCTGGGTGCTCCGGTTTCCTCCCACAGCCCAATGATGAGCAGGTTAGGGTGGATTGGCCATGCTAAATTTGTCCCATAGTGTCCAGGGATGTGTCGACTAGCTGGGTCAGCCATTGGAAATACAAGGATAGGGGTGGGTCTGGTTGGGGATGCTCTTTGGAGGGTCAGTGCGGACTCGATGGGCTGAACGGCCTGCTTCCACACTGTAGGGGATTCTATGATTGAATGTACTCATTCTTCATATGGGGGCATAACTCCCGGGCGGGGGTGGAGTGGGGTTGGGGGCAGGGGTAAGTGGGCAATCAAAGATCCTGGCATGCATCTAGATGCTCAGTTGCCTGCCAGGCATGTAGGAGCTCTGTCCTGGGGACAGTAGTCAGGCCCTTCGAGTTTACGCTGAGGCTGCACTGACTGGTTTGATACAATAGTCTATCTCTGCAGGAGCCAAGCCTAGGGCTGACATGTCCGGGTGCCCATTCCGGAGCGGGCACTGCTGCCTGGGGGCTCACATTCCAGATTGACTGCCCTGGTTTGGGAACATGCCAGTCCCAGTACCCTATCCCGCCCCATACCTGGAGGAACTGCAGACTATCACGTTGATTGGCAGTGGCCTGGCACGCGATGATTTCCCTCTGAATGGAGATGAGTGCCCGCTGGATGGCACGCAGATTGTCCTCCAGGGGCTGCAGCAGATTGCCCGCATGCTCCGATAGCTCCTTCTTCAGCTCCCGCTCCCTCCGGTCCAGGAACCGGCGCATTCCTGCAAACTCCTCTGACACGTGCTGCGCCAGACCCTCCATCGCCTCCTTTGGGAAGAAACAGTGTTCGCATCAGCCATGGAGATGCTGCAGGAGAGGGGGATTGGGGCACGGTGCCACAGGGGCTTAATGTTTCCCTCTGAGATCGAATCGTCATCGGTCGGACACTAACCTTTCACCCTGGGAAACAACAATCTAACCCCGTGCTGTCCCTGTCCTGGGTCTATTTAATGGGACAGTGTACAGGGAGCTTTACTCTGTATCTAACCTTGCACTGTTCCTGTCCTGGGACTGTTTGATGGGGACAGTGTACAGGGAGCTTTACTCTCTATCTAATCCTGTTCTGTCCCTGTCCTGGGACAGTGTAGAGGAAGCATTACTCTCTATCTAACCCTGTTCTGTCCCTGTCCTGGGAGTGTTTGATGGGGACAGTGTACAGGGAGCTTTACTCTCTATCTAACCCTGTGCTGTCCCTGTCCCGGGAGTGTTTGATGAGGGACGGTTTACAAGGAGTTTTACTCTGTATCTAACCCGGTGCTGACCCTGTCCTGTGTTTTTGATGCATGCGTTTTGTGCCAAACACTAAGATGCTTTAGTTTGATTAAATGAAAATTCATTGCATATTAATTTGGGGGAAACTTTATTCAATACATACCGTGAGTGCTGAAATCTTCTGTTGTTGTTTGTACATAATCTCAGTGAACACTCTCTTTCTCTCCCTCAATGCGTTTAGAGAGGATCTCAGTTCATTCTGTAAGCACAAGTAAAAAGGTTCCTTTTGTTAGGCCTAATAACATTTGGATGCTGCTATCATGCCAATATTTACAGTCGATCCCTAATTGCCTTGGAGAAGGTGGTGGTGAATTGCTACACAGACCTGTTTAGGGAGGCAGTTCCACAATTAGACCCAATGACACTGAAGGATATGCATCTAAATGAGAGTTGTTGAATAAAGTTTCTTCCAGAGCCCTTCATCTCGAGTCTTCCTCGATTTCCTTCAGTGTTAGTCACCGCCTGGCAGTGAACTGTTGTCGTGATATTCAACCATGGTTGGCGTCACAGTGGAGACCACACTGAGCTGCCCTCCTCACCCAAGCCTGCATGTCCCTGGACACTGTGGGCGATTTCCCATGGCCAATCCACCCAACCTGCACATCTATGGGCTCTAGGAGGAAACAGGAGCACTGGAAGAAACCCACACAGACACGGGGAGAATGTGCAAACTCCACCTGGATGGTTGCCTGAGGGCGGAATCAAACACGGGTCCCTGGCGCTGTGAGGCAGCAGTGCTAACCACTGAGCCACCATGCTGCCCTGCATCATGTACATTCTCGCTGTGGGAAATTTGGGGGGTTGAGGGAGTCTGCATACTGAGACTGAGGAAGGACCCGCTATCCAGAATGACTGACTTGTGTTTCTGTGGTGATTTTTATTATCTTAGGACAGCCCTACGTACTTTAGAAGCCAATGTGGGACTTTTGAAGGGTAATCACTGCTGTAATGTTTGCGCACAGGAAGTACCCACAATGACCTGATGGTCTATTTTTAGCGGTTCAGGTTGTAGGGTAAACAGACATCACAGGGAGTATGGATTCTGCTGCTCCCCTTCAGAATAATTCTGTGGTTCAGGTTTGGAACGCACTGCCTGAGAGTGGGGTAAAGGCAGGTTCAGTCAAAGTATTCAAAAGTGGGTGGGGCGGGGGCGGTGAGGAGAAAGACTGGGCAGGGTTAAAGGGAGGGAATGGTACTTGGCAGACAGCTGGTGCAGACCTGATGGAATGCAGGAATACGAGTAGGCCATTCAGCCCATCGAGCCTGAGTCACCATTCAATGGTCATGACTGATTGAACCCTTCAGTGCTCTGTACCTACTCCATAATCCTGTACTCCACTGGTAATCAGATATCTCTCAATCTCTACCTTGACCATACTTAAAGACTGAGCCTCCACAGCCCTCAAACTGTTTACGTGAAATAATTTCTCCTCATCTCAAACTAAGTGGCATCCCTCTTATTTTTAAGTTCTGTCCCTTGTTTCTCCCCAGCCAGGTAAACATCTTATCTGGGTCTATCCTGTACAGCCCTTTCAATTTCTTTTATTCACCAGTGGAACATGGGGGTCACTGCCTGGGCCAACATTTATTGCCCATCCCTAGTTGCCCCTTGAAAAGGTGGTGGTGAGCTGCCTTCTTAATCTGCTGTAGTCCACCTGTTGTGGGTTGACCCACATTGCCGTTAGGGAGGAAATTCCAGGATTTTGACCTAGCAACACTAAAGAAATGGTATTAGGTCAGGATGGTGAGTGGCTTGGAGGGGAACTTGAAGGTGGGTAGTGTTCCCATGTATCTGATGCCCTTGTCCTTCTAGATGGAAGTGGTTGTGGGTTTGGAAGGTGCTGTCTGAGGATCTTTGGTGAATTTCTGCAGTGCATCTTGTAGAGAGCACACACTGCTGCTACTGAGTGTCTGTGGTGAAGGGAGTGGATGTGGTGCCAATCAAGCGGGCTGCTTTGTCCTGGATGGTGTCAAGCTTCTTGAGTGTTGTTGGAGCTGCACTCATCCAAGCAAGTGGGGAGTATTCCATCACACCCCTGACTCGTGCCTTGTTGATGATGGACAGAAACTGGGGAGTCAGGATGTGAGTTATTTGCCACAGTATTCTGAGCCTCTGACCTGCTCTTGTAGCCACGGTATCAATATAGTGAGTCTGTTAAGTCTCTGGTCAATGGTAACCCCCCTGGCCTATGGAAGTATTTTGTAAGTTTCAATCAAATTACCTCTTCTTCAAAGCTCTAGAGAATACTAACTCACTTTGCTCAGCCTCTTTCTGTAGGTCAGTCCTGCTATCCCAAGAACAAGTCTGGAAAATTTTCTTTGCACTCCCTCTATGGGAATGACATTTTCCTGAGATAAGTCGACTAATACTGCGCACAATATTCCAAGCACAATCTAACCAAACTCTTAAACATTGAAGCAAGATTTCACAGTTCGAATGGCCTCCTTTCATTGCTGTAACAATTTATAGTCATTCCAGGATATTCTGCATCCTCCTGCAAGAGTTTTCTATATAATGCGCAAAAACAGCACCTTTGATGTGCCATCACTTTGTCAGTACTGGAGGGGTGGGTGCACAATTGAACGAGCTTTATTGTCGCATGAGTCCAGTGAAAGGTTTACAAGTTGCCCCTTACAGCACCACCTGAGGTACCAAGGTACCTAGGTACAGATTCTTGAGTATAAATTCTCAGGGGAAAAAGATAGAAAAATAAAGAAATGAAAAGTCCAGCATTCCAGGCCTTCAAAAGTACAAGATCACAGTAGTTCTGCACCTGAAGATGCTCTGGAGTGGGGTTTGAACGTGACGACCATCTGTAGGTGAGTGTCAACCTAAATTCTAACAGCACAAACCTGGAGTGGAACTGGTGTGACAGGGGCAGGCATTGCCAATCCCGACTGCTGAACCCATCCCACGCTTTCCCTGGAATTCCTGTTGGAGCCACACTGACCCGGCTTTCAGCTTTTGCTGTCAAGATGGCTCTCTACAAAGTAACTAGCAACTCCGATGTGAGTGCGACATTGGTTACTTTTCCCCTCCTTGTATCTCTCACCTACATGAGTGTGATGGAATACTCCCCACTTGCCTGGAGTTGACCACATCCTCGACAAGCGCCTTTCCACCGTCATCCAGCTGCTCGGAATTGAATCTGCCTGTTATAACTGAGTGAATCACTTGCAGTGTTCCTCTTGCTGCCCAGCTTCTCTTGTGGTCACCCTCAAAGGACCACGCTTGAGGTATAGAGGACATTGAAGGGCATTGACAAAATAGACGTGGGGCAGATGTTACCCCCCGTGTTGGGGCAATTGAGAATGAGAGCTCACTGTTTTAGCTTAAGTGGTCTCAGATTTAAGACCAAGATAAAGACAAATTAGTCTCTCTCAGTGTCGTGGTTCTGTGGAATTCACTACCCCAGAGTGTAGCGGATGCTGGGACATTGAGTAAATTTAAGGAGGAGATGGATAGGTTTTTAATCAGCAATGGGTTGATGGGTTGCGGGGATCAGACAGGAAACTGGAGTTGAGGCCGAGATGATACAAAAGCCTGGTTTGGCCACATCTGGAGTATTGTGTCCAATTCAGGAAAGATGTGGAAGCATTGGAAAAGGTGCAGAGGAGATTTACCAGGATGTTGCCTGGAATGCAGGGAAGGTCTTACGAGGAAAGGTTGAGAGAGCTAGGGCTTTTCTCTTTAGAACGACGAAGGATGAGAGGTGACTTGATAGAGGTGTACAAAATGATCAGAGGTATAGATAGAGTGGACAGCCAGAGACTTTTTCCTAGGGTGGAGGTAGCTATTACGAGGCGGCATAGTTTTAAAGTGAGTGGAGGTAGATATAGGACAGACGTCAGAGGTAGGTTCTTTACTCAGAGAGTGGTAGGGGCATAGAATGCATTGCCGGAGAGGGTAGTGGAGTCGGCCTCATTAGGGGCATTTAAGCGGCTATTAGATAGGCATATGGATGATAGTATAAGGTAGGGGTGGAAGTTAGATACACCTTAGGATTAGGGTAAAAGTTCGGCACAACATTGTGGGCTGAAGGGCCTGTACTGTGCTGTACCATTCTATGTTCTATGAGATCAGCCAGAATCGTATTAAATGGTGGGGTAGACTCGAAGGGCTGAATGGCCTGCTCCTGCCCCTCGTTCCTTAATTGTTGTTTGTGGCAGCTTACTGTGCACTAAATGGCTGCCACATCTCCCCTTTGCATGCAAGTATCACTGCCAAGGCTGACGTTTCACACCTAACCATCCCTCACTGACCTAGAACTTGCAAAGCCATTTCAGAAGGCAGCTCAGAGACACCCGTATGGCTGTGGGACTGGAGTCACATGTAGGCAAGGACAGGTAGGCACAGCAGTTTCCAGTGCAGGGATTTGAACCCATGCCCTCTCCGTGCACTCCCCACCCCATCCCGGCCTCTAGATTACTGTAGTAAAATAAAAGCAAAATCTTATGGATGCTGCAAATCTGAAACGAACACAGAGGCAAAACTGAGCAGAAGGTGACCAACCCCACAATATATAATCCCAATTACTATAATTCAAAAGTGTCCCACTGGAGCCCAAACGTTAACTCTGTTTTTCTCTCTCCACTGATGCTGCCAGACCTGCTGAGTTTCTCCAGCATTCTCTGCGTTGTTTCCTATAAGTTACTGGTCAAGGGACACTACAGCAGACCACCATCCCACCACAATATTTTTTGTGACAAATCGTATAATAAGAGTACACAATATTACTTCCAAGAGTCCTTCTTTGGCTGTGAAATATTTGAGCATGGGAGTTGAGACGTCATGTTGAGGTTGTACAGAACCTTGGTGAGGCCTCTTCTGGTGTACAGTGTGCAGTTCTGGTCATCCTACTATGGGAAGGGTATTATTAAGCCAGCGAGGGTTCAGAAAAGATTTACCAGGATGTTGCCAGGAATGGAAGGTCTCAGTTATACAAATAGACTGAATGGGCTGGGACTTTTCTCACTGGAGCGTAGGAGGTTGAGGGGTCACCTTACAGAGGTTTATAAAATCTTGAGCGGCATAGATAAGGTGAATGACAAGAGTCTTTTCCCTAGGTTGGGGGAGTTCAAAACTAGGGGGCACGTGTTTTAAAGAGAGAGGAGAGAGATTTTAAAATGACATGAGGGGCAAGATTCGTGTGTGGAATGAACTCCCAGAGGAAGTTACATTTACAATATTTAAAAGACATTTGGATAAATACATGGAAATGAAAGGTTCAGAGAGATATGGGTCAAGCACAGGCAGGTTAGACTAGTTTAGTTTGGGAACATGGTTAGCATGGACTAGTTGGACCTCAGAGTCTGTTTCAGTGCTGTATGACTCTATGACTCTATGATATGCATTGATATGGTGAAGCAATAGATTACGGTTCAAAAGGGACAATAGATGAATGTGGGAAGGAATCAGGAAGAAGTACAGGTTGTCTCCGGATTGTGTATGGATTCCATTCTGGAGTCTGTTCACCAGTCGATCTGTACACAAGTCAGGACACAATTGAGGACAAAAATTAAGCAGCAATTCGTAAATACAGGAATTGTTTGTATAAAATGAAGCCCCTACATGGGATCATGGTTGTAAGTACAAATGTTTGTCAATCACATGTTTGTGAATCTGGGACCCCTGTTGTCTTTCTACATCTTTGGGGCTCAGGGTAAGTGACCCTAGGTTACAGTGCTGTCATACCTCGGTTTTGGGCCAGTTTAGGGCTCAGAGTTGTAGATAATCTTCACAGAGCAACTTCACACGGATGGTGTGGAGTGGGGAAGGGGCCTAGCTGTTTCTATACTGATCCTGCTTTCTGGAGCCATCATTTTATGTTGTGTGCTACAGCACCAGTAAAACTGCATAGAAACATAGAAAATAGGAGCAGGAGGAGGCCATTCAGCCATTTGAGCCTGCTCCACCATTCTTCACGATCAGGGCTGAACATCCAAGTCAATAGCCTAATCCTGCTTTCTCCCCGTAAGCTTTGATCCCATTTGCCCCAATTCAATATCTAGTTGCCTCTTGAATACGTTCAATGTTTTGGCATCAACTGCCTCCTCTGGTAATGAATTCCACACGTTCACCACTCTTTGAGTGAAGAAATGTCTCCTCATCTCCAACCTAATTCATATACCACAAATCCTCATACTGTGATCCCTGGTTCTGGACACACCCACCATTGGGAACATCCTCCCTGCATCTACCCTGTCCAGTCCTGTTAGAATTTTATAAGTCTGTATGAGATTCCCCCCCCACCCCCCAATTTGTCTGAACTCTAGCAAAAACAATCCCAACCTAGTTAATCTCTCCTCATACGCCAATGATGGACTGAACCAGTGTGTTCAGACGGACAACAAAGATACTGGGATATCGCATCGGGGGACCCAAGGCAAGGTAACCAATCCTGCTGGCCAGGCTGTTAATGTTTGGTTAAGCACTGGGTGACTCATGAAACAGTCATCTAAATCAGATCAGAGCCATCCAAGTTAAACACAACCAAAGCAACAGCTATGAACAGGATGGGACAGAGGAGAATATGCCAGGATTTCTGAGTCAGTGGAATTGGATATCGAGGGATGTTTAATGGGATTGGATATTAAGCAATTGGTCATTGGGATTGTGTATTGAAAGATAGTCATCGGGATGCGTACCGAGGGATGGTCTTTGGGACTGCATACTGTGGGATGGTCATTGGGGCTGTGTATTGAGAGACAGTCATTGGGACTGCATACTGAGGGATGGTCATCGGGTTTGTGTATTGATCAATGCTGGTTGAGACTGTTTATTGGTGGGTTCTGTGTTCACATCCACTTTTGAAGAAAATTCCTGGAATGATGACATATCCCATTCCCATCAATGCCCTATCAGAGGGAAACAGTTGCTGGTAACAGAATGCTGATAAGATTTATGAGGCTGGTTGTAGACACTGGACAATTTTCGTTCTGACAGATTAACTTGCAGTTGTTCTCTTTGGAACGGGGGAAAGTGAGGGGAGACATAGTTGAAGTGAAATCCCATGGTAAGGGGAGCCCAAAGCTAGAGAGCGCAAGTTTAAGGCAAGAAGGCAAAGATTTCAAAGGGATCTGAGGGACAATTTTCAGCAGAGGGTGATACATGGATAAAAGGAGCTGCCAGATGAGGCTGGCACAATTACAACATTTAAATGCATCTGGATGGGTACATGAATAGGAAGGGTTTAGCGACTTAATGCTGGCATGACTAGATTAATTTAGGATTTCTGGTTGCCATGGGTGAGTTGGATTGAAGGGTCTGTTACTGTGCTGGATGACTCTATATAAAATGATGAGGATTGAGTGGATAGGAAGATGCACAGCCCTTGTTTGGAGTGCTTTGGGATCAGACCAGGAGACTTAGTGGTGGATTCAAAAGGAGGGTGTTGACCCCTCTTGGGAATCTCGTTGTCTACATATGTGATGAGGGCATGATATCCTGTTGGCATTAATAAATAAAAATAAAAATGAGACGTACGTGCAATGTAGCACACCGCACAAGAGCTGGGAAGTGAAGCGTGTGGAGTTGCAAGGAGGCAGTGGGCCGAGTGGCCTCCCAAGGTGTTGCAGGATTGAGTAGGGAATGGGGAGCCTACCTTGTAGAGGCGAACAGCCTCGCTGACTGGGCTGAGGTGGTGATCTCTGTGAGTGTCGCTGCACAGCACACACAGGGGCTGCCGGTCCACCGTGCAGTACATCCTCAGCGTCTCGCCGTGCTCCTCACAGCGACCCTTCCTCTGGCCTTCTGACCACTGGGCAGCTCCGGCTTCCTCGCCGCCTGCATCTGGTTCAGCCTGGGGCATCCTCTTGTGTGCGAGAGAGAGAGAAGGCTGTGCAGGCTACAAGAGCAGTCAGTGGACGCTTGTCGTCTTGTATTTATAACGCCAGCCTCCCCAGAGCTACCTCCTGACTGTTTGTTGTTCACAGTAATCCGACACACAAGAGCCTCTCTCACCTCAATCCCTGGATAGTCACCTCTCACACTCGGGTTTCACCATCTTTGTGCAGGTTTTGTTATTTCTGCTCTGCTGAACGACCCAGCGTACAACTCCTCAAAGGCTTCTTGCCTCCTTGTGTCAAATGCCTATAAATAGATCACAGATGGGTTTTATGAATGCATTCTATATATGGAAATGCCCAGCCGACAACGACAACAACTTGGAATTAGGTGGAACCCTCCACACATCAGTCGCCTGCAGGCCATTTTTTTTTCCATCAAACAAATTAGCTGTCATTGGGAAAATGTCAGACTCTATTATGAAAGTTGGGATATAGAACATTTAGGAACCCAATGATATGATCTTAGAACTGAGTCAGCATGGCTTCATAAAGAGAAAATCGAAATGTATGACTTTAATTTTGAGGAGGTACATTTATTTTTGGATAGCACGATGGCTCAGTGGTTAGCACGAAATAAAAACCAAAAGAACTGTGGATGCTGCAAATCAGGAACAAAAACAAAGTTGCTGGAAAAGCTCAGCAGGTCTGGCAGCATCTGTGGAGGAGAAAACAGAGTTCTGAGGAAGGGTCACCGGACCCGAAACGTTTACTCTGTTTTCTCCTCCACAGATGCTGCCAGACCTGCTGAGCGTTTCCAGCAACTTTGTTTTTGCTGTTGTCAGTGGTTAGCACTGCTGCCTCACAGCGCTAGGGACCTGGGTTCAGTTCCACCCTCGGGCAACTATCTGTGTGGAGTTTGCACATTCTCCCTGTATCTGTGTGGGTTTCCTTCGGGTGCTCCTATTTCCTCCCAGAGTCCAAAGGTGTGCAGGTTAGGCAGATTGGCCAAAATAAATTGTCCCT
The DNA here is from genome assembly GCF_021869965.1 of Rhincodon typus. Lineage (NCBI taxonomy): Eukaryota > Metazoa > Chordata > Chondrichthyes > Orectolobiformes > Rhincodontidae > Rhincodon > Rhincodon typus. Next base: position 8,443,024 of record NC_063366.1, read on the forward strand.
AGTGTCCAGAAATGTGTTAGGTTAGTTTGATCAGCCATAGGGAAATGCAGGGTTAAAGGGTTGGGGGTGGGGGTGATGGTTGGTGTGAACTGGAGGGTCTACTGCTTCCACACTGTAGGGATTCTATGAAGATAAGGAGTGCATTTTCAGGATGGAAACCTGTAACTAGTGGAGTGTCACAGGAATCAGTGCTAGGGCTACAATTATTTACAATATATATTTATGACTTGGATGAGAAAAGTAGTGTACTGTCACCAAGTTTGCAAATAGCACAAAAATGAGTAAGTATGGAGCTAGGTACAGTGTGTCTGCAGGGTAAGTGAAGGAGGAAATGGAATATGATGAAGGAAAATGCAAAGGTTATACACTATATCAGGAAGTGAGAAGAGCTGAATATGATTTGAAAGGAAGAAGACTGCAGGAAGCTGCAGCACAGAGGGTTTTGGAAGTTCTCAGGCATGAATCCCAAAAAAGCTAATATCCAGGCCCAGCGGGTATTAGGGAAGGGAAGTGGAATGTTGGCCTTTCTTTTAAAGAGGATGGAATGGAAAAGTAGAGAGGTTTTGCTAAAGCTACAAAAGGCACTGGTCAGACCACAGCTGGAATACTACGGACAGTTGTGGTCTCCTTATCTAAGGAAAGATATGCTGGCATTGGAGACTGTCTGAAGACATCTCATTATAGTCTGACATTGCATATGAAGAGATTTCCTTATAAAGAGAAGCTGAAGAGGTTAGGCTTATACTCAGTGGAATTTAAGAAAGTGAGGGGAGATCTTTTTGAAACACATAAGATTCTTAGAGTAGATGCAGACAGGTTCAGAAGGAGTCTAGGAGCAGAAGTCATAATCTCATAGTAAAGAGTCACTCTCACAAGACAGGGATCAAAAATCTTTTTCTATCAGATTTATAGAGGCGTACAGCATGGAAACAGACTCATTGGTCCAACTTGTCCATGCCAACCAGATATCCTAAATCAATTGAGTCTCATTTTCCAGCATTTGGCCCATATCCCTCTAAATTCTTCCTATTCATATACCCATCCAGATGCCTTTTAAATGTTGTAATTGTACCAGCCTCCACCACTTCCTCTGGCAGCTTACTTCATATATGCACCACCCTTTGTGTGAAAAAGTTGCCCCTTATGTCCCTTTAAAAACATTTCCCTCTCACCTTAAACCATCTAGTTTTGGTCTCCCCCACCCTGGAAAAAAGATCTTGGTTATTCACCCTATCCATGCCCCTGATGATTTTATAAACCTCTATAAGGTCACCCCTCAGTCTCCCATGCTCCAGGAAAAATAGCCTCAGCCTCTCCCTACAGCTCAAACCCTCCAACCCTGGCAACATTTTTGTAAATCTTCTTTGAACCATCACATTTTCCTGTAGCAGGGAGACCAGATTTGAACACAGTGTTCCAAAAATGGCCCATCCACAGTGTAAAGAATCAGTGGAATTCCTTACCACAGAGCTGCATCATTAAGTATACTCAAGGCTGAGATAGACAAATGTTTACTCAAGAAAGCAGGGTTATGGGGAAAAGGCACGAAAGTGGAGTCGACGATTATCAGAACAGCCACGATCTCATTGAATGGCAAAGTAGACTCGATTGGCTGTGATCCTATGATGCTGCTTGGCCTGCTGTGTTCATCCAGCTCTGCACCTTGTTGTCTCGGATTCTCCAGCATCTGCAGTTCCTACTATCTCGATTGGCTGAATGGCCTGCTTCTGCTTCCTATATCTTATGATCTTATATCATTTTGCACCCAGCCACATAAGGAGATATTAGGCTGGGTGATCAGGGTCGGTCGAATCTTAAACCGAGAGGTGTACAGAGGGGCTTCAAGAGCTAGAGTCCCTTATAACTGAAGTCACAGCCACCATCATTAATATCAGTGTTGAACAAGAGAGCAGAATTAAAGGAACACCATTATCCCAGGGGGTTTTGGAACTGGGGTGGGGTACAGAGATAAGATGGTGAGACTGTGAAGGAATTCGAAAGCAATTTTGGAATTGCAATAAAAGCAGAAGGTGAAGAGAGAAACAGAGTCAATGTTTCGAGTTCAATATTGACTCTCTTGCTTGACTGGGGTAATCAGTGTAATTCAGAAGTGTGGGGCTCTTGGGTAAATCCGACTCAATGTGAATTAAGGAATAGTCAGCAGAGTCCAGGAGAGGGATGGAGATGGTACCAAGGGAATGGAGTTTGGAGGAGTGACCAAAAACATTGAATTCTGAAAACCTTCTGTCCCCTATGGACTGGGTTTTACACAAGCAACATGACTGTCCTGGATAATGGAGGGACCAAGGGAAGTGGAGGCCTAGGGATGTTCACATTAAGGGGCAAGGGGTCAAGGACCTGAGGAGACAATGGACAACACCATCCATTTGGACCCAGCGGAGAAGGATGGGCTGGTCAACTGCGTGAAAGCCTAGTAACAGGTGAAGAAGGATGGGGAGGGAAAAGATTTCCCTTTGGTGTAATCACACGGTCCTAATTCACTTCAATAAGACACATTGCAGCATAGGATGGAAATCTGACTAAAGGGTCCAAGCACAAACTTTCAAGAAAAATAATGGACAAAGCTTCAAGATGCAACAATGCGTTCTGAAACTTTGTGGAGTAAAAGGGAGGTCGGGATGGAGCTGTGGTTTGTAACGTCAGGGGATTTGACATTGCAGGGAGGCAATAGCCTAATGGTATTATTGCTGAGCTATTAATCCAGAGACCCAGGTAAGGTTCTGGAGACCTGGCTTCAAATCCTGCCAAGGCAGATGGTGGAATTTGAATTCAATAAAAATCTGGAATTAAGAAGCTAACAATGGCCATGAATCCATTGTTGGGGAAAAACCTATTGATTCACTAAAGTGTTTTAGGGAAGGAAACTGCCATCCTTTACCTACATGTGACTCCAGACCCACAGCAATGTGGGTATCTCTTAACTGCCTTCTGGGCAACTAGTGATGGGCAGCCATATCCCATGAATGATTTTTTTTAAAAAAAAATTGTTTTAGATTGACACTCAATTTAGTGGAGATTTTGATATGACTTTAGGTGAGAACATGCTCACAAGAAGGTAACTGGGATGTAGGATCTGTCACCAGCAACCATTGCAGAGTCTACCTTAGCGCATGAGTCTGGGTGGGATGCTCTTCAGATGGTCAGTGTGGACTCGATGGGCCGAATGGCCTGGTTTCATACTGTAGGGAGTCTATATGTCACTTGAGGGTGTGCTCTCCTGAAAGAATAGCCGCTGACCATTTCCAGTGAATCTGTCTGTGGACCAATCCCGTGATAGATCATCAAATAAACAGAACCTACATTTCTTTTACTGGTCCCTTAAGCTGATTTAGAATCACAATAAAAGGCTCAGAGGCTGAAACAAACAGAACTATTTACAATCCAAGCTGGCACGGAGACCAAGAAGGGACATTATATGGTCAGTAGTTTTTAGTTGAGATTGGTTTGAGACAGTAGTGTTGAGTCTCATGGACAAGGTAAGCACAGAGAGGGCATGAGGACCGATAGGACAGTAACTAAAGAAAGATGCATGTTCAGGGCTGGGGCAGTGGCCAGCAAACCTTGGAGGAATTTTGATCCAGTGAGCTAGGAAAAAGCAGTGAAGCACAAACAGAGCTGATTAAACCGTCTCATTTGAGTTAATTAATGGGCCGAACGGCCTCGATCTTCATTGCAATTATTTCTGATAACAACTTGCATGCTTATCGCAGGTAAACCCGCAATGGGCTAGCAGACATCTGTGTGGGCATTCACGGATACCTATCGGATAAAGCTGACTCCTCTGTAGCTGATTCACACATAGCCCACAGTGCAGAAATGTCAGGGACAGGAACGCGAGAAACCAGCTTGTTGGCAATGCCCTGTGGATGTGAGACCCATTGGACTCCTGAGTGCTCGACATTTTTCTGAGGTGAGGAATTGCAATTCCTAATCCAGTTAAGTGGCAGGGGCTGCTAATGCACGATGTTAAATCATTTTGACAGCTGTATTTTGGGGAACAGCTGCCTAGACAGAGGGCGTTGAATGCTTAGCAGCTGTTGACAACTGAGAGAGTCAAAGAGTTTAGACTTATGATTTCTGAGGTGGGGTAGGCAGAGTAACTTAACTTCCTGAGCTGGACAGTGTGTTACTGAGGCCCAGACAGAGAGCGTTTCGATTTTACCCCACAACCTTCATCATTATTATGTGATGTGCAGCAGAAAATGATGCCCACTATCAGTGGTTAGCACAGGAACTCTTGTGGTCCACTGTCTGCAATGGACAGTGACTGTGCTGGAAAAATGGCTGTTTGAATTGTATAAAATGCACATCCTAAGGGATGTGATGGACCCACTGGCCTACCCTCTTCTCAAGTCTGGCTGGTTCCCCAAAGGCAGTGCTTGAGTTAGGGAGAGCGGTGAGACTCACATAGCCGCTGTGTTTCCTCAGCTAGAGGTGTTGGCGTTGTACTGGCATTTGCTGGGAAGGTTGTCTCTCTTCATCGCACCTGGTACATTACCAGGTCATGGTGCTCCCGCATCACTTGTAGGCAGTGCCCTGCGCATTGCCTCTTGTAAGCACTGTCTTCTCCTCATTCCAAAATGTGGACTCTGCCCCTGTTCACTGTATAATGTGGGTGTTGCTCCTCTCCCTTGTCCACAACTCCAGTTGGACATATTCCAACAGTTTTTACTGCAGGACCTCCCATCTAACTTTTCCCTTGTTCTGAATCTTCCAGTGACTACCTGACCCTTCCACCCTCATACTCTATCAGGCAACGCTGCGCCACCAGAATCTGAGCATCTGAACGTTTGTCACTCTGCGATTCATCTTTAATTAGTTGGTAACTCTGAAAGAAGCCCAATCCCAATTCAGGGTTAACAGACACAAAGATACCAATTGGCAGGATGATCTAACCCCTGATGTTAGCTGCCATTGTAGATGTGACAGAGCCACCTTGTAGCACTGCAAGCTCAACTAAATTGTGCGGGGGGAGAGACCGAAGCAAATAGGAGAGAAACTCTTGGCAGTTATTGAGTCTTACAGCACCGAAACAGACCCTGTCGGTCCAACCAGTCCATGCCGACCATAATCCCAAACTAAACTAGTCCCACCTGCTTGCTCCTGGCCCATATCCCGCCAAACATTTCTTATTCATTTACTTATCTAAATGTCTTTTAAATGTTGTAACTGTACCCACATCCACCACTTCCTCTGGAAGTTCATTCCACACACGAACCACACTCTGTGTAGAAGAAATTTCCCTTCATGTCTTTTCTAAATCTTGCACCTTAAAAATGTGCCCCTCGGTCTTGAAATCCTCCATCCTCCATTCCCAGCGACATCCTGGTAAATCTCTTCTGAATTCTCTCCAGCTTAATAACATGCTTCCTATAAATAGACATAATACTCTAAAAGAGGCCTCACCAACATCCTGTACAACCTCAACATAACTTCCCAGCTCCGATACGCGAAGGACTGAGCAATGAAGGCCAATGTGCTAAACACCTTCTGAACGACCCTGTCTATATGTGATGCAAAGTTCCAAGAATTATGTACCGAAAGTAAAAGCAAAGTACTGTAGATGCTGCAGGTCTGGAGTGAAAGCAGAAAGTGCTGGTAAACCTCAGCAGAACTGAACTGAAGAAGAGTCAGACTGGATTTGAAATGCTAACTCTGTTTCTCTCTCCACAGATGCTGCCAGACCTGCTGGGTTTCTCCAGCCCGGTCTGTTTTTATTATCAATTTCATATTCCTAAAAAGAGGTACACATCCAGACATCTATGGGTCTAATTGTGGATGGATAGGAATGGGAAAGATACTGGAATCTATAATCAAACATAACGGCTCTTAGTTTATATTAGTACAGGTTGATACTTAACCAAATTAGGTGTAATTTTTGAAGCTCGCGAGAGAATATAATGTACCGTAGAAAGGTTACAGCCCATTGTGTCAGATGAATAAACTAAACCACCCATTCTAACCTCACTTCAGCTGCAGATCCAAGGCCTTCATAACTTGGGCAGGAGGAAGGAAGGTTTGAGATTATCTATTTTTCCCTTTCATTTGTGGAATGGTTTCTGAGAATTCCAGTGTTTATTGCTGTCCTGAATTGACATGGAAAAGGTGGTGGTGAGCTGCCTTCTTGAACTGCTGCATTCCATATGCTGTTGGTAGACCCACAATGTCCTTAGGGAGGGAGTTCCAGGATGCGGTGATGGTAACATTAAGGGCAATTTTCTATTGTTAGAAATGGTCATTGTCCGGTGCCTGTGCAACTCAAATTTTACTTGCCATTTAACTGTTCAAAAACCGAAGTTGCTGGAAAAGCTCAGCAGGTCTGGCAGCATCTGTGAAGAAAACATCAGAGTTAACGTTTCGGGTATGGTGACCCTTCCAAGTTACATGTTGGCCAGGTTGCTGTATTTGGACATGGACTGCTTCAGTATCTGAGGAATTGTGAATGGTGCTGAACATTGTGCAATTGTCGATGAACATCCCCATTTCTGCGCTTATGATGGAAGGAAGGTCATTGGTGAAGCAGCTGAAGATGGTTGGGTCGAGGACACTACCCTGAGGAACTCCGGCAGAGATGTCCTGGAGCTGAGATGACTGGCCTCTAGTATCCACAACCATCTTCTTATGTGCCAGGTATGACTCAGACCAGTGGAGAGTTTTCCCGCTGATTCCCATTGAATCCAGTTTTATGAGGGCTCCTCGATGCCACACTTGATCGAAAGTAAACCTGATATCAAGGGCTGTCACTCTCACCACATATAACAGTTGAACTCTTGTGTCTGTACTGGACAAATGTAACAAGGTCAGGAGCTGAGTGGCCCTGAGTGGTCAGAAGCCAAACTGAGATTCAGTGAGCAGGTTATTCCTGTGTAAGGGCCACATGATAACATTGTTGAGAATCCCTTCTATAATTAAAATCAGACCGATGGAGGGATTTACTGGATGGACTGGATTTGACCTGCTTTTTGTAGATCTAAACCACAGCACCAGGTAGTTGTCAGTGTTGTCAGTGTTGTAGCTGTATGAGGGACATGTTGCTAGTTTAGGAGAAGAGAGATGGGAACAAAGGATATCTGATCGAAGTCTTCAAGACATTAACAGGAAAAGATAGGGCAGAGAAAGATAACCTACTTCCACTGGTTGGGGATTCTAGAACTAGAGGGCATGGTCTGAGAAATAGGGTCAGGCCGTTCAGGAGAGACGTTAGGAAGCACTTCTACACACAAAGGGTGGGAGAGATTTGGAACTCTCTCCCACAAATGGCATTGGGTGCTGGGTCAGTTGTTAATTTTAAATTTGAGATTGAAAATGTTTGTTAAGCAAAGATGTTATGTGATATGGACCCAAGGCAAGTAAATGGGATTAGGCCACATGATCTCGTTGAATGCCAGACAGGCTGTACGGGCTGAATGGCCTACTCCTGTTCCTGTGGTCCTACGCGAACTGGTATTGAGCAGATGGGCCCAATGGTGCATTTCTGCTTCCTTGACGTAATACCAGTGCAGTGAGAGACGAAACTTACTCCCTGGGCCCTGACACATTTCCTCACTTTCACAGGATGGCATGGAGGAATCGGCTGCAGGGTACAGGGCAGGGCGAGGTGGGCCAGGGGAAAGAGCTGGCAGTGGAGGGATCTTGTTCAACTGCCAATCCCACCGACACCTGACACCCGCAACATTTCCAGAACTGTTCGTCAGCTCTCCTGCCTTGCTGATCTGTGAACAACTGCAGGAACCCCGGGGGGGAGGCGGGATGCCAGCTTTGGAATGTTCCCTGTTTATTTTTCTTGTCAAGCTTGGCTCCCTGGGATAGCTGCAGCTCCCTGACTCATCCTTGCACCTGTCTTGTTTTTGTGGATGTTGCTAACTCTTGGTCGATGGGCCGGGGATGCCTGCTGTTGTTCCTGCCGCTCATATTTCAACCATCGCTGCACGCTGTCCTACTGACCACCCCCGTCGTCTTCGTGCACATGTCGTCTCCGGTTCGCTAGGTAGGGATCGTACCAACACAGAACAAGGGGTGGGGGGAGGTGTGAGGCAAATGGTTTCCTCCACTGATGCCCCAGTGCTGGTATCTGACCACTCCACTTTTGTGTATGCCACAGAAGGAGACCATCTGAGCTCACTCCAACTGACCCCCTCCCCCACCCTCCAACCCCCAGAATCTCGGGATTGTCCTACAAGGATACTTCGAGGACTTGAGATCTGAGGAAGCGATGGCCTAGTGGTATTATTGCTGGAATGTTAATCTGGAGACCTAGGTAATGTCATGGGGGCCTGAGTTCAAATCCCACCGTGGCAGAATTTGAACTTAATGAAAGGCAAAATCTGAAATTAAGTGGGGGGTAAAGCTCATGTGGTTCACTAATATCCTTAGGAAAGGAAATCACCATCCTTACAATGTTTGGCCTACACATGACTCCAGACCCTTGGTGATGTGGTTGGCTTTTAACTGCCTTCTGGGAATTAGGGACAGACAATAAATGCTGGCTGAGCCCACATCCTGTGAATGAATTTTTCAAAAAAGGGTATTCTCTGGTATTTAGAAGAATGAGGTTCTTTGTAACATTCAGTACATTTGGTAAGGGTGCCTTGCAGGAATAAGGTTCCCCTGAATAGTGGGATCTGGGTGGGATGCTCTTCAGAGGGTCAGTGCAGACTTAATGGGCCAAATGAATTCTATGAAAATAACCCCGATTTCTCCCATCTCTCCACGTTCCTGAGGCTCCTCATCTATGGAGCTACTTGTTGCACCCTCTGCAATGCTTTTACCCAGACCTGGGCACAACACTCGGGTTGATCCTGGCCCAGTGTTACCTCCAGGTCTATCGAAAGCTCCTTGCATCTGCACTCTCTATTTAGCTATCCCCAGCCTTACCAACTGTTCTCTCAACATGCCCTGTACCTCAAGGTCCCTTGGCTGTCTTGACAGAGAGAATGCGACTGTGTGAGAGAAAGAGAGAAAGAGAGAGAGAGAGGGTTAAAGAGAAGGAGAAGGGGTATCAGGGTAAGAAAGAAAGAGGTGGAGAGAAAGAGAGAGACAGAGTGAGGTGAGCAAGAGAGAGAATGTGAGTTAGGGTCCAAGCAAGAGAAGGAGACGGCACGATGGAGGGAGAAGGAGATAGTGGGAAAAGGTCAGAAAGCCTGGAGGGTTGGAAGAGGAAGAGGTGATTCGATTGAAGAATATGAGATCCTGAGGCATTTCGCTACAGCAGATGTAGGTAGGATGTTGCTTCTTGTTGGAGGGTTAGGGCATTAGGTTAAAATCAAAAAAGGTCTCCGATTTAAGAGGAGATAAAATGTCTTTTATCATGAAAAGGGGTGTGAGAGTTTTGTGGGAATCTCATTCTCAGAAGCCAGTGGGCCTTTGTCTATTTGTAAGACTGAGATAGAGCAAGCCTTGATATGCAAGGCAGGGTGAAATGTTATCAGGGATTGGTGGGGATTTTTAAGTATTTTTCCATAGGGTGTCAATGTCTCTGGCAAGCTACAGTTGCCCTTGAGCTGATTGGCTTTCATTTCAGGGGGCAGAGTCAACCACGTCACTGTGGGTCTGGAGTCACACGGAGGACAGACTGCACAAAGATGTGGCAGATGGGTTTTTAACAGCAGTCTACATAATCACCATTGAGGCCAGCTTTTGCCTTTTATTCAACCATGGTGAGGTTTGAAACTATATTGCCAAGGACATTAGGGATTCTGAACTATTAGTCTAGTGACATTATGGGCGTGCCACCCTGGCACCCTCCCCGCAGGAAGGAAACTGATGCCGGGGTGAGCTAATCGGACGAGAGCAATCTTATTGAATAGCGAGCTGGACGAGCCTGAATTGCCCATTCCGGCTCCTGATTTGTTGGCTTGGTATGTTCAACGAGGCGAGGCGGTGGGTTAGTGGCAGGGAAAGGTACGGAGCGAAAGGTTGGATCCCGAAAACGCGGGTCTATGGAATGGTGCAGCGCCGATGGAGACCATTTGTCCCATCGTGTCTGTGCCAGCTCTATGGAGGAGCTAGCCAATCAGAGCCACTTCCACTGTGACTTCATTCCAAAGTAAAGGGTTGAGTGCAAACCGTCCTCTCATTTAGCCTAGCTCTGCGGTGGTGGGGCCTCTCTATCCTCAAGCTGGTCACAGAATCAGAGAATCCCTACAGCGTGGAAAGAGGATTCGACCCATCGAGTCTGCACTGACCCTCAGAAGGGCATTACACCGAGACCCACCCCCTACCCTATCCCTATAACCGCGCATTTCCCGTGGCTAACCCATCTAGCCTGCACGTCCCTGGACACTATGGGCAATTTGAGCATGGCCAGCCCACCCTAACCCGCACATCTTCCGACTGTGGGAAGAAACCGGAGCACCCAGAGGAAACCCACGCAGACACGGGGAGAACGTGCAAACTTCACACAGACAGTCACCCGAGGGTAGAGTTGAATCTGGGTCCCTGGCGCTGTGAGGCAGCACAGGTAAGCACTCAACCACCGTGGTTGGCATACAAAAAAAAACCCGCAAAGCAACGCTCACCCCTCTCCCCGCAGCCATCCCCCTCCCTCACCTGTGCCCCAGTGCCCTGAGCCAATCTGGATCCCTTGCCCAGTGTTGCTAAAGTGGGTAATCTAGCCATTGTCACATTGTCATTTGGCAGATGCAAGGCAATGCACTCTAAACTCTCTCTCTCTCTCTCTCTCTCCCCAAGGGATGTGAGAGGGCCGTATCAATGCCAGCCTTTCGCTGACCCACACTTTCTCAGCACTCGGGAATAGTCATGTTCCTCTGCCAACTATTGGCATTTGCTTTCAGCTCTGCCTGGGCTGCGATAGGACCTCTCCAGGTTGGCTTGGACTGTGGTTGAGGGTGGGGATGAGGGGATGAGGGGGTGAGGATGACAGACTGAGGAGGGGTGGGGGTAATCCAGTCAGTTGTTCCTGACTTGAGGAGGCCAGCTGTCTTCTCAATCTGAACGCTGCAGCCTTGTCTCTGTAAACAAACCTCACACCACCCAGGCTCTCTGTTTATGCGTTCCCATGCCGACATTAAAACAAATGCTCTGGGGAAGGAAAGCAGCCTGGTTTTTCTCAGCCTCAGCCTGGATGAGGACGTGAAGTACTTTTCTTGTGAAAAATATAATTCCCTGCCCCCTTCTTGTCACCACCATGTCCTTGTTTAACCCTTTTCCCTACCCCACTGCCTGAGATCACTGTGTTCCTCTTGGCCATGTAATCGTTCCACCATTGCTTCTTCAACTGCCTGGGCTGTGAAACTTCTCGTTTCCCTCTTTATAATTTTCTACCTCTCTCTCTCTTTCGCCTACCTCTTTAAGACACTCACATAGGAGCAGCAGTAGGCCATTCAGCAATTCAATATGATCATGTCTGATTATCCAACTGTCCCACATACAGAGTCATAGAATAGAACCCATACAGTGTGGAAGCTGGCCACTTGGCCCATCGAGTCCAAAATAACCCCCGGAAGAGCATCCCACCCAGACCCGCCCCTATCACTGTAACCCTGCATTTCCCATGGCTAACCCACCTAACCTGAACACGATGGGCAATTTAGCATGGCCTATCCACCTAACCCGCACGTCTTTGACTGTGGGAGGAAATCCACGCAGACATGGAGACAACATGCAAGCTCCACACAGACAGTTGCTCGTTGGTGGAATCGAGCCTGGGTCCCTGGCGCTGTGAGACAGCAGTGCTAATTGCGGGGCCACCCCACATCCTTCGATCCTCATGTCCAACTCCTCCTTGAAGTCTAACATTGTTTTGACCTCAGCTATTTTCTGTGGTTGCAAATTCCACAGGATCCCCACTCTCCGGGTCAAGAAATTTCTCCTCATCTCAATCCTAAACGGTCTACTCTGTAGCCTTAGACTGTGAGCCCCTGGTTCCAGACTCCCTTGTGATCATGAACATCGTTCCTGCATCCACTACTTCAGACCATCATGGGTAGCTTTGTAGCTACCTGTAAACCCACATCTTCTGTCTTGGTGTCATAGAGCTGTACAGCACATCTGTGCTGACCAGATACCCTAAATTAAACTAGTCCCATTTGCCAGCATTTGGCCCATATCCCTCTGAACCCTTCCTATTCATGTACCCATCCAGATGCCTTTTAAATGTTGTAATTGTACCAGTCTCCACCACGGCCTCTGGCAGCTCATTCCATACACGCACCACCCTCTGTGTGAAAAAGTTGCCCCTTAGGTCCCTTTTAAATCTTTCCCCTCTCACCTTAAACCTATGCCCTCTAGTTTTGGTCTCCCCTACCCTGGAGAAAAGACCTTGGCTATTTACCCTATCCGTGCCCCTCATGGTTCTATAAACTTCTATAAGGTCACCCCTCAAGCCTCGGACTCTCCAGGGAAAATTGCCCCAGCCTATTCAGCCTCTCCCTATAGCTTAACACCTCCAACCCCAGCAATCTTTTCTGAACCCTTTCAAGTGCAACAACATCTTTGCTATAGCAGGGAGACCAGGATTGCACGCAGTATTCAAAAGTGGCCTAACCAATGTCCTACATTTTGTCTGACGGTGTTACTGTGAACTGCCCTGGAACATTTCATTACGTTAAAGGTGCTGTATAGAAAACAAGTTGCTCTGAGACGGGATATATGTATAACTGGCCTTACTCCTGGATCAGTTTGGGATCCCAATTGAAGTCTGACTCAGAACTGCTCTCTGAAATAGCAATGCAAGCTATTTAGTTCAGGGGTAATTAGGGATGGGAAATAATTGCTGGCCTTATTATTGACACGCCTTGTCCAAACAAAGAATGAAAAGAAAACTGAAGTTACCCCTGTGCAAGACATTTGTAAGGTCACTTTTAGAATATTGCATGCAATACTGGACGTCCAGCCATGGGAAGGTTGTTACTAAGCTGAAAAGAGTGTTAAAAAAAAGGTTGTGACCGAGGCTGGAAGGTTTGAGTTATGAGGAGAGGCCGGGACTTTTCTTGTTGGAACGTAGGAGGCTGAGAGGTGACCTTACTGAAGTTTATTAAATCGCGAGAGGCATAGATAAGGTGAATTGTCAAGGTCTTTTCCCCAGGGTAGGGGAGTCTGAAACTAGACAGCACAGGTTTAGGGTGAGAGGAGAAAGATTTAAAAGAGACCTAGAGCGTAATTTTTTCACACAGAGGGTGGTGCATGCATGGAACAAGCTGCCAGAGGAAATGGTAGAGGCGGGTACAATGAGAACATTTAAAAGGCATTTGGACGGGGACATGAATAGGAAAGATTTAGAGGGATTATGGGCCAAATGTAAGTGAATGGGACTAGTTCAATATAGGAAACCTGTTTGACATGGACGAGTTGGGCCGAAGGGCCTGTTTCTGTACAGTATACCTCTTTGACTCTATGACACCATGGATGAATGATGTGGTCAACATCCGATGGAGTTTTGATGTTGTTGAGTGTAACTTCCTAATGCAAGAAAAAGGTAGATTGTCCTGTAGTAATAAGGTAAGAGAACTGGCAGATTGTAACAAGATGGTTTGACCCAATTAAATATTGAGCTCAATGCTTAATTGCTGAGCTAGCAGATATGATCCTGTTATGTTTTAAATTCATTCAAAAGTACAATGACAGGCACGTTAGAAATAACAACAAAGTGATAAAAATTTGATCATAGTGTTTGAAGAAATGAATGAATCGATGGATGAATTAGCTTTATTGTCATATATACTCAACGAGTACAGGAAAAAGTTTATACTTCACCACATACAGCGCTATCTTAGGTGCAAATGTGCATAGGTACAGCTTCTTTAGTTGCAAGAGCTTAGAAAATAGAGAAATAAAATTTCCAACATTGCAGAAATAGAAGCCTTCCAACCCAGGTCATGCTGGCACCCAGACTCCAGTCTACATTGGGCCCTGGCTCCAGACTGCGCCAGGCTTCACTTTCAAGATCACGAGGCTGTTACTGCTTCAGACCCCACACCACACCAGGAGGCTTTTACGCCGGGCCAGGAGGCTGTTATACTGGGCAGGGAGGCTGTTACACCGGGCCGGGAGGCTGTTACACCGGGCCGGGAGGCAGTTACACCGGGCCGGGAGGCTGTTACACCGGGCCGGGACGCTGTAATACCGGGCAGGGAGGCTGTTACACCGGGCCGGG
>NC_063366.1:8462157-8467799 GCF_021869965.1 Rhincodon typus
CCCTCACCCCCCCACCCCTCCACCCCTCCCCCACCCCGCCCGTCCCCCAACCCCGCCCGTCCCCCAACCCCGCCCGCCTCCCCACACCCCCCGATTCCCCCCCTTCACCCTAACTGTGCAGTCAGCACCTTACTGTCCAAATAAATCTCACATTCTCATCACCATCCTGGCTGAGGAAATTATTTTCCCCCAAATTCTGTGTTGGATTTCTTGACCATGCTTGTCCTGTGTCTTTTGCCCAGAAGAGAACATTCCCTCTGCGTTGACTTCATTGAAACCTCACGCCAATGTGATGAACGTTCACAGTATTTTGTCATCGTTTGGGAACTTAGGTTCTTACGAATGTGGAATACAATGGGTTTTAACATTTCAGTTCTGTGAAGGTCAGACTGGTGTTTTTCTTTAAAAAGGTCAGAAAGCCATTGTGAACAGTGAACTGACAAACAGCATTTCCAAGCAATTGTGTGATCTCAGCTAAATGTTTCGCAAGCTCCTTGAGGTGATAATCACTGAAGTGTCTGCTGACTTGAAGTTGACAGAGAGAGTGAGAGGGGTGTGTGCAAATGCAGGTTCATTCAGGAAGAGGAAGCTCATAACAATAGGGGTTGCTGTTGGTAGCTGTCTTCAGTCAGTTATGATAAGGAACATGTCCTTAGCTGTCTAGAACAACGTTCAAATAGTAACAGACTGTGGAGGCAGAGAGCAAAATATCCTACATGGCTGTTAAAAACATGAGTTTAAGGAACACAAGTTCAAGATTTATAGTGAGCTGAGTTAGCAGCTTACTAAATCAGCTGAAGCAGAGATATTATTTGAAGAAAATAGCTTTTAGTGCATGTATAGCACTTTGCTTCAAAATAAATGCATTATAGGCATGATTTAGTGAGGAGGTAGGGCTGAATCTTTTCTTAAGTGTTTTCTTATTGTTGGAGGCAGAAGTGGTGTATATTTCTTTTTGATATTTGTAATGAGTTTGTTCCTATAGTTCTGGTGTAGTGTAATGGATTTTGTGTTTTTTTTTGTTTAAAACACACTTTTATGTGCTTTTACAAAAAGTACATTGGCAGCTTCTTTGAATTCAATGACCTAAAATCAGGTCTCAATCTGGGTTTTAAATTTTGCAGTTACCTGATGAAACCGTTTTAAAGACCCCTATTAGTTCATCCTTCAGCCTTTACCTTTTAGGGAAAGAGAGAGCCAGTCTGTACAGCCTTTCCTGACAGATATACCATGAAAATCGTGGTTTTATCCTTGTAAATTGTGAGATGCGCACACACACACAAATGCACACACACATACTCACATACACATACGCACACACATACATGTGCACACACACACATACACACGCGCACACACACACACACACACACACACACAAGCAATTCCACAGACAATTCATCAGAATATTTCACTTGTAAAACTGAAGAATTTATTGGAGTTATTTCTCATGTGAAGCAGTATATTTTGCACAACATATTAGTTGCAAATATCTGACCTGAATATTTGAAACAAAAAGGCCACATCATCTGGCACTGGAACAAATTTATTTCCAGATGCAGTTGGGTTTACGATTATTGCCTCTGCACTTGGAATGATCAGAACTGTTACTTTCTGACTGACTCTCGACGCTGAAAGCGAATTCTCTGTCCCGCCTTTGTAACAGCGATGTTCCCTTGAAGCTTATTGTTTTGAAGTCATCAGGTGACACAGTCCAAAATGTGGCAATTAGACATGGATAAATGTTGGAGGTAATACAAATAAAAATGATTGTGAGAAATAGCAGATTACCATTTTGAGCATTGTGCTCTTGGCTAGACGTTCAGAGAGAGGCCAAAGGCTCAATTCCCCCTATTTCAGGATTGTGTCTGGCCGCTTTGTATCGTTTTGCAGATATAAAAGACTTTTTTCCTCTCTGTCCCTGCAGTGATATCTTGCATCAACCTTAAGGTGCTATTGTGTCTGCTTGCAAGTTCTTGCAGCTTGTAACAAATGCTGCAGCTGGTCACAATTTAACATGAATGGCTTATGGCTCCCGTATCTTGCACAGAGGCTGTCCACTTTAACAGAAATCCTGCCAAAAAATAAACTGCGTGTACTTCCCAGATAGCAAGCAGTAAGAGTGAAGTGCCTGTGGGAGCTGAAATAGCAAAGCAAAAGACATCTCTGTGTGGCTGAAAAAAACCCCCGAAAGAACCGCAAATCAGCTGTAAATCAGGAACAAAAACAAAGTTGCTGGAAAAGCTCAGCAGGGCTGGCAGCATCTGTAAACGAAAAAACAGAGTTAACGTTATGGGTCTGGTGAACTGCTGAGGAAGTTCTGAGGAAGAGTCACTGGACCTGAAACGTTAACTGTGTTTTGTCCTTCACAGATGCTGCCAGACCTGCTGAGCTTTTCCAGCAACTTTGTTTTTGTTAGCTCTGTGTGGCTGATGGTCAGTGTCTTATTACACTGACCATGACTGTGGAGACATCAAGGTCTCCAGATCCCACTGAGGGTTCAGGCACTGGGCAAATTTAACCAGCAAAATCAAAAAGTTCAGATTGCTTCACGTCTATATTTTCTTCCGAATAGTTTGGGTTGGGGTCGAGTTTCTGGGGGAGATCTGTGGATCAGCAACACTTTCCTTTTGTGAGCCTAGGGCAGGTACAGGCTTAGATACAAAGTAAAGCCCCTTCAACAGAGTCCCATCAAACACCAAGGGACAGGGACAGCATAGGGTTAGAAACAGCGTAAAGCTGCCTCTACACTGTCCCCATCAAACAAACCCAGGACAGAGATAGCACGGGGTTAGATACAGAGTAAAGTTCCTTCCACACTGTCCCCATCAAGCACCCCCAGGACAGGGACAGCACTCAGTGAAACGCAGAGTGAAGCTTCCTTTACATGTGCCCATCAAACACTCAGACTGGATCAGGCCAAAGGAGACTGGCAGTAGCTACTTGCAGGAAGAACCATATCAGAGCAGTGGGAGACATTCTAAAGGGCCATAGTGAGAGTGCAGGGCCAACATATTCCCATAGAGGTGAAACAACAAGTCTAGGGGGATTCAGATGGTGTACAGGAATGGATAAAAGTTATAAAAACAGCTTATGGTAAATACTGGGTTCAAAATAGTGGATGCCATGGAAAAGTATTAAAGTGCAGAGGGACCACTTAAAATAATTAGAAGAACAAAGAAAGGACATTTAAAAAAAAACTGGTTAAATTAAAGAAAACCAAAAGGCGTTTTTTTTAAAGTACCTTAATGGGAAGAGAATAACCAGGGAAAGAGTAGGGCTCATTAAGGACCAAAATGGATAAATTCCATAAGATAGATCCCAGGCTCTTGTTGGATTCAGGGAAGGAGGTTGTATGAGCTCTGACATTAATTTTCTGACAGTCCCTGGCCACAGGAGGCATCCCAGAGGACTGGGGTGTAGCTAATATGGTCTTATTATTGAGAAGGCTGGCAGGGATAATCCAGGATATTATGGGAGATGGTGACTGATCGCTTCCAATCCACCAACCTTAACCTCAGGTTGGAGTAATTTCTGCACAATTGATAGGCCTAAGGCATTCTCAGTTCATCCCTCTTACCATTCATAGAGTCATACAGAATGCAAACAATCTCTTGGTCCAACCAGTCCATGTCGACCATAATCCCAAACTAAACTAGTCCCATCTGCCTACTCCTGGCCCATATCCCTCCAAACCTTTCCTATTCATGTACTGATTCAGATGTCTATTAAATGTTGCAATTGTATCCCCATCTACCACTTCCTCAGGAAGTTCATTCCACATGCGAACGACCCTCTGTGTAAAAAATTTGCCTCTCATGTTTTTTTGTAAAATCTCTCTCTTCTGACCTTAAAAGTATGTCCCCTAGCCATGAAATCTGCCATCCTAGGTAAAATGACACCTACCGTTAACTCTGTCTATACCCCTTATGATTTTATAAACCTCAATAAGATCACCTCTCAACCTCCAGGGAGAAAAGTCCCAGCCTATTCAGCCTTTCTTTATAGCTCAAACCTTCCATACCCAGCAACATCCTTCTGAACCCTCTCCAGCTTAATAATATCCTTCCTATCGCAGGGTGACTATAACTGGACACAGTATTCCAGAAGAGGCCTCACCAGCATCCTGTATAACCTCAATATGACATCCAAACTGCTATATTCAAAGGTCTGAACAATGAAGGCAAGCGTGCTAAACACACCTTCTTAACCATCCTGTCTACCTGTGTGGCAAGCTTCAAAGAATTATGTACCTGAACCCCTAGGTCTCTCTGTATTACAACACTACCCAAGGGCCTACCATTAATTGTACAGGTCCTGTCCCTGTGGAGTGACTTTGACAATTTTCCGGCGAAAGGGATGGTTTCCTGAATCGATGACATTTTGGAAGACTGAACGCCAATACTTTCCCTGTTTGGATCCCCCGGGATAGAGACCACTGGGTCCTGGAGATTTGTCTGTCTTCTCTCCCATTACTTTCTCCATGTCCTTCTCCCCGTCACACGTACTAAATTTAGCAAGTGCTCCCCATGGGTAAATTCCTTGGAGGACGTTAGTCTGTCGTGAAGACGAATGCAAAGGGATTACTTGGCACATCGACTGCTTTCTTATTTTCCAGGCAATCGGAGACTGTTGTGAGGACATCTACAATTAGCCATGGCCCAAGTTTTATCCCGAAGGAAAGGAGAATCAGTGTAAAGGGGAGTGTGTAGCTTGGTCTATGTCTTCAGGGTCATGTCTTTAGGGAGTGGAGAGAAGAGAATTGGTGCCGCCCTCTATTCGTTGTGAATATTTGGAAGGCTGGGAACCAGGGAGATGTCAGTGTAATGGTAAGGACTAGTGAAACCCTCTGGGGGCCCATGTGCGGTTCAAATCTCACCATGCCATTGGGCAGAATTTAAATTTGGCTAATAGATCTGGAACCGCACAGTTAGCCATGCTTAGGGGGACCCACGCCAGCAAGTGTTTAAAAAAAAAATCAACAAAACCCTGTCTGGTTCCCTTGTGTCCTTCAGGGAAGGGAATCTGCCATCCTCACCCAGTCTGGCCTACACGTGACTCCAGGCTGGCCAGCTGGAATGGCTGAGCGGGCACTGCTCCCCTTCGAGGGCGATTCAGGGACGTAGTGATGAATGGTGGCCTCACCAGTGATGGCCACGTCCCACAGCGAGGGAATGTTAGCCAATAAAACATAGGTCTTAGAGAGAGAGGGAGAGTGAGGGAGGGGAAGAGAGAGAGAGGAAGGGAGAGGGAAGGATGGAGAGGTGGTAGAGAGAAAGGGAGAGGAAATGGGAGAGAGAGAGAGAAGGGGAGAGAGGGAGAGGAGGGAGAGGAAAGGGGGGAGAGGGAGGGACAGAGAGGGAGAAAGGGAGGGGAGGAGAGCGTGAAAGAGAGAGGGAAGGATGGAGAGGTGGCAGAGAGAAAGGGAGAGGAATGGGGGAGAGAGAGAGCAAGAGGGAAAGGGGGAGAGAGGGGAGAGATAGAGGGAAGGGGAGCGGGAAAGAGAGGGAGAGAGGGAGAGTGAGAAGGAGAGAGAGAAGGGAGGGGAGGGGGGGAGAGAGAGCAAGGGAGAGATGAAGGGAAGAAGGAGGGAGAGGGGGGGAGGGAGAGAGCAAGAGACAGGGAGAGAGGGACAGGGAGGG
>NC_063366.1:8467899-8470143 GCF_021869965.1 Rhincodon typus
GGGGAGGGGGGGAGAGAGAGCAAGGGAGAGATGAAATAGAGAGAGAGAAAGAGGAAGGGAGAGAGAGGGAAGGATGGAAAGGGGTGAGAAAGTAGGAGGGAGGGAGAGAGGAATTGGAGGAGAGTGTGGGATTGGGAGAGGGTGCAATTTGCTGGTGGGCGGTTGCGATTCTCTACAGGCCCAGGGTGATGAGTTTCAGAGTATCCCCCTTGTGGGCAATGTAGAAGTAGGGAAAGATGGTCTCGGTGAAGGTGTCCTTGAAGGTGTAGAGGTGGGACACGTCATCGGCGTTGTAGAAGGAGACCTGGCCCGCGCTGTAGTCCAGGAAGACCCCGACCCTCCTCAGCTTGTCCTTGATCTGGAGCTCGATGGGGGGCGAGGTGAGGGCTGTGTAATCTCCGTCTTGCAGAGCCAGGGCCCACACCCCGGCCTGGGGCTCCGGCGTGAAGAACTTGCGGCTCTCCTGCCAGTGGAAGGGCGCAAAGCCCCTCTTCCTGGGCACCGAAGCCTTGGCGACACCCAGTTGCCAGACCGTGCTTTCGTCCACATCCACCTCCCAGCTGTGCCTGCCCGATGAGAAACCCTCCGAGCCCAGCACGCTGAGCCAGCGACTGAAACGCTCCGGGTTGTCAGGGATATCCTCCTGCTTCTCTCCCACCTTCACCTCGGTGCCATCCCCGGACAGGATGAGGTGGGCATTGGCCGTCAGCGGGTCAAGGGTCAGTAGCATCGGAACTGAAAAACACACGGAGAGAGAAAGGGATGGAGACGGAAAGACTTCGGCAGAGCTGTTGTCAGCTCTCCATCCTGTCCCACACCCCCCCGGAAAGAGACCAGTCGGCCCGTTGCGCCTGTGCCAACCCTTCGAGAGAAAACACTCCCCTCTTCTTTCTCCGAGAATCCATCATTTATCTGACTTCCCTCCCAAAAGTTCCCATTATGAATGTCAGGAGCAGGAGCAGGCCATTCGGCCCCTCCGCCACTTAACACAATCAGGGCTCATCTCCTGTTGGCCTCAACACCGTTTCCTGGCAGTTCTCCATAACCCTCTTTTGCGAATTAGAAATTGGTTTCCTCCTTAAATTTGTTCCGGGGCAGATTCGCGAGAGAAGTAGTTTCTCGTTGTTTGGGTTTTAAACCTGCCGCCCCTCAGCCTAAAACGATGACCTGCCGTTTTGGATTGGCCCACATAAGGAAGCATCCTCTCTATGTCCATGAAATCGGAATGTGTCCATTCAGTTCCAGGTCCCTGTGAGGGTAAATATTCCCCTATCTTTTACCCATTGATTTCTATCCGTCTTCTCTGGTCACCAATGTGCCGAAACTGACAGCCCCTTACTTGCCCTGTTGAAATTGTTCACCAGATCTCCGATCAACCTTCCCCTGACCGTAAGGGGATCAATCCTGGTGCTCCAGGTCTCTCCATAGAACCCAAATCCCTCATCCCCCGGCCAATGACCTCTGACCCCTCTCCAAGACTCCGATGTCCTTCCTAAAGTAACAGGCACAAACCACTAGCCAGGGTCATAGTATCCGTACAGTGTGGAAAGAGGCTATTCAGCCCATCGAATTTGCATTGACCCTCCTAGGAGCATCCCTCCCAGATGCCTACCCTACCCCCCATAACCCTGCATTTCCCATGGCTAACCCACCTAACCTACACATCCCCAGACACTCTGGGCAATATAGCATGGCCAATCCACCTCGCCTGCACATATTTGAGCTGTGGGAGGAAACTGGAGCACCTGGAAGCACAGGGAGAATGTGCAAACTCCACACAGACAGTCGCCCGAGTGCAATTGAACGCAGGTCCCTGGTGCTATGAGGCAGCAGTGCTAACCACTGAGCCACCGTGCCGCCCCCTAACCAGCACTCTACTGGTTATAGTTCCTCTGTGAGATGTGGCTGACACTGCTGAGAGCCGAATTAGTTGGCCGTTCCTAATCGGTCTTGAACTGAACAGCATACTTGGTCGTTTCACACAGCAGCTAAGTACGAACCAGTTGGTTGACTGGTGTGCTTCGGGATTCCGATGTAGGCCTCTTGGTAATTTCAATGAAGGGTTCCAGATAGCGAAGGGTCACGACAGACAGGTCTGGCCCAGACTCCAAAATACCATCTCACTCACAGGTATTCTAGGGAATGATACGCAAACAGAGCCTCTGACCCCTGACCCCAGCCCGTGCTGAGGGTCAGTACTGAGGGAGCGCCGCACTGTCAGAGGGTCAGTACTGAGGGAGTGCC
>NC_063366.1:8470153-8473876 GCF_021869965.1 Rhincodon typus
TACTGAGGGAGTGCCGCACTGTCAGAGGGTCAGTGCTGAGGGAGTGCCGCACTGTTGGAGAGCCAGATTTGCAGCAGATTCTCCTTTGTGAGCAAGCACTCAGACCCCGGGGTCACACTTCACCTGTTCGGACAGCCTCTGGACCTCGATGACAACAGCCATTCTACTCAGGAAGGCATCACAGAAATGCCTGGCCTTTTTGTCGTCCAGCCAGCAGGTGAAAACTTGCCTGGTAAACCGGATAATGGCAACTCTATCCCTTTCTTAGCCTCCCTGGATCCTGCTCACTGCACTGCTCACCGCAGCACCCTGGTACTCTCTAGAAAGGCAACCTTACCTGGTTCAATATGTTTGAACATCCTCTTCCACACGGCATACTGCAGAGGGACATTAAATCCACCCTGGCTCAGATCTATTGGTAATTCCTTGGGCTTCTTCAATAGGTTTCCTGACCTGTCAGGAATAGGGAGATTTTGGATTAGATGTGAAGTATTTTGTTTTGGTGGGCAGAACATGGAGGGACAATAGAAAGCTCTAATGGAGGTGCAGGAGGACAGGGCCTGTATGTAAATGTGTAGAAGTTTTTGAAGGAGGCAGAATTGATTCAGCGAGTGCGTCATAGTGCAGACATAACCTGGGCTTCAATAATAAGGGCATAGTTTACAACAGCAAGGAGGTGATAATTGAACTTGTGTTGACACCAGTCCAGCAACAACTAGAGTATTTTGTCCTATTCTCAGTATTGTACTTTAGGTTGGATGTGCAGGCACTGGAGAGATTTATGAGAAAATGTTCCAGAGCACTAGACCCCAGTGATCAGTGAGTAAAGAAATCTTAAACTCTTTATAAACATCTAATTTTTGTTTGTTGTTCACATTTAGCTGCAGTCTAATGTTGCAGTTCTAAATTTCCCAGCATTAGACAGGGTCTCTACTGGAAGAATATTTAAAGTTGAAGAAAGCAACTGAAATCAACTTTTTGGTTACTGAGGTGAGCTAGCACTTTTGTTTCAGGAGCACATAAAACCAGGTGTCTTAGTGTGACTCAGCACAAAGTGTGGCTTTGAACAGCGTAGGATGTTTAGAGATTTGGGGGCGCATTGTGGGAAAGGAAGGGCTCCTGTGTTTGTTCTTTCAACTTTTTCACCTTCTATAAATTGGTTGTCACACTACTAGCTGCTTAGTGGGCATCTTATTAGTGGTTAAGGTTTTCAAATGGTTTAAAGTCCGAGAGTGGCACGCTCAATAAAATACATGAACAAGGAAACTAAATAAATGGACTAATTATGGCATTAATTAAGAAAAGCATTCAGGATGGCAGGTCCGTTATGTGTCACAGCTACAACATGTGGGAGCTCCTGGATACCAGTACAGATAATCTGGGATAAACACATTTGTGGTTTAAGTGTTAAAAGCCAGAGGAACTTGGGCTCAGAATTTAAGAGTTGGACATGGCAGTGCAGACACATCAGGGAGAGGACAAGTTACCTGGTTCATTTGTACCAGGAGGCAGCGTAACCTCTCAGGATAAGGACTTCCGATTTGATCAGAGACTGTGTGACTGTAAGCAAGGTATAGGAGAGCAGCAGTCCTTGCAATTGTCCAGCAATGGCTCTCGCCTGTCTTACTGGGATGAGTGTTGGGGCTGAAGGGAGGATGAGCAAACTGACCATGGCACCATGGTACAGGGAGGCATTCAAATATGGGAAGCAACCAGGAATGTCGAAGTTGTGGGGTAGAGTAGGGTGAATGGGATTGCCACCATTCTCTGTAGAAAGCATGAGTTCAGGTGATTGCCAGGAATCGGGACATCTGCTCATGATAGTCACAGGCCTCAGAGGTGCCAACATTGGTATAACTCGGAAAAAGGTGATGGGTGATGTGTTGGTACTGAATTAAGAAGTAAACCTCACAGGTGATAATCTCTGAATTACCTGAGTTACATGCGAATCGCGTTGTAGAAATTTAATGCATGGTTCATAGACCAGGTACAGGAGAAGTGAGTTTTAGTTCAGGGCCCATTGGAATCTTTACTGGGAAAAGTGAGATCTGTACTTTTGGACGGTCTACACCAAAACCCCGCTTGGTGTTCAAGCGAGTCTCACAATTAGGGAAATAGAGAGAATTTTAAATTAAAGACTGGGGGCAAGGGATACAATTTGGGAAGATGAGCTAAATGAAGCAGTAGCATCAAAGTGATAGGGGAAGATATTAATATGGGTGATGATAGACTGTGACAGGAATAGATAAAGAATATAAATCAAAGAATACATCAGCAAATAAGGCTAACCAACAAAAGGATAAACACAAAGACTCCCTATTTGAATGCAGGTAGCATTAAAATCAAAACAGATGTACTGAATGGAGAATGCACATACCGAATCGCAATAAGTAAGTATGACCTTATAGTCATTATAGAGATATAGCTGCAGGTTAACATGGCTGGGGATCTGAATTTCAAAAGCTAAAGGACATTTATGAAGGGTAGGGGGCTAGGAGAAGGTGAAGGGATGGCTTTGTGAATGAATGATGATGTTCGCACATTAGAGAAGGATGGCTTGAGTTCAGGAAAACAAAATGTGGAAACTGTTTGGGTTAGAGATGAGAAAATGATACAGTGAGAAGTCACTGAGGGAATGGTATGCTGGTCTCCTATTGGTAAACCACACAGCAGGTGGAGCATGAATGGGAGCTTATCAGAAAGATTTTGATCTGAAAAGTCAGACGGCCAAAAGAAACCTGCATGGGGAGTTCATGTAAAGTTTCTGGATAGTTTCTTAGAACGGCACATTCTGGATCCCCTCAGACAGCAGGCTGTACTAGACCTGGTATTATGCAATGAGATGCAATTAGTGATCTCACAGTGAAGGCACACTCTGGGCAGCAGAGATCACATTACAATTGAATTTTATCGTCATCTGATGGAGGGAAGATTGGGTCCAATACCAGTATTTTAAACTAAATTAAGAGCAATTATGAGGCCAGGAAAGCAAAGCTAGACAAAGTGAACTCAAAAATTATATTGAAGGACAATTCAATGGCAATACAGTGACAAGTATTTAAGCGGATAGTTCAGATGCACAAAATAGATATATTCTAATGGGTAAGAGCAATTGCAGAGATGGGCCTATCATCAATAAGAACATAAGAACATAAGAACTAGGAGGAGTAGGCCATCTGGCCCCTCGAGCCTGCCCCGCCATTTAATAAGATCATGGCTGCTCTTTTTGAGACTCAGCTCCACTTACCCGCCCACTCACCATAACCCTTAATTCCTTTGCAGTTCAAAAATTTATCTAGCCTTGCCTTAAAAACATTCAGCGCGGTAGCTTCAACCACTTCACTGGGCAGGGAATTCCACAGATTCACAACCCTTTGGGTGAAGAAGTTCCTCCTGACCTCAGTCCTACATCTGCTTCCCTTTATTTTGAGGCGATGCCCTCTAGTCCTAGTTTCACCTTCTAGCGGAAACAACCTCCCTGCCTCTACTTTATCTAATCCCTTCATAATCTTATATGTTTCTATAAGATCTCTCCTCAGTCTTCTGAATTCCAATGAGTATAATCCCAGCCTACTCAGTCTCTCCTCATAATCCAACCCTCTCAACTCTGGAATCAACCGA
Source organism: Rhincodon typus (assembly GCF_021869965.1). Lineage (NCBI taxonomy): Eukaryota > Metazoa > Chordata > Chondrichthyes > Orectolobiformes > Rhincodontidae > Rhincodon > Rhincodon typus. The sequence goes on from NC_063366.1 coordinate 8,473,775, forward strand.
GTGAACCTCCTCTGCACCCCCTCCAGTGCTAGTAAATCTCTTCTCAAGTAAGGAAACCAAAACTGCACACAGTACTCCAGCTGTGGCCTCACCAGGACCCTA
>NC_063366.1:8473976-8488506 GCF_021869965.1 Rhincodon typus
CGAGCAATGGCAGACAAAATTCCATTTGCCTTTTTAATTACCTGCTGCACCTGCAATCCTACTGTTAGCGATTCATACACAAGGACACCCAAGTCCCTCTGCACAGCAGCGTGCTGCAATTTTTTACCATTTAAAACATAGTCCATTTTGCTGTTATTCCTACCAAAATGGATGACCTCACACTTATTTACATTGTACTCCATCTGCCAGACCTTTGCCTACTCACTTAGACTATCTATATCCCTCTGCAGACTTTCAGTGTCTTCTGCACACTTTGCTCTACCAATCACCTTAATGTCATCTGCAAATTTTGACACACCACACTTAGTCCCAACTCCAAATCATCTATGTGAATTGTAAACAGTTGAGGTCCCAACACTGATCCCTGAGGCACACCACTAGCCACTGACCGTCAACCAGAAAAACACCCATTTACCCCTACTCTTTGCTTTCTACTGGTCAACCAATCCTCTATCCATGCCAATACATTACCTGTAATACCATGCAACTTTATCTTATGTAGCAGCCTTTGGTGTGGCACCTTGTCAAATGCCTTCTGGAAATCCAGATACACCACATCCACAGGTTCCCCATTGTCCACCATGCAAGTAATGGTTAAGTGGTTCAATGGTTAAGTTAAAAAAAAATTAAAAATAGGAAGTTAAAAAAAAAAGGCATTTAAGTGCACTAACAAGGATCAGAAATTTGGGAAGAATATGACAAAAGCAAAATAATGATGAAAAGATTAATAAGGAGGAAAATAATTAAGTGAGAGAAAACTAGAGAAACATATAAAAACAGACAGTGAGAGTTTCTATGGATATATTATATAAAGTTATAAAGGTGAGTGTTGGTCTTTTACAAAGTAATTCTGGAGAGTTAATGATAATAAACAGTTGACAGAAGGTATTTTGGATTGATCTTCATTCTAAACAATACAAGTTAAATTCCAGAAGCTGCAATAAGTCAGGAAATGGAATAGAGGGAGGGATCCAGGAAAATTATGAACACCAAGTAAGTGACATGGAGCATATGTTTGGAACTACAGACTTGCAAGTTCCCCAGTCACAAACGATTTCATTCCAGGGTCTCAAAAGCAGAGATTCATGAGCTAAATGGTACATTTTTGTAATTTTCCAAAATGCCTGCGATTTGCTGAAAATCATCATTAGATTGGAAGATAGTTATTGGGAGACACCAGACAGGAAACTACAGGTCAGTTAGCCTAACACAGGGAGAATGTTAGAAGCTATTTTTGAAGACATTATAGTTGGGCACATATGGGAATTCAAGGTGCCATGGCTTTTTTCAAAGGAAAATCATGTTGAACCAAAGTGCCACCTCAGAAGTTATTGCAGGAAAGATAGGCTCTGGGGTGGAGAGTAAGATATTGGCACTAATAGAAACTTGGCTAGCTAACAGGAGTAAGTATGACTCAAGTCTTTTTCTGGTTGATAAAATGTAATGTGCAGTGTGTCACAGGAATCAGTGTTGGTGCCCAAACTTCTTACCACTTTTAAAATGATTTCGATGAAGGTACCAAAATATATAGTTGCTAAATTTGCTAATCGCATAAATATAGGTAGAAAAGTAAGTTGTGAAGAGGACATAGGGAGACTATATAAGAATAGAAATTGGCTAAATAAATAGGCAAAGATCTAGCAAGCGGGGCATAACATCAACCATTGTTTAGCATGCAGACTGAAATAGAAACATCTGATCAAAATGGTGAGAGATTGCAGAGCTCTGAGATGCAGAGAGCGCTAGTGAGCTAATGCATGAATTGTGAAAGGTTAGTGTGCAGATACAGCAATTAATTAGTTCTGTATTAAACCAAGAATTGAAGCAGCACAATGGGAAAGAATGGAACAGCAGAAAAGGACAAGCCCAGCAAGGGGGTCACTCACTTGTCAAATATCGTGCCGATGTTCTAAAATACAAAGAAATGAGGAATGTCAGCATAAAACACATGCACTGATGTTCACCCAACTTCAAAGCTGAACAGCATTGAAAAGTTAATATTTATTCACAATCAGGATTATAGGGTCATAGAGTCATACAGTGGGAAACAGAGCCTTCAGTCCAACCAGGCCATGCACCCAATCTAAATTAGTCACCCCTGCCTGCGCTTGGCACATGTCCCACCAAACCTTTCCTTTTCGTGAACTTATTGTCATAGAATCCCTACAGTGTCAAAACAGGCCATCCAGCCCAACAAGTCCACACCAACTCTCCGAAGAGCATCCCACCCAGACTCCCCCCGCCCATCCCTGTAGCTCTGCATTTCCTATCGTTAATCCACCTAACCTATACATCCCTGAACACTATGGGCAATTTAGCATGGCCAATCCACCCTAACCTGCACATCTTTGGACTGTGGGAGGAAACCCACGCAGACACAGGGAGAATGTGCAAACTCCACACAGACAGTCACCTGAGGGTGGAATTGAACCTGGGTTCCTGATGCTGTGAATCAGTAGTGCTAACCACTGAGCCACCATGCCGCCCCCTGTACTGAGCCACTGCACTGCATTAAAATGTATTTTAAACATTGTAACTGTACCCACATCCACTACTTTCTCTGGCAGTTCATTCCACATATCAACCACATGCTATATATAAAAAAAAACTCCTTATGTCTTCTTTAAATCTTTATTCTCTCACCTTAAAATATGTCTCACCCTAGGGAAAATATCTTTGCTATCCACCTTATCTATGCTCCTCATGATTTTATAAATCTTGAGAAGATCACCCCTCAACCTCCTATGCTCCAGTCGTTCCAGTCTATTTTTTATAACTCAAAGCTTCCATTCATGGCAACAGCCGACTAAATCTTTTCTGAACCCTCTCCAATTTAATAATATCCTTCCTAGAGCAGGGCGAGCAAAACTGGACACTGTACTCCAGAAGAGGCCTCATCTATGTCCTATGCAACCTCAACATGACATCCCAACTCCTGTACTCAAAGGTCTGAACAATGAAGGCAAGTGCTCTAAAAGCCTTCTGAACCATTCTGTCTACCTGTCTTGCAAATTTCAAAGAATTATGTACCTGAACCCCTGGGTCCGTCTGTTCAACAACTCTACCCAAGGCCCTGCTTTTAATTGTGTAAGAACTGTCCTTGTTTGTTTTACCAAAATGCAATACCTCAAATTTATCCAAATTAAGTATTTAATTTCTGCAACCCAGTGTACCATAGATTAACTGGAAATGCCACTGGAGCTCCAATGATTAAATTGTAAGGAGAGATGACACAAACTAAGGCTGTGGAACTTAAAAAGTTATATAGAAGCATTGAAAGTAGCGCAAATCTATATGCTGCATTCGGTATAATCATTGATTCTCCACCTTAAGGCCATATTCCCACTCTCTCCCTTTACACCCTTGACACGTTTCAGAATCATAGAATCATACACCACAGAAGGGGCCTTTCGGCCAATCATGTCTATACCACCAAAAATACACTGCTACCTACACTAGCCCCACTTTCCCACATTGAGCCCAGGCTTTCAATGTTATAACAGTTCAAGTGCCCATCCAAGGTTGTGAGGTTTCTTGCCTTAACTACACTCCCAGGCAGTGCATTCCAGACCCCCACCGCCCTTTTTCTTCCATGAAATCGCCTCTAAACCTCCTGCCTTTCACTTTAAAAATTACTCCTCCCTACCTCTCCACTCCCCTCCCCCCAACTATTGACTCTTCAGCTGAGGGGAACAACTGCTTTCTATTCACCCCGTCCATGTCCCTCATAATCTTATACACCTCTATCAGGTCCCTCCTCAACCCTCTCTGCTCCAAACAAAACATTCCGAGTTTATCCAGCTTCTCTTTGCAGCTGAAATGCTCCACCCCAGGCAATGTGCGTCCGCAAATCTATTTCATTCTCAAATATATTCTTTGACTTGGCCTCCACAGCTCTAGGTGCTAGAAAAGTCTGCACAGGTTTATGGGGTGATAGAACTGAGGTTTATAAGATCCCAAGGGGCACAGTTGGATTGATGGATTTGCTCATATAGGGGGGTCTCAGTCTCTGAGGCTGAGTTGAATATTAGAGCCAGATTTTTCAGGACAGAAGTTTAATAATTGTCTCTAGACACCAAAGGGTACAGAAGTTTGGAAATCATCTCTGCAAAAGGCAGTTGAAGCTGTTTGTCAGAAAGGTTGCTGGTCAAGATGGCAACAGAGTAGGATGCTCTGGTCGGAGCTCCTCTGCTTGCCAGTCCCCTTACCTTTTTCCCTTTTTTTTCTCTCCTCTTGTAATTCTTCCTTTCTCCCCCACCCTCCCACCCTCCCTGCTTGCGGAACAAGCAGGCCAAATCCATGGCCGACCGGAGCGAGCAGGCTGAGTCCCATGGGAGATTGGAGCGGGTACAGGCCCAGACCCATGGCAGACAGGAGCGGGTACGGGCTGAGTTCTGTGGTGGAACCAGCATGGACAGTGTGGCCTTGTGCTCTGGAGCCTGCAGGCATGTCCCAAGATAGCCCCAGAACAGTGCGAACCGTGAGCTGCGGAGCAGCATGTGGGTTGTGAGCCTAGAGCATCACGTGGGCTGTGAACCTAGAGCAGCACGTGGGCTGTGAGCCTAGAGCAGCACGTGGGCTGTGAGCCTAGAGCATCATGTGGGCTGTGAGCCTAGAGCATCACGTGGGCTGTGAGCCTGGAGCATCACGTGGGCTGTGAGCTTAGAGCAGCACGTGGGCTGTGAGCCTAGAGCAGCACGTGGGTTGTGAGCCTGGAGCAGCACGTGGGCTGTGAGCCTGAAGCAGCACGTGGGCTGTGAGCCCGGAGCAGCGCGTGGGTTGTGAGCCTGGAGCATCACATGGGCTGTGAGCCTAGAGCAGCATGTGGGCTGTGAGCCTGGAGCAGCACGTGGGCTGTAAGCCCGGAGGAGGACGTGGGCTGTGAGCCTGGAGCAGCGCGTGTGCTGTGAGCCCGGAGCAGTGAGTGGGCTGTGAGCCCTGGAGCAGCACGTGGGCTGTGAGCTCCGGAGCAGCGCGGGGAAGAAGCCCCAGAGCAGCGAGTCCTGGATGGAGACCGGTGTGAGGGGACAATCCTTACCTTAGAACTTACCTTAGAACACTGTAACGTTAACCCCTTAATAGTTTCCTATTTTTAACTTATTTTCAACTCTATAATTAAGCAACTACTTGTATTCCTCTGCTGTATCCAAGCATTGTATCTGGGTACTTGTACCTAAGATGTCGTTTTAAGAAGGCAGACATTGTGAAAGTTTTTCACTGTACTCCTACAATGGAGTACCTGTGACAATAAAAGGATATTGTATTGTATTGAAATCCGACAGACTTTCTTAATTGATTTATTTCCTGGATGTGGGCCAACATTTATTATCCAGCTTGAATTGCCTAAAGCTGAGTCAACAGTCAACCACATTACTGTGGGCCTGGAGTCACATGAAGACCAGGCGAGGTAAGGATGGCAGATCGCCTTCCCTGAAAGAGGCATTAGTGCACCAGATGGGTTTTTATGACAATGGTTACATGGTCACCATCAGTCTAGCTCTTTCTTATTTCAGATTTGTATTGAATTCACATTTTAATCATCTTCCAGAGTGGGATTCAAACACAGAACAATGTTCAGGGAGGTTCTTAATTACAAGTCAGGGACATCACCATCATACCACAGCATCCCTTCTGTGCTAGAAGGCACAGAGGCAGGCCATTCATCCCAACAAATTCATACTAGCCTTTCTAATCCACAATCCTCCTGCATTTCCTCATCCATTGTATCCCTCCTTCAAATGCTTGTGTTGCTTCCCCTTAAATCAATAAGGGGTTCCGGCCCATTGATGCGATTGCGAGTTTAGGGTCCTGAGCTCCAAGGCAGCAATGGCCAGCATTGAGCTCTGACCAAATTACAACTGCATCCTACCCTGGCAAGGAAACCCCAAACTTGCACAGGAAACCCCTCACTCTTACATGCATTCTCCCCCTGCTCTGGATCACATTGGGAATCACAACAATTTTCAGGTCTCAAAGTGGGGTATCAGCAGGATCAAATCTGGGAAGCACTGCCTTCCATGGTTCTATACTGTCCACTTCAACCTGTGGGGGTGAATCTCACCTTCTCAATACCGACTGAATAAAGAGACCTCTTCTGAATGCGCTGTGGGTTTTTTGCTGGCTACCTTATGTCGACAGCCTCTAGTTCCTCACAAAAGAAAACATTCTCTCTCTCTCTGTCTAAATTTCAAATTGTTCAGAATTTTAGTCACTTCTGTTAGGTCAGCCCTCAGCCTTCATGTTTCCAAGTCAGAGTTAATCTAACAACACAATCCTTTTTTGATATTTATAACAACACATTTCTGGTATCATCCATGTAAATCTCCTCTTCACCCATAAGTCTTTGCACTTTTCATAATATAGAGACTAGAACTGTGTGCCCTAAGCATGTTTTAATCAAGGATCAATACAAGTTCAGTGTAAACACCCGACTGTGTGATTCTACCCCTTTAGAAATAAAGGATAACACTTGACTTGCTTCACTATAAAGATGACCTGACAGTTACCTGTCGATCATCATTAACTGGTGCATTATTCAAGCTAGTGCCTTAAGTAATCAACCAACCAACATGATCCTTTCATACAGTATAAATTACATGTTGCTTTTATTACATGTTCTGTACACCACAGGAACAGACATTACGGCCCTACTAGTCTGAACCTGTGTCAATGCATCCTCCTATCTCTTCACGCCTAAATCCGTTATAACTCTCAATGTTTTATATATATGTATATAATGCCCAGAGGGCAGTTAAGCGTCAACCATGTTGTTGTGGATCTGGAGTCACGCACAGACCAGACCACAGAATGACGGCAGATTATTTTCCTGAAAGGACATGAGTGGACCAGATGGGCCTTTACATAATTTGCAATAGTTACCATTGGACAAGCTTCAAATGTTGGTTCTCCCTTAATACTGGTAATCTTGCAAAATGCCCTGACAAGTGCAAGACCAAAAGGTTTTGACAAATCATGCCTCTCCTTAAAATAAAGAGGTCGTTAGCCTCACCTTAAGCAATGGAATATCTTCCTGCGGTAATTTCTTTTTAATGTCTGAGATCAAGTGATCGACGGTGACGGGATTCACTCCACTTTGAGTGGTGCTTTCTTCCAGTTGCTGCAGGAAATGTTCCTCTTGCATCTCGACCTGCCCCTGGATGGTAACTTGTTCCTTCTCCAGAAACTTCCGCAGAGCGTTGAAAGCATTTTCGATCTTTTCCCGGACGACGTCTCCTTGGTTCTGGGCAGAGGAAGGCACGTCAGAAACACAAAGACAAAACCGGCCTTTGGAGCCGCTCCGGGCCATCCCCCCTCCCTCCAGCATGTTTCCCATTGAGGTAGTCAAAACTGGTGACCTCTACCTGCTGTTACCAGCAGGGAGCAGAGAAGGTCTCCCGGGCAGAGGGACATGAGGGACAGCAGTTAGCTCTCTGCCCAGGTCACAAGGACACATATTGTGTCATCACAGTCTTATTGCTGTTGGTGGGACCACACTGTGCAAAAACTGGCTACATAAATGCTTGGAAGGGGCAATGGCGTAGTGGAAATGTCACTGCAACTAGTGGTTCAGGGACACTGGTTCAAATTTCAGCACCACAGCAGTTAGTGGAATTTAAACAGGTCTGGAATTATGAAAGAGTTGCAGTGATCCTACCAGAGAGTGCTGAGACTTTGCTCGTTCGCATTCTGGGAGTGGACATTGCAGTCAGCGTGTGTGTGAAGGGCATTGTAGAAGAACCTGGTGTTAAGGAAACAATCAACCCAAACACTGCATTACTGTAGTGTTTCCATCCCACCTCCCTCCCTAGGAGGAGAAGCAAGGTTCAGAGAAGACAGATCATTGTGCGAGGAAGGTCAGCAGCGAGAGTTCCATCTCGAGCCTAAACAGCTTCTGTGGGTGAGTAACAGGTAAGTTTTGAGAAATCGTTGTCAGAGCAGAGACCCTAGTAGCTTCAATTTAGTATTAAAAGTATTTGACATTGTACAGATTAATTAAGTTAAAGAGGTAAGGCATGGCAGGAGAGCTCCAGCTGGACACAATTCCAGCGCCTGGGACCTGGATGTATACAAGAAGTGTCCCCAGCTGCAGCTCCCGGAAGCCCGAGTTTTGGAGTTGGAGCAGAGTCTAGGGACACCGTGGGTGGCACGGTGGCTCAGAGGTTAGCACTACTGCCTCATGGCGCCGAGGGACCCGGGTTCGATTCCACCCTCGGGCGACTGTCTGTGTGGAGTTTGCACGTTCTCCCCGTGTCTGCGTGGATATCCTCTGGGTGCTCTGGTTTCGTCCCACAATCCAAAGGATGTGCAGGGTAGGGTGGATTGGCCATGCTAAGCCACCCATAGTCCTCAGGCATGTGTAGGTTAGGTGCATTAGCCGTGGGAAATGCAGGGTTACAGGGATAGGGGAGGGGCATGGGTCTGGGTGGGATGCTCTTTGGAGGGTTCGTGTTGACTTGTTGGGCTGAATGCCCTGTTTCCACACTGTAGAGTTTCTAAGGATTTGTGAGGCAGAGAGTATCATGGATAGCATGTACAGAGAAGTGGTCACACCCCAGACTCAGACTCGGCAGGAAGGGAAAGGGTGACCACCAGGCTAAGCAGGTAGTGCAGGAGTCTCCTGGGGCTACTCTCCTGCAAAACAGATATACCATTTTGGATACTGTTGAGGGGAATGGCCTCTCAGGGGATAACAGTAACAGCCAAATTTATGGCACCATGGTTGACTCTGTTGCAGAGGGAGGGAGAGATAGGCACAGAAATGCTATAGTTATAGGGGATTCAATTGTAAGTGGAATTGATAGGTGTTTCTGTGGCTGCAAACAAGAGTCCAGGATGGAGTGATGCCTCTCTGGTCGTAGGGTCCAGGATAGTTGGGAACGGTTGCAGAGCATTCTGGAGGGGGAGAGCGAACAGCCAGTGGTCATGATATAAGCCAGTACTAATGACACAGGGGTAAAAAAGGGATGAGTTCCGAAAAGCAGAATATAGAGAACTAAGAAAAAAGTTGAAATGTAGGACCTGAAAGGCAGTTACCTCAGGATTACTACCAGTGCCACGAGCTAGTCAGAGCTACTCATCAGTAGGATGAACATATGGCTGAAAGATGGTTTGAGGGGGAGGGTTTCAGATTCGTGGGGCATTGGGACCAGTTCTGCAGGAGGTGGGTTCTATACAAACTGGACAGGTTACACCTTGGCAGGACCAGGACTGATATCCGCGGTGGGGATGGGGGAAGGGTGGGGTGGTGGGAAATACTTGGTAGAGTGGTTGGGGAGGGTTTAAGCTGATGTGGCAGGGGAATGGGAACCAGAGGAGTAGGGTACTGGATGCAGAAATAGAGGGAGAGGCAGAAACCAGGGCAAACATGACTAAGAACAAAGACAGGCAAGGAAATGCCACTGATAAGAGCAGGGGAGGTTGTCTGAAATGTATGAGTTTCAATGTGAGAAGTATAATAGGCAAGGCAGATGAACTTAGAATTTTGGTTAGTACTTGGAGCTATGACATTATTGCGATTACAGAGACCTGGTTGATGTTTAGATGTTTCAGGACTTAGATGTTTAAGGTGTGATAGAAAGGGAGGTAAAAGGGGTGGGGGAGTTGCATTCCTGGTAAAGGATATCTCACAGCTGTACAGAGGGAGGATATGTCAGAGGATTCATACAGTGAGGCAGTATGGGTAGTACTCAGGAATAAGAAAAGTGAAATCTCAGTGCTGGGTGGTACACTACAGGCCCCCCAACAGCCAGCGGGAGATAGAGGAGAGAATATGTAGACAGATTTTGGAAAGATGTAGTAACAGCAGGGTGGTTGTGGTGGGTGGTTTTCACTTCCCATATATTGACTGAGACTTAGGGGCTTGGATGGGGCAGAATTTGTAAGGACCATTCAGGAGGGATTCTTGACACGGTATGTAAACAATACAACCAAGGATGTGGTTATACTGGACATGGTTTTGGGAAATGAGCCCGGCCAGGTGAGTGATGTTTTGTAGGGGAGCATTCTGGGAATAGTGACCATAATACCGTGAGTTTTCAGACACCCAGGGACAGAGATAACAGCAGTCTTCAGGTGAATATGTTAAATTGAGGGAAGGCAAACTACAAGAGTATTAGGCAGGAACTGGAGAATTTTGATTGGAGGTGGCTGTTGGAGGATAAATCTAGATGTGACATGTGGGAGTATTTTAAACAGCAGCTTGATAAGATTTCAGGAGAGGCATATTCCTGCAAGAATGAAGGATCAAAATGGTAAATTATGTGAATCTTGGATGACCATGGATGTTATGACCTTGGTCAAAAAGAAAAAGGAAGCGTATGTAAGGTGTAGGTGGATGGAAACTGACAAAGCCCTTGAAGTGTATAAAGAGACTAGGAAAGAACTTAAACAAGGAATTAGAAGGGTTTTATATATAAATAAAGCAAGAGGGTAGCCAGAGAAAGAGTTGGCCCACTCAAGGACAAAGGAGAGAATCTATGTGCAGAGCCAGAAGAGGTAGGTGAGGTCCTAAACAATTATCTTGTGTTGGTATTCACTAAAGAGAAGGAATTGGTGGAGGATGATCCCAGGGAAGGGAGATCGAGTTTCTGAGCCAAGTTGCTATTAAAAAGGAAGAGATGTTGTGCGTCTTTAAAAAGTATTAAGGTAGGTATGTCCCTGGGTCCTGATGGGATCTATACCAGAATATTGAGGGAGGCAAGAAAACAAATGCTGGAGCATCGATAGACATTTTTGTATCCTATTTGGCCATAGGTGAGGTCCCAGAGCACTGGGGAATAGCCAATGTTGTCCTATTGTTTAAGAAGGGTAGCAGGGATAATCCAGGAAATTACACTCCTATGAGCCTCACATCAGTGGTTGGGAAATTATTGGGAAAGATTCTCAGGGACAAGGTCTATACACATTTAGAAGCAATTGGACTTATTAGCGATAGACAGCAGGGGTGGTTGTGCCTCACTAACTTGATTCAGTTTTTTGAGGACATGACAAAGATATTAGATGAGGGAAAAGTGATTGATATTGTTTACATGGACTTCAGTAAAGCCTTTGATAAGGTCCCTCATGGCAAACTGGTACAAAAGGTGAAGAGTCACATAGTATTGGGGTGAGCTGGCAAGAACTGGCTTAGTCATAGGAAATGGAGTGTAGCTGTGGAAGGATGCTTTTCAGAATGGAGGGCTATGACTAGTGGTGTCCCACAGGGATCAGTGCTGGGACCTCTGCTGTTCGTGGTCTACATAAATGATTTGGTGGAAAATGTAACTGGTCTAATTAGTAAGTTTGCGTATGATACAAAGATTGGTGGAGCTGTAGAGAGTGAGGAGGTTTGTCAGAGGATACAGCAGGATATAGATCAGTTGGAGGCATGGGCAGAAAAGTAGCTGATGGAGTTTAATCCAGACAAATGTGAGATGATGCATTTTGGAAGATCAATTACAGGTGGAAATTATACAGTGAATGGCAGAACCCTTAGGAGTATTGATATGCAGAGGGATCTGAGTGTGCACATCCACAGATCACTGAAGTGAGGTAGATAAGGTATTAAAAAAGGCCTATGGCATGCTTGTCTTCATTGGAAGAGGCATTGAGTACAAGAATATGCAAGTTATGCTGCAGCTTTATACAACTTCAGTTAGGCCACACTTGGAATATTGCGTACAGTTCTAGTCACCACACTACCAGAAGGATGTGGAAGGGTACAGAAAAGGTTTACCAGGATGTTGCCTGGTATGGGGGCTTTTAGCTCTGAAGAAAGGTTGGATAGACTGGGTTTGTTTTCTCTGGAATGCAGGAGGTTGAGGAGCAATCTGATAGAAGTTTATAAGATTGTGGATGGCATGGATAGAGTGGAAAGTCTAAGGCTTTTTCCCGAGTGAAGGGGTCAATTACTAGGTTCAAGGTGCAGGGATGGGGGTGTGTAGCTGAAAAGAGATGTACAGGGCCAGTTTTTCACATTAAGGATGGTGAGTGCCTGGAAACGCACTGCCAGAGATGTTGTTGGAAGCAGACACAATAGCAGCATTTAAGAAGCACCTGGACGAATACATGAATAGAAAGGGAATAGAGGGATACAGATCCTGTAAACGGAAGCAGTTTTAGTACTGACAGGCACAATGTGGTGGCACAGGGTTGGAGGGCTGAAGGGCCTGGTCTTGTGCTGTATCTTTGTTTGCTCTTTGATGACAAATACTGTAATATTATGGTAAAAGAGCCTATCTGGTTCACTAATGGCCTTCAGAGGCATGCTCTGGCCTACACCTCAGGAGCAGGAGTAGGCAATGCAGTCTGTCAAACCTGCTTTGCTATTTAATACGATCAGGGCTGATCTCATCTCAGCCTCAGCTCCACCTTCCTGCCCATTCCCCATAATTCTTCAACCCATTGCTAATCAAAATGCTTACATTTACGCAGTTGTCTGATGTCCACCACAGTCTGGGGTACTAATTCCCACAAATTCATGACCCTTTGAAAGAAATAATTCCTCCTCATCTCTGTTTTGCATCCCTTACAACTGTGGCCTCTTGTTGTTCCCCTTAAGGAAACATCTGCTCTACATCTATCCTCTTTGGCATCTTATTTACCTCAATTAGATCTCCTTCTCATTCAGTTAAATTCTAGTGAGTATATGCCTAAACTGTTCAATCTCTCTTCATATGACACACCTCTAGAATCTCCATGTGACTCCAGACCCATAGCCATGTGGTTGACTCTTGGCTGCCATCTGGAATAGATTTGCAAGCAAATAAGGTCATGGGTGATGAGAGATGGGCAACAAATGTTGGCCTAGCCAGCGCTATCCACATCCCAAAAAGGAATAGAACAATATGCAACGGTGATTGGGCATTGGAAAACATGAGCCTGTGAGGTGTCCAGTATAAATCAAAGCCTGTCTTTCTCTTTTGAACTTACTTTGTTTGCCTTGTTCCTTTCTGCCCATCTCCTGAAGCCATGCATTTTAGATGATGCATGTTAGGTAATCATTCTATGGATTCTTTCTGACAACTAGTATTGTATCTCCAACTTTGCCTGTAGAACTGCTTGACCAACACTTGGACATGGTACCAGGGCACTGGAGACTGGCCTAGAATTGTACCTCAATGTCTTTGCCATGATCTAACTCCTGATAATATGGCCAAGAGGTTGACATATAGTTCTACGCCAGTCTCCAGTCGCCTGGTATCATGGCCAAATGCTGGCAATGCTATTATCTGCAACATCAGTGCCCTGGGACCCACACCAATGCTGCCTTTCTTTTTCTATTCATTTGTGGGATGTGGGCGTCGCTGGCTGGCCAGCATTTCTTGCCCATCCCCAGTTGCCCTTGAGAAGGTGGTGGTGAGCTTAGTGGTCGCTTAGAAGCCTAGTGGTCTTGTGGGCATATCGTAGAGACAATGCATCTGCAAACTACACATTTCATGAAAACTACAAACTTCGTGAAGGACGATGGCTGGAACTGAAATCCTGATCAGAGGGAATCCTCCTGTCGCTGAATCTCCCGATCTCAAAGACAACTAGGGGTAGACAATAAATGCTGGCCAACCAGAGACGCCCATGTCCCATAAGCGAATTAAAAAATGAACACAGGCAGAGCAGCAGGAATCTTCCAACAAATGATTGACACTGACCAAACCACTCAACTGGCAATGAGTTCATCATCAGACTGTGAAGTAAATTTGAGCTGTCTGCCTCAGGGTAGTACACAGGCAGTCCACCTGACAGCTCTACGGAATATATTCTTGTTTACTTTACGCAGGAAATATAACTTGGGATCCCTAAGGATAAAGGATTGTGGAGAGGAGAAATTTCTTCACCCAGTGAGTGGAATGCACTTCCACATAAAGCATTGAGGCCAAAACTTTGTATGAATTCCAGAAAATATTGGATAAAACACTTGGGGCTAAAGGATATGAGGGAAAGCAGGAACAGGCTATTGAGTTGGATGAACAACCATGATCATGATGCATGGGGGAACAGACCCAAGGGGCCGAATGGCCTACACCAGCTCCTATTTTCTATTTTAGATGTAAAACTGGCTTCAAGATTTGTTGTTCTATTATTTTTCTACCCTGCTGTGCCCATCGGAATCTACTGTAATCCATTTTAATGTTAATGATGAAGGGGCTGGGTTGTTCACTGTTCATCAATGTCCTGATCTACCTTGAAAGAATGATTGAGGGAACTTTTAGCATCTACTTAAGAAGGAATGTGGGTTTTTAGTTTAACATCAGTCTGAAAGACTGCAGTGCTGGCAGTGCAGCATTCCTGCATTGGATATCGCCCTGGATCCGAGGCTCGAGTTTCTAGAGTGGGATTTACACCCACAACATTAATATTTTTATGCAGTGATATGTATTGGTGCATGGTAACTCAAAGCAAATTGTAACTTTCTGAAAACCCGAACCCTAACCCCAACCCTATCCCTAACCCTAACCCTATCCCTATCCCTAACCCTACCCCTAACCCTAACCCTACCCCTAACCCTAACCGTATCCCTAACCCTAACCCTAAC
>NC_063366.1:8488516-8567120 GCF_021869965.1 Rhincodon typus
CCCTAACTGTATCCCTAACCCTATCCCTAAACCTAACCCTAACCCTAACCCTAACCCTATCCCCAACCGTATCCCTAACCCTAACCCTAACCCTATCCCTAACCCTAACTGTATCCCTAAACCTATCCCTAACCCTAACCCTAACCCTAACTGTATCCCTAACCCTAATCCTAACTGTATCCCTAACCCTAACCCTAACCCTATCCCTAACCCTATCCCTAACCCTAACCCTAAACCTAACCCTATATCAACAATTATTGAGCTGTCTTTGCAAGGGAGCAGAGAGAAGGCAAAGGAGGAACGGAAAAAGAGAGGAAGAGAATGGAAATATTTGAGGGAGAGGAAGTGAGAGAGAGAGACAACAAGAGAGAATGAGAGTGGAAGAGAGAGCAGGTTATAGAAAGAGAAAATGAGAGATTGAGAGACGGAATGAAGATGGGCTAGAGTGGGAGATTAGGCGAGAGTAATTGATGGAATAAGAGCAAGAAAGACCAAAGCCAGGAAGTGAGAACAGGACAATTAAAAGTAAAGGGAGAGAAAGAAAAATAAACAGAGAGAGAGAGAAAGACAATTTACTGAGCGGTGCAAGAACTCTTGAGTAGTGGTATGGGGAAAGTTCGAATGGGAATAATGTGGTCCAGGGCAAGGAGGGGATAAATTTCCAGCAAAGACTTTCTTAATCAT
Organism: Rhincodon typus; assembly: GCF_021869965.1. Classification (NCBI taxonomy): domain Eukaryota; kingdom Metazoa; phylum Chordata; class Chondrichthyes; order Orectolobiformes; family Rhincodontidae; genus Rhincodon; species Rhincodon typus. The sequence goes on from NC_063366.1 coordinate 8,489,201, forward strand.
TCTTCTGCTCAACCAGGAAAGAGACATTGTTTGATCTGGTCCTGAGGGATGAATCAAATGGATTAAATGTCAGTGGGAAACATTTAGGAAACTACGAACTCTGTATTTAAAAGTTCAGGTTAGCCGTGGAAAAGATCATGCAGTAAACTAGATTACAAATACTTAATCATAAGAGGGTTGATTTCAATGGACTGGGGAAATATCTGTCTCAGATAAATCGGGATTAACCGGTTACAGTCAGTGTATGTTTCCACTAGGGGGAGCATTTGGGTAACCCAAGCTAGACATGAACAATGAGAGAGTAAGATGAAACGGGAAAAGGAAGCCTATTACTGGCACTAAGTTGGTCACAGAAAAGCTGACAACAAAGTCAAATATGCAAAGCGCAGAAGGTTAGTGATAAAAGATGAGTGGCAAAGACAGAGCAGGAGAAAACAGTGGCAGTTAATTAAAATGGGAATCTAAACACCTCCTTGATAGCAAATCGTAAACAATTGAAAAAGTAGTGGGGCCAGTTAGGAGAGGGATTCAGAGGGCATGGCTGTGGTAATAAATGAGTACTTTGTGTCAGGAAGAAATTCACAGTCAAAGAGGAAGGTGGTGTTGTGGTTAATGTCTTTGGATTAGATTCCCAGGTTAATGCCCTGGGAATACTGGTCCAACTCCCAATATCACAATATCACAATTGGTTAGAAATCCAACCAATTAAAACCTGCAATTGAAAACAAGTCTTAGTCTTATAAGGAAAAAACCATTGGTTGCTATTAAAAAACATCCATCTGTTTCATTAATAGCCTTTTGCTCGGGGAATCTGCCACCCCTGTCTGGCCTGCATGTGACTCCAGACCTACAGAAAAGTGGTTGGTTCTTAACTGTCCTCTGAGTGGTTTGGTAAGCCATTTTATCACGGGCAATTAGAGCTGGCCTTGCCAGTTACACCCACATCCCATGCACAAGTCAATTAATTGAGCTAGTGGATGGGCTAGGGATTGAATAAGAGGAGGTATTGGAAGGGCTGGCATAATTAATTCAAAAGGACCAAATAGAATACAGGGGAAAGTAATGGTGTAAACTGTGGGTGAGATAACAGTTGCTTGACAAAAATAAATTAATTTACTTTATGATGTTTGTTCATGGCATGTGAGCATCATGGATAAGACCAATCACTAAATGTTGGGAGTTACCTTCTTGTACTACTGCAGTCAATGATGGCCAGGACAGGGAGAAAGGTACGCTTTCAGGGCTAAACCATGAAGGGCATGGATAGGGTGAATAGCCAAGGTCTTTTTTCCAGCATAGAGGAGTCCAAAACAAGAGGCCATAGGTTTAAGGTGAGAGGGGAAAGATTTAAAAGGGAACTAAGGGGCAACTTTTCCACACAGAGGTTGGTGCATGTATGGAATGAGCTGCCAGATGAAGTGGTGCAGGCTGGTACAATTACAACATTTAAAAGGCATCTGGATGGGTAAATGAAAAGGAAGGGTTTAGAGGGATATTGGCCAAATTCTGATAAATGGAACTAGATTAATTTAGGATATTTGGTCAGCATGGTCTAGTTGGACTGGAGGGTCTGTTTCCATGCTGTACAGCTCTGTGACTCTCTGATTTTGACCCAGGGTCAATAAAGGAACATTGATATAGATACAAGTCAATATAGAACAGAACTTGGAGGGGAACATGTGGGAGGTTCTATTTCCATGTATCTACTGCCCTTGTCTTGTTAACTGTTAGAAGCCATGAATTTTGGATGGTGCTGTTAAGGGAGGCTTGATGAGTTACTGCAATGCATCTTGTACATGGCACAAACTGATGCCACTGTGCATCGGTGGTGAAGGCAGAAAATCGGGTGCCAGTCAAGTGGGCTGCTTTGTTCTGGATGGCATGGAGCTTCTTGAGTGTTGCTGGAGCTGCAACCATCCAGGCAAATGGGGGGTATTCCATCAAAGACTTGTGCCTTTGGGGAGTCAGGAGGTGAGTAACTCACTACAGAATGCCTGGCCTTTGACCTGTTCGTGAAACCACTGTATTTATATGGCTAATCCAGTTCAGTTTCTGGTACATGGTAGCCCCTTCAGGGAGTTAATAGTGGAAGATTCAGTGATGGTAATGCTGTTGAGCATTCAGGGAGATGGTTAGATTCACTCTTGTTGGATATGATCATTGCCTGACACTTGAATAACAAGAATATTGTCTAGGTCTTGCTGCAGAGGGATATCAACTACTTCCGTATCTGAAGAGTCAGTGAATGGTGCTGAACGTTATGCAATCATCAGCGAACATCCCCACTTCTGACCCGATGATGGAGGGAAGGTCACAATGAAGCAAACATAAAAAAATGGAGAAACGCCGCAGGTCTGACAGTGCCTGTGATTTTCACAGATGCTACCAGACTCGCTGAGCCTCACCAGCACTTTTTTGTTTTTTGGATTTCCAGCATCTGCAGCATTCTTTTGCTTTAATTTTCATCGATGAAGATGGTTGGGCCTACAACCGTCACTCTGAGGTGCATCTGCCGAGATGTCCTGGGATTGCGATGATTAACATCCCAAATAACCAATGACCTTCCTTAGTACTGGACACGTCTTCACAAAGCAGAGAGCCCATCCCCGGTTCCCATTGGCTTCAATTTTGTTCGGACTCTTTGTGTTTGCCTCAAAGTCAAAGTGAGTTCTGGAGCCAAGTGTGTCCCTCCTGGTTTTGTTAGGAACTCAGGAAACCCAGCCTGGATTTTGTGAAGGCAAATCATGTCGAACTAATTTGATTGAATATTTTTCTGAGATGAGGGAAGGCTGATGGTGATAGTGATTGAATATCCTGTATTGTCACGTACATTCAAAATAAAATGCAGTGAAAAGGGTGCGCTGTCGCTCGTACATAAGCCCCATCACAGAATAAAATAGAGAAAGATAACTTAAGGAGAGTCGAACTTTCTTTCTTCACTGCTATACCACCGCCAGAGTCCAGCGCCAGCCTTTCCAGCCCACACTATGCTGCCGAGTGTGTCTTTCTCTGGGCCACAACAGTCCACGCCATGCTGCTGCTGGTGGGGGGGGCCTACTCCATGTGGAAAACGAGAGCCCAGCTTCAGGCCAACCGACCGACTGAGCCACTGTCTCCGAAAACGCTGATGCTGCTCCGGGACCCATGGGCTGCCGAAGAGCTCTCTCAGCACCCCCATCGCTCTGGGACTCGGCCTGTTATAGGCTAAAATTAAAGACCCACGCAGGAGGATTGCCAGCAAAATAGAACTGCATGGAACTAAAGGGACAGTGACAACCTAGAAACGCAATTGGCAAAACACAAAACTCACGCACAGTGGGGGCAGCACGGTGGCTCAGTGGTTATCACTGCTGCCTCACAGCGCCAGGGACCCAGGTTCAATCCTATCCTCAGGCGACTGTCTGTGTGCAGCTTGCACTCTCTCCCCGTGTCTGCTTCGGTTTCCTTTGGACGCTCTGGTTTCCTCCCACAGCCCAAAATGTGCAGGTTAGGTTGGATTAGCCATGCTAAATTACCCACACTGCCCAGGGTTGTGGAGGCTAGGTGGGTCAGCCATGGGAAATGCAGGATTATAGGGACAGCCTGGGTGTGAACTCAGTGGGCCAAATGGCCTGCTTCCACACTGTCAGGTTTCTATGATCCAGAAATATTGTGAACTGTGAGGAGGGTAGTGGCACTGAATTGGTAATGGACTGGCTGGAGGAATATGAAGACAAATGGCCAAAGAAATTTAACAGAGAAGAGCTCAAGAGATAATATGAAACAGAGAGTACAGGAGCAAAGGGAACTGAGTGTGTATGTGCAGGATAGGGTGAAATAATGGTCTATAAAAAGAAGCGCAGGAAGGACAATATTACAAACATGTATAAAACACTGGCACGGTCCCCAGTTGCACGCTGGAGAAAGGTGTGGAAAAGTTGTTGAGAAAGGTCGCAGTGTAAAGAGGAAATTCTATAGGGGTATCAAAGTTGTGAGGGGCCTAGTCAGAGTTTTTCAGGGAAAACTTTGTTGCCACTGGTGGAAAGATTGAGAGTGAGAGAGGCAATCAGGGAGAGAAGGGCTGGAGATGTGAAGAGAGACATTTTCACGCAGTGAAAGGTTCAATTGCGGCATTTAAGAGAGAATTGGGGGTCAGTATCTAAAACAGAAGGAAGTGCAGGGTAAGGGGGAGAAGGAGAGACAAAATCCTTCATTGGACGGGTTGAATGGCCTCCTTGTGTGCTGTAACAGCTGCGTGATTCTAGGCCCAGTTCTGTGATGCAATAGAGAGAGCGTAAGGGGGTACAAGGTAGGGACAGAGAGAAGGGAAATAAACAAGCAGAGAGCACACAATGAAAAACAGAGAGAAGAAGAGTGGGCAAGGGACGTTTTTGAAGCTCTGGTGTCAGTCTGTCAGATAAAGTAGGCAGCTTGTTGGAAAAGGACAAGAGGAGGAAATCAGCAAGCTGGGAAACAGGGATGTATGTGTGATTCTGTGTGTGTCTGTGTGTATCTGTCAGTGTGTGTGCTTGTGTGTGTGACTGTATGTGTACGTCTGTGTGTGCGTGTCTGTGTGTGTTTGTGGGGGTGGAAAGGGGATCAAACTGGCGTTGGGGTGTAATGAAACACTTCATGCATGAAATGAACTTCCTGAGGAAGTGCTGGATGTGGGTACAGTTACAACGTTTAAAAGACATTTGGATAAATTCACGAATACTAAAGGTTTGAAGGGATATGGATCCAGTGCAGGCAGGTGGCACTAGCTTAGTTTGGGATTATGGTCAGCATGGACTGATTGGACTGAAGGGTCTGTTTCCGTGCTGTATGACTCTATGACTCTCATCCTCTTACAAGAGGGGGCAGTAATAATTGAAGCCCTGCATTGCACTGTATTGCAGGGAGACAGCTAATCTTCTTACCTACCCCCACTATATCCAGGGCTGAAGGGGTGGGAGGCTGGGGGATGGTGCTGGAGTGAACCAATGCAGTTATTATCTCTGAGAAAAAGACAACCTGTATGAATTTTCAAGCCCCATTCTTCCTTTCTCATTGTACAATGCACGATCCTGAAGAGGACTTGGCCAGATGGGTAAGGAGAGGTTATCTCCCCAGAGGGAGGAGGGGGAGCACAGTCCCAGGATAAGAACGATGATCACTGAAGATGGAGTATCTTTGGGATTCTTTGCCCCAGAGGGTTGTGGATAGTCCCATCAATAAAGCTATTTAAGGCTGAGCTAGAGATCACTTTGGTCTCTCAGAGAATCAAGGGATTATAAAGAGTGGGCAGGGGAACCTGATAGCCAACGTGAACATACTGAGTGGCCGAGCAGACTAGGTGATCAGCAGGGTCTTCCCCTGCTCCTGTTTCATGTGCTCGTATGTTCCAGAACTTCTCTGTAAGTCCTGTTCTCATATGGAGGGCCCTCTCAAAGGACTGTCGATCATTTCAGCCACTCTCGAAGTCCATGGTCCCAGTGACACCAAAGGCTGACCATTTCAGGCAGAAAGTTGGCACTTAAGTCTCGATCCTCTCTTTGCTGCTTCCCGTCAGATTTCAGCAGGGTTAAAAAAAAGAGCAAAGCTTCACTATCTTCATCCGGTATCTCTTCCTGAGCATGACGTGAGGCCAGTAATTGCAACTTTTTAAATTACTTAGGTCACAAGAAGTGAAAAACAAACAGGGAAACACAGCTGTCAACTTCCGTTTGAAAAGACACTCTGACTCATTTTTCAAGTCTACAGTCCATCTCTGCATAGCAGGGGACAAAGAGAAATGGGTTTGTGTTGGTATAAAGCCATAGCAGATCACTCAGGAATGCCACAGGCTCACTGACATTACAATGGAGAGGCCATTCAACCCAGTTGGTTGATGACGTTGTTCAATGGCCAGGGGGCACGGGGAGGAGGGCGCTGAGGGAAATGCAGACATGAAAGTAGACTGGAGATCATAACCAGATCAATCTCAATCTTAGTGAATAGTGGAACAGCTTCCAATGACGTAATTTTTTTTTAACATTAACTCACGGGAAATTGGGGACATTAGGGAGGAAGTTCCAGGATTTTGACCCAGAGACACTGAAGGATATATTTCCAAGTCAGGATGGTGAGTGGCTTGGAGGGGAACTTGCCGGGTGGTGTTCCCATGTGTCTGCTGCCTTTGTCCTTCTAGATGGAAGTGGTTGTGGGTTTGGAAGGTGCTCTCTGATGAGCCTTGGTGAATACTCATGTACCTCAGCCCTATGTTCCCATGTAATGCCTCATGCACTAGACTAGTTTCCCCCCTCATATTGACCCATATCATTTGCCTTAACCACTTCCTGTGGTAGCTAGTTCCACATTCCCACCACTCTCTGGATGAAAGTATTTCTCCTGAAAGCCCCATTTGGATTTATTAGTGACTTTCTTAGATTTATAGTGCATCCAGAAAATTTAAAACCGTTACGGACTCTTCCAGTGACGGTACAACTGGTGGTGTATCTGCCAGTGGGAGGTGGGTCAATGCATCCACATTTGCTACTCAGCCTCCTGGCTGGTGCTCCAACTTGTGTTTATGCGCACTTAGTATTAGAGCCCATTGCTGAATTCAGCCTGAAGCTATGGGAGCCACTGCCTTGTTCTCTTTAAGCAGAACTAGCAGGAGTTTGTAGTCTTTTATTATTACAAATTTATGTCTGTAAATGTATTAGTGGAACTTTTTGACTCCAATTATGACGACCAAGACTTCTTTCTCTATCTGGGCATATTCACGCTCTGCATTAGCCAAAGTTCCTGGATACATACTCTATTGGGAGTTCCTCTCCATTGGGCCATCTATGAGCTAATACTACCCTGATGCCGTACAGAGAAGCATTGCATGTCAATATCAGATCTTATTTGGGCTCATAGTGTGAGGATGGGAGCTGTTTCTGCATTTCCCTGAAGGCTATGGCTTGCTACATGACCATTTCCAAGGATGACACTTTTTAAGACTTGAAGGTGCCAGCACGGAGACCAGGTTACGTATGAATTTTCTGTAATAGTTCACCAGCCCAAGGGAAGACCTGAGCTCCAATACAATTGTGGGAGCTGGGCCACCTTTGATCGCCCTCACTTTATCTTCCAACTGGTGTAACTTGGTCTTGTCCACTATGTAGCCCAAGCAGGTCACTACGGATGCCTGAAAAACACATTTTTTTTCCTTCTAAAGCATACACCACCTTGGCGAAACATTTAGGAACTATGTCCAAGTTCTCTAAGTGCTCCTTATTGTTCTTCCCAGTTATTAGAATGTCATCCAGATAATAGGCAAACTGGGGTAGACCTTGTAAAATGTTCTTCATCATCCGCTGGAAAATGGCACAGGCTGATTATCATCAGGCAGGTTTGTATACTGGTACAAACCCTTATGGGTATTAATTGTAGCATTCTGCTGGGAATCCTCATCTAGTCACAACTGCAGGTACGCATGGCTCATGTCCAGCTTTGTGAGGACAGCCCCCCTGGCAACTTTGCATGCATATCCTCTATATGAGGGATTGGGTATTTATCCAGTTGTGAAAAGCAGTTTACAATTTGTTTAAAATCCCCATAAAAGGGAACCAATCCTTCAGGCTTCATAATCGGAACGATTGGTGCTGCCCATTCTACAAATTGCACTGGTTTGATGATTCCATTGCTTTCCAGCCTCCTGATTTCTGCCTCTACTTTTGCCTATAAGGCATATGGCACTGGGTAGGCCTTGCAGAATCATGGAATTGCTTCCTGGTCAACATGTAAGTTAGACTTGGCCCCTGTGATAGCCCCTAGGCCTTCCCGAAAAACACTCAGATATTTAATTAGGACTTCACTGAGGCAGCCATTTTCTAATCGCTGTAAGTCTTTCTCAACTAATATCCTCCCGTCAACCTTGGGTCCAAGCCTTTTATTACAACTAGTGGTAACTGAACCAGGTCCTTCTCATAAGGGACCAGAACTGAAGTTGTCCCCTTAATCTGTTGGGGCCCCCCGGTATAGGTTCTCAGTCTGGCCAAGGTCTTGTACAAACTTAAGGGTTGGAGTCCAGAGTGAACCTTGTTAAAGACAGGTTCTGCAATCACTGATAGAGTCGCGCTGATATCGACCTCCTTTAGAACCGGGTGACCATTTAACCAGATGTTTATTTTGGTTGGTTCTGATTTGGATGTTGCTAAGCAATTTAACAGTTTCGAGCCAGCTGTAGGTGGACTTTCCAGGGTGGGCACTCTCCTGGATACCAGCGTATGAGTTTCCTACTCCATTTAGGTCTAATGGGACTCCTTTGCTGTCTCGAGTCCACATACCAGCAGCAACTACAATGGCCTGCTGGGATCCTGAAGAAAATGTTTACCATTTGGCTGAGGCTTGGCTTTGTTTTGGGGTTTTGCTGTGGGCTGACCTCAAGTCCCTCTGTTCAGGGTATGTCCTGAGGAAGGCTATGCAATTGCCTTTACTCAAATGGTGTTTCCCAAGTTCACTCAGCCTGGGGAGGGTGTCCACTTCCATCGGCAAACCCTATAACTCATCAGTTCCACTTGCCATGTTTTCCAATGACAGGGCCAGTTGTAGTGACTGTTTGACATCCAGTTGGGCTTCAGCTAGTAGGCACTTTTGCATGGTCACAACATTAATCCCACTCTCGTCGCCACTGAAATAACTCCACAGAGGCGTCTGTGGAGTCACCAAGTCCACCCTTCATTTACACGTGGAGAGTCCTTGACACTAATCCAGCTTCCTCAGAGCCAGCTCTCAGAGGGAACAGAACCTTTGACAGCCAGGGATCCCTGTTTGGACCAGATTAACAGCCCCAATCAGGGAACTCATATTCTATGAGGGCCACCTGGCTTACCTCATTACAATCAGTTCGGGGTTGACCAAGGAGACAGCTCCTGAATGCAGCCCTGTTGGAATGGGGATTGAGCCCCTGTTTTGTTGACACACAGCGGGGCCCTTTGGCCAAGTTGCTGTGGCAATGTGCCGCTTGTTACCTGCAGGTTGTAGCCCAGAATTAGGGAGAGTGATGGTAAAAGCTCCTCAATGCTCTTTCCATCATTGCAGCTGATCAGGAACAACTCCCACACTTCAGCGTCTGCCATTGGCGTGTATCACTATGATTTACATCCCATTTCATGTGCTACGAACACACCTTCCTTGACCAATGTGTCCTGGAAAAGGACTCGAACCCAGAGATTCTGGCCCGGGAGAGGGACAATAGCCACTGAGGCACAAGATGTCGAAAACATTGAAATATAGAAAATAGGTGCATGAGTAGGCCATTCGGCCCTTCGAGCTCAGGCCACCATTCAATATGATCATGGCTGATCATGCAATTTGAGTATCACATTCCTGCTTTCTCTCCGTACCCCTTGATCTCTTTAGCCGCAAGGGCCATGTCCCACTACCTCTTGGATATATGTAACAGACTGGCCCCAGCAGCTTTCTGTGGGAGAGAATTCCACAGGTTCACAACTCTCTGACTGAAGACATTCTTTCTCGTCTCAGTCCTGAATGGCTTACCTCTTATTCTTAGATTGTGACCACTAGTCCTGGTCTTTCCCAATACCGGGAACATTCTTCCCGTATCTAGCCTGTCCAGTCCCATCAGGATTTTACATGTTTCTATGAGATACCCCCCCTCATTTTTCTAAATTCCAGTGAGTACAAGTCTAGTGAATCCAGCCTTTCATATGTAAGTCCTGCCATCCCGGGAATCAATCTAGTGAACCTTTGTTGGACTCCCTCGACAGCAAGAATGACCATCCTCAGACTAGGAGACCAAGCCTGTACACAATCCTCAAGGACCAAGGCCCTGTAAAACTGCAGCAAAAGACCTTCAAACCATTATGATCAGTTGGAATTTTGGCAGGGTAGATTTGGAGAGATACCTTCCCCTTGTGGGAGCATCTAGGACCAGAAGGTACAATCTCAGAGTAAGGGGTCACCTGTTTAAGACAGGGTTGAGGAGGAATTTCTTCTCTCAATGGGAAGTGAATCTTTACTGCAGAGATTTGTAGAGGTTGAGCCTGTAAGTATATTCAAGGCTGAGATAGACAGATTCTTAGCCAGTGAAGGAATTGAGGGAAAGGCAGCCAAGTAGAGTTGAGGATTGTCAGACCAGCCATGATCTTGTTGAAATGGAGAGCAGGGTTGCTGGGCCAAATGGCCTACTTCAGCTCTTACATCTTTTACCCAACCTAACATTTATTCGTGGAAAACCTTTGGTTCATTTGCTCCCAAATCCAACTTTCTGCTCTCTGTTTGGTTGCCCATGTTGCCATTCATCACCCTGATTCCATTAGAGTCTCTTGGTCAATGTTTGAGTGACCCTTTGATATTAGTTGTAACTTGTTCGTCTATACATTCTTTTACAGGCGATATGAACGTCACTGACTGGGGCCAGCATTTGTTTCCCATCTCTAGTCGCCCTGGAATTGAATGTCTTGCTGGGTGATTTCAGGGGGGAGTTAATTGCTGTGGGTCTGGAGTCACATGTAGGCTAGACCAGGTAAGGATGGCAGATTGCCTTCTGTAAAGGACATTGAGTAGAACTGGGCAGTGTCCAGAGTAACCATTTGTTGAATGCAGGTATGACAAGAGGCAGGTTCACTAATGTCCTTTAGGGAGGGAAACTGCCATCCTTACCTGGTCTGGCCTACATGTGACTCCAGACCCACAACAATGTGGTTGACTCTTAACTGCCCTCTGGGCAATTAGGGATGGGCAATAAATGCTTCCAGCCAGCAACGCCCTCATTCCATTAACGAATAAAGAAAAGGGTTATGTTGTATTTATACAGTTCTCGCTCAGTAACTGAACCCATATTACCCTGGCTGACAAGGTCATTGTTGCACATTGTAATCTCTTGCTCTTTCACCCCCAAACCCCCCAGTCGCACACCTCACCTTCAGGTCTACGAGGTTCATTTGCTCATCACGCCCTGCATTTTCTTTTGCTTGTTTTTCCAGGAATTCCAAGGCTTGCTGGAGCTTTTCCTGAAACACACAAAGCCAACAAGATTGAAAAGGGGAGGAGCGTTACCTGAGGATGTGCAGTGATCGAATCATAAAGTCATTCATAGAGTCATATAGCACAGAAACAGACCCTTCGATCCAACCAGTCCATGCTGAACATAATCCCAAACTAAACTAGTCCCACCTGCCTACTCCTGGCCCATATCCCTCCAAACCCTTCCTATTCATGTACTTATCCAAATGTCTTTTGAATATTGTAACTGTACCCACATCCGCCACTTCCTCAGGAAGTTCATTCCAAACACAAACTATCCTCCGTGTAAAAAAATTGCCCCTGTCTTTTCTAAGTCTCTCACCCCACACTTAAAAATATGCCCCCTAGTCTTGAAATCTCACATCTTATGGAAAAGACACCTACAATTAGCCCCATCTATACCCCTCATTATTTTATAAACTTATATAAGATCCCCTAACATCCTACTATGCTCCAGTGAAAAAAGTCCCAGCCTATCCAGTCTTTCTTTATAACTCAAACCTTCCATACCGGCAACATCCTGGTAAATCTCTTCTGAACCCTTCCCAGTTTGATAATATCCTTCCTGTAACCAGGTGACCAGAACTGGACTCAGTGGGTACCCACAACTGTTTCAAGCCAGGTCAAAGGTGGAATCTTGGAAATCCAATGCAGGAAGAGGAACTTGTTGTTCTAGCCATTCTCTGAAACATTAGGGAACAAGGATTTGCATTCATAAAGAAACATTCACATTTCTTGGATTTCCCAAAATACTTTATAGCTAGTCATGTTCCTTGGAAGTAACATTTGCGCCAGATGATGACAATCTTCACAAAGTTGCCCTTGTCATCCAATGGCATCACTATCCCTGAACCTTCCACTATCCACATCCGAGGGGACTTGCAATTGATCAGAAATTGACCTGGATTTTGAACTCATGGCCCTGAAGGAATGGCAATGTATTTCCAATTCTGGACGGTGAGTAGTTTGGAGAGGAGCTTGTTGATGATACAGTCCCCATGCATCTGTTTCCCGTGTCCATCTAGAGGTCACAGGTTTGGAGGTAAGGGAGGAAGGAGCCTTGAGGAATTACTGCATTGGATCTCCACATAATGTATGCATTGTTGGAAATGGTAGGTACACATGCAGGAGGGGATTGTTAGACTGAGTCTTTTCTGTCTTGGGGAGGTGATAGTCTAATGTATTATTGGTATCTATTAATCCAGAAACACAACAAATGTTCTAGGGACCTGGGTTTGAATCCTGCCCTGGCAGATGGTGGAATTTGAATTCAATTTTTAAAACCAAGCCTGAAATTAAGCGTCTACTGATAACCATGAAACCATTGTCAATTGTTGGGGAGAAGCCCATCTGACTCATTCATGTCCTTCAGGGAAGGATATCGGCCATTCTCATCTGTTTTGGCCTACATGTGACTCTACCAATGTGGTTGACACTCAACTGCCCTCTGAAATGGCCAAGCATGCTAAATGGGAAGCCAGTTCAATGGCAGATGGAGACAGGCAATAAATGCTGGCCAGCCAGTGACGCCCAGGACTCACAAGTGAATTAAAAGAAGTAAAGGAGGACAAGGGTGACTGAGATATTTAAAATTATAAAAGATTTCAATAGAATGTATGCAAAGACAATATTCCTCCTGTCTGGAACTGCACAACTAGAGGCTTTAAATATAGAATAGTCACCAACAGACTTTACAAAATATGGGTTACACTAGCTAAGGGAATGGAGAAATAGAGGGACCAGGGTATGTAGATGACAGATCACTGAAGGTGGTCAGGCATGAGGAGTTAAAAAAGCATGCAGCATCCTGGCCTGTAACAATAAGATGATAAGAGTACAAGAACAAGGGGATGATATTGAACTCCTATAAGACCCTTGTTAGACCTCAGCTGGAGTATTGTACACATTTCTAGGTGCCACACTATTGGAAGGATGCTGACACACTGGAGGCAGCGCCAAAGTGATTGACAAAAATGATTCTAGGGATGAGAACCTATAGTTGTGGGGATAGATTGGAAAGGGAGGGAACGTTCTCTTTGAAGAAGAGATCTGATGGAAGTTTTCAAAATCCTGGAGGGTCTGGATAGAGTAGGTGGGGAATATCTGTTTCTGCTTGTGAAAGGGATCAAGAGTGGGAGGGCACAGATTTAAAGTGATTTGCAAAAGTAACATGTGCAACATGTGAAAAAACCTGCTTCACACAGTCAGTGGTTCGGGTCTGGAAGGAGGCAGCTTCCATTGGGCCATTGAAGAGGAATTGGATGGTCACTTCAATAGAAATATTGGAGATACAGCAGGAGAATCGGACTAAGCCAAATTGCTCATTGGAAATCTAACATAGACCACAATGGGCTGAATGGCCTCCTTCAGCACCATAACACTTATGGAATATGTATCGAAAGGTATTTTATTCTACAAATTATGTCATCGTCCGTGTGGGAATTTAGCAATGTAAAATAATTCAATGGACTCGCAATAGTGCTCCAGTGGATCTTTCCCCAGTGAGAAAGGACTCTATGTAACATATTAGCAGCTTTTTACAGAATCTCTACAGTGTGGAAGCAGGCCATCTGGCCCATTGGGTCCACACCGACCCTCAGAAGAGATCCCACCCAGCCCCACCTCATCTATCCCTTTAACCCTGCATTTCCCATGGCCAATCCTGCTAACCTGCACATTTTTAGACTGTGGGAGACTGTGCAAACTCCACACAGATCGAGGGTGGAATCAAACCTGGGTCCCTGGTACTGTGAGGCAGCAGTGCTGACCACTGAGCCACTGTGTCACTTTTATAGTGGTTCTAATTGGGAAATGTAATTCTCTTAAAGTTGTTTCACTTGAAGTCATTTCACTTCAAGTCCCACTCTTCAGGAACTATATGGTGTATTTAAGTGAGGACTTACTGCCTGGAATTCAGAGAAACCACTTTACTCTCAAAGAGTGGGGAGATTGTGAACCTCACTACCACAACAAGTGGGTAAAGTGAACTATTGAAATGTATTTAACTGAAAACTAAACAAGTAAAAGGGAACAAGAAACAATGGGTAAGGCTGGTAGACTTAGGAGTTTGGGACAGCATGGAGCAAATGGCCTGCCTCTGAGCCTTAGATCTCCCATGTACTTCCATGTAAAATTCCTGCCTTTCTGACTACAGACCCATTGCTGCGCTGATGTTAACACAATATTGATGATGCACTGATGAATTCATGGACAATTAGGGACTGAGGTGCACACAAGATTCTCAAAGAACAAAGAACAATACAGCACAGGAACAGGCCCTTCAGTCCCCCCAAGCCTAGACTGACACATTTTGCCTTTCAATATTAAAACTGTTTTCACTTACAGGATCTGTATCCCTCTATTCCCTTCCTATTTATGTATTCATCCAGGTGCTTCTTGATTGCTGCTATTGTGTTTTCTTCCACCACTTCCTCTGGCTACGTGTTCCAGGCACTCACATCCTTTGTGTGAAAAACGTGCCTCACACATCTCTTTTAAACTTGCCCCCTTGCACCTTGAATCTGTGTCCCCCATACCAGGTAACATCCTGCTAACTCTTTTCTGTACCCTCCCCAAAGCATCCACATCCTTCTGGTAGTATGGTGACCAGAACTGTACACAATATTTCAAGTGTGGCCGAACTAAAGTTTTATAAAGCTGCAGCATAACTTATCTATACTTATACTCAATGCCCCTTCCAATGAGGACAAGCATGCCATTGGCCTTTTTTACTACCTGATCTACCTGTACTGCCATCTTCAGTGATTTGTGGACATGCACACTCAGATCCTTCTGCATATCAATACTCCTAAGGGTTCTGCCATTCACTGTATAATTTCCACCTGTACTTGACTTTCCAAAATGCATCACCTCACATTTGTCTGGATTAAACTCCATCTGCCATTTTTCTGCCCATGCCTCCAACTGGTCTATCTCCTGCCATGTCGTCTGACAATCCTTCTCACTATCCTCAATTCCACCAATCTTTGTGTTGTCTGAAAACTTACTAATTAGACCATTACATTTTCCTTCAAATCATTTATGTCGACCGCAAACAGCAGAGGTCCCAGCACTGATCTAGTTACAGACCTCCATTCCAAAAAGCATCCTTCCACCACTATCCTCTGTCTCCTATGACTAAGCCAGTTCTGTATCCATCTTGCCAGCTAATCCTCATACCACGTGACTTCACCTTTTGTACCAGTCTGCCATGAGGGACCTCGTCAAAGGCTTTTTTGAAGTCCGTGTATAAAATATCAACCACTTTACCCTCATCAATCATCTTCGTCACCTCCTCAAAAAACTCGATCAACTTAGTGAGGAATGACCTCCCCTGCACAAAACCACGCTGTT
Source organism: Rhincodon typus (assembly GCF_021869965.1). Taxonomy (NCBI): domain Eukaryota; kingdom Metazoa; phylum Chordata; class Chondrichthyes; order Orectolobiformes; family Rhincodontidae; genus Rhincodon; species Rhincodon typus. The sequence goes on from NC_063366.1 coordinate 8,504,531, forward strand.
TATCGCTAATCAATCCATTTGCTTCTAAATGCGTACGGATCTTGTCCCTGAGAAATTTTTCCACTCATTTCCCTACCAGTGGCGTGAGCCTCGCAGGCCGTAATTTCCAGGATTATCCCTGCTACCCTTCTTAAACAATACATCAGCTATTCCCCAGTCCTCTGGGACATCACCTGTGGCCAAAGAGGATACAAAAATTTCTGTCAATGCTCCAGCAATTTGTTCTCTTGCCTCCCTCAATATTCTAGGATAGATACCGTCAGGACCTGGGGACTTGTCTACCTTAATACTTTTTAAGACGCTCAACGCCTCTTCCTTTTTAATAGTAACTTAGCTTAGAAACCCAACACTTCCTTCCCTCAGATCATCCTCCACCAATTCCTTCATCCATACCGACACAAAGTATTCGTTTAGCACCTCACCTACCTCTTCTGACTTCACATATAGATTCCCTCCTTTGTCCTTGAGTGGGCCAACTCTTTCCCTGATTACCCTCTTGTTTTTATTTTATATAAGTATAAAAAGCCTTGGGATTCTACTTAATCCTGTTTGCTCACAACTTTTCATGACCCCTTTTAGCCCTTCTAATTTCTCGTTTAAGTTCTTTCCTACTCTCTTTATATACTTCAAGGGCTTTGTCAATTCCGATCCTCCTCGACTTTATATATGCTTCCTTTTTCTTTTTGACCAAGGTCATAACATCCCTGGTCATCCAAGGTTAAACTTGCCATACCGACCCTTCATTCTCGCAGGAATGTGCCTCTCCTGAACTCTTATCAAGCTGCCATTTGAAATACTCCCACATATCCGATGTAGATTTACCCTCAAACAGCCACCTCCAATCAACAGTCTCCCTGTCTGAGGAGGGAGAGATCAGAGTTTGAGAATTATTGGAATTTCTGGAGAGTCCCAATCTCAGGGAGGGGTGGCGAAAGCATGGATGCGAGTCAAAATTTTGCTATATTTGTCAGGAATGGGGTGTAGTTAAAAGAGAGAACGTGTGTGGACAGAACTGTTGGACTGCTTGGAATAGAATCTGTTTCATTCAGTTTTAGCAGCTGCTTTGTAATGGATTCTAATGGAAATGGTGAGTAGTCTACATCCTCAACCAGATGTAGATAAGCAGATACTCTGCAAGTAGCAGTCATTATAGTCTCAGCCGACAATAGGAGCTGCTGTCTTCATTAGAAGATGACAACTGGTAATGAGTTTAACCTAAGGGTCACCCCTTGTTTGAGATGTCCTGAGGTCAAGAAGGTGGGACCTTTCTGTTGATTTCAGCTGATGTGGGGATTGAACCCATACCACTGGCACTGTCTTACGTCACAAAAGAGCTAACTGAATGAGCAGTGGGAAAGTGGGACTGTGCAAAGTGGAAAAATTGTAGGAAAAAACAAACCCCGTTCTCACAACAGGTCTGCGTCAGAGTTTTCAACACTCCTATCCCTCTACATCTCATCCCTTCTGTCTTATTTCCTTCATTCATTTATACCCTCATGTGAGAGACCCACCTCCCCTGACATCTAACCATGTGCCTCTTCCCTCAACCCCACTCCTTGCACTAGTCGGTTCCATTCCCTGGATAAAGAAGACTCTCCTGTGTTTCCTGTTGGATTAATTGGTGACTACCTTATAATAACGGCTCTCACTCCCACCCACCTGGCTCTGGAATCCTCCCCCCTTCCCAAAAGCTGACACATTTCCTCTGTTCACCAGCAGGGATCCGATGGGCCGATTGGCTTCTTTCTATGTCTCCACGACTCTGTGAACCCCTGAGCACAGGATATCTGGAAGCTTTGCTTTCATAGAGTCATGAGGCACTGGCCCTTCGGCCCATTGAGTTTGCGCCAACTCATCAACACCAATTCCACTTTCCAGTACATGGCCCATGGCCTTGAATGTTATGATGCCATAAGTTCTCTTCCACATTCTGTTTAAAGTTTTCTGCCCTCGACAACTCTTCTAGGCAGTGCATTGCAGATTATTTTGATAATGCAGTATCTTACAACAAGCACAAAAGGCAAAAACAGGTTGGCCTCATGTCCGTTGCTGTGACTGCAGAGTTACACTGTTTCAAACCACAGATATAAGCTGCAGGAATTACTCAGCAATGTTAGCGTCACAAAGCCTGTCTCTTTCAAATCAACGTGGAGTTAATACCTGCTGCTGAAAATGTCACCAGAATGATACAAATGTTAAATGTCTGTCTGTAACCTTGCTGAGTAACTTCCTGGCTATTTCTATAAATGTGAAAAGGCTTCATTATTGTATCCACTGGGGGCAACAATTGTAAAACGCAAACAGATCTGGCTACTGCAGACAATGTTTTGAACACTTTTGCGATTTACAGCATCAGTGTCCTGGGTGCCTGAAGTTGTTCAGAAATTGAACTGGATTCGCCATAGAAATATACCAGCTTCAAGAGCAGGTCAGAGGCTAAGAGTCCTGCAGCGTGTAACTCACCTCTCGTCTGCCTAAAGCCTGTCTACTGTCTGCAAGGCACAAGTTTGCCTTCTGTAGGCTGGGAGGGGGCATTGGTGGTGGGAACAGAAAGTCAATAACATCATTCTGATAAAAGAGAAGAGGAGGTATTCCCGATGGCTGGGACAATATTTATCCTTCAATTAACGTCAGAAGAGCACTGATTAGGTGGTCATTATCACTTTGCAGTTTTGGGTTTGCTTTGGAAATCTCCACCAAGTCGGAGGTGTCATGGATTCTCCGTCATTCAATAGATATAAGACTGGGATAGACACTGCTTTGGTCACTGGTGAAGCAATGGACAAAGGGAGCAGATAGGAATCTGGAGTGGAAACCCACAATTAGACCTGATCCTGTCTGCGGAATGAGAAATTCATCGAGCGCCATTCTCCCTCCTCACTATCAAACTGCACATTCTTCCTTTCTTTTCGGGCTATGGTCTAAATCTTCTTTGGATGCCTTGATTGATCCTGCTTCCACCACACTCTCAAGGGAGAGAGATTCCCAAATCCAGCCGCAAACTGTGTGAAAAAGCTTTGCTTCTGCTCGTACTTACGTAGAACAGTGCAGGATAGGAACAGGTTCTTTGGCCCACCCTGACGGTGCTGACCACAATGCTATTCTACACAAATCCCATTTGCCTGCACATGGTCCATGCCCTTCTATTCCTTGCCTGTTTATGCATCTGCGCAAATAACATTGTAACTGTATCTGCTTCTACCACCTCCCCATCAGTGTGTTCCAGGCACCTAGCACCCACCGTGTTAAAACCATGCCTCGTACATCTCCTTTAAACTTTCCCCCATCTCACCTTAAACCTGCGACCCCTAGTATTTGGTATTTCAACCCTGGGAAAATTATTCTGACTATTCACCTTATCCATGCTTCTCATACACTGTATATACTTCTATCAGGTCACCCCCTATTAGCCTATAGAGAAAACATCTTGTGCTCTAGCCACCATCTCCCTCTCAACATTATTAAACCCATCATATTCCACTCAGAATCTTAACTCTACCCCTCTGTAAGACCTGCTGAGTACTGCCTTGAGCCACTATCACCCACACCCTGCAGCCGGGCCAAACAAAAAACACTTTCTCTTTTTATTTCAAGTTTCTACACTTTTAATTTTGAGGGGAGTGCATAAAATGGGTCAGAGAAGATTGGCGTCTGATCTGCAAGTTACCCTATTTTCACTTCATGCAATCCAAAGTTCCCCCAAAACAAAGAGCAGAAATTGTGGCCTCTCTGGACCAGAAGTTCCACGTTCGAGTCCCACTCCAAGACATAACTCGGGGAAAGTAATTCCTTGGATGAGTTATAAAGAGATGCTGGACAGGCTAAGGTTGTTTTCTCTGGAGCAGCAGAGGCTAAGGGGAGACCTGACAGAAGTTTATAAAATTGTGAGAGACATAGATAGGTTAGACGGTCAGAATCTTTTTCCCAGAGCTCAAATGAGTAATACGAGAGGGCATGCATTTAAGGTGAGAGGGAAAAAGTTTTTTACACAGTGATTGGTAGATGTCTAGAATGCGCTGACAGGGGTGGTGGTGGAGGCAGATACAATAGACGTGTTTATGGAGCTTTCAGATAAGGACATGAATAGCAAGGAATGGAAGATATGGAACAAAGGCAGGCAGGAAGGATTAGTTTAACTTGGTGTCATGTTCAGTACATCATCGAAGGGCCTGTTCCTGTGTTGTACTGCTGTATGTTCATTCTGATAGGCTTTTGGCTGCTTAGTCAGAGCCAGAGAGACTCATGGTCAGTTCGATGTGGAGTTGTGCCCTTTCAAGGATTAGTCTCTGGCACAGAGGGTAAGGAATCAGCCTGAAATTTACCTGGTGTGAGCTGCAGTATTGAACTCACAACACTGGGAATATTGATGAGGCCCATCTGAAATCCGGTGGAAAATCCCAGTTCCTGATCTATTATAGATGGGAAAAGAGGGATACGAATCTTGTAAGTGAAGATAGCTTTAGTATGGAAGGGCACAATATGGTGGCGCAGGCATGGAGGGCCAAAGGGCCTGCTCATGTGCTGTATTGTTCTTTGTTCTTTGGTACTGGCACTTTTCAGACACTGCCCCCCACCGCACCCCCCTCTCCCCACCACCCCTACCCCCAACACCCGCGACTCAACTTTGCACTGAATTTTCCTCAGGATTGCACGTGAAATTTCATTTCATTGGCACCCATTTCTACTTCTCAGTGCACAATAATGCAAGAAGTCCAGAAATCACCATTTCCTGGAGATTTGCAAGTGTTGTTGGCTCCGTCTTGTCCCTTGAGAATAAATTATTAAATACCATGCAGCCAATAAAAGGATAGAAAGATGATTTCTGTGCTTTCTTGGTTTGGTTATTATTTGCTGGGATTGGACTGACATGGGGTATTTTGTAAATTTCTCTGGGCTGCTCCGTAAAGAACCAGCCGTGGATACAGGCAGAAGTGGGTCCTTCAAAAGCCTCATGTGCCTCTCAGTATAGGAGGAGAGAAATGAAGGAAGGAGTGTAAGAGCTAGGTGTAGGATTAGGCCATTTGGCCCCTCAAGGCTGCGCTGCCCTTCCACAAAATCATGGCTAATTCATCTCTTCTGTCGTAGCCCTCAACCTCAATATTGCAAAACCTACCCACTTCCTCTTTGATGTGATCTGGCCTCCACAACTCTCTTGGGTATAGAATTCAAAAGCCCTCACTGTTCTCAGAGAGAAGAAATTCCTTCACATCCTGGTTTCAAATGAATGTTCCCTTATTCTATTGCTACGTTCCCTTGTACAAGACTCTTCTCAGTAGCAGAAACACCTTCCCAACATTTACCCTGCCATGGGTCCCCTCAGAATCTTGAATGTTTCAATAAGATCATCCCTCATTCTTCTCATCCACCTGTTCAGAGATCGAATAACACACCTCCAGAGCAGGTGGGCCTTGAACCCAGGCCTTCAGCATTAGAGGCAGGGACACTACCACAAAGCCCTCTCCCCCTCATTCAAGCAAACTCTAATGAATAAATGCCTTCATGCCAGGAGCTGGCTTAGTGAGTTGCTTTTGAACAGCTTCCAATGCCAATGAATCCTTTCTTAAAAGTGGGGACTGAAACTGTACACGATTCTCTGGGTGCAGCCTCACCAAGCTCCCCTTGGTGATGATGGGCAAACTACGCCCCCTGCAGGGAACAGTCGGTGGTCTTACCTTAAAGCGCTCGGCGGCCTCCTTGATGGGGATGGTGCGGCAGTTTGGGTGCTCTTTGGCCGTCTTGTCACACATCAGCTGCATGTCATCCAGGCAGAAGACGGTGTAGGGCAGGTTGTGCTTCTCGCAGAAGTTGCTTTCAGACGGGCTTAGCTCCAGGATCTTCTTGAGGGTCTCGACCAACTTGGCAGCCAACTCATTGTCCACGATGTCGATGGGAGAGCAGTCATTCGAGCAGGTCGGACAGGTCACCTTGCCATCCTTGGTGACGACCAGCTTGGCCACGCACTCCTTGCAGGATGTATGGCCGCAGCCCATGGTCACTGGGTCCTTGAAGAGGAGGCCGCACAGGGCGCAGGTGACCTGCTCCTTCAGCTTGTTTACCTCCTCTTCGCAAGCCATCTCACCAGGTTTCCTTCACCGCTGGCTCAGCCTCTCTCTCTGTCTGCCTCTGTTCACCAAGGCCTCTTCCAGCCGGCTGGAGGGAGTGACTGACTGAGGGACGACAGAGGGAGAAGGAGGGGGAATAGATCCTACGTGCAGCCCTTACTCCGAGTGCAGCACTCCATCAGAGATAGCTGTCTGTTAAAGATTGCCTGAGCCTCTGCCAATCCCAGCCAAGTGCTTTCAAAGGCAGCCTGTCCAATAGCCATCTCTTGCCGGTGGAAACATTGTTTCATCTCAGAAAGTTTTGTTTTCAGTTTCCAATAGAATCTGAACAATGTGCCTTTGTTTTTATTTTCCAGTTCCTTGCTTCAGCATTTTTTTTTTCTTGCAGACAGACCTGGAGGCAGGGACTGCTTTGTGCTTTTTTTCTGCCTTTTTGTTGTCCCTGGCTTGTATAGGATTCCTGCTGCGACAAAACGCGATGCGTTTTATACTGGTCCTTCTTTATTTGATTTGATTTGATTTACTGTCACGTGTATTTATTACAAGTACAGTGAAAAGTGTTGCTTATTGTCGTCACAGATTTTGAGTCCTTGCTGTTAGCGAAGCCTGCTTTCTACAATCATGGTTATCAGGTGTTGTGAGGAATCGAACTGTACCTAGAGGCTCAACTGGACAGATGAAATATCCAAATCACTATCATTAAATCCAGTTAGCACAGAGGAGGATACTACTGAGATCCTTTTAAGCCCTTTCTTAAGATTTTAAGTGGTTTAGGCAAACCCACTGCAGTGATTGAAACAAGGTCAGCCAGGTAGATCCATGGAATATGAGCTCCCTGTTTGGGGCTGTTAATCTGGTCCAATCAGGGAGCCCTGGCTGACAAAGATAAACAGGAGTGTCAGAAGTTTTGTTCACTCTGAGAGCTGGCTCTGAGGGAGCTGGATCAGTGTCAAGTACTGTGCACATACAAATATAGGGTGTCTTGGTGATGGGATACCGGCCTTTGTGGAGTTATTTTGTTCGTGATGAGAGTGGGATTAATGATATAACAATACAAAAGATCTACTAGCTGAAGGCCAACTGAACTTCAAACAGGCATGACAACTTGCTTTGTCATTAGAAAATGCAGCAAGTGGAACATATGAATTACAGGACATGCCAATGGAAGTGGACCACCTTGCCAGGCTGAATGAGCTTGGGAGACACCATTTGAGTGAAGGCCATTACGTAGCCTCACTCAGGACATATCCTGAACAGTGGGACTCTAGGTCAACTCACAGCAAAGCCAAGCCTCAGCCAAATGGTTAACATTTTGTTCAGGATCTGTGCTGGCAGGCCATTGTAGTTGCTGCCGGTATGCAGACTTGAGGCAGCAAAGGAGCCCCACTAGGCCTGAATTGAGTAAGGGAACTCATAGGCCGGTATCCAGGAGAGTGCACGCCCTGGAAAGCCCACCTACATCTAGCTTGGAACAGATAACATCCAAATCAGAACCAGCCAAAATAAACATCTGGTTAAATGGTCATCCAGTTCTAATGGAGGTTGATACTATAGCAATTGTATCAGTATTTGCAGAACCAGTCTTTAACAAGATTCTCTCTGGAGTCCAACCCTTAAGTTGGCATAAGACCTTGGCTAGACTGACAACCTTTACCAGGGAACCTTTACACATTAAGGGTATGACTTCCATTCTGGTCTCGTGGGAGAAGCAACTGATGCAGCTACTACTCATTGTAGTAAAAGGCTCCGAGACTGAGAGGATGTTTTCTATTGTGGGAGAGACTCAAATGAGGTCTTAGCAGTTAATACAAGGGGTCTCCCATTTAGGATGAAAGTTTTTATTCTCTCCAAGGTTGGTGAAGAGTAGGAAGTGACCTGATGAAAAACATATAAAATCCTGAGTAGTCTTGACTGGTTTGATTTAAATTGATTTGAGTTGGTTTGTTATTGTCACATGTACCTAGGTACAGTGAAAAGTTTTGTTTTGTGTTTAATACAGGCAGACCATACCGTACAAAGTGCATTAGGGTAATAGAACAGAGCCAGGAGTACAATTTCACGGCTGCAGAGAAGGTGCACAAAGAACAAGATCAACATTAAGTTTAAAATTTATTCTATTCAGAAGTCTAATAACAATGGGGAGGAAACTATCCTTAAATCTAAAAACTGAAAGAACTACAGATGCTGTAAATCAGGAACAAAACAAAGCTACTGGAAAAGCTCAGCAGGTCTGGCAGCATCTGTGAAGGAGAAAACAGAGTTAACGTTTCAGGTCTGGTGACCCCTAAAGTTCTGAGGAAGGGTCACCGGACCCGAAATGTTAACTCTGTGTTTTTTCTTCACAGATGCTGCCAGATCTGCTGAGTTTTTCCAGCAACTTTGTTTTTGTTCCTGTTCTTGAATCTGTTGTGTATAAGCTTTTGTATCTTCTACCTGATAGAAGAGGTTGGAAGAGATTATAACGGGGGTGGGAGGGCTCTCTGATGATGTTGGCTGCCTTCCTGAGGCAGCGAGAAGTATAGATGGAGTCAATGGATGGAAGGTTGGTTTGTGTGATGGACTGGGCTGTGTTCACAACTCTTTGTAGTTTTTTACAGTCCTGAGCAGAGCAGTTGCCGTACCAAGCTCTGATGCATCCAGATAAGATGCTTTCTATGGTACATCTATAGAAACTGGTAAAAATCTTTATTGGCATGCCGAACTTCCTTAGCCTTCTGAGGAACTAGAGGTGTTGTTGTGCTTCTTGACCCTAGTGTCAACATGGATATGGAGAGGATGTTTCCTCTTGTGGTTGAATCTAAAACAAGGGTTCACTGTTTTAAAATGAGGAGTCACCTATTTAAGAAACAGATGAGACAAAATTATTGCTCACAAAGGGTTGTGAGTCTTTCAAGCTCTCTTCCTCAAAAGGAATTGGAAGCAGAGTCTTTGAACAGTTTCAAGACAGAAGTAAATAGAGTCTTGATAACACAAGGGGGTGAAAGATTATTTGGTGCTAGTGGAAATGTCCAGCAATCAGATTAGCTATCAATCAGGCTACTGCTGCTCCTAATTTGTGTGTTTGTATGTAAGACTGTGTGATGCTTCCCCAGAAAATGGTGGAATATTTTTAAGGCAGAGACAGATTGATTCTTGACCTAAGGGGGAGTCAAAGGGCATCAGAGATGGTCAGGAAATGGAGTCAAGGCCAGAATCAGTTCAGCCATGATTTTATCAAATGGTGAAGCAGGCCAAATGGCCCACTCCTGCTCCATCTGCAGTGATAGCATTCCATCTGTGCCTTTTCAGTTGTATGGTGCAGGGTAAAGATCGATAAGGAGTGGTCAGCAAAACACTCAGATAAAAGAAAACAATCAAGATAGATCAGATCTGGTGCTAAACAAAGTGGTAGTAACTTTGGGTTTGTATTTGAGAGGTCAGATCATTAGACACCAGAAATGCAAATGAGTTCCATGCTGACAAGAAGCCCATCTTGGAACATCTCGTATACACTTAGTGCAATAAGTCACAGTGTTCATCTACTAAACATCTGAAAAATGACATTTTGCTTATATTTAACTCCTTTTCTTTCAAATGAGCTTCCATTTTATGCAGTTGTAAATAAAGCCAATCTTGTCTTCAATGACAGAGCACTTATTTATTGAATGTTGTGCTCACTTACTATTCCGTCATTCCGAGCAACAATGTGAAGTCATTAGATGTGGAGTCCATGCAGATCAAAATGTAGATGCTTGGTTGACACCGCATTCACTACTTTCAACATTCACTCCTTTCAACATTCACTCCTTTCACCATAGACGCACTGTGGCATCAGTGTGTGTTGTTGATAAGATCAAGCCATAGAGGTCTACAGAATGGAAATACGCCCTTCAGCCTAACTTGTCCATGCCGTCTAGTTTTCACAATTAAACTAGTCCCAGTTGCTTGCGTTTGGTCCATAAACCCAAGCCTATCCCATTCATGTACCTGTCTAAATGTTTCTTAAATGACAACAATGTATTAGGTCCATGACCACCTCTGGCAGCCCACTCCAGACAATCATCACACTCTGAGTGAAAATGCTGACCCTCTGGACCTTTCTGTATGACTCTCCTCTAACCTTAAACCTATACCGTCTAGTTTTAGACTCCCCTACCATGGGGAAAACTATTGTCTATCTACCTTATTTATGCCTCTCATGATTTTATAGACCTCTATAAGGTCACCCCTCAGTCTCCTCTGCTCCAGTGCAAAAAAAAATCCCAGCCTATCCAACCTCTCCTCATAAGTCAAACCTTCCAGTCCAGGTAGCAACACAGTAAATATATTCTGTACTTTTTCTAATCTGCTTGACCTATAGCAACTCCCCAAGGCTTCTCAAACAGCACTTTCCAAACATGGGACATCTACCACTGACAGGGTCAGGGGCAGCAAATGCATGAGAACAACACAGTCTGCAAGATTCCTTCAAAGCCACACGCTATCCCGGCTTGGAAGTATATTGCCGTTCCTTCACTTTCACTGGGTTAAAATCCTGGATCTCGTTCTCCAACACTGCTGAGAGGAATGTAACATTTCAAGAGGACAGCTCACCCCTACCATCCTGAGGGCAATGAATGCTGGCCTAGTCAGCGATACCTGCATTCATCAATTGAATATATATAAAAAAGCCTAAACTTCAGAAGTGATCACACACCTCACTGAACACTCAGTGGCTTTCCTGTCTGTGATTTGCAAATGTTGTCAAGTTAGGGTTATCTTCGTGGTGTGTGTTGAGACCTTTTGGAGCTAGCTGTATTAATTGGATATAGTTCACTTACAGCCAGCAGATAAAAGATAGCTTCAGCTGATTGCGCTGAGCAGATCTCAACTCATGCCTTAGAGGTGAAAAATCAATGAATTTACTCATTGCTTCAGCCCAGTTCCCACTGGCAGACTGATTGCACAGTTTCAACATTTGGCCTTCACTGCCAGGAACTGCATCGGATACAACTGATAATCCATCAAATAATTTTCTTTTCATTTGTATACAACCCACTCGTCACTTAGATAAATTTTTGACACTTAACATTATCAGTTTGAAATGTTGTTTTTGAATGTTTTGGATCATTAACCCTCATAATGCTGGTAGGAGTTCACTAGATAGTCAAATATAACATGGTCTGGTTAAATCATTCTTCCATGGTTTGTGGATACCCACAAGACAAACATTTGTTACTCATCCCCAATTGTCCTTGGTGACCCTCAGGTTAAGCTCACTGCTAGTAGTCTACTCTGAAGAGAGAGCAGCCCTATGGTCCTCTAGGGTTATGGTGAATTTACCTTAATTTTAACTGAGCCGAGTGACTCGCTCAGCCATTGCAGGAGCAGGCAAGAAGTAATGCACATAGACCCAGGCTAGGTAAAGATGAAAGCTTTTATTCCCTAAGGGATATAGTGAACCAAAACAGAAATTGCTGGAAAAGCTTAGCAGGTTTGGAAGCATCATTGGAGAGAAATTAGAGTTAACATTTTGTGCCGAGTGACCTTTGCTCAGAACAGAAGGATTTCTAACAATGATCAATAATCATTGTCATGGTCAGCATTACTGAAGTGAGTTTCAATCGCAGATTTATTAAATGAATTTAAATTTCACCGGTAGCCCTGGTATGATTTGAACTCATTTTCTCAGATCATTAGCTTTGGACTCTGGATTGTTAGTTATTGTGAATTATTTATTATTAATTGGAGGGACATGCTGTTGACTAGAAAGATTTACATTAATATAGTGTCTTGGACAGCCTCAAAGTACTTTGAAGTACTTGGTGCAGTGTAGTCACTGTTGTAATGCAGCCAAATTACACATAGCAAACTACCATACACTGAAATGTAATGATGACATATAATCGGCTATTTCATATCATTTGAGGGATTAAAAAGTAACCAGGACAGTAAGGATAAACTCCTGTACTCATCTCCAGCACCTTTACACAAGAGCCTTTTACATCCACCTCAGAGAGCTTTGGTCTTATCTCAAAGATGGCACCACCAAACAGTGCAGCACTTCCTCTGTCCCAGACCATTGGCTTATATTGCGGTTTTGAAATTCTGAAGCAAGATGGAAACCCACAGTTTTCTCCCTTGGGCTGAGAAGACTATCAACTAAGCAATGGCGGTTATACATGTATAAGCTCCACTCACAAAAAACATTGAGGAAAGGAGCAGGATTAGGCCATTTGGCCTCTTGAGCCTGCTCTACCATTCAATATGATCATGGCTGATCATTCAGTTCAATCCTCAAATCCTACTCTCTCTCCACATCCCTTGATTCTCTTGGCTATAAAAGCTAAATCTACCTCCTTCTTGAAAACACACAATTTTTTGACCTCAATCGCTTTCTGTGGAAGTGAATTCCACAGGCTGTCTTGGTGAAGAAATTTCTCCTCATCTCAGTCCTAATAGCTTTATTTTTAAATAATGACCCCAGGTTCTGGACTTCCCCATCATCAGCAATATCCTTCCTGCATCTAACCGTCCAGTCCTGTTCAAATGTTATAGGTTTCTATGAGATCCCCCTTCATTTTTCCAAATCCCAGTGAGTACAATCATAACTGACTCAATCTCTCCTCACGTGCCATCACAGGAATCAAATTGACAAACCTTCAATGCACTCCTTCTGTAGCAAAAACATCCTTCCTCGGATAAGGAGACCAAAACTGCACACAATACTTCATTTGCCTTCTCCAATGTCCTGTATAATTACAGCAAGTCATCCTTGTTCCTGCACTTGAGTCGTCATGGAATCAATCAGCTAGATGGATTATATTTCTCTTCAATTTGTATTGCTCTAATGCCCAATTAGTATAATGATCTGCCTAAGGAAGAAACCATTCCTAGTTTTCTATTCAGCGAGGTCAATCAGCTGGTCTGTGAATTGGAAAAACAGTAAGTGGAATAGACAGGAAGGCTAAGATGTTGTTTTTCTTAGTTTGGAGTTGGGATGAAACAGAGGGAGTTGTATTGAATTTTATTGATCCTTTCTTTAAAAGATGACATCCTGATATTATCATGAGGTGCCTAAAGTAAACGATGCTCAAATTTCTAGCCTGAATGAGTGAGTGGAAAATCCAAGGAGAACAGCATTGTAGTTGATGACCAGTTTATAAAAGTAAAATATTGCAGATTCTGGAAATCTGAAACAACCATGGAGAATACTTGAGAAACTCAGCATTTGTAGCAAGAGAAACAGCTAATGTTTCAAATCTGGTATGACTCTTCTTCAGAACTAACGATTAGCTAAACTGTTTTTTCTGCATGGGAAGGGCAAAGGTATGATCCGACTGCTTAGTTTTATTGCACTGTTGGCAGCACCAGAGCTAAGAACCCAGGCAGTTGAACACACTGTATCTGACAATGTAGCTAGAATTGGAGGAGCACTGAAAACCCAGAGGGCGATGCAGGACTGGAGAAAATTAAAGAGCTGTGAATGGGGTGGGGTGGGAGGTGGTGGTGGGTGATGGTGGGGTGCAGTGATGATGGAGATGTGCACATGGATGCTGATTAAGTGTGTTATAGTTGGATAAGGCCAGCTCGGACTGTGAATGATAGCATTTTACATCAACTTGAGTAAAATAAATCAGGGAATTCTCAAGAAGTTGAATGCCCAGTGGATAAGGCTTCACAGGGAAAACTGACCTAACCAGTTGTTTCACAGAGACCGCAAGGAATAGCTGGTGTAGGAAGTGGAAAATCATAGAATCCCTACAGTGTGGTAACAGGCCATTCGGCCCAACAAGTCCACACTGCCCTTCCGAAGAGCATCCCACCCAGACCCATTCCCCTACCCTTACAGTTCCCATGTCTAACCCACCTAACCTAAACATCCCTGGACACTATGGGCAATTTAGCATGGCCAATCCACAAACCCTGCACATCTTTGGACTGTGGGAGGAAACCGGAGCACCCGGAGGAAACCCACGCAGACATGGGGAGAATGTGCAAACTCCACATAGACAGTCGCCCGATGTTGGAATTGAACCCAGGTCGCTGGTGCTGTGAGGCAGCAGTGCTAACCACTGAGCATGTCCTTTGAAATTGGGTTGTTCTCAGGGCTGAACTGTAGGCTGTGACCGACCGATGATATGTAATTAGATATTTAAAACAGGAAAGGATTATGAAGTAGTCATCGTAACCACTTTCTCATTAGAGAGAGACAGATGACTGGTGGTGGTTCAATGTAAGGGGAGAGATTGAGAAGGTAGGACCTTCATGCTAATTCAGCCACTGCATGTATCGAACCCACACTGCTGGCATCACTCTGCATCACAAACCAGCCGTCAAGCTGACTGAGCTGTCTTGCAGGCATCTAAAATTAATTAATTAAGCAATCCAAAATTGAAAGCTGGTGTCAGTAACGGTGACAATGTTACTATTGTTATAGATATATATATATATATATTTTAAAGTCTGGTTCACTAATGCCCTTTAGCGAAATAAATCTGCTGTTCCTAGTTGGTCTGCCCTACTCGTGACCCAGACCCACAGAAATCTCTTAACTCTTAAAAGCTCTTTGAAATGATTGAGTAAAGCCATTCACTTCAAGGGCAACAAATGCTGGCCTTGCCAGTGAAGCATACATGCCATGAAATCATTTTTTAAAAAAAGAAAATCAATCCTGCCAGTTATATGCATGACAACAAGCTGGAGATATATTTTAAATAAATGGAACATATTCATTGGCCAAAATGAGATAGATCCAATGACTCAACAACATGGCAGCTTTAGTGTTCATCTCCTTACCCTGATTGTTACAAATGACTGGTTTCATAGAAATTCGAAGTCACAGCTTGTCGCCGTGGCTTATAATATTTGCCAGTCACTAGTCCAGTGTTTTAACCCATCAGCAACTATAACCATTATATTTCTGCTCCCTATTACTGCTAGTAAAATCGTTAACTTATCAAGCAGAAAACACTGACAGTTACACTGGAAACACAGAGCAAAGGCAATCTTTGTCGACTATTTACAACGTTGCAACAGCCAGTAACTGCATTACCAAACAACAGTGACTGTACCTCAAAAGCCATTCGGACCGCAAACCTCTTTGCCCTAGCTGGTCTGGGGCCCAAAAGGCAACGTTAAAGGCAGTTTTTTTTTTCACTGCCGAGTATCCTTGCAAAGTCTTTGGTCAGACAGGTTCTCTGGAGGATTTGTCATGAAGAGAATAAGAGCCCACAAACACCTTTTTCTGGATCCCAGCCGTCCTTTCAGTCCGTCCCTCGTCCGTACACTTCCTGCACTGTGTTGAAATGTTACAACAATTAACTTAATAATTAACTTTCGGACGAAAGTCAAGACAAGATTGCTAGTTATTTTCTCCCTCTGCTAAAGTTCAGCCAAAGCAGTAGAAAAGAAAAAAAAAAGTCGTTCTAAGTTCACTTGGATCATTATTTTACAACGATACCTCAAAGCAATTGCCAGCGTGTTGATCCTTTAAAAGGAACGCCTTGGGAACACGGGCTCAATGGAGGCGAAGTAACCCACAATTCGTTGCGCCGAGAAAAGTTATCTATCTTAAACAAACGAGTTTGCCCCGCCTTCGCTTCGCACCTGCCTGGAGGCCAGTGCTGCTACTGCGGAAAGAATGGGATCCAGTGGAGGTGGGAATAGAAGGTGGAGGTGGGAATAGGAGGTGGAGGGGAGAAGAGACCGGGGGCCTGTATTGAACAAAAATAGAACAGAACTGAGAGAGAGAGGTGAAATCGAGAGTTTTGTGACCAGCCACTGCACTGATGTTAAAAGAGAGGGGAGTGGAAATAGAAAATACAGCGTACTCTCTGCAGGTCTGATGCCCCATGTGGTGAGAAACAGGGGAGCAAATGGTTTATTTTATTATTATTTTACTTTTTCTCTCTCTTTGGTTGTTCGTGGCTGTCTTTTTTTTTGGCAAATCCAGTAATTGAATTTGTGACTGCAAATTTCACAAATCTCCATGTGATGGGTTTTCTCTGTGCCTTTGTATGCCCTAAACTATCCTTCTGGGCTCTCATGTTATGCTAACATGGTTCATCATACTTGTTCCTGGTTTCACTTCTTTTTTCCATCTCTTATTTCTTACCTGTGGCACAGGAAGCACAATTTCTGACTGTTAGTCCACTCAATTCCCTTCTGTTTGTTTTCAAACTATAATCCATATTACACATTTTACCTGAGCAATCACCATATATCCCAAGCCCCTCCCCAACCCCATTTACGAGTTCAAAGTCCTTGTCTGAATAAAATGTCCCAGGAGGTGTTTTGATAATTATCCAAAGCAAAGTTTGACACTGAGCCACACTGGGCAGAGGGCCAGGATCTTGATCATAAGTAGGTTTTTAAGGCAGTTCTTAAAGGAGGAAAGAAGTATAAAGAGGTAAAGACATTTCTGAAGGGAATTCCAGAGCATAGAGGCCAAACAAGTGAAAACATATACTAAGATATTGAAGCAGAATTAGGCAATTCGACCCATTGAGTCCACCCTGCCTTTCAATCATACCTACCTATGGTGGGATGATTAAGATTGGGTATGCGCAAGGGGCCAAAATTAGGGGAAATTATTTCTTGGAGGATTGGGGAATTTAGAAGAGAACACCGACGGGGAGGGTTAAGGAAGTGGAGAGCTGATGGATGAAAAGGAGTGTTGGGGCAATGGTGATATCATCGTAACATGATTGGCCTAGAATTCTATTGCTTATACTCATGACCTGGGTTCAAATCTCCCAAAATCAGCATGTTGAATTTAAAGTAAATTTATAAATCATGACCATTAAATATTATTTGTTGTTTCAAAAGTCCATCTAATTCACTGTTTTCTTTTAGGAAAACAAATCTGCCAACTTTTCCAGGTCTGGCCTACATGTGACTCCAGACCCTCAGTGTTAGGGGGTTGGTAACACAACTGAATATCAAGGGGGAATGGTTAGATACTCTTTTGTTGGAGACTGTCATTGCCTGGCACTCATGCGGCCTGAATGTAACATCGCTTACAGCCAAAGACTGGATTGTGTTCAAGACTTGCTACATTTGGACATGGACTGCTTCAGTATCTGAGGAGTCATGAATAGTTCTGAACATTCTTACAATCATCAGCAAACATCTCCACTTTTGATCTTAAGAAGGAAGGTAATTGATGAAGCTGCTGAAGATGGTTGGGCCGAGGACACTATCCTGTGAAACTTCTGCAGTAATGTCCTGGAGCTGAGATGACTGGTCTCCAACAACCACAATCATTTTCCGATATGCCAAGTATGACATCGACCAGTGAAAGAGCTTTCTTGCCGATTTCCACTAAGTCCAGTTTTGCCAGGGCTTCCAAATGCCACACTCAATCAAATGCAGCCTTGATGTGAAGGGCTGTCACTCTCACCTCACCTCTGGAATTCAGCTCTCCATCCATGTTTGAACCAAGGCTGTAATGAGGTCAGGAGCTGGGTGGCCCTGGCAGAACCCAAGCTGGGTGTCACTGAGCAGGTTATTGCTGAGCAGGTGCTGCTTGATAGCAATGTTGATGACACCTTCCATCACTTTACTGACGATCGAGAGTAGACTGATGGGATGGTAATTACTGAATTAGATTTTGCTGACATTTTCTATACTGGTTATACCTGGAAAATTTTCCACATTGTTGGATAGATGACGGTACTTTTGCTACACTGGAACATCTTGACTAGAGGATGCAGCTAGTTTTGGATCACAAATCATCAGTACAATTAGCAGAATATGGTCAGGCCCCATAGCTGCTGAAATATCTTGTGTCTTCAGCCACTTCTTGATATCATGTGGAGTAAATCAAGTTGGCTGCGATGTTGGGGACCTTAGGAGGAGGCCAAGATGGATCAACCACTTGGGTCCTTCTGGCTGAAGATGATTGTGGCTTGTCTTTTAAAAGGTGCCATATAAACGTACATTATTGGTATTCGGCTCTCAGCATCAGGCAACTTGGGCGATGTCTGATGGGGTTGAAGGTTCACTACCGACTCAGCAGAAGGTAGTAGGAGATTCACAGCAACTCTGGGTGAATGGCATTAGGTTCCGTTACATTGTATTTCCCAGGGATTCAATGTAATCAAATGACCCAATCGCAATCCCACTTCCTCATGGGAACACAATTTCTTGAATAACCTGGTAGCAGAGATCTGTGACACAAGATACTTCATTAATTAAAAACAGAGGCAAGTTCTGCCTTGCGCCTGCGGACAATTTAAGACGAGAGACAAGTCAACACTAGCGACCCATGACTGCTGTACAACAGCTCCTGATCCTCAAACTGCTGCGATGTACTTGCAGAGCCAAGGGTCACGTTCAGTGGGTGTGAAGAACACTCTCTGTGAGACGCACTCCATTAACTTTGGGACAGACATTAACGGGGACACAGATGAGCGAGTGAGAGACTGTCAATAAACAAGTGTTTGAGATTCCACATGACCACGTTGGTGACCTCCAGGCAGATCAAAGGCAAAGCAGGATATATAAAGCAAAGAGTCTGCGGGAGAGTGAGAGACTGTAAAGAAGGAGGATGTCCTATCTCTGCAAGCTGCACTGAGGTTTGTGTTGGAGTGACAGACAGAATTTCTGACTCAGAGAGATCATGTAACGTTCACTGTTGGAGAAGCAGAATGCACCAGGCGTTTGTGAGTTTGAAGCTAGTCACATAGAACTATCTTATTTTTGGATGCTTGCTTCAATTTGTCAAAAGTGACAGTGTGTGTGAACCCAGGAAAGTTGATCTGAAATTTAAGTGTAATGTTTATATGCACATACATTTGTAGGTGTACACGTGTTTAAAAAAATCTTTCTGAATGGGTATGTGAGGGCAGTGGTTCTGCAATATGGGTATCTGAGAGTTGGTATGATAGATATATTCCAATTCGAAGACTAAAGGAGCACATAAGATTGCACATAAAACAAAGGGGACACACAATAGCTCTAAAGCGGGTCAGGCAAAAAAGTAATCTGGAGGTACAGTTACTGAAGTCGCTAAAAGGAGTCACACATGTTTCCAAGGCCATACAAATGGGATCAAAGCAATAATTGGCAGGAAAAATCTGAAGAGGATGGGTTACCTGGCAGAGGGCTTTAAGATTATTAAATGGTTTGACGGGATAGTCTATAGAGATATCCCCAGTCATGGCAGATTCTAAAATTAGGGGCAATAAATAACTAATAAATCCAGGAAAGATTTATGGGGAAACATCTCTATTTAGAGGTCAGTGAGAAAATGGAAATTACTGCCATGTGTAATTGCCTTTAAGGGGAAGCTGGTCAAAGCATGATGTAGGAAGGGAAATAAGAATGTGTGTGTTGCTGGGGTGAGATGAAAAAGTGGAGGGTTGGTGGGGAGCAGTGGGGGAAAGATCTGTGCAGACCAGAAGATCCTGTTACAGACAAATGCTCTGTTCTGTATTGTGATTAATAAGTTATTATTTGTGATGAGTTTATACTTGAGCGGAAAATATGTGACAGGTGGCTTAAAAAAAGATGTTTTCACAAATGCTGCCCCCAGCCCGCTTGTGTAGGTGCCCCTGATTATTTTATTTTGCTTGCCTGCCTGGTTTCAAGAAATTGACAACAGTGTTACCAGCTGTTTGCAATCCTGCAACCTGCAGCAATCCTGCCTGCTCTGAAGGGCTCCAACATCTTTAATCTTCTCAGGCAACTTTGATATGAAATAGACCAAAATCGGCTTGAAGTGCCCTATAAAGGGAAGAGACGAAGACTTGCATTTATGCAATGCTTTTCGCAACCACCAGATGACACAAAGCCCTTTGCAGCCAAGTAAGGACTTGTGAAGCACAGTCACTGTTTTAACATAGAAAGCACAGCAGCCAATGCCTGCACAGCAATATCCCACAAGCAGCAATGTAGCCATAACCAGAAACTGCCTTGCTTTGTGATGTTAATCGAGGTGCCCCTGATTATTTTAGTTTGCATATTGGCTAGGATGCCAGGGATAAACCTAAATAGAGTAAATCAAAATACTGTCTTGGGAATCTTTCTTTCTTGAATTCAACAGAGGCACACGTTTAAGTTCTCATCTGAAAGGTAACACCTCTGACGGTGCGGCATTCCCTCAGGACTGCACCTCCGACAGTGCGGCACTCCCTCAGGACTGCACCTCCAATGGTACAGCACTCCCTCAGGACTGCACCTCTGACAGTGCGGTACACCCTCAGGACTGCACCTCTGACAGTGCGGCATTCCCTCAGGACTGTACCTCCATCAGTGCGGTGCAACCTCAGGACTGCACCTCCCACAGTGCGGCATTCCCTCAGGACTGTACCTCCGACAGTGTAGCACTCCCTCAGGACTGCACCTCCGACAGTGCGGCATTCCCTCAGGACTGTACCTCCGACAGTGTAGCACTCCCTCAGGACTGCACCTCCGACAGTGAGGCATTCCCTCAGGACTGACCCTCTGACAGTGTGGCACTCACTCAGTACTGACCCTCTGACAATGCGGCACTCCCTCAGTACTGACCCTCTGACAGTACCGCACTCCCTCAGTACTGACCCTCTGACAGTGCGGCATTTCCTCAGAACTGACCCTCTGACAGTCCGACACTCCCTCAGGACTGCACCTCCAATAGTGCGGCACACCTTCAGGAACGCACCTCCAACAGTGGAGCGCTTCCTCAGTAATGACCTCCAAGACAGCAGCACACGCTCAATACTGACTCTCCGACAGTGCGGTAACCCCTCGGGTCTGACCCTCTGACAGTGCAACCTTCCCTCAGTACTGACCCTCTGGCGGTGCAGCACTCCCTCTGTACTGACCCTCCGATAATGTAGCACTCCCGTGGAATTGAATCTCAGACAGGTCAGTACTGACCCTCTGACAGTGCAGCACACCTTCAGCACTGACCCTCTGACCGTTCAGTATTTCATAATCTCCCCACAGTGTGGAAACAGGCCATTTGGCCCAACACATGCACATTGACCTTCTGTAGACCATTCCATTCAGACCTATCGCCTAACCCTATTCATGTATTTCTCATAGCTAACACACCTAACCTACACATCCCTAAACACTATGGAAAATTAGCATGGCCAATCCACCTAACTTGCACATTTACGGACTGATAATAGCAACACTCCCTGATTTACTCTGTGATAGTGCGGCACTCCCTCAGCGATGACCATCTGACAGAAAAGCACTCCCTCAGTCCTGACCCTCTGACAGTACAGCCCTCCCTCCAGGCTGACCCTCTGGCAGTGCAGCAATCCCTCAGTACAGAACCCTGAGTGTACATCACTCCGTCTACAGAATACCCACACTTGAGACCATCTGACAGTGCTGCACTCCCTCTCTACTGACTCACTGACAGTGCAGCACTCCCTCAGTACGGACCCTCTGACAGTGCGGCACTCCCTCAGCACTGACCCTCTGACAGTGCGGCACTCCCTCAGTACTGACCCTGTGACTGTGCAGCACTCCCTTATTGACACTCTGACAGTACAGCATTCCCTCAGTACCTAACCCTGATCCTCTGACAGCGCAATGTTTCCTCAGCTCTGACCCTCCCACACTACAGAGCACCCTGTCTCCTCACTGTCTGACAGTTCGGCACTCCCTCAGTATTGACCCACTGACACTGCAGCATACGCTCAGTACTGACCCTCTGACGGTGCATCAGTCCCTTAATTCTGACCTTCAGTCAATGCAGCACTGACTCGGTACCTACTCTCTGACAGTGTGGCACTCCCTCAGTACTGACCCTCTGACAGTGCGGCACTCCCTCAGTACTGACCCTCTGACAGTGCGGCACTCCCTCAGTACTGACCCCCTGACAGTGCGGCACTCCCTCAGTACTGACCCTCTGACAGTGCGGCACTCCCTCAGTCCTGACTCTGTAACAGCCCACCCAGTCCCATACATTTTACAGTCTCTTTCTGATTCCAAAATCCTTTGCAATTCTTAACGAGACACCTGAGCATTTTAACTCACGGACGTGGATTTTATTTGAGGGATCTTTGGGGGAAGTTTGCGAGATGCACTAAACTAGTTGTGTATAGTCAGATGCCTGTTGTGTGCACTGTCCAAAATTCAGTGTCATTTACTTCAAGGAACTGAATAAGGAATGTGTGGTAACCATTTTGTGGATATAATTCTCTCTCTCTCAGTCTCCCTGTCTAATTTTACCACCGTTCAATGCAGACAGATAGATGAAATGTAATAATGTTGTTCTTTTCTTCAAACCTGTCAGAATTGGGCGTTCTTTACAGTCTATCGCCAATAAAACTGACACAAATAAGTCTAAGTCAAGGTTCCATTGGATTCTAAAGTGGATCGGAGGCACTGATGGAAATGATGGTTGCTGGGCCAGTGAAGTGTTTGTACATCATGCTGTTTTATTTGTTGATAGACTGCAATGGTGAGAACAGATCTCAAAGCAATTTACATTGAGTATGGTTCTGGGTGATGTATAAGATCGACTGTACTCTTTCAATTCTGTCCCCTTCTGTCCCTGCTCTCTCAAAAGAATCAAAAATGCAACTTTTGTTCCAAGTGGAACTCAGTTTTGTATTGTGGTCAAAGATGCATTGATTGAGTCATTCTGTTAGCCTTTTCTGATTATGTAGCTAATGTGAACCATTCCACACCATTGTCCATCCCCACCATCCCCATCACTGCCCATCTCACACCACTGGCCATCCCACACCACTGCCAATGCCATACTACTGACAAAGTAAATGATGAACGAAACAACTGACAATCTCACACCATTATCCATCTCTTACCACTCCATCCATCATGACTGACCATCCCTTGTCACTGACTGTCCCTCGTCAATGACCATCTCTCATCTGTGACCATCCCACACCATGGAAAATCCATCATCGTTGACCATGTCTCCACCATCAAACCCACACCACTGCCCATCCCATGTCACAGAACATTACACTTTCCTCACTGTCCCACAGAACTATGCACCTGCACTTCTGACTGTCCCACACCACTGACCATGCCACTCAAACTTCCATCTCAAACACTTACCTTCCTCTCCACTGACCATCTGATACATCTTTCTATCTCACAGCACTGATGAAGGTCCAACCACTATTCTTACACAAGGCACAGTCCAAACCTTCATTGACCATTCCTCAGGAGTAACCACATGTCAACTGTCCATCTCACATACCGGACACCTGACTCTATGTTCATCTGGCACCATCTTCCACCACATCCCATGCCACGACCCCATGCCTGTGACCATCTAAACTGCACCACTATTCATCCCATATCATTATCCATCCCATATAACTGTCTGCTGCAATCTACTGACTACAACTCATCAATAACTGTCAATCATCACTGATTGTCTATCACCACTGAGCATCTCACATTGGTGATCATTCCTCACAACTGACCATCTACATCACTTTCCATTACACACCCCTGTTAATCCCACACTGCTGCCTATATCCCTTACCAGTGACCATTCATTCCATGATCTATCTCCCCTCCACTGTCCATCCCACACCATGATCCATCTCTCTTACAGACTATCCCATATCACTGACTAACCCATAGGCAATGGCCTAGTGGAATTATTGGTGGGCTTTGGTCCAGTAACCCAACTAATGTTCTGGGGGCCTTGGTTCAAATCCCGCCACAGCAGGTCTGAATTCAGTAAAAAATCTGGAATTAAGAATCTACTGATGACCATGAAATCATTGTCAATTTTGGGAAGAACCAATTTTGGTTCACTAATGTCCTTCAGGGAAGGAAATCTTCCATCCTGGCCTGACATGTGACTCCAGACCCACAGCAATATGGATGACTCAGAAATAGCCAAACAGTTGTATCAATTGCTACAAAGTCTCAACAAAGAAATGAAACTGGGCTGATCTCATGACATCGACCTAGGCACCGGAAAAACATAAGGCAGAAACAGCCCTGTCAATCCTGCAAGTCCTCCTCATTAATGTCTGGGAGCAAGTGCCAAAACTGTGGAGAGCTGTCTCACAGTTTAGTCAAGCAACAGCCTGATACAGTCATACTCAAGGAATCATACTTTATAGACAATGTCCCACTCACCACCATCACCATCCCTGGATATGTCCTGTCTCACCAGCAGGATGAACCTAGCAGAGGTGGCGGAACAGTGGTATACAATCAGGAGTTGCTCTGGGATTCTTCAACATTGACTATGGACATCCTGAGGTCTCGTGGCTTCAGGTTAAACATAGACAAAGAAACCTCCTGCTGATTATCATGTACCATCCTCGCTCAGCTGGTGAATTGGTACTCCTCCATGTTGAATAACACTTGGAGGAAGCTCTGAGGGTGGCAAGGGCACAAAATGTACTCTGGGTGGTGGATTTCAATGTCCACCACCAAGTGGGGCTCGGCAACAGCATGACTGATCAAGCTCGTCGGATCTGAAGGGATGTAGCTGCTAGACTGGGTCTGTGGCAGGTGGTGAAGGAACCAACAAGAAGCAAAAACATACTTGACCTCATCCTTATCAAACTGCCAGGTGCAGATGCATCTGTCCATGCCCGTTTTGGTAATAGTTATGGAGATGAAGTCCCGCCTTTACACTGAGAATAACCCCCCTCATGTTGTGTGGCACTATCACCGTGCTAAATTGAACAGACTTAGAACTGCTGTAGCAACTCAGGATTGGGCATCCATGAGGCACTGTGGGCAATCAATAGCAGCTTAATGGTACTCCATCACATTCTGTAACCTCATGGCCCAGCGTATCCCCCACCAACTCTGGTTCAATGGAGAGTGCAGGAGGGCATGCCAGGAGCAGCAACAGGGGTACCTAAAAATGAGGTGTGAAGCTACCAAACAGGACTACCTGCATGCCAAACAGCATAAGCAGCAAGTGATAGACAGAGCCAAGTGATTCTACAACTAATGGATCAGACCTAAGCTCTGCAGTCCTGCCACTTCCAGTTGGGAATGGTGGTGCACAATTAAACAACTCACTGGAGGAGGAGGCTCCACAAATATTCCCATCCTCAATGATGGAAGAGCCCAGCACATCAGTGCAAAAGATAAGGCTGCAGCTTTTGCAGCCAGAAGCGCCGAATAGATGATCCGTCTCACCCTCCTTCAGTCGTCCTCAACATCACAGATACCAGTCTTCAGCCAATTCAATTCACTCTACATGATATCAAGAAACAGTTGGAGACACTGGATAGTGCAAAGGTTGTGGGTCTTAAAAGTATTCTGGCAATAGTATTGTACTCCAGAAGGTGCTGCTCCCCTCGCCAAGCTGTTCCAGTACAGTTACAACACTGGCATCTACCTGACAGTATGGAAAATTGCCCAAGTATGTCCTGTACACAAATAACAGAACAAATCCAATATGACTAAGAAAACAATCAAAAAAGCAAAGAGTGGCCAGGAGAAAGTGCTGGCCAGCAACATCAGGCAGCATCCAAAGATGTTTTACAAGCATATCATCAGAAAGAGAATTACCTGGGCAAGTGTATGGTCTATGGACCAAAGTTGTACGGACCAAAGGGGCAATCCTTCTTCGAAGTGTGAAGTCAGAGGACAGTGGTAGAGTATTAAATGAATATTTCACAACTGTTTTTATTCTGGAACAGGAAGTTGTAAGTCCAGATTTCCAGAAGATGGACCGTGAAGTTCTTGAGCAGATTGATATAAGAAGTGAGATGGTATTGGAAGTTTTAGAAGATTTAAAAGTGGACAAACCCCCCGATATCCAGATGAAATGTATCCCAGGCTGTTGTTAGAGACAATGGAGGAAATTACAGAACCCCTTATTTAAATGTCCATATGGTTTCTGGCCACAGGATAGGTGCTAGAAATCTAGAGGACAGAAAATGTCGTTTCATGTTACAAGAAGGAATAGAACAGGGAACTACAGACCAGTGAGTCTAACATCAGTGGTAGTGAAATTATTGAAGAAAATAGTGAAGAAGAAAATTAATCTCCATTTAGAACAGTGAGATTTGATGGGATAATCAGCATTGCTTTGTTAGAGGGAAGTCATGCCTAACAAATCTGGTTGACTTTTTTGAGGAAGTGATCAAGTGTTTGGATGAGGGTAGGGCAGTTGATATAGCTTATATAGATTTCAGCAAGGCTTTTAGCAAGGCCCCACATGGGAAAGTGATAAAGAAGGTCAAAACTCATGGGATCCAGGATAACTTAGCAAGTTGGATCCAAAATTGGTTTAGTGACAGGAGGCAGGGGTTGATGGTAGAAGGCTGTTTGTGTGACTAGTGCCTGGTGTGCAGTAGCTTACCACGGGGATTGGTGCTGGGTCCCTTATTGTTTGTGATATTCATCAATGATGTAAATGAGAATGTGGGGAAATGATAATTACGTTTGAGGACAACACAAAGATTGGCTGGGTGATTGACAGTGAGGAGGAAGATGTTATGTTACAGGAGGGTATAAAAGGATTGGTCAGATCAGTGGCAGATAGTAATGAACCCTGTTAAATGTAAAATTTGGAGGAGGGAACAAGACAAGGGAGCACTCAATGAATGGCAGAACACTAGGAAGCTTAGAGGAACAGAGGGATCTTGGGGCGCTTGTCCACCGATCAAGGAAGGTGGCAGGTTAATAACATAGTTAAGAAGGCATAGGGATGCCTGCCTTTATTAATCATAGATTGGCATAGATTATATCAGCAAGGAGGTCATGTTGGAGCTGTACAGAACTTTGATTAGGCCACAGCTGGAGTACCACACTATAGGAAGGACGTGAATACATTGGAGGAGGTGCAGAGGAGATTGAGCAGGATGTTAGATGGAATGGAGTAGCTTAGCTACAAAGAGAGACTGAATAAGCTTGGGTTGTTTTCTCTAAAGCAGAGTAGATCCGGGGAGAACTTGATAGAAGTGTACAAGATTATGAGGGGCACGGACAGGGTGAATAGAAAGCAGCTGTTCCCCTCAGTTGAAGGGTCAATAACAAGGGGACATGATTTTAAAGTGAAAGGCAGGAGGGGATTAGAGGAAATTTGACAAAAGATCTTTTCACCCAGAGGGTGAAAGAGGGCACTACGTAGGAAGATAGTTGAGGTATGAAACCTCACAACCATTAAAAAATACTCGGATGGGCAGCTGAAGTGTCAGAATATTCGAGGCTATGGGCCGGGTGTGGGAAATTAGGGCTAGTGTAAACATTCGTGTGTGTTTAGCAGTAAAGACTCTAAAGGGCTCCTTTTGTACTGTATGATTCTATGATTCTGTGAACTCACTACTAACCATTAATATCTCCTTACAATTACACACTGCTGACCACTGTTCATTGTTGACCATTGCCTCTCTACTGACCATGTCTTCCTGCTGATTAATTCTCACTCTGCCACACCGCTGTTCTTGGCCCAGCGCCGACCATGTCATACTGCTGCCCAACACTGTTGACCATAGCTAGTCATGGGTCATAGATCATAAGGCATCAGAGCAGAATAGACAATTCAGCCCATCAAACCTGATCTGCCATTCAATAAGTTTATGGCTAATCCAATCACACTCAACTCCACTTTCTTGCCTTTTCCTACAAACTTTTATTCCATTACTGATTAAAAATCTACATCGGCCTTGAATATACTTAATGACCCAGCCTCAACAGACCTCTATGGTAAAGAATGCCACAGATTCAGTACACTCTGAGAGAAGAAATTCCTCCTCATCTTTTTAAAATGTGCAACCTCTTATTCTGAGGTTATGCCCTCTGGCACTATACTCTCCCACAGGGGAAACTTAGAGATTCCAATAAGTACAATCCAACCTACTCAACCTGTGCTCATAAAGCAGTCTCTCCATACCTGATATCAGCATACAGAACCTCTAATGCCAATTTATCTTTCGTTAGATAAAGGTTCCAAAATTGTTCACAATATTTCAGCTGTGGTCTGATGAGTGCCTTGTATCATTTAATAAACCTCCCTTCTCTTATACTCCATTTTATTCAAAAGAAGGACCAACATTCTATTTGCCTTCCCTATTATCCACCGAACTTGGATTTTTTTTGTCATTTACACACTAGGACTTAATACCTCCATATCACCCCAATCCACATGCTAGGGCTCCAAACTCCCTCTGTTGTAAAGATTTTGTTCTCTGTTTACATAATTTTCATCTTCTCTGTTCTTCCTGGCAAAGTGCATTATGTCACATTATCAGTCACATTATCAGTCATGATTGAATGACAGAGCAGATTTGATGGGGGTGAATGGCCTAAATCTGCTCCTATATCCTGTGGTCTTATCTTATTTCACTACATTATATTCCATCTGCCAAGTCTGAAAACTTGACTCTAGTTTATTCACTTTTCTCATCCCCTCATCTAAGTCATTGATGTATATTGTAAATAGTTGTGGCCTAGTACTAATCCCTGTGGCACTCTACAAGTTACAGGTTGCCAAACTGAAAATGTCCTCCTTATTCCAACTTTCTGTCTTCTATTAGCTAACCAGTCCTCTCTCCATGCTAAATACGCTACCTCCAAAACCATGGGTTCTTACCTTATTAAATAGCCTAACATGTGGCACCTTAACAAACACTTTCTGAAAATCCAAATATATTACATTCACTGTCTCCCCTTTATCCATCCTGCTTGTTACCTCCTCCAAGAATTTGAGTAATGTTGTGAGGCATGATTTTGCCTCAATGATTTCGTTAACTGGTCTATAGTTAATTGTTTTCTTTTGCCCATTTCCCTGTTCAAATAAAGATGCTAGATTACAGTTTTCCAAACCCCTGAAGCTTTTCCAGAATCTAAGGTTTCCTGGAAGATTACTACCAATGTATCCATTATCTCTATAGCTACTTTCTGTCATATCCAAGACTGCATCCATTCAGGAAGCTCATCCATCTTTAACCCCATTATTTCCCTAGTACTTTTTCTCTAGTGATAGTTATTTATTTCCTCTTCTCCTTTAGCCACTTGATTGGCCAATCTGATTATCCCAGTCTACATGGAGATTAAAGTCACCGATGATTTATGTATTACCTTGTTACATTCTCAAAATATCCCATTATGTATTCTTTGTTCCACAGCGCAACTCTTGTTAGGGGATCCATAGATTACTCGTACCAATGTCCTTATCTTCTTATTTCTTCAGTACATTCATGTGGAGATGTAGTAATCCAACCCAAGACCATTTCTTCCCATCAAGCTTGTTCCACCCATAACAGCTGTGTTCCCCATCACTCTATCTTCCTGCCTATCTTTCCCATTGCTGACAAATTTTATTTCTTAATATTCCACACCATGAACCACCCTTCATTGTTGACTATTCCACATTGCTGACGACACCACAGCTGACCACACCACACCACTGTCCAAATTGCATCCTGGGCTTATCTCACTGCTGAAAAATTACCACAGCATACTCCACTGCTGACCATATCCCACTCATGACATAATCTGAACTACTGACCCTACCCTGTTATAGACCATATCACACTGTTGACTGCAGCCTGCTATTGATGATTAATCACTGGTGAATATACTCCATTAAGAAGCACATCAAAGTTCTGATCAACATTCACACCACTGGCAAGGCAACAATGCTGCCCAACCCTCACTACTGACCATATCTCATTGCTGGCCATATCCGGTTGCTGACCATACCCCATTGCTGACCATACTCCATTGCTGACTCTACCATTTGCTGACTATTTCACAATGTACCTGCCCCTTACTGCTGATTGTCCTCCACCGCTGACCATTCCTCACTGCCAACCATTGGTCATTACTGACCATGTCTCACCGCTGCTTATTTCCACATTGCTGACCGTTGCTCAATGCTCATCAGATCTGACCATACCTGACATACTACACTGTTGACCGTATCAGTGCTGACCATATCTGACCATAAATCACTGGTGACCATTACATATTGCTGATCAGAACGCACTGGTGACTATGTCACACCGCTGATTATTCCACATATTGACCATGCCACACTACTGACCATTTCACATTGTTGCCTATGGTGCAGTTAGTTAAAACACACCTGGGAAAATGTATTATCAAGCTTCATTGTTCCCAGGGTCACCATAAATGTGTAATGTAATTAAACCATCAAAATACCTAGTTTAACTGACTGTCTGATTGAGGTTAAAAGAAATGTGCCTCGGATTTTTGTCATTAATAAGTAAGTTTTTTTTATATATAAAACCAAACTGATTTTCTCAACTAGTGGGAAAAAAACAAATGTCAAAGGATTTGCTAATTCATGATGGACTAATGGCACGTTCACTGGATTGTTAATCTAGAGACCCAAGTATTGTTCGAGGGTCCCAGATTCAAATCCTGACATGGTGGGATTTAAATTTTTAAAAATCTGGAATTATGAATCTAATGATGACGATGAATCCAATGTTGATTATCTGAGGAAAAACCCATCTGGTTCATTATTTTCCTTTAGGGAAGGAAACTCCTATCCTTACCTGGTCTGAACCATATATGATTCCAGGCCTACAGCAATGTGGTTGACTTTTAACTGCCTTCTGGGCAATTAGGGATGGGCAATAAATGCTGGCCTAGCCAGAGACAACGTCATGTTGTGAGTAAATTGAAAGAAAAGATTTTAAGTTCCCAAAAGTTCACAGAGAAACTGACAAGACAAATACTATGATTGGAGAAAAAATATAGTCAGGGAAGCATATATCTGTATCACCAAAGTCCAAATCATAAAAACTGAATTTCACAATCTTTCTGTATCTTCCAATATTATGTCTTTAGTTGACTGGTTGATTGGTTGGAGCTAGGGTCTTTCTTTATCCTTTGGCTTTTATACATTCAGTATCTCTGAATGTAGTTTTCTTGCTAAAACAGAATTTGAGGCGGCAACATTTTGGAGAGACGGGATAGAGAGAGAGTTTGATGCAACCAACTTCTGACGGTTTTCTTGCCTTTGTGTTTGCATTTCCACAGCGGTGTCTATGTTAAGCTGTAGCCTGGCCAATTAGAGGCTTGTTACTATCCTGATCCCTCCTAAATCCCACAACAAATGGTCCCAATTCGTCTGGGCTCAATATCACTAGAAAGTAATATTAATTTATTGTATTGCAAAATTGTTTCATACGCATCAGATAGCTCTACTTGTCTTTTTTTTCCCCAAGCTGCAAGCATTTTCTTGTACATTCTCTCCTTTTAAAAGAATCATCTATTTTTATCATCTTCAATACACAACCCCAAAATTTAAAAAGTGGTCTTTTACAGTCCTTCACCCTTAAAATAGATGAAACATCATTTCAAAAATGAATTTCATCACATATATAACAAAACAGAAGGCTTGCATCCATTCATCCTCATTCATCTCCAATACAGTATTTGAATAATTTCTTGCCATCTTGCTCTTAAATTCTTCACTTGATCTATCATTTTTATATTCTGGACAATGTATCTGTCGTGGTCCTATTTTTACCATCATTCCTCCAACATTGTTACTGCTGCTGACCTTTTAACTTTGTGCACTCAATCTCTTGCTCTAACTAAAAATGATGTTAATCTGGGGTAAAATCACTCAATATCCATATTCAAACCTTTCCTTGAAACAGAAAAAGAATCAATTTCACTTGCTTCCTCAGTGAATTTCTCTGTGTAAGTATCTAAAATTATACTGAGTTGAACAGTCTCCAGGATCAATGCCCCTCGTTTATGGTCATTGGATTCTTCATGAGATTCTAATTCTAATAATTAATTTAATAACATTCCTGTTCAAAAAAGTTATCTTCAAAAGCATGATTCAGCACTGTTTCCCCACATGCCTGCTACTGGGTCTGTTTTCCTGTTTCAGCTGCAGTTGCTCGAGTTGCATAATTTCTTTATTAATGTCTGCTCCCTCACATTGGAAGTGAAACCCAACTGCTTCAAGTTGCTGATCTGTATTTATGTTGAACCATAGAACTTGCTTGAACATCTATGATTTTGAATAATCACATGCTTCTCAAAATCTACTTTCAGAGGTTACATTTTTAACTGTTGTTGGGAGCTACGTTTTGTCCATTGTATCTGTGGCCACAGGATCTAAACTTTCTGACCATCTAATTTCTTTCAAATCTATTGAATCTCTTTCCTCATAGAACTAAATATCAGTGTAGTAATCAGCGTGAGGAATTTAGAAATTCAGTTGTTTCAGGTTCCAGTTCGGGTTTGATGATTCTAACTGAGCATTAATTACCTGCATTTCAAATTCAATGTAATTCCTATATTGTCTACCTGCTCCGTTTTATTGGGGCCACCAGAGAATTTCTCCACTTCAAAACCTACATTATAGGCTCTGGCAAATATTGAAACTTCCTCAAAGTAGTTATGTTTACATTTAATTCAAATGAAGAATTTGTAGTGGGAGCCTCAACAACAATTTTACTTTCTCCTATTGTAGAAGAATACTGCATGGTAGATTGGTTCATAAAGTTAGATCACATGAGATCCAGGGACAGCTAGACAATTGGATATAAAATTAGTTTGATGGTAGGAGACAGAGGGTGGAGGTGTTGGGACTGGAGGCCTGTAGCCAATGGTATTCCACAGGCACTGGTACCAGGATCACTGTTGTTTGTCTTTTATATAAATGATTTGTATGAGAATATATGAAGCATCATTAGTAAATTTGAAAGTGACCCCAAAATTGGTGGTATAATGAACAGTGAAGATGGTTATCTAAGAGTACAATGAGATATTGATCAGCTGGGTCAATGGGCTGAGGAGTGACAGATGGAGTTTAATTTAGATAAATGTGAGGTGTTACATTTTGGTAAGATAAATTAGGGCAGGACTTACACAGTTAATGGTAGACCCAGGGGTTCAGGTATATAGTTCTTTGAATGTAAACAGGGTGGTGAAGAAGGGGTTTGGCACACTTGCCTTCATTGGTCAGAGCATTGAGTGTTGAAGTTGGGACATCATGTTGCAGCTGTATAGGACAATAGTGAGGCCACTTTTGGAACATTGCACACAATTCTGGTAGTCGTAACCCTGCTATAGTAAGGATGTTATTAAATAGAGTAGGGTGCAGAAAAGATTTACACGGATGTTACCAGGACTGGAAGATTTGAGTTATAAGGAGAGGCTGTATAGGTTGGGACACTTTTCATGGAGTATAGGAGGTTGGGAGGTGACCTTACAGAGGTTTATAAAATTATTATGAAGGACATTGGTAAGGTGAATAGCCAAGATCTTTTCCCTAAGGCAGGCGAGTTCAAAACTAGAGGGCATAGATTTAAGATCAGAGGGGAAAGATTTAAAAGAGACCTAAGGGGCAATTTTCACACAGAGGGTTGTGCTTGTATAGAATGAGCTGCCAGAGGAAGTGGTAGAGGTTGTTACAATTCCAGCGTTTTAAAATTGTTTGGACAGGTACATGGATAGGAAAGGTTTAGATATGGGCCAAACGCAGGCAAATGGGACTAGTTTAGTTTGGGAAACCTGGTCGGCATGGACAAGTTGGGCTGTATGACCTTATGACTCTGTAAGGGTTGGCTGCATTTCCTTAATCTTCTCTGCAGTTGCCATTTCCAGAGCACAGGATGAGAGATCGAGACATGATGCACTGTGGGGACTGTTAAAGGGTGTTCAATGACATTATGTCTATTTAATTGCATAGTTTGCCTGAATTTCTCTGTTCTCTTGCATATTGGGAAAAAAAAACTACCACAGCACAGCAATCAAGATTTAAACCTAATTGGGTAGTTGGATCTATTATAGGACTCTGAACATTTGATTTGTATCCTTCTAACTGAACAGACTCTTGTTATCCATTTTTTTTGTGACTGAGCTATGAATTCTACGTCCTTTGCTTTAGGCTTTAGGTTTAGTATTTTCATCCCTTGCTTCAGCTTAGTAAACAAGAGAAAGGAGGCATATGTAAGTTTTAGCAAACTGAAGACAGACAGATCTATCAAAGAATATAAAGATACAGGAAAGAACTCAAACAAGGATATAGGAGGGCTAAAATGGACCAAGAAATATCTTTGGCAAACAGAATTAAGGGAAACCTCCAGGCATTTGGGATATCCTTATATATAATAAAAGTATGTAAGAAGTGAAAGGGTAGCTAGCGAAAATGTAGATCCACTCAAGGACAAAGGAGGGAATTTATGTGTGGAGTTAGAGAAAGTGGCTGAGGTCCTTAATGCATACTTTGCATCAGTATTCACAAAGGAGAAGGACATAGTGGATGGTGAGTGTAGTGAGGGCTATGTTGAGATTGTATGGCATGTCAATAAAAAAAGGGAAGAGGTGTTGGGTGTTTTGAAAAGTATTAAGGTGGACATATCCCCAGGACCTAATGAGATCTATCACAGAATACTGAGGGAGGTAGATGAGGAAATTAGTGGGGCCTTGTACAAAATCATTGCATCTTTTTTAGTCACAGGAGACGTACTAGAGGACTGGAGAATAGCAAATATTATTCCTTTGTTTAAGAAGGGCAATAGGGACAATCTGGGAAATTACAGGCCTGTGAGTCTTACATAAGTATAGGGAAATTTATGGAGAAAATTCTTAAGGATAGGATTTATTCACATTTGGAAAAATATAGACCTATTAATGATAGGCAGCATGTGGGGAAGGTCATGTCTCACAAACTTGACAGAGTTTTTTGAGGAAGTGATGAAGATGATTGATAAGGGCAGGGTAGTCGATGCCTTATATGAACTTTGGCAAGGACTTTGACAAGATCTCTCAGGGCAGGCTGATGCTGGTAAGATGGATACAGAACTGTCTTGGTCATAGAAGACAGAGAGTAGCAGTGGATGGGTACTTTTCTTACTGGAAATCTGTGAACAGTAGTGTTCCATGGGCTGGAGACTTGAGCAGCAAAATGGCAGATGGAGTCCCCACTGTCCATTCCCCATCACAGAACTGACCATCTTGCATAAGTGACCATTCCTTATTACTGACCAGTCCAGATGAATGTCCATCCTCACCAATGACCTTCCCTCATCACTGACCTAGCCCTACCACTGTCCATCCCACACTAAGGTACATCTCACACCACTGTCCATCCCACACTACTGACCATTCCCTACCACTGCCCATCCTTCACAAATATCCATTCCATAAAAGTCCATCCCTCTCCACTGAACATTCCCAAGTGCTGTCTATCCCACACCAATGTCAATCTCACACTTTGTCCATCCCACACCAATTTCCACCCCCACCAATGTCCATCCACCATCACTGTCAATCTGACACCACCGGGTATCACCCATCACTGCCCATCCCTTATCACTGACCATTCCCCATCACTGACCAGTCCACCCCACTCTCCATTCCCAAATGCCATCTATCTGAAACCACTGTCCATCCTACATCACAGACCATTACACACCACTGACCATTCCCTATGACTTTCCATCTCAAACTACCGTCCATCTCCCACCCCTGTCCACCTGTCACCACTGACCAGCCCCAAGGACTATCCATCCTAAACCACTGTCCATCACTCACCACTGCCCATCCCACACCAATGTCCTTTCCTAGTTACTGAACAATCCTTGCCACTGTCCATTCCGCACCTCAGACCATCTAACACCAATGTCAACTTCACACCAATCTCCACACCACACTAATATTCATCCCAAACCACTGACCAATTTCCTACCACTGTGCAGCTCCCACCTCTAACCATCTAACAGCACTGTCCACCCTGCATCACTAAACCATTCAACACCACTATGTTCATCCCCCACCACTGATCATCCACAACCACTGTCCAGCCCCCATCACTGACTATCCGACACCACTGACCATCTGCTATGACTCTCCATCCCAATTATTTTCCATAACAAACCATTGTCCATCCTTCACCACCGACTATCCCCTACCACTGCCCATCCCATACCAATGTCCATCACACACCAATGTCCATCCCACACTATCCATTCCCCATCACTGATAATTCTCCACCCTATCCATTCAACACTGCTGACAGTTCCACATGAATCACCACCCCCGACCAATGACTATCCTCCATTGCTGTTCATCCAACACCACTGCCTATACCATACCACTGCCAATCTCCACTGCTATCTTTCCTGGCCACTGTCCATCTCATACTTCTGACCAACTCACAAAACTGATCATTCCCCAACAACTGTCCATTCCACACCACTGCCCATCCCCATCACTGACTATCCCCTACCACTGTTTATCCCGCACCACTATCTAGCCCACATCACAATCCATTCACACCATTGACCATTCCACATCAATTTCCATCCCACTGTCAAAACCTCACCTCTTTCCATCCCATACCACTGTCCACATCTCTACACTAACCATCTCTCACCACTGTCCATCCAACACTAATGGCCATCTCACACCATGTCCATCACACAGCACTGCCCATCTCATACCACTCTCAATCCCACACCAATGGCCATCCGTCACCACTGACAAACCCTTACCACTGTCCATCCCTCACCACTGTCCATCCCTCACTACTGTAGCCACCCACAATAGACCATTCCCCTCAACAGACCATCTCCCAACACTGTCCATTCCAGGTCAATGTCCATTGCTCATCACTGACCATTCCTACCACTCTACATCCCTCACCACTGACCATCCCAAACTACTGCCCTACCTTACCACTGTCCATCTCACACCACTGCCCATCCCTCATCACAGCCAATTCCACATCACAGACCATCCCTCACCATAGTCTATCCTGGACATTGTCCATCCCACACCACAGACCGTCCCCTATTAATGACCATCCCTCACCATTGACATTCAATGTCATAATCACACATGGCTGCAGAGTTTCTTTTGCAACAGAAATTTATTACACAAAGCACAGTGTAAAAATAAGGTGTCTAGATATAGACCTCACAGAAACATCTCAAAACATTCAGCAAAACAATATTTCAACCTATTTTTTAAAAATATCTCCTTGCAGTGGTGGAAATGCAGAGAAATTACACCTCCAGATTCAATCTTTAAGTTTGACTTAACTGGTTCTCCCTAGTTTCTGTCCTGAAAACTGTGGAATCTTATTACATGAGTTCTCAAAAACCTGAGAGCTTAGACGCTCTCAGCTTCTAATAAGTGCAGTGTTCGAACTAAACACTCCTGGTCTTGAAGTTGCGTAAACCTAACCTGCTGACATAATGTATTCCCTTAGCTGCTTTAAGAAAACTTCTTTAGAGGAGAGAGAACATATTTGCTTCTTATCCCAGCCAGCTCTCCTCTGAACTGCCAAAAAAACCTTACAATCTCTAGGTTTCCTCAGCTAAAATCAATATTTGACTATCCTGAATCCAAAACAACTTAATGGCCTTCAATGCTTACTCTGCTAGTCATAAGGCACCCCAGTATAAACCTTTTTCCATGAACGCTTCCAGGGGTCCTTGATCTCTGACATATACTAGATTACATATTTCTTCTGAAAGAACAGTCTGACCTAGTTTTGTTTTTACAAATAAAATTTCATGAAAGTACACAACACCCACTTGTCACTGTTTTTAAAACCCACTTTCTCACTCTCCTCTCTCTCTCATCTCTGTCTATATATACAAATATAATATTTTTATCACATCTCTTCACAAAGCAGAATGGAACTGTAGCCTTAACCATTTCCCATCCAAACTTCTTCTTAACACTATTTCTATGCTACGTTAACAGTAATATATTTGCATTAAACATGCAATGAATTAATGGCAACCCACTGCACACAGGTCCATTTGAATTGTAGTATTCATTTTGCTTCGCATATGCTCTTGTTAAAATGTCAACATTGACTTTTTCAGGCACATGAATTATTATTGGACTATCCAGGTGAGGAGTAAACTCCACCAAAACAGCCATAAGTTCTTTTCCTGAAATTTCTCCAAAAGGAAAGGTCCATATAAAGGCATTTCAGAGATAGTAGGAACTGCAGATGCTGGAGAATCTGAGATAACAAGGTGTAGAGCTGGATGAACACAGCAGGTCAAGCAGCATCAGAGGAGCAGGAAGGCTGACGTTTTGGGTCTGGACCCTTCTTCAGAAATGGGGGGGGGGAAGGGGATTCTGAAATAAATAGGAAGAGAGGGGGAGGCGGATAGAAGATGGAT
The DNA here is from genome assembly GCF_021869965.1 of Rhincodon typus. Taxonomy (NCBI): domain Eukaryota; kingdom Metazoa; phylum Chordata; class Chondrichthyes; order Orectolobiformes; family Rhincodontidae; genus Rhincodon; species Rhincodon typus. The sequence continues at coordinate 8,542,602 of NC_063366.1, forward strand.
AAAGGAGAAGATAGGTGGAGAGGAGACAGACAGGTCAAAGAGGCAGGGGTGGAGCCAGTAAAGGTGAGTGTAGGTGGGGATTTAGGGGGGGGATAGGTCAGTCCAGGGAGGACGGACAGGTCAAGGGGGCGGGATGAGGCTGGTAGGTAGGAGATAGGAGTGAGACTTGAGGTGGGAGGAGGTGATAGGTGGGAGGAAGGACAGGTTAGGTAGGCGGGGACAAGCTGAGCTGGTTTTGGGATGCGGTCGGGGGAGGGGAGATTTTGAAGCTTGTGAAGTCCACATTGATACCATTGGGCTGCAGGGTTCCCAAGCGAAATATGAAGTGCTGTTCCTGCAACCTTTGGGTGGCATCGTTGTGGCATTGCAGGAGGCCCAGGATGGACATGTCGTCTGAGGAGTGGGAGGGGGAGTCCATATAAAGGCATTTTCTTCAGTGTTGTTAGAAATGTAGATTTCAAACTGATGTGGTGGCAACACAAGACTCAATGTCCCTTTGCACACCAACAAGCATTCCTGTTGACATGCAGTCCATTTCTTTGAAAATTGACTGAAAGGCAATCCACCCCTAGTTCATCATCTTGTCATAAAATAGCGCCTATAACAATGCCATTGACATTAGCAACCAGTTTGATTGGCATTTCATAATTCAGTGTTGCTAAAATCATGTGAGATTGTTAGTGCAGCATTCAAGTTGTAAAAGGTACAGTAACATTTTTTTTAATGTCCATTCAAACTTTCTGCCTTTCTTTAACTAATAGATCATAAGACCCACTGAAGTAATGAAAATTGGAACAAAAGTGCGATAAAATACACTCATGCCAACAGATTACGAAATGTTGCATTTTGTCTTGGACATGTGGAAATCCAACTACTTTCATTGCTTTGGGTGTTACTTGGCCTTGTTCCACAATGTGACTAAATAGGTCACAATTGTTTGGCACTTTCACTTTCAGCCGGATTCATAAGCAAATTACCTTTTGCATCCAACCATACAGTTCAATCAATTGGTGTAAATGATCTTCCACCAGATGAAACACCACCAAGTCATCAATGTAAACCATGTAGTCACATAGTCTCTCAATGACTTCACTGGTTTATCATTGGAACTTCGTTGGTGCACTTTTAATTCCAAAAAGCATGAGTTTGTAATGATAAAGTGCATCTGGAGTTTAAAAAGCTGCTATTTTTCTGACTTTATCAATGAAAATCCTTTCAGTGAGTCCATTTAGTGGTTAATCATGCATGTCCAATTTTTTTCAGTGCAGACCTCCAAATCCTGGAATAGGGCACAGATCCATTTTTGTTGCTCTATTAACTTTGGGTCATAATGATTCTGTGTTGGTATTACAATGAGCTTTGACACCATCATGGTAGGCAAACTCTAGCTACAATGACTCAGTTCAAAAATATTATTGTCCTATCATGAACTTAATTCCTCACTTGAGCTACTTTGTCTGGACTAAGTCTTTTTATAGTCAACAAATACTCTACATTAATATCTTGAACGACCAAATATGCTTCACTTTGCCTATTCGCACTATTTGGTATATCAGTCTCCAAACGCCTTTGTAAATCACTTAGATACATTTCTGGAGGATAAAATGTCATGCTATCTAACATTTTAAACAGTTTCATTTTATCCAGTCTGATTTCTATAGGATTCACTTTTGAGTTTTCAATTTCTGATTTACTTTTCCATTATACTGATGTCTTCTTTTCACTGTCTCTTTCTTTCTCTACTATTATATACACTGTCTCCTGAGTAGCTGTCCTGTCATAATATGCTTTTAACATACGAACATGGCACACTTGCTGATTTGTCATCCTGCTTGGTGTTCTCGCTAGTAATTATTGAATTTCCTTTTGATTTCATAAACTTTAGTGATTCTTGCTTTTAATGGTTCCCCAGGGACAAGAAACCACACGAATACCGTTTTATCTAATCTAGACTTGATTGTTTATAGAATACTCTTTAAATGGCTGTTTTTGGCCAAATTACATGATTTTGTTAATTTCTACTGAAACTCCAAGATAGGTTAGAAGCACAGACTCTGTTTTGGTTTATTAATTTTTCTTTAATCAGTTTGAGTGATCCTCTCATTTGACAGTTAAAAAAGACTGAATTCTGTGGACTTATTAGGATCATCCCTTATGGCAAACAGTAACAATTCTTTTTTATAATTCTGTTACCCCAATCAGTATAACATTCCTGACAGTAAACTCTAACCACAGTCTTTAAAGTTTGACGTCACCCTTCCCATCCACCTTGAGATCATGGTTCATAAGCAGAAGATGTAACTTGTTAATTCCTAACCTATCCATTATTTCTTTAAATCTTCATGACATAAAATTTGACACTTGCTCTGATCATATTTCTTTGGCAGCAATAGCTGGTTAAAACAAGCTACCTTTTCAACTACAACTTTTGCAGCAATCTCTCCTAAAATCATTGCATCAGTGATAGTCTGTTGAAATATCCAGAATCATTAAAATATGCTCTCTCCCAGTCCTGTGTTGAGGTAGATGTACCACACAATTTATTAAGGCCCTTCTAGATGATACTTTGAAAAGTGATATAAGGATGTTGATATTTAATTTCCCCACTACTTGGCATGTTTGAAATGTCTTGCAAAATGCAAGCACATCTTTATGGAAGCCTGGCCAAAAAGAAATTAATATTTTAGCTTGTGTTTTCCCAGTACCTAAGTAACCTGCCATTGGAATTTAATGAATCATGCAAGTACTCATGATACCTTATGCAACACTATCCATTCCTCGTCAGTTGGAATTTGAGGTAGTTTGCACTTCCTCATTGTATTTTAACTTACAAATAAATAACATGCCGATACTAATTCTAATTCAACTTCTCAGTGGGTTTATTGGTCTTACCCTTTATTCAGTGTTTTTTTTTTTTGCATTCCTATTAAAGAAAATGGGGTTAAGATGTCAGCCTCTTTTCCTTTATCTTCATCAAATTTATTTAAATTTTCAAAAATTGTACCTGATTACTGAATTTCGAAGCCATTTTCATTTTTTATAGACTCTTCCTCTCCACTTTTAAGAGCCTGTGATCTCGTCTGAAAGTAATCAGGCAACAACTCAAAATATTCCTCCTGTACCATTTCAGTTTCTTCTATCTCAACAGGATTCTCCATTACTTTCAGTGAAGCAATTAGTTTTGAACTAACTTGAAGATGTCCAAAGATAAGATCAAATTACTACAGAAAAATTTGTTTCATTGCTCCAACTACAAATTTTCCATTTAAGAAATCACTCTTTAATCTGACTGTATATAATGGAACTGATTTGTAACCTTCGTGTATGCCTTAAATTAATATTTTCTCATTGATTAACAAATAATATTATCATGAAACATCATCAGTGACTGAATTGCACTAGTGCCTCTCAAGATCTTTACTGGTTTATCTCTTTGTTTCGAAGCGTTTGGAAATATTTGTCCCTATGATAATTAAATATTCAGCATATTTAATGGTCTGTTTTTTAAAAAAATCAACATTCAAAGAGTAATCAACATTCAAAGGATAAAAAATGGTCTGTTTATTTTGAAAAATCAACATTGAAAGAATAATGATCATAACTGTCCTGAGTCATTGCTCTTCTCATAGTGCATTCCAGGAAAACATGTCTCTTTGTACTTTGAGATAACAAGGTGTAGAGCTGGATGAACACAGCAGGCCAAGCAGCATCAGAGGAGCAGGAAGACTGACGTTTCAGGCCTAGACTCTTCTTCAGAAATGGGGGAGGGGAAGGGGGTTGCGAAATAAATAGGGAGAGAGTGGGAGGCGGATAGAAGATGGATAGAGGAGAGGAGAGGTGGAGAGGAAACAAACAGGTCGAAGAGGCGGGGATGGAGCCAGTAAAGGTGAGTGTAGGTGGGGAGTTAGGAAGGGGATAGGTCAGTCCAGGGAGGACGGACAGGTCAAGGGGGCGGGATGAGGTTGGTCGGTAGGAGATGGAGGTGCGGCTTGAGGTGGGAGGAGGGGATAGGTGGGAGGAAGAACAGGTTAGGGAGGTAGGGTCGAGCTGGGCTGGTTTTGGGATGCGGTAGGGGGAAGGGCGATTTTGAAGCTTGTGAAGTCCACATTGATACCATTGGGCTGCAGGATTCCCAAGCGGAATATGAGTTGCTGTTCCTGCAACCTTTGGGTGGCATCGTTGTGGCATTGCAGGAGGCCCAGGATGGACATGTCGTCTGAGGAATGGGAGGGAGAGTTGAAATGGTTCGTGACTGGGAGGTGCAGTTGATTCTCCAGCATCTGCAGTTCCTACTATCTCTCTTTGTACTTCTGTAGTTTTAATACCTAGTTCCTTCCCTGATGCCCACTTTTGGAAGGATAGCTTATGTGTTTCTGCTACTGCAATGGGTCTCCCATTCAACTTCCAGCAAGTGACTTTGGTATGTCCAGTCTTGTTATAATGGAAATATGTTCACTTATTCATATCATTTTTTGGTTCCAGCCTCTTTTATTACTAACTGTTATGTGAAACAAGTGCTTCTTCCATCTACAGATTTTCTATTCCTCTTATTTTCTTGTGGATTTCCATATGACTATCTCCCCACCTGCTGGAACTGTTTCTCTGATCTTTGACACTTGACATTCCTCAAAGCAAGTTTTCAAGCTTGTAGGAATGGTAGTATTGAATATTCCCATGTCACATCTTCCTTTATGTTCTCAAAATGCTTCTCTGTCTTCACTGATCAAAACTACTGATCCCACTGCATTTATTTTTCTCTTGCCAATTCTACACATGTCTGGTTAGGCTTGTTTCTTGCATTTCTATATAATAACTGATCAGCTTTATGGATAATCTCATAAGCATTCAATATTCCATTTTTTTCAACACTTTCATAATCTGCAGACTGTATTTCTGACCAACTTGCATGGACAGGTATCACTGCACATGTCTAAACATTCTGTGACATCAAATTCTAAGCATCTTTTTACCCCCTTTCTGCTAATCTATCTTTGCAAATGAAATGAAATATCTCCTTTCTCCATGCTCGGTAAGTTTAGACTAAAAGCGTTGACTTTTAGATAAGCAATTCTTTCATTTAATCAGAATCATCCTCCGAACTGCTAACTCTTTTTCTTTCTTCAGTCCAAACTTTTCTCTGGACATATTGTCTGATTTCTCTCTCTTTGGAGTTCAAGTTTTCTTAATTCAATTTCCCTTTCAATTGCTGCTTTCCTTTCATTCTACTCCCTTTCCAATTCCCCTTTGTTGCCTCTCTCTTCATTTTTATTTCTCCTTTCTTCTCTTTTTCTGCCAACTGAAGTCTTTTTGCTTTCCTCTGCTCTTTTTTCCCTACTTCAAGCTTCTTTTTTTCATTTCTAATTGTATCTTAGCTAATTCTAGCTTTGAAATTTCAATTCCAGATTTTCCTTCTTCTAAATGTTGGATAATCACTTCCAGCATCTCCCACTTAAAAGATCCTTCTTGTAGTTCTACCTTCAATTTAGTTGTTAACTTTCTGTGTAGCCTCATTAAAAGATTTCAGATATTATCTGTTGTGTATTTTACTCCCAGTAAACTCTTTGCAACTCTCAAAGGCAATATTGGACAAATCTAATGCATGCAATAAACTTCCCCACAACACTCTTCTCATTCATATAATATCTCTCCATGACTCTATTTCTATAAAAGCAACACATCCCATTTAAATTCAAACAAAACACATTTGATCTCAAAAATCTGAAATGAAAGCAGAAATTGCTGGAGAAACTCATCAGGTCTGCCAACATCTGTGCAGAGAGAAAAGGAGTTAAAGTTTTGCATCCTATGAACCTTCTTTGGAATTTGTAACTTTAACTCTTCCTCTCTCCATAGATACTGCTCAGGCTTACTGAGTTTATCCAGCGCTTTTATGTCTCCTTAAATTGAAAAATTTCAAATCCCAGCTGAGAGCTATCAAGCTGATTGTATTACTGGACAGCACAGATCCCAGGATAAAACTGGCCTGAAAGATCTTGCTTTTGTTATTTTTATTAATGCGGTGGTCATTCAAATGGAACGTACTCATGTGAAGCTGTAGAGTTTATTTAACAGCAGAGATTTATTTCACAAAACGCATGAAACCCAAATTTTCAAGACATAGAACTCCATTGGAAATGTATTAAAACACCTATTCCCCAACAACATAGAATCACTACAGTGTGGAAGCAGGATATTTGGCCCATCAAGTCCACACCAACTCACCAAAGGGCATCCACTCAGACCCACCCACTATAACCTTGCATTTTCCATGGCTAATCCACCTAACCTACACATCCCTCGGTACTAAGGGCAATTTACCATGGCCAATCCACCAAACCCGCATGCCTTTGGACTGAGGGAGGAAACCCTTACAGACATGGAGAGAATGTGCAAAAACTGCACAGACAGTCACCCGAGTGTGGGAACCTGGGTCCTTGGTGCTGTGAGGCAGCAATGCTAACCTCTGAGCCACCGTGTCACTTTGTTTTCATTTAAATCTGGAGAAATTAAACTTCTATATCAAATCTTTAACTTTAACAGTATTGATTCCCTCCCCCTCCCACCCTCAACACCTTTTCCTTTTACTTACCTGTGAACAGTGGAGTCTTCTTACATGAATGCTCACAAAGCTGAGAGCTTATATTTTCTCAGCTGCTAATACCAATATGTTTCTAAGCAAACTCTCCTGATCTGGAAGTTACACAAACCAAACTTTTCTACAGAGATAACTTATTCCCTTAACTGCTCTGAGAAGCCTCCTTTCTAGAAAGAGGCTATATTTGCTTCTGACCCTGAAGAGTGTTCTTCTGAACATTTGTAAAAAACTCAGTCTCTGGCTTTCTAAAGCTAAAATCAATTACCCTGAAACAGAAAAAAAAAGTAATTTTCTGCAATGTTTATTCCACCTGTTTTAACCCAGCACAGTATAAACAATTTCTAACGAACACTTCAGCAGATCCTTGCTGTCTGATTCATACTGGTCAAAATCACTGTGCATAGCAGATTGTTGGTAATCAGATAGCATGAACCAATACTAACTTCTATCTTCCTTTTTAGACCATTTGACATCAGTATCCATCCAATATCCTTGTATATACCTCACCATTAACCATCACACACCTCTCTCCATCCCACATCACTATCTGTCCTACACCACTGACTATGCTCCATAACTTTCCAATGCACTCCAGCCCATCCCAGATCACTGCCCATCCATCAATGCTGACCAGCCCATGCCACTGACCAGTCCACATCACTGTTCATTCCCAAAGATGAGTGTATTCCTGACACAGACCCTCCTACACCAACTATTTCACAGCACTGACTGTACCAACCCACTGAGCAACACACACCACTTAGAGCACAACATTGACCATTGCAAATGGGTGTCCATCCCACACCACTCTCTAGGTCTCACCATTGACTATCCCTCAGCACTGACCCATCCCACACTACCGTCCATGCACACAACTGTCCAAAGCACATGACTGACTATCACACACTACTGACCATCCCACACCACTGTCCATCCCTTACCATTTCACCCATGACTGTACATCCCTCACCACTGACCAAATCTTACCTCTGATCATTACACATGACACACCATATTCCTCTGCACACCTCCATCCATCCATGCCTCACCAGAAACAATTTTGCATCACTATCACACCCACTTCTGTCCCTCACTAATGGCCATCTGTCATGCATGCCCATCTCTCACCATGATAACAGCCACATCACTGACTATTCAACAACACTGTCCATCACAGCCAGTGTTCATCACTCTTAACTAATCATTCCCATACCAGTGACCACTGCACATCACTGGTCATTTCTGTCCAACAGGCATCAAACACTACTCACTGTGCCACACCACTGTTCCTCCAGCAGCACCCATTATCACACACCCGATCACCTCACACACTGGCACACCTACACCACTGGCACACCCACACCACTGGCAGTCCCACATCATTGATCCCCCCCCACACTACTGATCCTCTGACAGCACCCACTATCACACACCCATCACCTCACACACTGATATAGCTATACCACATATCATTCCACACCATTAAACATAACTGATGACTGTCCTGCTCATACCACTATCCATCTCAAACCATTCTCCTTCTCGTAATGCTGCCTGTCCCACACCACTCAGTTTCCCATTCTACTGACCATTCCACACCACTGGCCATCCCCAAACAACTGACCGTCCCACACTGCTATCTAACTGACCACAATTACAATCCTACAGCACTGACCATCCCACACCACTTTGCATCATAACCTCTGTCAATGCAATACTTAATCCATTCCTCACTGCTGACCTTCCCAGACTACAATTGACCATCAGCCTCCACTGACCATCTCTCGCCATCCTTCATCCTACACTACTGTACAACCCATAGCACAGTCCATCTGTCACCACTGAACATTCCTCAGCGTTGATCATCCCACACTACAACCCATTAATTACCACTGACCATCACACAACAGAGACCATCCTGCTCCCGAAACCAGTCCGCCACAGTGTCCATCCCACATCATGCTCCATCACTCACCACTGATCATCTCACACCACTGGCTATCCTACGTCACCATGGAACATCTCATAGCACAGAAGATCCCATGCCACTGTCTGTCACCCAACACTGACCATCTCACACCACATTTCAAACCACATCTATATCCAGCTTGACACACTGACATTCCCTCACAGCTATCCATCTATTCCTGTCTCTGCCCATCTCACACATATTCAGACAAAGAAACACTGACAATCGCTCACCACTGACCATCCTACCGCATTGTTCATCCTTCATTGTTGACCATCCCACATCACTGACCAGAATACACTGTTGACATTTCACACCACTAGCCATCCCACATCAAAGACCATCCCACACCATTGTCAATTGCTCAGCACAGTGCTTCACACACCACTGTCCAGCACGTATCATTGCCTAAGTCACATCACTGAGGGATTGAAAATGCCACACCATCTTCCAAACTACACCACTGTTTATCACGTAACACTGACCATGCCACATCATTATCCATCAGTCACAACTGTCCAATCCACACCACTGGTCTACTCTCATCAGAATACATCACTTACCACAGTCTGTCTGACAACATGTTCTTTGCAACTGACTGATCATTCAACACCACCACATGTCCTTGGCCACTGACCATCCCACCACAGTCCATCCCTCTCACTGAGTCAGGCATTTCAAGGGCCCAGTATCCCTAACATTCACCCTTTTATGTCAGCCAGGTCTCCCCACTTGAACCAAGTTAACAGCACCAACCAGGGAACTCATATTCTATGAGGTCCAGCTGGCTGATCTCTTTACAATCACTACATCCCTCCCACCTGAGTCTGAGGACACAGGACAGTCTAATTCCTTTGAGAGCCTCCTGGGGTGTTATAATACCATGACAGGCTCCTCCAAATCAGAAACCAACACAGGAGGCACAGACACACGGGCGCTCGCCTCTTGCAGCTGAAGTGCCTTGGTTAACATTCACTCCCTTCTTCTAGATGCAGGAGCATCAAGGCAGCTACTTCCATCACGTCCATCTCTGGTTCAGAGGATGCAGCAATATTTGATGGAGAGTGTGAATCAATGGGTCCCTAAATTATTTCTGAAGGCTCCAAGGGCAGGGCATGTTTTGCTCCCACACAGTCTATGAATTTGCTGCTTTCAAATGGTACACATGCTTATTCAGGACAGTCACTCCCACCCAAGTTTTCTAAGTCATGGGTGCAGATGACTGAGCCTGGTGTAGAGTCTTCTCCCATTAGCAACTCTGCCAGTGCTATCTCCGTGGTTGTATTAGGGGTGATCCTAGAATCAAATAGCAGCTTGGTATCTGGTGAGGATGTAGGCTGTTTCTTCAGTTCAGCCTTCAAAGTTGGGATTGCTTTATTCTGCTAGGCCATTAAATGATGGGTGGCATGGAACTGTCTTAATATGTCGAATCCCATTCGACTTTAAGAAGCAACTAAAGTCCTGCTGGTAAATTATGGCCCGTTATCTGCGACCAATACCTCCAGCACTCCATGTGTCACAAAAGATACGTGAAATTTTTCTATCATCATCCCAGTGTTTGACAAATGAACTCTATGCCCATCCAACCAGTTTGAATGGGCGTCTACAATGACAAAATCATTGACCCCACGAAAGGACCTGCTTAGTCGATATGCAGCCAGGTCCAAGGTTTACCCTGCCATTTCCATGAACGTGAGGGAGCTGGTGGTGGTAATCTTTTGTCTCTGTTGGCACTCTGGACATTGCCCTTACAATGCGGCTATGTCTGCATGCGATCCTGGGCACCAGGCATTACTTCTTGTCCAAATCTTCATTTTAGATGCCTGTGGATGACCCTGATGAAGTTTAGCCAGTATCTGGTGGCGACCTTTACTCGAGACTGTCACTCTCGCTCCCCATAACAATATATTGTCCTCTACTGAGAGCTGGTCTCCCCAGGTCCAAAAATTTTAGCAGCCACTGCCCTTTAGTTACATCTACTAATTGCAATTGTTACAGTTTGGAAAAGATCAGATCTTTCTGCACCCCAAGTCTGATATTGTCAGCTGTGACTGGGCAGCATATCCAGAATATTCAAGGTCATGACCAACTCTTCCATTGGGGGTAGCATGGGTGGTATATCTGCTAATGGAAAACAGCTCAATGCATCAAACGTTTGCTCCTTGGCCTCCCAGACAGTGTTCTAACTTATTATTATAAGATCTTAGTATTAGAACCCACCACTGAATGCGGCCTGAAGCTATGGGCGGCACTGCATTCTCCTTCAGCGGACCAAGTAGGGGCTTGTGGTCCATAATTATCAAAAATTTTCGTCTGTAGAGATATTGGTGGAACTGTCTGATTCTAAATATGGCTTCCAATCCTTCTTTCTTTATCTGGGCCTATTTATACTCTGCATTAGCCAAAGACCTGAATGCATACACTATTGGGCGTTCCTCTCCATTGGGCCACCAATGAGCTAATACCACCTTAATGCCGTATGGGGAGGCGTCACACACCAATTGCAGATCACTCTTAGGAGTCGATGCAATGGCACCAGGATGGATGCAGGTTGTGTATGAACGTTCTGTAATCATTTACCAGCTGAAGAAATGTCTTAAGGTCCGCAACAGACATGGAAGTTGGGGCACCTTTTATTGCCCACATTTTTATCTTCCAATAGATGTAATTTGGACTTACTGATTCTGTGGCCCAAGTAGGTCACTTGGGGGGCCTGGAACACACACTTTTCCCTTCTTAGCCATACACCTGCCTCAGAAATGTCTTGGGACTATATCCAAATTTTCTAAGTGCTCCTTATTAGTTTTCCCTGCTATCAGGATGTCATCTGGGTAAATGGTGACTTTGCAAAATGTTCTCCATCATTCTTTCAAATATTTAATAAGATGACAATACCCAAAATGGCAATCTTGTATATTGGTACCAGCTATTATGGATATTAATTGTAGCATTCTTCTGGGAATCCTCGTCTACCTGCAATTGCAAGTAAGTGTGGCTCATGTCCAGCTTCATGAAGGGCAGCTTCCTTGCCAGCTATGCATATAAATCCTCTATCTGAGGGATTAGGCATTTATTCAACAACAAAAAACTGTTATGCTGTTTGTTTAAAATCCCACAGAGGCCAACCAATCCATTGGGTTTCGAAATCAATACGACCAGTGTTGCCCATTCCGCAAACTGGCCTGGTTTGATGATTTCCTTTATTCCCCAGCCTCCCGATTTCTGCCTCTCTTTTTGCCAATAAGGCAAATGGCATTGGCAAGCCTTGCAGAATTGCAAAATTGCTTCCTGGTCAACATGTAAAGTGGCCCTGGCTCCTCTGATAGTCCCTGGACCTTCCTGGAAGACTTCCAGGTATTTAAATAGGACTTCACCCAAGCAGCCATTTTCTAATTGAAAAATGCTGAGCCAACCCAGGTGAATCTCTCACAACCAATTTCATCCCATCAAGCTTGGGCCCAAGCCTTTTGCTACAATCAGTGGTAACTGAACCAGCCACTTTTCATAAGAGACCGTAACCAAAGTCATACACTTAATCTGTAAAGAGTCCCCAGCATAGGTTCTCAGTCTAGCCAAGGCCTTGAAAAAGTTAAGGGCTGGAGCCCAGAGTGAATTTTATTAAAGACTGTTTCTGCGATCACTGATATGGCCATGCTGTTATCAAAATCTGTTAGAACTGAATGGACATTCAACAAGAGGTTTATTTTGATTGGTTCTGATTTTGATGTTACTAAGCAATTTAACTGCTCCAAACCAGGTGCAGGTGGAGTTTCCAAGGTATGAACTCTCCTGGATACTCGCCTAAAAGTTATCTTACTCCATTTAATTCCAGTAAGGCTCTGTTGCTGTCCTAAATTCGCATATTGACAACAATTACAACGTCTTACCAGGCAGGATCCTGAAGAAAATTGTAACTATTTTGCCGAGACATGCCTTATTTTTGGGTTTTGCTGTGGGCTGACCTAGATTTACTCTTGTTAGGACATGTCCTGAGTGAGGCTATGAAGTTGTCTGCACTCAAGTGGTGTTCCCTGACCTCCCTGAACAGGCAAGGGTGACAGCTTCCATTGGAATAGATTGCAATTCACAAGCTTCACTTGCCACACTTTCAACTGCCAGTTGTAGTGCCTGTTTGAATCTACTTGCGTTTCAGCTAGTAGGCATTTTGTATAGTCACAACATTCATTCCATATACTAGGTGGTCTCTAAGTATCTCATTAAGGTTAAACCAAATTCACACGCTTCTATCAGTCATCATAACCTAGTCAAAAACCCTGGTATGGATTCCCTGGTTCTCAAATTGCTCAGTAAAAATGATAGCATCTTAGAATTAAAGGAGGTTTGGGGTCATAATATTCCTTAATTGTGTTAGTCAATTCTTGAAAGCTTTTAGTGTCTAGGGCCTCAGGAAAAATTAGACTCCTAATGACAGAAAAATCTGTAGCTTCACAGACTGTCAGGAGAATTATTTGTTGTCTTTCATCTGTCACAATTGCATTTACCCTGAAAAAGACAACGCATTCTTTCCTGGGCCCAATCCTTGACAGCAGGGTCAAACGAGTGAAGCTCCCCAAACAAAGCCATGATGTAAGAAAATACTTACCACCAACTTCAAAATGAGTGCTGCGAGTGAGTTCTTTCAGGATCATGCTTTACTGTCATCATAACTGAAATAACTCTTCAGAGGCAGGCACCCCATCACCAAACACCCTTTATTTAAAAATGTATAGCCTTTGACATTAACACTGAGCCTGGTATTCAGGGGCTCAATATCCCAGAAGTTTATCCTTTTATGTCAGCGAGGTCTCCCTGCTTGGACCAGATTAACAGCCCCAGCATCAGGGAACTCATATTCTATTATGTCCAGCTGGCTGACCTCATTACAATCACTACACTCATAGTCTTAATCTTTGTTAAATTGTCAAACTTTTTATTAAGTTGTACACTTCTTAGCGTTCATTCTTTCTTAGAAACTACTTGTAGGGGATGTCTTTTTTGTTGTCTCTCTGGTTTGTTTGAATGGTTGGAAAGAGTTTTTAATTTTATTTTAGAAAAAATAACAAGAAACACATAGTGTAAAAAGTTGCTTATAACCTTAAAACTATATAAAACAAAAACAGATCACAAATTGTTACACAGTTTATGTGAAAAGAGTGGAGTAGCGAAAAATTCTCAATTTTATATAGTATTAGATTAAGCGTTGAATATACTTTGAACAAATGAACAAATGAAAAAGTACAGCACGGGAATAGGCCCTTCGGACCTCCAAGCCTGTGCCGACCATCATGCTCTAATTAATCCGGAAACAAACTTGCCATTTTTCGAGCCATATCCCTCTATTCCCTCCCTATTCATGTACCAATCTAGGTTCCTCTTAAATGTCACCAATGTGCCCGCTTCCACCATATCTTCTAGTAGTGCATTCCAGGCTGCTACCACTCTCTGCGTGAAAAACTTTCCTCACACATCTCCCTTAAACCTTTGCCCTCTCACCTTGAACCTGTGCCTCCTTGTAATTGAAACTTCAACCCTGGGAAAAAGCCTCTGAATATCCACCCTATCTATACCTCTCATAATTTTGTAGACCTCTATCAGGTCTCCTCTCAGCTGTCGTCTTTTCAGTGAAAACAATCCCAGTCTTTTTAACCTTTCCTCATAGTCCATGCCCTGGAAACCAGGCAACATCCTGGTGAACCTTCTCTGCACTCTGTCCAAAGCTTTCACATCCTTCTGGTAGTGTGGTGACCAAAACTGCACACAATACTCCAAATGCGGCCAAACAAGTGTTTTATATAGCTACAATGTGTTTCGCCGACTCTTGTATTCCACACCCCGGGCAATGAAGGCAAGCTTGCCTATGCCTTCTTAATTACCTTGGCTACCTGTGTTGCCACTTTCAGGGAATTGTGGACCTGCACGCCCAGATCCATCTGTATGTCAGTGTTCCTAAGGGTTCTGCCATTTACAATATAATTCACACCGAAGTTTGATCCTCCAAAATGCATCACCTCACATTTGTCTGGATTAAACTCCATCTGCCATTTCTGTGCCCAAGTTGCCTATCTATCTACATCCTGTTATATACTTTCACAATTGTTGGCACAATCAGCAACTCCACCAATCTTCATGTCATCAGAAAACCTGCTTCTCAGACCACCCACAATTTCCTCCAGATCATTTATATATACTACAAACAACAGGACCTAAGACTGAACCCTGTGGAACACTACTAATTACCAGTTTCCATTCTGAAAAACATCCTTCCACCACTACCCTCTGTCTTCTATGACCAAGCCAGTTTACTATCCATCTAGCCAGGCCACCCCGAATCCCTTGTGATTTTAGTTTTTGTATCAACCTGTCCTGTGGGACTTTATCAAATGCCTTACTAAAGTCCATACAAACTACATCTATAGCCCTTCCCTCATCAATTATCCTAGTTACCTCTTCAAAAAATTCAGTCAGGTTGGTGAGACGTGGCCTTCCCTGGACAAAACCATGATGCCTGTCACTAACTAGTTCATTTTCTTCTAAATGCGCATATATCTTGTCCCTCAATATTTTGTCCAAGAGTTTCCCCACCACAGATGTCAAACTCACTGGCCTATAGTTTCCTCGATTATCCCTGCATCCTTTCTTAAGCAAGAGAACAACATTCGCTAATCTCCAGTCCTCTGGAACTTCACCTGTGGTCAATGAGGATGTGAAGATATCTGTCAATGCCCAGCTATTTCCTCTCTTGCCTCTCTAAGTAACCTGGGGTAGATCCCATCTGGTCCTGGGGTTTTGTCTATCTTAATGCAATTTAGAATTCCCAAAACTTCCTCTTTCAATATGTTGACATTCCCTAGAGCATTCACACACTCATCTCTGACCTCAACATTAGTAATTTACTTCTCTTTGGTGAAAACTGATATAATGTACTCATTCGGGATCTCCCCCACTTCATGTGCCTCTTTCCTCCTTCGTCTTGAGTGAGCCTACTCTTTCCTTGTTACCCTCTTTCTCCTAACATAGCATAAAAAGCCTTGGGATTCTGCTTGACCCTATTTGCTAAAGAAATTTCATGGCCCCTTTTTGCCTTCCTAATTGTGCATTTAAGTTCCTTCCTAATTTCTCTGTACTCCTCCAGGGCTTCATCAGTTGGTAGCTGCCTAGGCTTGTCATATGCTCCCCTTTTTCTTTTGACTAACCTTACAATTTCCCTTGTTATCCATGGTTCCTGAATCCTGCCATTCCTATCCTTTAGTTTTGCAGGGACATGCACTTTAGTCAATTGGTCTTTAAAAGCCTCTCACATGCAAGAGGTAGATTTGCCCTCAAATAACTGCTTCCAATCCACATTCTCCAGTTCCTGTCTAATTTAGCTCTTGCCAATTAAGCGTCCTCACTGGAGGGCTACTTGTGTCCTTTTTCATGACTACTCGAAATCTTATGGAGTTATGGTCACTAAGCCTGAGACAGTGGTCTTAGATGGACAG
Source organism: Rhincodon typus (assembly GCF_021869965.1). NCBI lineage: Eukaryota > Metazoa > Chordata > Chondrichthyes > Orectolobiformes > Rhincodontidae > Rhincodon > Rhincodon typus. Next base: position 8,558,647 of record NC_063366.1, read on the forward strand.
TTATGTTAGATGGGCAGTGGTTTAGTGTAGTTATGACTAAACTAAATTAATCATCAACTTTTAATTTCCCTACTACTTCTGTGCTATGCCATACCACAGTCCATCCTTCACCATTGACCATCATCCAACATTGACCAACTCACATCACTGTCAAATACATACCATTGATCATCCTACACAACGAAATTTCCCACAGCATTGTCCATTCCTTTCTGCTGACTATCCCACACAGTGCCATCCCACATGACTATCCATCATCTAGCACTGACCAGCTCACACAACTTGCCAACACATGCCACTATCCATCTCATAACACTGACCATCCTACAGCACTATCCATCCTTCAAAACCTTCCATCCAAAACAATGCCAGTCACATGTCATTGACTATTCTTCAGAACTGACCATCACACAACACTGTCCCTCCCAAAGCACCGTCCATTCCACATCATGGTCCATTCCCACTACTGTCTCTCCAGAACGGACCACTGAATAGGCACCACCACTGACAATTTCTCTCCACTGAACATCGTACACCACTGATTGTCTGCACTGATCATTTCACAATGAATTTCACCACTCCAAATGCTGACCCCCACATTACTGTGCATCATGTACTACTGCCCATTTAACACCACTGCTCATCTAACACCATTGTCCATCTAACAACACTGTCCATCTAACACCACTGCCCAACTAACACCACTGCCCATCTAACATCACTGCCAATCTAACACCACTGCCCAACTAACATCACTGCCCATCTAACATCACTGCCCAACTAACATCACTGCCCATCTAACAACACTGTCCACCTAACGCCACAGTCCATCTAACACCACAGTCCATCTAACTGAGTAGTGCATGCCATTGACCATATTACACCAAATTCTATACCTCATCATTGTCCATTCAACAACACGTTCATCACTCATTGACATTCCCACACTATTGACCTTACAACACCACAGACCAGTTCCATTTCAACACACCTCTAACTCAAGTTTTATTTTTCATTTTTAACTGTACCTTAGCTAATTCTAGATTTGACAGTTCAATTTCAGCTTTCCGTTCTTCTAATTATAATTGTTGCAGTCACTTAAAGCAGCTCATCCTTATGGAATTGTGCATTTACTTCTAACTTTCACTTTATTTGCTTACTCTCTCAGTTTAGCCTTTGCAAAGATTTCAAAAATCCACCTATCCATCACAGAGATTCAAAGCTAGAAAAATTACGCCTCTATCCAAACTCTTTATGTGTCTACTTAACAGGACTCCTGACATTTTTTCCTTGCTATGAACTACAGAGACAATTCAATGAGTTCTTTCCAAAACTGATGTTATTTTTATTCTAAAATCTGTGAGTGCCTGAACTTTCTCAGTGTTAATAACTTGTAGATTTCTAACCAATCTCTCCTGGTTTGGAAGTTTTACAAACTAAACCCTACTGCTCGTGTAACTGGTCTCCAAACTTCTCCAAACTTCTGTAAACTCCTTGCAGGAGATATACAAAGCTAACTTCTAAACACAATACCTCTGAACTAAATTTTTAAAGATTTGCTAGGTCCTAGATTCTTTTGAACTGAAAACAAAGCTAATGGCCTTACATGTTAACAGTACTTTTCATAAATCCAATAGTATAGACATCTTTTCATTAAAAGCGCAGTGGTCTGCAGACGTCTGCTTTCTGACAAAAAATGTTGGATTTAGTTTGGTTTTGGAAGGACTCGCTGATCTTGATTTTTTTTCTCTTGAAGTGCTACAGAAGTAGTAAATATCTTTCTACCTCTATTGTTTTGCTCCCAGCTGGTCTTATTACTGTAGAAGTCAGATCCAAGACCAAAATCTGACTTGATAGATATTTTTCTTGGGTTTAACAAAGTGTTCTTTCACTGAAATGCTGCAGATTTGTTTTTAATATTAAAATAAAAGCTTATTAAATAAAATAAATGAAGAAAACATAGAAAGACCAAACTATTTACAGTAACACAAATTTAACAATTTAGAAATACATGGTAACATGCAATCCTATTAATCTCAACAGCACTTCTTCATTTCCTTCTCTATTCCTTCTATAGGGTTTGACATACTGTAGTTTCAATTCCCATGTCTTGAGAATCACAAAGCCTCTTCCTTGAGTCTTCATTTAACTGAACTTGGACTTTCTCACCTTCAACTAACCCTTTGAGGATTTTGTCTAAATGCTTCTGGTCCCAGGACTTTAAAAACTAAAATCCTTACATTCAGGTAACCTATTTATTAAGAGTTCCAGACTATCTAATTTCTTCAGGAGCAACTGTCTTAAACATTCCGCTTCAGCCAAGACTTGTGCAAAAACTGCCAAATGGAAATCAAAAGCTTTGTTTCCACTTATGGGAGTTTCTCCAAGCTAAAAAAAAACACAATTTCCAGAACTGTCTACAGCGAAATCTTAATGCTTGATTGTTTACTTTGTATACTCGTACAACAAAAATTAATTTCACAAGCCTCTCTTTCTCAGTATGCTTCTTCTAAAGAGCCTCACTGTGTTACAGAAATACTAACGAACTAATCATTAAACCCCTTCAGGCACACAGTCCAAAACCAACATGCCACTAATTGAAGAGTCAAATCCTAATATATATAACACACACCTTATGTTATGCTATTTTTTAATCCAAAAATGTAATTTATATGTAAAGAATGTACCTTTCATCACACTCACAACTGAACATGCTAAACTACCAACAATCTTTTATCTCACTATACCATACCACTGACCATCCACCATCTCTGAATATCCCAGTCCATTGATTGTTCCACACCATCATTTATCCTTCCCTGGGGACCATCCCACACCACTGACCAACATACATCGTTGACCATCCCTCACCACTGACATTTCTGCTCTACGGATCATCCATCACCAGTCTACTGACCATCCCACATTATCGTTATCCATGGCATGTTCCATTCATGCCTTTCTCAATCCACACCACTGATTATTCACCACAACTGACCATCACACATCATTGTCCATCTCATCTTGGTGATTACTGAAGAATTCAAGAGGACATATCAGGAACAGAACCAGACAAATGTAAAAATGAGCTATCAACCTGGTGTTGCTACATGCAGAACTAATTGTGTGTCAAGTAGCATAAGCAGCAAGTGATAGAGAAGGCTTAATGATTGCAGAACCAATAGATAAGAGCTGATGATCCATCTCAGCCTTTTCCAGAGGGCATTTTCTTCACAGAGGTTTGTTTTCAAAAAATTTGATTCACTCCACGTGATATCAAGAAATGGTTGGAGGCACTGATACTGCAAAGCTATGGCCCTGATAGCATTCCAGCATTACTTATGAAGATTTGTTCTCCCAAACTAGCTCTGCTCCTATGCTACAACACTGATATCTGTCTGACAATGTGGAAACAAAAAGCATGATAAATTTAACCAGGTCAATTACTGCCCTACTCTCGATCATCAGTAAAATGCTGGGAACTTTCATTAACAGCGCTATCAAGCAGCACCTGCTCAGCAGTAAACTGCTCAGTGATGCCAAGACCATTCAGCTCCTGACCTCATTCCAGCCTTGGTTCAAACATAGACAAAAAGAGTTGAATTCCAAGGTGAGGTGAGAGTGAGATTCCTTGACATCAAGACTGAATTTGACTGGGTGTAGCATTGAGACATCTTAGCAAAACTGGAATCAATGGGAATCAGTTGGAAAGCTTTCTGCTAGTTAGACACATACCTGACACATAGGAAGATGGTTGTGGTTGTTGGAGGTCAATCATCTCAGCTCCAGGACATCTCTGCAAGAGTTCCTCACGGTCGTGTCCCAGGCCCAACCATTTTCAGCTGTTTCATCAATATCCTTCCCTCCATTAAAAGGTCAGAAATGGGGATGTTTGCCAATGATTGCGCAATGTTCAGCACCATTCATGTCTCCTTAGCTATTAAAACAATCCATGCCCATATGCAGCAAGACCTGCAGCATATCCAGTTTTATGCTGACAAGTTATAAGTAACATTTGTGCCATATAAGTGCCTGCAATGACTATCTCCAACAAGAAAGAATTTAATCATCAATCTTTGACATTCAATGACATTAACATTGCTGAGTCTCCTGCTATCAACATCTTGGGTTAACATTGAACAGTAATGGAACTGGACTAGCCATACATATACTGTACCTATAAGAGAAGTTTAGAGGCTAGGAATCCCAAAATTATTAACTCACTTCCCCTCTCTCCAAAGCTTGTCCATCCACTACAAGTCAGGAGTGTGATGGACTACTCAGCACTTGTCTGGATTGGTGCAACTCCAACAATACTGAAGAAGCTCAACACCATCCAGTTCAAAGCAGACCACTTGATTGATACCACATCCCCAAACCCATGTTCATTCTCATTGCAGAAGCACAGTAGCAGCAGTTTGTACCATCTACAAGATGCACCGCAGAAAGTTACCAAAGTTCCTTAGACATCATCTTCCAAAACCCACAACCAGTTCCATCTAGAAGGACAAGGACAGCAGATACATGGGAATGCAACCAACTGCAACATTCCTTCTGAGCCACTTGTCATCCTGGCTGGGAATATATTTCCATCACTTCACTGTCGATGGGTCAAAATCTTGGAATTCCCTCCCTAATGGCATTGTGTGTCTACTTACACCAAATTGTTAGCAGCAGTTTAAGAAGGCTGCTCAGAATCACATTCTCAGGGCAACTAGGGATGAGTATTAAATTCTGACACAGCCAGAAAAACTCACATCTCAAAAAAAAAAGACATGACTGACCACCCCAAGATTATGATAATCCCGCAGTGCTTCCTATCCCACGCCACAGTCTATCTCTCACTATTGCCAATATTGAATTACTGCCCACCCTATATCATCCCACTAACCATTCCCAAACCACTGTCCAACTCTCATGAGAATCTGTAACATACCACTGCCCATTCATTAGCACTAATGATCCCAGGCCACCATACAGCTCTGTTTATCCCACACCTGTGCCCATCACACCCTACTAAACACAAATTTGCAACTGACCATCCCACACTATTTTCCACTGTCTGTCCATCACCACTGTCCAGCCCTTACCACTGGCATTCCCACTCTCTGGACCATTACTCACCACTCACAATCCATCACTCACTGCTTTCATCCCACATCAAAGCTAACCTTCCCACACCACTGACCATCGCAAATCACTATCTGCCACTCATAACTGACCAGACCAGGTCACTGTCCACCACTCACCACTGGCTATCACACACCACAGCCCATCACTCAACACTTGCCATCTCACACCGATGCTTCATTATCCCCCAATGCTGATGAGCTCTCTCACTGTCCAATTGATACAACTCATAGTCCCAAATTCTTGTTAATCCTATGCTTCTGTCCATCTCTCACTGCCGGCCATCACTCATCACTGTCTATCCCACACCATTGTCCTTTCCACACCACTGACCATCCCAAACCATGGGCCATCTCATATCACTGTCCATGGCACCCCACCATGGGTTGGCAGCACAGTGACTCAGTGGTTAGCACTATTGCCTCACAGCGCAAGGGACCTGGGTTTGATTCCACCCTCGAGTTTGTACATTCTCCCCGTGTCTGTGTGGGTTTCCTCCAGTCGCTCTAGTTTCCTCTCACAGTTCAAAGATGTGCCGGTTAGGTGGGTTGGCCGTGCTAAATTGCCCACAGAGTCCGGGGAGGTGTAGGCAAGGTGGATTAGCCATGTGAAATGCAGGGATGCAGGGGAAGAAAAGCAGAGGCGGCACGGTAGCTTACCACTGCTGCCTCACATCGCCAGGGATCCAGGTTCGATTCCAGTCTCGGGCAACTATCTGTGTGGAGCCTGCACATTCTCCCAGTGTTTGCGTGGGCTTTCCCTCCGGGTGCTCCGATTTCCCGTCATAGTCCAAAGGTGTGCAAATTCGGTAGATTGACCATGCTAAAATTACCCATAGTGTTCAGGTTAGGTGAGCTAGCCATGAGGGAATGCAGCGTTACAGGGATAGGGTAAGGGGTTGGGGATGAGTCTGGGTGGCATGCTCTTCAGTTGGTTGGAGTGGACTTGTTGGGCCGAATGGCCTGTTCCCACGCTATGGGATTGTAAAACTACTGCCTGTTCCACCCCACTGACCGTCTCACACCGCTGCCTGTCCTCACTGCTCGCGATTTTACACAGATGCCCATCCCACGCTATTGTCCACCTCTCACGCCATTGAGGATTTCATACCAGACGCTACCCCTGACCCACTGTTCCCTCTCACCAAACTGTCCATCACAGAGAGCGGTCTCACTGTCGTCCCCCATCAGCTACTCTATGCTTCTGCACTCCTCCTATTGTCAAATGTTTCGCTGTGTTTCTCGACCTAAAACTGTTGCCGTTCGCTTTCTAACGAATTTTGAATTATTCGGCAGATTCCACTCAGTCACTTACTTCAGGGAAAAGGTTCATCTTAGCTTTCCTCCAAAACTATGACAGTTCTGCTGTTCTCAGCATGCACGTTGTCACTTATGACAGACCGACAGTAGTAACTGTTTCCGTTGCGGAGCCGCATTTTAACCGCTCAGTGCTGATAGCGAAGAACAGCACCAGCACTATAGTTTTGAATTCCACCTACATGCTGTCGGGTAACCAAATCTCAAAAAGTGCCATAACCGTGATATCGAACGAAGACATCACCGTCGTCGCGCTAAATGGGAGGTCGAAGACGTATGATACATTTCTGACTTTGCCAACCACCGCTTTGGGTACAAAGTACTATATCATCACCTACAGTGTGGACAGTCTGTATAACGTGAAGCAGTTCGCTATCGCTAACAGCAATGCGCATGTTGTGATCACGATAAGGGTCTGTGGTTCTCTGAGCTTCAATGGGACCAAGTACAGTGACAAAAAGAGTTTCTCGTTCCTCATGGAGACCAACGAGGTCGTTCAGTTTCAGAGTCAGACAGACCTGACTGGGACCAAGATCGTGGCTTCTAAACCGGTGGCTGTCTTCAGCGGGGACCAATGCATTACCGTTCCGCCCAGCAACTGCGACCACATCGGGGAGAATCTGTACCCGGTGGACAAGTGGTCGGATTCCTTCATCATCTTCCCCCTCATGAAGAAGAAGAAGCAGGATATCATCACCATCGTCGCCTCAGAGAACGACACGACCGTGAACGTTCACGCGGAGACGGGTGATAAGCAATTGCTCCTTCAGGAGTCAGCTCACCGCAACCTGACCGTGACCGGCGGGATCGCTCTGAGCTCCGACAAGCCCATCATGTTGATTTATTTCTTCACCGGGGGCAGCAACTCCATAGTGTCGACGTTTGACCCCTTCCTGCTGACGGTCATCCCTTCCATCTTCTTCAGCAATTCCTACGCCTTTGTAACCATGCAAAGTCTGTTCAATTACCTCCTTGTCATTTCACTGGGGCACAACAGCGCCGACATTGACCTAGACGGCGCCCCGCTGAGCGCGTACCCCTTAGAAATTTTGACCTTCGCCGGCTTCACGGCCGCCAGGATCTACCTGGGCGAAACCGGGAGGCGACATGTCATCTCGCATCATTCGGCTCACTTCGCCATCTACGTCTACGGGATCGGACGTGCTGAGTCCTACGGATACCCAATGGGCAACATACAGTCGCCCGTCAGTAAGTGTCTCCTTGCTTATGATGGGGTAGCTTTGGGGGTGAAATCCCTGGGCTAGGATCTGGGAGATGTTTGTTCAAATACACGCCCACAGCACTTGGTGGAGTTTAACTTCCATTCAATTGTGGGTCAGGGTTAGGGTTAGGGTTAGTGTTAGGGTTGGGCTTAGGTTTAGGCTCAGGGTAAGGGTTAGGATTAGCGTTAGGTTTAGGGTTAGGGTTAACATTAGGGTTAGGGCTAGGATTAGGGTTAGGGTTAGAGTTAGGGTTTGAGTTAGGGTTAGGATTAGGGTTTGGATTTGGGTTAAGGTTCGGAATAGGGTTTCTGTCAGTGCTAGATCTGGCGGCAGTATTGGGTTAGGGTTAGGGTTTGGGTTGGGGGTGCCAGGGGAGCCAGCCAGAATTGTAACTCACTGATGGTGACCATAGAACTGTCATAGATATTGGCAGGAACCCCAAATGCCCTCATGCATGTTGTCTGGGCCCAATACTCCCCTTGTTCTGGCGCACATCAGCCTCCATATAAAGGTTAAGTTGCCATACTCTTACCAGACCATAGGGATGCTCTCTCTAATGAGGGAGAGGTGACCGCTGGTGATTTAACGTGAAGGGTCGCTCAGGTGTGGGGAGAGTTTAAAACGGAACGTTCTTCATGGTGAGACAACAAGGTGCAGGGCTGGATGAACACAGCAGGCCAAGCAGCATCATAGGAGCAGAGAGGCTGATGTTTCGGGCCTAGACCCTTCATCAGAAAAGGGGGAGGGGAAGGGGGTTCCGAAATAAATAGGGAGAGAGTGGGAGGCGGATAGAAGATGGATAGAG
>NC_063366.1:8567520-8643256 GCF_021869965.1 Rhincodon typus
ACCTACACTCACCTTTACTGGCTCCATCCCCGCCTCTTCGACCTGTTTGTTTCCTCTCCACCTATCCTCTCCTCTATCCATCTTCTATCTGCCTCCCACTCTCTCCCTATTTATTTCAGAACCCCCTTCCTCTCCCCCTTTTCTGATGAAGGGTCTAGGCCCGAAACGTCAGACTCTCTGCTCCTATGATGCTGCTTGGCCTGCTGTGTTCATCCAGCCCTGCACCTTGTTGTCTCGGATTCTCCAGCATCTGCAGTTCCTACTATCTCGTTCTTCATGGTGACATCTGCTGGTATGGGAATTGAATCCTCACTGTTGGCACCACTTTGTATTGCAATCCAGCCAGTTGGCCAACTGAGTTAACTAGTCCCCACCATCCCCCGTTTCCTCTCAACTCAAATGGCTGGACAAGGGCGATTTGGGGTGAGAAACTGGTGCTGGCTTTGCCACGAATGCCTAAATCCCATTAAAAGGTAGGGGGGAGTGACAAATAGGAAACTTAGGGCTAGAAGTGACTGCATTAAGTCAATGGTTCTCAAAGCATGGTCCTGCAGGTGGCCTATAGTTTGTTCGAAGAGGTCGCCATGGGACAATGTATGATAGAACATGTCAGAATCTTTATCCTAATCACACAGTTTCATGACCCATTGTGTGACCACCGACAACGTAGACTTTGCAATCCTGATTTCTGTTACCATGACAACCCCGAGATTGAAATTTCAACACTGGGGGCTGAAAACAAAGCTGGAGTTGACTGTCCAGCTCAACTGAAGGCTGATGATCTCCAAATGCCACTTCATTACTGTCTCAGCAACAGCAGGGCCAATCGTTCCATTAATTCTGATAGGTGTCTTCACCCAGCCAAGTGGAAGGGAGCGTGAGTGTGGTGAGAGGTGAGACTGGCAGTTTTCCCACTGATGAGAATGTTTGAGAGCCATTGAGTTCTCAGCAATCAAGGTAGGAAGGCGATTATTTTTATTGCTCAGGGTTTTCTCTCTGTCTTACCTGCTTGTGAGTCGTGGACCCCACAGAAAGGATCAGGGCTGTTGAAATGGCCTTGGCTGATGAACTTGCCATGGCTGCCCATGATATGGCCATCCGCTATTTAGTCTGATTGAAGCCATTGGAACTGAGTATCAGATGAAAGATATAATCATAAACCAATTCCAATAACTAGAAAGAAAGAAAAACAGAAATCGCTGGAGAGACTCAACAAGGCTGGCAACACCTATGCAGGCAGAACAGAGTTAATGCTTCAAGTCGTGCTTGCCATTAGGTTAGCATATTGTTTTAATTTCAGGTTTATGTAGAATTCAAACTTTGTCAGTACCTGAAGTAGATTTTGAACTGATGCCCCAGGACAATAATTGGGGTTTTCAATCACGGGTCTAGTTACACTACTATGATACTGCCACCTCTCAAGTGTATTGCGTTCAGCATACATTTCTTGGTTTTCAATAAACAACACAAATTTTATTCTTTACATTTTAAGGTGAGAATATTAATCATAAAAGCTTTGGGAAGTCAATTTCACAGTTGGGTGGGTGGGTGAGTTGGGGCGGAATGTGTTGGATGGATAGTCTGAAGGCCAATAGTTTAAATTACTTAGACAAGGATAATTAAAAACATCCAAATCCTTAAATTGGCCAAGAAAATAATATTCTCTGCAGCATGTATGTATGAAGCAGATGTGTCTTGTCAACTATGATCTTATATTTCGGGTCTAGTTGATAATCTCATGATACTGTGCAGAACTGAGCAGAAAGAACCCCAATGTCATTGACACCTGCAGAATTCTGGGAGGGTTTGACAGTGGAAGGTTGTCTGGAGAGCCTTATGCCAGGGCAGCGCAGCCCACCACTTTGGTTTGGCATGTAGAGAAAGTTGTTGCCTTCAGAGGGTTGTGAAGGCTTTGAATGCTGTGAGGGCTCAGTTGTTGAGTTTGTTCAAGGCTGAGATGATAGACCTTTGGACTCGAATGGAATCAATAGGGGATAAGATAGGTAAATGGAATTGAAGCAAATCAACCGTGATATCAGATGGTGGAGCAGGCTTAAGGAGCAGTATGTATTCATCAAGGATTAATTCTAGCAGATATGTTATTTAGGGGTGGTGATAGCCTTGTGGTATTATCTCTGGACTGTTAATCCAGAGACTCAGGTACTGTTATGGGGACTTGCGTTCACTCTATTTGGTTATCTTTGCCCACTGACATAATCTATCTATATCTTGTCGTAGCCTCCTTGTGTCCTCTTCACGATTTACTTTCCTTCTGATATTTTGCCAGCAAATTTGGGAATCCTCTTTTCCTTTAATGAGGTAATTTATATAAAATGTAAATAATTGGGGTCCCATAGCCGATTCCTAATGACATCAATAATTACATCTTGCCAAACTTTGCTCCTTGTGCCACCTAATCATCTATCCATGCCAATATGCTATCCCCTACACTATGATTTTTTTTTTTATTTTCCACACTAACTTTTGATGAAACAAAAACAAAGTTGCTGGAAAAGCTCAGCAGGTCTGGCAGCATCTGTGGCAGAGAAAACAGAGTTAACGTTTCGGGTCCGGTGACCCTTCCTCAGAACTTTTGATGAGACACTTTATAATTGTTAAATCCAGGTTGAGTACATTCACCAGTTCTCCTTTAACCACAGCATTTGTTACCTCTTCGAAGAACTCAAATAGATAGGTTAAGTATGAATAGTCTCCCAGAAAATCATGTGACTCTACTCCATTTCCTGATTTATCATTGCTCCTGCAATATTATTTATATTCCCTACAGTCAAGTTTGGGGCAAATTACCTGTTCAATTCATCGGCCATTTCCTTATTTTTTTTAATTACTTCTACAGATTCATTTCCTATAGGACTAATGTTCACTTTGTTACCTCTTTTCTTTAAATATTTATAGAAAATCTTACAATCTGTTTTTCATATTTCTGGCTACCTCTGTCTTGAACTCTAACCTTTCTTCTTTATTAACTTTTTGTTTTTGTTTATTATATTCTGTCAAATCTTCTGACTTGCCGCCTGCATGAGCACAATTATGTGTGCTTCCTTTTAGTTTAAAATTTTCTCTAACATTTCAAGGCAACCACACATGTCAGATCCATCTCTTGGAATTTTTCTTTCTCCTTGACATGTATCTATCCTGTGTATTTAGAAGTATCCTCTTAAATGTCTGCTACTGCACCACTATTGACCTTAACCTGTACATTAGCCACCTCTGCTTTAAGCCCTCATAATGTTCCTTATTTAAAAGAAGTCTTAGATCCACTCCTCTCTCCCTCAAGCTGAATGTAAAATTCAATCTCTAATTGTCCATGTGCATGATGAATTTATTAATTAATGCTTCTCCAGTGCACAAAACCAGATCTGCTCTTTGGTCAGCTTCAGAATGTACTGTTCTAAGTAACTATCCTTGAAATATTCCATGAACTCCTAAGCAATCTTTGCTCATCTGACCTTTCCAGCTGATGTGCGGAGTTAAGGTCACAGCCGATGCTATGTATGGGATATCGAGGAGAATGGGTCCTGGTTTCAGGATACAGGGTAGACCATTTAGGACTGAGATTAATAGAGATTGCTTCACTCACAGGCTGGTGAACCTTTGATCCTCCCTACCACAAACAGCTGTAGAAGTGAGTTCACCGAATGTATTTTAAAGCTAAATTGATTTCTACACTCTAAAGTCATCAAGATGTACGGGGAAAGAGCAGGAATAAGGTATGCAGGTAGAGGATCAGGAAGAATCAGATTGAATGTTGGAGCAGACTCGATGTGCCAAATGGCCTACTCACATTCCCATTTTCCATGCTTCTATAATCATATTGAATCCCGAAGCAGGCTCAAAGTTCCCAATGACTGACTCCTGCTTCTATTTCTTATCGTCTTAAGGTTTCATTCTTGTCAGACTCGAGTTCCATCTTGTATGCTGCATGCAAAATGAGTGGCAGTGTTTTGGCCACCCATTTTATACATAGGCCTACCTGCCACACAAAGTAAATAGCACATTGCTGCCTTTGCATTATTTGACTGTCTATTATCAAGAGGAATTATTTGCATTAAGGAATGGAGATCATGATTGATCAAAACCTCATTTATCACATTTTAGGAAGGTGTTAGGGTTCTTGGGAGCGTGCCAATGAGATTCACCAGGATGTTATTTTTTTTAAATCATGAGGTTAGATTGAAAATGTTTGGGCTACTCTGCTTGAAGCAAATGCAGTTGAGTGGAGATTTGATAGAGGTGTGTGAGAACATGATAAGGTCTACATAAGGTAAGCAAAGAAATGACGCCCCAGTTAACCAAAACCACAAGGACTAGGAGACACAGATTTAACGTTTTGGATAAGCATGTTAAGGGGCGTGTAAGGAAATGCATTTTTTTTTACACCGGAAGGGATAAAGATCTGGAGCTGGCTGCCTGTGAAAGCAGTGGACATAGAGATGATCAGTGATTTCCAATGGAAGTTGGAGAGAAATTGAGAGAAATACAGTTGTGGGGCTATGGGGATGGAGCAGGGGCTTGGAACTGAGTGGATTGCTCTATAGAGAGCTGGCACAGAGTCAATGGGCCAAATAGCCATAATGGCTCTGTGAGGATCCTCTCCGACTCCTCAGACAATTTCCCACAACCAATTGGGTGGCATGGTGGCTCAGTGATTAACACTGTTGCCTCACAGCATCAGGGACTTGGGTTTGATTTCCACCTTTGGGTGACTGTCTGTGTGGAATTTGCATGTACTCCCTTTGTCTGCATGGGTTTTTCTCTGGGTGCTCTGGTTTCCTCCCACAACCCAATGATGTGCAGGTTAGTTGGATTGCTGAATTGTCCATGTGCAGGCTAGGTGGATTAGCCATAGGAAATGTGGAGTTACAGGAAATGTGGGTAGGGGTGGGCTGATCCTCAGAGTGTGGACTCAATGCGCTAAGTGGTCTGCTTCCACACTTTAGGGATTCTATGATTCAATCTTTGCCCTCTTGAATAGATATGATTGGAATGAAAAGCTATTTCTTCCCCTCCTGGGTGCAATGCTAACCGTTCAATCCTATTTTTTTTAGAAGAGGAGAAATGGGGCTCATTGACGTGCTTACCTCAGGCTGCTGTGTACACCCTGCCATCCAGTGTGCTCGTCAGTGCCAAGTTATCGACCGCTGACGTGCACCTCATTGATCCAATGTGCCATGCTGACCAGAAAGACGAGAACTGGGTCATCATTACAGCTCCATTTAATTCCTGTGGCACCACAATTGTTGTACGTGGGTATTGCTATTCCTGGGATTCAAGTGGAGGCTTAGCAGTCAATTGGAAAATCTGAGAGTAGCATGGGTCTGAATTGGTGGGATTGATTTGAAATTGCAATGTCCAATTAAGGGGAAACAATAGGGTTCTATCTGCAGTGTTGTGTTTTTGTAATGATTTCATTAATTGGTAATGAGAGTACGTGAAAGAGGATAAAGGTGGCAATGTCTTTGGGTTAATAATTCAGCACTCCAGGTTAATATTTTGTGGACACGGCTTTGAATCTCATCATGGGAGATAGAGCAGTTTCAATCAAAAAGTTAATTTCTGGTTCGCGAGAAGTTAATTTCACTAACGTCCTTTAGAGAAGGCAAATCTGCTGTCCTTACCTGATCTGGTCTACATGGGATTTCAGACCCACAGCAATGTGCGTGACTCTCAACTACCCTCTGGGTGAGTAAGGATGGGCAATAAATGCTGGGGCTAGCCAGCAACACCCACATCCCTTGAACATATGACAAAGACTACACAACATGGTAATCAGACTAGTTTTCAAACTTGGCCTGTGTTCCGTTGTGGTTGATGGGAACCATACCAATGTAAGTATATGAGTCGGTGACTCATCTCTTGGAACCTGCACCCCCATTCCATAAGATCACGGCTGGTCTGATTTTAACCTCAACTCTGCATTCCTGCACACCCCCAATAATCTTTCACCCCTTTGGCAAGCAAAACTCTATCTTACTTCTGCCTTAAAAGCATTGGAAGATTCAGCATCTACTGCCTTTTGAGGGAAGGAATTTCAAAAACTCACAATCCTCTGAGCGAAAAGTAACCGTTAGCTGGTTGTGGTGTTCAAAGTTGTTGAAAGAGATGGTAGCAAGAGGTACTGAAGTCTTTTTTAAATCCCTTGCAAGACTGCATTATGTTAATCCACTTGACGACGCCTCAAGAAGCTTTCAGATATAATTTTGCTCTCAATCTATGTCTCAATGTCTCATACATCTCATTTTCTTGGCAGAATGAGACTGGGAAGATAGCTTACTTCAACATAGTATATGGAACTGCCCCTCAAACCTCGATTCATCGTCTCCAGATCAAACTCAATTGCGAGATGTTGACGGTTGAGAACATCACTATGGCATTTGTGCCCCGCACCTTATACACGTCCCACGTGGGCCACTACAACGTGTCATTTACACTATTTCAGTCAGAAGCCTTCAACGACCCAGTTCTGGATTTCCCCTATGAGGTGGAACTGAACAGGACGCTGTATGTTCAGATGAAGGCGGAGACCACTGATAAGGGAGTGGAGATATTTACCGAGAGCTGCGTGTCTGTCCCGTCACTGAGTGGCAACATCGTAGCTTACACTATTATTGAAAATGGGTAAGCATTTCAGGTTGTTTTGTTGGCACAGTGTTGGATATTTGTGCCCTGTACTAAGTTTGTTCTGGGCTTTCATTCTTGGGTTGCACTGTGCTTAGATTTGTACCAGTTGCGCCGACAATAACTCATAGAGTCATAGAGATGTACAGCACGGAAACAGACCCTTCGGTCCAACTTGCCCCTGCTGACCAGATATCCTAATTTAATCCAGTCACATTTGCCAGCATTTGGCCCAACTCCCTCTAAATTCCTCCTATTCATTTACCCATCCAGATGCCTTTTAAATGTTGTAATTGTACCAGCCTCCACCACTTCCTCTGGCAGCTCATTCCATACATGCACCACCCTCTGTATGAAAAAAAATGCTCTTAATGTCCCCTTTAAATCTTTCCCCTCTCACCTTAAAACTATGTCCTCTAATTTTGGACTCTCCAACCCGGAGGGAAAAACACCTTGAATTATTCAGCCTACCTGTGCCCCTCCTGATTTTACCCCTCAGCCTCCAACACTCTGGTGGCAATAGCCCCAGCCTATTTGGCCCCTCCCTATAGTTCAAACCCTCCAACCCAGTAACATTCTTGTAGCTCTTTTCTGAATCTTTTCAAGTTTAAAGTCCAAATATAAAATGTCCTAAATCGCCACAGATTGTTAACAATCAGGGACAAAACAAAAATCACATTCACACCAATATGTTCTATCTTAGAGTTTTTACATCAATCATTATTTTGTTTGTCATGGGTGGTGAGTGTGTAATGGTAATTGCACTGGGCTAATTCTCTAGGATGGGGAGGAGGGTTGGTGGTGAACCCCTCAATAGCTTAATTGTGTTTGCAAAAAATAATAATTCTGGGACAGGGAAGCTGGTCATAGCAATGAAGCCAGTGGGTGGCACAGTGGTTCAGTGGTTAGCGCTGCTCCTTCCAGACCCAGGAGCCTGGGTTTGATTCCAGCCTCAGGCAACTGTCCATGTGGAGTTTGGACATTCCCCTGTGTCTGCATGAGTTTCCTCCCGGTGCTCTGGTTTTGTCTCACAGTCCAAAGATGTGCAGCTTAGGCAGATTGGCCATGGGAAATGCAGGTTTACAGGAATAGGGCGGGACAGTCTTTCGAGTACAGACACGGAGGGCTGAATGGCCTGTTTGCACTTGGTAGGTATTCTATCATTCTAATGTCAATTGCCTAAAAAATCCATTTGGTTCATTCTAGGATGTTAGCACTGCTAACCCTATTGATTCTACCCTCCACTGAGATGTGGTTGACTCTGAAACTATCCAGCAGCTCAAAGGCAATTAGGGAAGGAGAGCAAAAGCTGCCTGCATACAATCAGCATTTTTTTTCAAAAGCATCAAAGTGACTCCACCTTCGCCAGAGGAATGCATTCAAACAACTAGTGCAGATCAATCATAAGGCCAGAAAAGTGTATGCACTTCTTGTTCACAGAGATGCCATCAGAGACAATAAGTTGGTGTAGGTGGGTGGGGTGAAGACTCAATAGGCCGAAGGGCATCTTCTGTGCTGTACATTCTATGACTGTCTCTGTGATACTAAGACCTGCTGCACAGAGAGACTAAATGTCAACATAACATAGTCTCTGCTGTAATGTAGCAAGCATGGCCAATCATTTGCACATAGCACGCTCCCACATTAACAGTGTGACAATGTTGGTTCGGAAATAAGTATTGTTGTTTTTTGAAACAAGATATGTTTCATATCTGACTGAGAAAACATAAACGTCTCACCTAAAAATGAAAGGCATCCCTGACAGAACAGCACTTTGAGATTTTGGCCTGTTACAGTTACCCGAGTAACTCATCTACAGCAGCAATTCTGTGATTTTATCAGAAATCCCCCCACCCGCCCCCCCAAGCCAAGAGGAATATTCAACATCATTCACTCACTTGCATTTAATTGTCTATATTGAAAGTTCCATGTGGGAAATCATTATGACTACATTTGAGTTAGAATTAAAATTGGAATTAGAATTTGAATTTGAATTTAGGATTAGCTTCACTGTCACATCTACTCAAATGAGTGCAATGAAAAGTTTACAAGTCACCACTGCCAGCACCATCTTAGGTACAAAGGTATCTAGATACAGATTTTTAAGTCGATATTACATATCAGCAATACAATGATTGGGATAACGAAGAAACAGTACACGAGCAGAGAAAACTAACTTTAATTAAAATATGTATTAAAACATTTCCAATGCAATCAAAATAATCAGTCAGCGAGCCCACTATCTCTGTTGATGCACCAGCTCTTGTTTAAGGGTGGCATGGTGGCTCAGTGTTTAGCACTGCTGCCTCACGGTGCCAGGGACACATGTTTGATTCCACCCTTGGGCAACTGTCTGTGTAGAGTTTGCAAATTCTCCCTCTGTCTGCGAGGATTTCCTCCAGATGTCTGGTGTCCTCCCACGGTCCAAAGATGTGCAGGTTAGGTGGATTGGCCATGCTAAATTGCCCGAAGTTTGCAGGCTAGTTGGATTGGCCATGCTAAATTGCCCGAAGTTTGCAGGCTAGGTGGGTTGGCCATGCTAAATTGCCCAAAGTGTGCAGGCTAGTTGGATTGGCCATGCTAAATTGCCCAAAGTGTGCAGGCTAGGTGGATTGGCCATGCGAAACACACGGTTACAGTGATGGGGTGGGTATGGGTGGGATGCTCTTTGGTGAGCTGAAGGGCCTGCTTCCCCACTGTAGAGGTCCTATGAGAAAGGCATCAGTTAGCTCAGGACCTGATTTGTCCTGTACCTGAGGAATTGTAGTCTTTTCCCTGAATATATCCAACCAGTGATTGTCATGGTTCTTTACTCTAGTTAATTGTCTTCTAGAGCAGTTCTCCTCGGAATGTAGGCCATTCAGCCCTTGAGCCTGTTCTGCAATTCAGCATGATGATGGCTGGTTTGTGGCCTAACTTCCTTTGGCCCATATCTCTTAACAGCTTTGCTTAACAAAAAATTACCCATCTCAGATTTAAAATCAACAACTGATTCAGCATCTACTTCCACTTGTGGAAGAGATTTCCAAACCTCTCCCACCCTTTGTGTGCAAAAGTGCTTCCTAACATCTCTCCTGAACAGTCTGGCCCTCATTCTCAGACCATACCCCCTTGTTCTACAATCCCTGACCAGTGGAAATAGCTTATCTTATCCACCCTGTCTTTTCCTGATAATATCGTGAAGACTTTGATAAGATCACCCCCTTAACCTTCTAAATTTGAGAGAAAATGGGCCTAATTTGTATAATGAAAGCAAGAACTACAGATTTTGGAAGTAGAAAACCAAAATTGCTGGACTTCGTTCTGTAGAAGGGTCGGTGGACCCTGAAACATTGACTCAGTTTCTCTCTCTACAGATACTGCCAGACCTGCTACATTTCTCCAGCAATCACTGTTTTTAATTTGCATAATCTCTCCTCATAACCTAACCCCTAAAGTCCAGGTATAGTTCTTGTTGACTTATCTTGTGCTCCATCCAAGGTCAATATATCGTTCCTAAAGTTTGGTGTCCAGATCTCTCTAAGACAGCTTGGCTCATCCAACATCCTTCCTGTCTGCTTGAGAAATCTCTAACCCCACCCTCACCTAAAGAATAATTTTAAAAAAAGCAAAGAACTGGAAATTAGAAACAAAATAAGAAATATCCTGGAAAAACTCAACAGGTCTGGCAGCATCTGTGGAGAGAAAGCAGATCTAACGTTTCAGGTTCATGACTCTCTTTCAGAAGCAATGACAGCGTGGAAAGGTTTGGTAGATATGCTAGAGAAGGTGAGGAGAGGTGGAAGAGAGAGGGAATGAATGATAGATGGAGATGGAGCCCAGAGAGAGAGAGAGAAAGAACACAGTTGGGCAGGAATGGGTAAAGATCAACCTAAGAGAATGAATCACTGCTAATGGGGACTGCTGATAGCTGACAAAGGGTTGTGTGTGGTAGCAATGCATGTGATAATAAAGCCTGATGTGTGGGAGTTGGGGTAAGGTCACAGGAGAGGGTGCTCAAGCCCGACAATTGTTAAACTCGATATTGAATCCAGAAGGTTGCAGGTTGCAGAAAATGAGCTGCTGTTCTTCCAGCTTGTGCTGAGCTTCACTGGAGCCCTGCAGCAAGCCACAGGCAGAGATGTTGGCCAGGGAACAGGGTGGTATGTTGAGAATGCAGGCAACAGGAAGCTCAGATAACAAGGTGTGGAGCTGGATGAACACAGCAGACCAGGCAGCATCAGAGGAGCGGGAAAGCTGACCCTTCCTGCCCCTCTGATGCTGCTTGGCCTGCTGTGTTCATCCAGCTCTACACCTTGTTATCTCAGATTCTCCAGCATGGGCAGTTCCTACTATCTCCAACAGGAAGCTCGGGGTCAGTTTTGCAGACAGAACGTAGATGCTCTGCAAAGTGGTCACCCAGTCTGCACTCCGATTCCCCAGTGTAGAGGAGACTACATTGTGAGCAGCGAATGCAGTGGACTAGATAGTGGAAAGTGCAGGTATGGTTCTGCTGCACCTAAAATGTGTTGCTTTTCCTAAAACAGTAGTCTCAGGCTGGGTTTCCCGAGAGCACTCTGTGTTCTTCAGTGGGGAGTAGCAGACTATCATTGATTCTTAAAGAGGCAGCTGAATAATGTTTTATAATGCAGTAACACTGCACTTGCCCAGGGCTGCGATTTGAAGACACACCCTGTGTCTTGCTTTGACTCTGGATCTGACTGTGATGTTTTCTGTTCTGCTTTGCGCTGTCTCTTGCAGTTGTGCCAGGGATCCTACACTCAGATCACACCAGTCGAGTGATCCGAGGGAGCAGCGTTTCAGCTTCCACGTGTTTAAGTTTCATGACTATCCGAAGGTCTACGTGCTGTGTGAGGTGATGATCTGCCACAAGGGCTCGCTTCCCAATCGCTGTGCTCAGGGCTGCTTCCCGGCCAAACACAAGCGGGCCCTCAGGACACAGGACAATAAAGTCAAGTCAGCTCGGCTCTCGCAGGGACCCATTGTCTTTCGCCGTGACTTCGAAGGTGGGTCATCGCTTGAATCGGTGTTGCAAATGTTGAGCCGGAAACAGAAATGGTAATTGCTGGAGAAGCTCAGTAGGTCTGGCAGCATCTGTGGGGAGACAAAGCAGATGTAACGCTTTTGGGTCCAACAACCCTTCCTCAGAACTACTTATAATTGCAAGTGAAGGGTAGCGTTCCCAGTTTAATCTTTTCTTACTTAACCTATTTTCCCCCTAAACAACCTATTCTGAGATGTAATTACGCCCCTCCGGAGCAGGCGGGCCTCCCTGTCCAGGGGTAGGGACACTACCACTGCACCACAGTGTTTTCCAGGTTATTTACAGAGATTGGATCAGAGACAATAGGTCGGTGTAGATAGGTAGTCTCAGACTCGATGGGCCAAAGGGCTTCTTCTGGGCTGTATGTCTCTCTCAAATCACTCTAAGACTTGCTGTACAGAGACTAAAGGCAAATATAATGTAGTCTCTGTTGCAATGCAGAAAGCATGTCCAATCATTTGTACACAGCAAGCTCCAATGATTTGCACTGGGACTGGTAACTGGATTGATGAGGTTGACAGCATGGATGAGGTTGGTTGCGAAATAAGGATCTCAGACTTCAGAACTGTGCTGAGGAAGCATCGTTGGACCTGAAATGTTAACCCTGCTCTCTCTCTCCAGACACTGCCAGACCTGCTGGCTTTCTCCTGCTACTTCTGTCTTTATTTTTGTTTCGGTTGGGAACTGTTTCTTGGAGCCAGAGACAGTGGGTTCAGGGGTCCCACTGCCAGATCAGGCATGTTTATATCAGGCGGCCAACATCATCTTGCAGGTCCTTCCAGCACACACTGATGGCAGGAGGCTAAGAGCAGAAGAGATTCCTGGTGTCACACAAAATGGAAAGTTCGAAGGCTATACCAACACAGTCTGTTCCAGAGTCCGCTGACAGTGGTCTCTTCTCGTGATTTGTACTTGTGCCTACAACAAGGCCCAACCCCCCCCAGTGTTCTGGTCTAAAATAAAACTGGACTTCTGGGCATCGGTGAATCTTGTTAATATAATAAATATTATATTAATGTGATGCATATTAATGGTATTCAGTATTGTCTTGAAGCATGAATAATTGGTTTCAAAGCACAGCAACATGGATGATTCGTTTCTTCATATCCAGAAAGCCTCTTGCACACCATGCTTTTCTCCCCATCACCGTGGTATTTTTTTTTCCATCTATTAACCAACACCAGTTAAATCACCAGTTGATTGATTTGGCTGCAAAGCCCAAGACCATTAAAGGTTAGGGAGAGGTTGGGAAGGTGGGTGGAGAGCTAAATCAAAATGGAATTTCAAGGGAAGGTAAAGCACTCTACCCTTGCAGTGCACTATGGGTCATAGGGCTTGGCGCATATACCTAACAGATGAACTTTATACGTGTGACAAATGAACCATGCAGCTTCCAAAATCTGTGTTTTTCTTCTTGCATCACAAGCTTTTTATTTTAAGCAGTGACAATGTTTCCTGGACTAGTGACTGAGATATTTAGGGTGGAACTCCATTGTGGTTTTGTCTTCATTTATGGCAACAAACATCCTGCATTGGCAGCTAATGTGTTATGGATCAGACCAGACCCCTTCAAATTATTTTAAGAAGGTAGCCTAGGCCCTAACATTTATTTTTTATTTAAAAGCGTGAAGTGCTGTGTTCCAGATGTAATGCTACTGATCGAACAACTCAATGATAAGCAAAACACAATTTCAGGGTTTGGGTGAAGATTTGTAGCTCGGGTGCTGGTTGTAGATGTTGGTGTGTTCACTGAGCTGGGAGGCTTGACAGCTGACATTTCATCCCCTTACTCATCCTCCTGTGAAGCTTGAATGTCTGCTATCAAACCTCCAGCTCAGCGAACACACCAACATCGACAAAAAAACAATTTATTTAAACACTATAGTTAAAATACAAATGAAAGAAAGAGGAATTTAGAATAACTTAACTCTATTGGAAAACTTAACTGAATAATAGATACAGTAACTATTACTAATTAACTGTTCTAATACAGTAACATCCTATAAATGCACCTCTTGGCAAAAAGGAAAATTCAAAAGGAATAGATTTGTCTCACAGGTAACCCAGCAACAGAGAGAAACCCCAGCTTCTACCTGTAATTGAGAGGGGGAAAATATAGCTTCTACTTTTTCAAGCCCACAACATCAACTGCTTAAAACTTAAAAAAAGACTAGACAGCCTGGTCTGTGGTCACACCCAGCCAGACTGCCTCTATTGTTCCAACTTTAACAAAAAAAAAGGCCTCACAAGCTGTTTACTTTCTTACAGACATCTCGTGGCCTCTCATTCAATCTCTCTTAAAAAAAATCCAGGCCAAAATAACCTCTTAAAGCCACAGCATCATCACAAGCATCACCATGTAAATCATTTGCTTAGTTATTGCTGTGTGTAGCTGTCTGAATATTGTATTGTCAATAAAAACCTTCAGAGATTAAAAAAAACCAAAGGTAAAGTCATCATAATCCCAGACTGACCACAGGGCTATCCTCTCGTTAGAGAGACAACCGGGGTGATTTAACATGAGGGTCACTATGCCTCAGGTGAGAGGAGAGGGGAAACGTTGAGAGAGTCCTTCATGGTAACCTCAGCCAGTATGGGAATTGAATCCACACTGTTGGCATCACACTGTAAACCAGCCATCCAGCCAACTGGAGGCTATAAGAAATATAGCTGGTTGGACCCTTCAAGGATCTATTACAGGCATGATCAGCCAAATGGCCTTCAGTGCTTTACCATCCCAGGGGAGGAATGTGTCTACTTTACTCACACCCAAAGGTGGGCCTTATTACATTGGCCACATCTTTACGCTCCCACGTCTATGTAAGGTGCCAGTGCTCTGATTTGACCTCAACACCTGGCCTTGCTTCAAACTAGGGGCAGCATGGTGTTTCAGTGGTTAGCACTGGCTGTCTCACAGCTCTAAGGACCAAGGTCCAGTTCCACCCTTGGGCAACTGTCTGTGTGGAGTTTGCGCATTCTCCCTATATCTGCATTGGTTTCCTCTGGGTGCTCCAGTTTCCTCCCACAGTCACAAAGGTGTGCAGTTTATGTGGACTGGCCATGCTAAAGTGCCCTTTAGTGTCTAGTGATGTGCTGATTAGGCGGATTAGCCATGGGAACTGTAGGGCTAAGCAGAAGGGAGGGTCTGGCTGGGATGCTATTCAGAGGGTTGGTGTGGACTCAATGGGCCGAATGACGTGCTTCCACACTGTAGGGACAAAAACAAAGTTGCTGGAGAAGCTCAGCAGGCCTGGCAGCATCTGTGAAGGTGAAAACAGAGTTAACGTTTCGGGTCCGGTGACCCTTCCTCAGAGCTGTTCTGAGGAAGGGTCACTGGACCCAAAACATTAACTCTGTTTTTTCCTTCACAGATACTGCCAGACCTGCTGAGCTTTTCCAGCAACTTTGTTTTTGTTCCTGATTTACAGCATCCGCAGTTCTTTCGGTTTTTATCCACACTGTAGGGATTCTATGTGGTAGTATAAAGATGAATCTCTTCATTACATATGGATATAACAGTATGGAACAACACTAAACATTAGCTCAGTCCACTCTTGACCCAATAAGTAACTTTAGTGCGGGAGGCTGGATCAAGTATCAGAACTTTTACCGAGCTGTCTTCAGGGGTCAGTTGAATTCGTGCTGCTTTTAAAAAGTGTCTCTTTTATTCTCTTTCATTTTCTTTGAACCAGATCTCATCCGTCTGCAGGCGAACTCAGAGAGGAAGGGGACCAGCAGCTATGCCCCCATTTTTGGGGTACTTTCGGGGGGATTTCTCATTTCCATCTTCGGCTTGATGTTCCAGAGAAGATACTACTTACACCAATTCCATGGATTCAGGAGGATTCCAAGTAACTGAATGCTTTGTCCGAAAGCGAGCTCCGTGTCTGTTCCCTCATCTCTTTTAGTTGTGGCTTAAACTGTTCGGTAGAGCAATTGAAACCTTGATAGCAGTCGCCTTTCTCTCGACACTGAATCAATGATTATATAACATTGTGAATCATGCAAAAGTCTCATTAATTAGGTCTGATCATCAAAACTGCCTAAATTGTGGAAAGATTCAGCAAATGCTTGATTACTGGAAGGCTGTAATTTTACAAAAGTCTCAGCTGCCTGCATTCCGCTGAACTGAAATAAAATTGAGATGTCATTGGCAACCCAGCTCATGGTCTCTTTCTGTGACTTCAAAATGGCTCGTGTAAATGGTTGCTTCTGTCAACTTTACACTGCCATCTGCATGACCCAGCAATGCACAGAGTGAACCAGCCATCTCTGAGAAATGTGTTACGCACACCCCTAGAGCAGCTGGGCTTTGAACACTGGCCTCCTGGCTCAGAGGAAGGGAAAATACCACCGTGCTACAAGAGCTACACAATCACATTACTGAACAGGTTGATGCAGAAATCATTGACTGGTGTGTTGAACAATGCCTACATATGGGCAGCTAGTCCAGAATCTGCATAAAGCAAAATGAGCTGGCCTAATGAGTTCGCTTGTCACAGTCTGACCAGACTGAATGGGGGTGGGGTGGGGGGCGCTGTTTTCTCAATAGAGAGATGGCACGGTTATGGTTTAACCTGAGGGTCACTGTGCCCCTGGGCAAAGGGAGACGTGGAGAAAGGGAACCCTTCGCAGTAACACTCAGGCACTTGCTGGTTGGGGTTGGGTGTCCTTCTGCCTTGCAAGCCAGCTGTCCAGCCAACTGAGCTAACCACCCACCGTGTGCATCAGTAACGTGGCAATTTTGCAGATGAATTTTGACCAACCTTTGCAACCAATAAGATGCTATCACAGGATGTCTCGGGGATAGAGGGGGACCTCAGGTTTGCAATCTGATGACATAAGGTAGTGTGATCATGTCACGAAAAGAGAACATGCTAGAGAAACTCAGCGGGTATGGCAGCATCTGTAGAGAGAAAATGAGCACCAACAGTCAGAGTCCAGTGACTCTCTGTCATGATACTGGCTAATCCACAACCTCAGATCAATTTTCTGGAGATATGTGTTCAAATCCCCACATCCAGTGAAATTTGAATTGAATAGGAAGCTAGCCCAGTTGTAAGCACTGGAATGTTTTTGTAAACAGTCACCTGATTCAGGTCTGGCCTTTAGCAAAGGAAATCTGCCAGCCTTACCTGGTCTGGCCTATGTGTGAGTCCAAACCCACAGCAATGAGGGTTGACTCTTAACTACTGTCTGACTGGGTGTGGACAATAAATGCTGGCCAGGTCAATGATGCCAAATACCATGCATGAATATATATACTTTTAAAAAGTCATGGTGGAATTACTTGGCATCATAAGTGGTCAGGTAGTTATCCTGTAGAAAGTTGTCTTGACTTGCTAAAAAGTAAGCTGTGGAAGCTCATACCCTCTCCCTCTATGTGTTATGAGGTCCTGAGGTGACAATCTGTTTTTATCTCCACAGGCACTGCCAGCGATAGGTACTCCCAGCATTTTATGTCTCTGTTTTGTTGAACATAAGAACTCGGAGCAGGAATAGGCCATTCAGCCCCTTCAGCCTCCTCCTCCGTTTAATGCAATCATGGCTGATCTCATCTTAGCCTCAACTCCACTCTCCTGCCTGCTCCCTATAACCCTTCAACCCATTATTAATTAAAAATCTGATGATGTCCTCCTTAAACTTACTCAATGTCCCCAGAATCCACCACACTCTGGGGCATTGAATTCCACAGATTCACTACTCTTTGAGAGAAGTAATTTCCGTTTTAAATCTGCTACTCCTTATCCTTATTGTCTGATGTGGCCTGTCCAAACATTGACTATGACCCAGCATCTCTGCCTTCCTCTTTGATATCATTATTAACCAGGATATGCCACATTCCCTCAAGGCAATACCTTATCGCCAGCTGATGGGTGAATGAGTCATAGAGTCATAGAATTATAGAGTTGGACAACACAGAAACAGACCCTTTGGTCCAACTCATCCATACAAACCAGATATCCCAAATTAATCTAGTCTGATTTGCTAGTATTTGGCCCATATCCACTAAACTGTTCCTATTCATGTACCCATCTAGATGCCTTTTAAATGTTGTAACTGTACCAGCCTCCATCACCTCCTCTGGCAGCTCATTTCATACACACATCACCCTCTGTGTGAAAATGTTGTTCCTTAGGTCCCTTTTAAATCTTTCCCTTCTCACCTTAAAGTTATGCCCTCTAGTTTTGGACACACCTATCCTGGGGAAAGACCTTGGTTATTCACCCTATCCATGCCCCTCATGATTCTATAAACCTCTATAAGGTCACTCTTCAGCCTCCGATGCTCCAGAAAAAATAGCCCCAGCCTATTCAGCCTCTCCTTATGGCTCAAATCCTCCTATCCCAGCAACATCCTTGTAAATCTTTTCTGCACCCTTTCAAGTTTCACAACATCCTTCCTGTAGCAGGGAGACTAAAATAGAATGCAATATTGCAAAAGTGGCCTAACCAATGTCCTGTACAGCCACAACATGACCTCCCAACTCCTATACTCAATGCACTGACCAATAAAGGCAATTGTACCAAATGCCTTTTTCACTACCCTGTCTACCTGCAACTCCACTTTCAAGGAACTATGAACCTGCACCCCAAGGTCTCTTTGTTCAGTAAAACTCCTCATGACCTTACCATTAAGTGTATAAGTCCCGCCCTTTGCCTTACCAAAATGCAACACCTTGCATTTTTCTAAATTAAACTCCATCTGCCACTCCTGAGCCTATTGGCCCATCTGATCAAGGTCCCATTGTACTCTGAGATAACCTTCTTCACAAGCTAATACACCATCAATTTTGGTATCATCTGCAAACTTACTAACCATTCCTCCTATATTCACATCCATATAATTTATATAAATGACATGATTTTACCAATATTAATGGTGTAAAGACTTGCAATGGTGTCGGGCTGTTGGAAAGTCCCACTTCACACTGCAAGGTCCTGACAGCACAGATATTTCGGTTTTATGAAAGTAGCTTGTGGCCAGCTCCTGGTTTAACTCTCTGCACATATTTTTCTTGAGTGGGAATGTAAGCAAAGTATTATGGAGGCTGGAGAGCCGAAACAAAACCAGAATAACAACTGAGAAATATTCTGAAAGATCTGGCAACATCTAGACAAGAGGCAAACAGAGTTAACACATCAGGCCCATGTGCTGTCAACCGAAATAGATTTGCATTCATATAGCCACTTCCACCATCACCAAATCACTAAATGGTGACATAGGGAGGACAGCAGCCAATTTTCACAGAGCAAGATCCCACAGAGTGTGGTAATTCTCAAAGATTATAGAAATGCTCAGTAGCTGTACATCTGAACATACCAACAAAGAACAGGAGGTGGCCACTCAACCCTTTGAGCCTGTTCTAGCACTCGATAAGATCATGGCTTGATCTGATTTGAACCTCAACTCTACATTTCTGCATATCTCCAATCACCTTTCATCCTTGCAGAAACAGAAATAGAGAAATAGGTCCAGGCCCTCTTGTCAGAAATGTTTGAGATGTAACAGGTTTCCAGCGACAACGCAGGCAAGCCTAAAAGCAATGTATCTGCTGCCTCCAAATGAAATACCATCCCAATGTAGTTCAGTTGGTAGAAACAGAGACTCTGACAGCTAATCCAATCCACTTTTGACTTTGTCAATGCCAGCCTGTGTAACTAACACACGTAATGTCAGTAGCTGAGTGATGCCTGGACTTGTCTCAATGGGAACAACATCGATCTCAGCTGCTGCCCTGGATCGAGCAAAATTTTACACAATTCAAGACAGGCCACACTTAGAGAAAACATCATGTTCAATTCTGGGTAGTTTCGAGGGAAAGGTTTCAAAGGTGAGGATCTTCATTTACCTGGGTCAATTAGAGAGGCTGAGGCTGCTATCTTTAGAAAAAAGATATATGGCACAGTAGTTCTACTGCTGCCCCACAGCGCTAAGGGCTTGGGTTCGATTCCAGCCTCAGGTGACTGTCTGTGTGGAGTTTGCACATTCTCCCCGTGTCTGCGTGGGTTTCCTCTGGGTGGTCCAGTTTCCTTCCACAGTCAAAGATGTGCAGGCTAGGTGGATTAGCCACGGGAAATGCAGAGATACAGTAGGGGCTTGGGTCTGGATGGGATGCTCTTTGGGGGGCTGGTGTCGACTCAATGGCCTGCTCCCACACAGTAGGGATTCTACGATTATATGAAAAGATTGGACAGAAGTGTTCAACATTATAAAGGCAATGGGCAGAATGGATAGAGAGAAACTATTCCCAATGTGGGTTCAGTGACAGGCTACTGTACATTTCAAAGGCTCTTCACTTATTTCCTGTTACACAAGAGGGAACTTTTCAAAACATACAGCCATTGATTTCAGTGCAGATTATTTTATATTCACATCAGTTCTCTGAACGAGCTATTTGAACTAGCTCTACTGCCCTGCTCTTTCATAGCAACATAGGATTAGACCATTCATCCCATTGAGTCTACTCTACTTCTGTTAGGTCAGGGTGGACGTATTACCTCAATGCTACTTTCTTGCACCATCTCCATTGCTCTTCATCACATGTCACCCTTGAAGTTTATATGTCCACATAAAAGCATCTCAGGGATTAATCTGGTGAACCTTTGGTGCACGTCGGCAATGGCAAGTATGTAATTCCTTCGATAACAGACCAAAGCTCTGCATAACATTTCTTGAACTTGTCTCACTTCCTTCAAGTCAAAGGGGTGGCCATGAGTACCAGGCCCCAGTTATGCCTGTCTCTTTGTGGAGTATGTGGAGCATTCCTTGTTCCAGTCTTACTCGGATCCACCCTCCACAATACTTTCTTCAGTGTATTTACAACGTCATTGACGCTGCTTCCCTCTCTCATTCGGAGCTGGAAAAATGTATCAATTTCGCTTCCAATTTCCAACCTGCTCTAACCTTCACCTGGTCCATCTCTGACTGCTCCCTTCCCTTCCTCGACATCTGTTTCAATTTTTGGGTATAGGCTGGTCATTGATATCCATCACAAACCCACTGACTCCCACGGTTACCTGACACCCTGCTTCCTGTAAGGACTTCACCCCATTGTCCCAGTTTCTCCATCTCCCTTGCATCTGTTCTGATGGTGTCACCTTCTGTGGTGGAGAGGGGTCATTCAGAAATGCCCACCTTTTCCTTAAAGCGAAGATATCCCCCCGCTGTAGTTGACAGAGCCCTTCACCATGTTTGATACATCTCCTGCATTTCTGCCCCCACCCCTTCCCTTCCCCATCCCATACAACAATGATAGGGTCCCCCTGGTCTTCACTCGCCACCCTGCCAGGTTCCACATCCAAACGATTGTAGTTTCTGTCATTCCCAGCAGGATGCCACAACCCGACATACAGTTCTTCTTTTGGCATGGCTTCTGAAATGGGATTTGGAGTTCAAAATTTAGATTCCCAACACTAAAAATAATCTAGAACTTAAACAGCAATTGTGATTAAAGACGGCCTGGCCTCATTGCAGTCGGCTCAGTTTCAGAGTTTTTTTTTATTTATTCACGGGATGAGGATGCCACTGGCTAGGCCATCCCGGAGGGCAGCTATGAGTCAATCACATTGCTGTGGGTCTGGAGTCACATGTAGGCCAGACCAAGTAAAGATGGCAGCTTCCTTCCCTGAAGGATGTTAGTGAGCCAGATGGGTTTTTCCAACAATCGACAATGGATTCATGGTCATCATTAGATTCTTATTTCCAGATATTTTTTATTGAATTCAATTCAATAAAATGGTTAAAATAATTCATCTGCCATGGTGAGATTTGAACTTGGGTCCAAGGATCATTACCTGGGTCTCTGGATTACTAGGCTAGCGATAAAACCATTAGGCCATCACCTGCCCTCCACCCTTGGATTTCTCAACACACCTCTAATCTGGACTCTTGTGAAATCCTGACTCTTCCAGCATTGCTGATCCCAGCTATCTGGATCCTAGGTTTGAAATGACCTCCCCAAACCTTGCTGTTTCACTTTTCTTCTTCAAGACACTTCCTTGAAATCTATTTATTCGACCCAAAGCTTTGGATCGCCTGAGCTAATACCTTCTGATGTGACATCTTGTTCTATTATTTATGTTCTTACAGACTGATTTTTACTTAGTAATGGGGTAGAGGATTATGGGGAGCTGGCAGGAGAGTGGAGTTGAGACCGAGATTAAATCAGCCATGATCGTATTAAACGGTGGAGCAGGCTCGAGGGGCTGAATGGCCTACTCCTGCTCCAAGTTCTCACGATGCTCTGCACCCTGGGTCATTTCACTGCATTGCAAGGTGCTAGATAAATCTAGGTTGTTGTTTGATTTTTCCTCATCTACATGTCCATCAGTTCACCCCTGATGAATGGGACAAAATGGAACTGGCTGGAGGTATTGACAGATCAGTGGCAAATCAGACAGCATCTCCTCGTAGCTTGCCCCATCCACAGGGGATAAATCCTACCAATCTATAACAGGCTTCTCGTTCTCCCATATCTCAGACTGATTTCACCCACACTTCATTCAGTCGGCTCGCCCTACACCTGCCCCTTGAGGCTGTCACATTGGATTATTAGAATCAGAGGAAGGAAACTCATTGACCTTCCTACCCCAGACCGTTGTGCATACCTCCTTGTCTATTGTGCCAGCCAGTGTGGAGCTCTCTGTAGGTGGACGTTCACTTCATTGACCCTACCTTCCACTCTCACCAGAAAGCTGAGAGCTCGGTCACTGTCACCGTCCCATAGCATCCCTACAGTGTGGAAACAGGCCATTCAGCCCAACCCGACTCTGCAAAGAGCACCCTACTGAGACTCACACCCCTACCCTATCCCTGTAACCCTGCATTTTCCATGGTTAATCCAACTAACCTGCATATCACTGGACTGTGGGAGGAAACCAGAGCACCCAGACACAAGGAAATTGGGCAAACTTCACATGGACAGTAGCCCGAGGCTGGTATTGAACTCGAGAGCCTGGCATTGTGAAGCAGCAGTGCTAACCACTGAGCCACTGTAGCTGTTTGATTCCTGTGGCACGACTGCTATTGTATGTCAGTGTCACATTGACCTGCCTGGGCCTGGGAGGGAGCGCTGGGGAAACGTGGGGTTCAGGTGGTTTGCCAACTCAATGGGACATGCGTGGGTGGGAAAACGGGGTGAATTGGGTAATGGTCGACTAGAGATTGGGTGAGCTGAGTTTAGGAGCAGCTCCAATCCATAAAGTAGTGGGGTATGGAGCATGCCTCCTTTCAAAATCTGTGTTTGCTCACTCTTAAACTTAAGTGCGGTAGGTGACTAAAGGAAGGAACTGAGGTTAATTTGGTGAAAGAGGAGGGTATTTTCTGAAGAAGGGTCTTGACCTGAAACGTCAGCTTTCCTGCGATTTTCTGAAGAAGGGTCTCGATCTGAAACATCAGCTTTCCTGCTCCTCTGATGCTGCTTGGCCTCCTGTGTTCATCCAACTCTACACCATGTTATCTCTTAATTTGGTGAAAGTCCACTTGTGGCAAGAGATCGTTTGTTTTCCACTTAAGATTATTAACTGTACACAATACCCTTGAAGGAAAGCCAGTACAACTTGTGAGTGATGCACACTCTTCCAATTTCAATGCTTCATTACATTAATTTCCAAGCATCACTGTGTGTTTTCTTTTGATGTTGTTTTCCTCCCTGGGACAGCCCAAGTCCTGGCTGCTTTCCCCATTCCCAGAGCAGCTCTATTTCTGAGGGGAAACTTGTTCTTGTAAAGCTGTACCAAGCTCTGGTTAGATCATACTGTGGAGGACTCTGTGTAGTTCTGGGAACGGCACCATAATAAAGGATTTGTCTTGGAAACAGGACAGTGCTCCAGTTGGTTGCTATAATGTGCTCTAATCTTGCCCCAGTTAGTATTAGCTGACCTTACTCACAAAGCGAGCCTGTTCATTTCTATATGTAGTACACACACATAGAGTCAGAGAGGTCTATGACTCTACCGGCATGGAAACAGGCCCTTTGGCCCAACTTGCCCATGCTGCCCAGTTTTCACAATTAAACTAGTCCCATTTGCCTGCATTTGGTCCATATCCCTCCATATCTATCCCATCCATGTCCCTGTCTAAATGTTTCTTAACTGACAAAACTAATCACTTCCACCACTACATCTGGGCAGTTCATTCCAGACACTCACCACCCTCTGTGTGAAAAAAATGCCATTCTGGACCCTTTTGTATCTCTCCCCTTTCACCTTAAATCTATACACTCTAATTTTAGACTCCCTGTACCATGGAGAAAAGCCATTGGATATCTACCTTATCTATGCCTCTCATGATTTTGTAGACGTCTGTAAGGTCATCCCTCAGTGTCTTGTGCTCCAGGGAGAAAAGTCCCAGCCGATCCTTCCTCTCCCTGTAACTCAAAGTTTCCAGTCCAGGTAGCATCGTAATAAATCTTTTCTGCACTTTCTAGTTTACTAATATACTTTGCATAGTAGGGTGACCAGAACTGCATGAGGTCCTCCAAATATGGCCTCATCAACATCTTGTGCAGCTGCCCATCTCCTGTTTTCAAGGAGCTATGAACCTGTATCCATAGATCTCTTTGTTCTGTAACTGTCCCCAGGGCCCTTCCATTGACTGCGTCCTGCTTTGCCTTACCTTGCATTTATCTAAATTAAACTCCATCTGCCATTCCTCAGCCCACTGGCCCAGTTGATCAAGATCTCACTGCACTCCCAGATAACCTTCTTCCCTGTCAACTATACCATCAATCTTGATGTCATCCATGGACTTACTAACCATACCCCCTAAATTCACATCCAACTCGTTTATATATATATAAATGAACCCTGTTCCGTGCGCACACAGGCTGGGTAAAGTGACAGCCCCTGTTTCAATGTTTGAGAGGGCCACACCTCAGGCTTTGTCTGCACTTCAGCCCCACATTCCTGATCTCTGACTATCCAGTGTGGGGGGGTTGTGTTGGTTGGAGAGGTGTGGGAGGACAAAGAAGAAGATAAATGATGGGTGGGTACCTAGGCCCAGCCAAGATAGTCATTAAAAGGTCCAGGCAGTGGATCATGGATGTCAGATCCCACTCCTGCCTCTGGTCCACCGTTACACTGTGCCTGTGTACCCCTGGAGTGGGTTGGCATTATGACTGCTGGCATGTTTGAGGCCTTCCACAATTGGTGGGTGATGCATGGGTAGTATGTGTCATCAAAAGGGCATTTTAATTTAGGTCAGTTAATGCTGCAGTGAAATCTGGGTTTCATTTTATGAACACTACACTCATAAGCTCCTTTTGTTAATGTGATGTTTCAACACACCACCCTGTTCTCTGGCCAACATCTCTGTCTCAGGCTTGCTGCAGTGTTCCAGCAAAGCTCAGCACAAGCTGGAAGAACAGCGTCTCATTTTCCACTTTGGGACCCTGCAGCCTTCTGGACTCAATATCGAGTTCAATAACTTTAAAACTATCCCGTGTCCTAGCTCCCAGTCCCCACACGAGGTCTTATGATCACATAGTCTGCTATTACACACAACCCATTGTTAGCCACTAACAGTCTCCATTAATAGCTATTTACCCTCCTAATCAGATTGTTATCCACTCCTTTGTCTGTCTGACTGTTCTTCTCTCTCCTTGGGCTCTATCTGCACTTTCTGAGATAACAAGTGTAGAGCTGGATGAACACAGCAGGCCAGGCAGCATCAGGGGAGCAATAATGCTGAAGCATTTCTAAAGAAGGGTCCAGACCTGAAGCGCCAGCTTTCCTGCTCCTCTGATGCTGCTTAGCCTGCTATGTTCATCAGGTCTATACCTTGTTATCTCAGATTCTTCAGCATCAGCAGTTCCTACTATCTGCACTTTCTAGTTTAATAATATACTTTGTATAGTACAGTGACCAGAACTGCATGCAGAATTCCAAATATGGCCTCATCAACATCTTGTACAGCTGCGGTAAGACGTCCCAACTCCTGTACTTAATGCTCTGACTGATGAAAGAAAGCATGTTGAAAGCTCTATCCCCACCTATTGTTTATTCCTTACCCCCACCCCCCACCATATCTGCTGCATATAAACTGACATTTTCCTAGCTACCATCACTTCTAAGGAAAGACCGCTGGACCTGAAATGTTAACTCTTCACAGATGCTGCCAGACCTGCTGAGCTTTTCCAGCAATTTCTGTTTTTGTTTCTGATTTACAGCATCCGCAGTTCTTTCGGATTTTTTGTCCAATGTTAATTTACCTCGTTTAGGGCTCACACAATGACTTTTGAAAATCAATTCATCTTGTGTTTAATGTAAATGATTCATGAAATAGATTTTGTTTCAGAATGACACTGGGTTTATGAGACAGTCCCGCACGCTTAGATCAATTACCACGAGGTTGAGTTAAAATGTGACCTGTTGACAAGCAAGACTGTCACAACAGGTTACAAACCCTAGTCCGACCATATGGCTTGGTTGGGGCACTATTTTGTACACTTTACACTGCATCGCTTGGCAGCTTTCAATAATTCTGTTTCCCAATTTCCTTATCAAACTGTTCTGAAGGAGACTGTGTACATTCATTTGGAAGTGGAGATGACGGGTGGGGGAATGGAAATATTTAATGGAAATATTGTTTGTTGTCAATGGGGGACATTTTAACCTGGCTTGCCCAATGTAGAAATAGATTTGATGAGACCTTGGGGGGCAGCATTAGTTTGGCAATCATCCCTATTCTGCTCTGCACCTGAGTGAGTAGGGGATGATATCAGGCAAGGAAAGAGTCTGGCTTCTCAGTGCACCCAAGCTGTACACCAATGCTTGGCTTGTTCCAGTGATTTCAATTGACGTTTGCATTGTTTTATCTTTGCCAAGATCTGGAGAAGTGAACAAAACGAGAATTTTGGAAGTGTGTAAAGTTCTTCAGGGGCTTGATGGGGCGGATGCTGCGATGTGTCCTCCTGGTTGGAGAGTCTAAAACCCTGCAGCACAGTCAACAAGGGAGCTTCGGTTATTAAACATGTGCTGGGCTGAATTGAACAGATTTCAGATCAACAAAAGAGCCAAAGGGTTGGGAGTTAGGTTGGCAGGAAAGTGGAGCTAAAGGAACAATCAGATCATCCATGAGCTGATTGAATGACACAGCAGATTCAACAGACTGAATAGGTGCATACAGGAAGGTGCTTCAGTGGTTAGCACTGCTACCTCACAGCACCAGGGACCCAGATTCAATTCCACCCTTGTCTGTATGGAGTTTGCACATTCTCCCTGCATTTGTGTGGGCTTTCTCCAGTTTCTTTCCACAGTCCAAAGATGTGCAGGTCAAGTGGTTTGGCAATGGGAAATACAGGGATTGGGTGGGGAGCTCTTTGGAGGGTCCGTGTGGACTTGATGGTGCTCCATTAATTTTAAACAATGTTTATTGTCAATCTGTTAGGAAAAACTCATCTGGTTCACTAATGTCCTTTAGGGAAGGAAACTGTCATCCTGACCTGGTCTGGCCTACATGCGGCTCCAGATCCACAGCAATGGAGTTGACTCTGAACTGCCCTCTGGGCAAATAGGGATAAATGCTGGCCTAGTCAGCGATGCTACATCTCATCAATGCCTTAAAATCTCAGTGTGTTGGTGTGCCTAAAAAGCAGCATGTTCTGAGCTACACAAGTTCCAACCTTCTAGCAGAGCCCTTTCACTCAACACTGAGGATGCAGTTATATCACATCTATCCTACATAAATCCTACCTCTCCAAATATGAGTCCTTTCTGTTTCATACAGTTTGGGGAATGATATTTTGTCATTGATCAGGTCAATTCCTGATGAGGTGAATTAGCCTATCACAAACCTATCTAGTCGAAGTACAGTCATAGAGTCATACAGGATGGAATCAAACCCTTCGGTCCAACCAGTCCATGCCAACCACCTGCCTGCTCCTGGCCCATATCCCTCCAAACCTTTCCTATTGATGTACTTATCTAAGTGTCTTTAAACATTGTAACTGTACCAACATCCATCACTTCCTCAGGAAGTTTATTCCATGTTAAACCACTCTCTGTGTAAAAAAAAGTTCCCCTCATGTCTTTTTAAAATCTTCCTTCTCTCTCCGTGTAAATACGCCCCCTAGTCTTGAAATTCCTTGCCCTAGGGGAAAGACACCTACCATTAACCTAATCTATACCCCTCATGATTTTGTAAACCTCTATGAAATCACCTCTCGACCTCCTGTGCTCCAGTGAAAAAACTCCCAGTCTATCCAGCCTTTCTTTACTATGCAAACCTTCCTTACCCATTTAAGGAATGGTGCTTTTCTTTTGTTCACTTTTTTAACAGGATTTTTAAGCCAGCATATGTTGCTCAAATTGTAACATGAGAAGAAAACTTGCCCTCATTTTCCATGCCCTGGCCATTAAGCAAATTGTCAACTGTACAATTAAGGAGACCCCAAGATGCTATCAGGGCGTTGGTTACTCAGTGCGCTCTGCAATACAAAGTGACACCAACAGCCTGAGTTCAATTCCTGCACCAGCTGAGGTTACCATGAAAGATTTTCCTTGTCAAAGTCTGCCCTCACCTGAGGCACAGTGAACCTTGGGCTAAACCACTACCGGTCATCTCTTCCAGAAGAGAGAGCAGCCTTTTGGCATGGTAGTACTGTTTACCTTTTACATTAATCACAAGTTCTGAACATTTCTATCAAAAACACAATTGTGACAAAGGTGCTGCCAGCTATGTTCTGGTGTTGTTTCTGAGTTCTAGTATCCGCAGTACTCTGCCCTCGGCTGTCTGCACCTTTCCCTGTCCCTCCCAAAGGTTCTGCCTTCACATCGCACTGATCGAGTGACCCGAAGACACAACGTTCCACGTGTTTATGTTCGACTGTCGACGCGCTCCCCAAGCTGGCAATTGATTGCAAGGATGAGTTAGCCCGGCTCTCACAGGGACCAGAGATAACAAGGCATAGAGCTGGATGAACACAGCAGGCTAAGCAGCATCAGATGAGCAGGAAGGCTGACGTTTCGGGCCTAAACCCCTCTAGGCCCGAAACGTCAGCCTTCCTGCTCCTCTGATGCTGCTTGGCCTGCTATGTTCATCCAGCTCTATACCTTGTTATCTCAGATTCTCCAGCATCTGCAGTTCCTGCTATCTCTCACAGGGACCAGTCGTGTTTCCCAGCGGCTTGCGAGGTGTGTCTGATTTGTGAGGGACCGGATTGAGTTCAGAAATCTCAGCGTTATGTCCGCGACTGGAGCAGTTTGCCTCGTCAACGGCAGCTCCCTGCTGCCTCACAGTGCGAGGGAAGCGGGTTCAATTCCAGCCTTGGGTGCAATTGCCTGTGTGGGGTTTGCACATTCTCCTTGTGTCTGTGTGGATTTTCTCCTACAGTCCAAGGATGTGCAGGTTAGGTGGATTGGCCGTGGGACATACAGGGTTACAGGGATAGAATTGGCAGGGGGTGGGGTGGAGGGGATCTGGGTGGGATGCCCTTTGGAAAGTTGTTTTTGACTCGATGGGCTGAATGGCCTGTTTCCACAGTGTAGGTATTCTATGAATTGCTACATTCATAGGGCATCCTGCTTACACTAAAAGACCCATACGACATTGGAGAATGTTCATTCCGGGCCAATGTCGTGAATAATTTACATTGAATATAACGCGAGCTACAAATGCCAGCACGTATGTGAAAGGCAAGTGTCAGGAATTGTACTCAGTATCTCCTCAGTGAGCAGTAATGATAGATTATACACTAAGAGTCCCATACGACAGTAGAGAATGCTTATTTCGTCTATGACCACACATCACAAAATAAGGGCCAATGTTCCATTAGCCTTCCTGATTACCTACTGTGCCCATGTGCTAGGGTCCTCCAACTCCCTCCAACCATTCAATAAGATAATGGCTGACTTTCCACCTCAAATCTACTTTCTACTGAAGACAGTCTGAAACAGGAGAATTGATAATGGAGATAAAGGAAATGGCAGAATAGCTAAACAATTGACAAAGCAATGCAATTCTGTCTCCACAGAAGAAGACACAAATAACTTTCCAGAAATGGTAGGGAAGCAAGCTGGGGAGAGGAAATTGAAAGATATTAATGCCAGTAAAAATAGCGCTTGGGAAATTAATGAGCCTGAAAAATGATACATTCCCAGGGCCTGCTAATCTACATTTCAGAGTGCTGAAAGAAATGGTCATTGAAATTGTGGATGCATTGCTGTCATTGCAAAACAAATATTCGGGAACAGTCCCAGCAGTTTGGAGGGTGGTGAATGCAACACCCCCACTATCCATGAAAGGAGAAAGGGAGAAAACAGGGAACTACAGACGGATAGCCCAATATCAGAAGCAACCAAAATGCTGGACGTATTACAAAAGATGTGACATCTAGACAATTAGTAAGGATTGCAGGATTTTACAAAGTCAATTTGGATTTAAATTGGGAAATCATGTTTGTCAAATATACTGGACCTTTCTGATTCTGTCACTAGGATAGATAAGGGAGAACTGATGGATGTGGTGCATTTGAGTTTTCAGAAAGGCTTTTGACATTGTTACATGTCAGAGGTGAGTGTGTAGAATCAAAGTACATTGGGTTAGAGTTAATATGCTGACATAGATTGAGAATTGTAGAGCAGACAGAAAACAAAGATTAGGATTAAATGGATAGAATGATCTGTAAAATTTCCAAGTTTGTTGATGACACAACATAAGGTGGATTTGGGAGTGGCGAGATGAAAAGACTACAGGATTGTTTAGATAAGTTGAATGAGTGGGCATGTCAGATGCAATATAACATGAACAAGTGTCAGGTGGTCCTCTTTGGTAGGAAAAGGAGAATGGCTGAGTAGTATTTAAATGGTGATAGATGGGAAATGTTGATGTATAAAGGGACCTGGGTGTCCTTGAGCACTTGTCACTGAAAAGCAAGTAATTACAAAACAAAGGGCCTTCATTGCAAAAGAGTTTGAGGACAGAAGCAAGGAAATCTTCCTGCCACTGTACAGGGTATGTCCACACCTGGGGTACTGCATGCAGTTTTTGTCTCACTACCTTAGAAAAGGTACACTTTCCAAAGATGGAGTACAGTGAAGGTTCTGAGGAAGGGTCGCCGGACCCGAAACATTAACTCTTTTTTCCTTCACAGATGCTGTCAGACCTGCTGAGCTTTTCCAGTAACTTTGTTTTTGTTCCTGATTTACAGCATCCGCAGTTCTTTCAGTTTTTATTTAGTACAGTGTAGGTTATCCAGCCTGATTCCAGGGATGGCAAGTTTGACTTTTCTTCATTCATTCACAGGATGAGGGCGTCTCTGGCTAGGCAGCATTTATTGCCCAGCCCTAATTGCACAGAGGGCAGTTAAGAGTCAACCACATTCGCTGTGGGTTTGGAGTCACATGTAGGACAGACCAGGTAAGGATGGCAGTTTCCTTCCCTAAAGGATTTCAGTGAATCAGGTATCTTTCCAACAATCGACAATGGTCTCAAGATCATCATTAGACTCTTAATTCCAGATTTTTATTGAATTCAAATTTCACCACGTGCCGTGGCAGGATTCAAATGCAGGATTAACAGTCCAGTGATAATACCACAAGGCCATCTCCTCACAAAGACAACTGGTCTTGTATTCACTGGAACTTAGAAGAATGAGAAGGGATCTTCTGGAAATGATAAAATTCTGGCAAGGCTGGACAGACTGGAAGCAGGGATTATGTTCCCCTTTCTGGGGGCTCGAAGACATGAAGTCACAGTCTCAGGATACAGAATAAGCATTTGAAGAGACAAGAAACTTCTGCACTCAGAGGGTGGCGAGCCTGTGGAATTCACTACCACAATATTTCAGAAGGATAGATTTCCACATGTTAAAGTGCTCAGGGGTAAAGAGTGGGGGTGTAGCATTGAGATAGAGGATCAGCCATGATCATATTGAAGGTAGGCTCTAAAGTCTGAATGGCCTATTCCTGCTTCAGTTTTCTACATTCCTGCACATTCCTGTATCTGTTGATTCCATTAGTGTCCAGAATTCCATCAATTTCTGTCTTGTGTCAATGACTGAACATCCACAGCTGTGTGGCAGAGACAATCCCAAAGATTTATTTGTAGATAGTGATGTTCCCGTATATATATTATTCTAAGTGGCTTTCCCCCAAGCCATATGCTGTGCCGACTTGGAACTATGTTGCCATTCATTCACAATCAGGAAACTGTTCATTGTGTTATGTGGTACAGCAACCTTTCTGAAGGAGATAGATTTCAAACAGATCTAGCAACTCAAGATTGGGCACTCATGAGAACGCTGGGCCATTAGAAGCTGCAAAATTCAAAACCATAGGTACTTGGAGGAGCAGTGAACGATTTGACCCCTTGAGTTTACTGCACCGTTCAATAAAATCATCTCTGATGCTCTATCTCAACGCCGTATTCCTACTTGTATTCAACCAAAATCTGTAACCACATGGCCTGGCATATCCCACACTATGCCATCAAGCCAGGGGGATCAACCCTGGTTCAATGGAGAGTGCAGGAGGGCATGCAGGACAAGCAATAGATGTACTTGACATGAGATATCAGTCTGGATCTACTTGATCCAAACAGCAGAAGTAGCAAGTGTTGGACAGCCTTAAACAATTCCATAACCAACAGTTCATATCTAAGCTCAACAGTGCCGCCATGTCGAGTTGCCGACGCTGGTGAATAATGCAGCAACTCGTTGGAGGAGGCCAATGGGGTAGGCCAGCATATCCGCTGAAGCATATGCACCAATCTGCTGACAGAAGTGCCATGTGGATGATCCATTCTGGTGTCTTTCGTAGAGGCCCAGCATCACAGATGCTGATGTTCAATTAATTCGATTTCTTCCACATGTCGTCAAGGAACAATTCAAGGTACTGGATGCTGCAAAGGCTACGGATCCTGACAATATTCTGGCAATAATATTGAAGACTTGTGTTTTAGAACTTGGTGAACCCAGACAATGACTCCAGTACAGCGACAATATGGGCATCTAATTAGCAATCTTGAGAATCATCCAAGTGCATCCTGTACACAAAACTAGGGTAAATCCAACACAACAAATTACTGTTCTATCAGTCTACTCTCAGTTATTCATAAAGTGTTGGAAAGTGTCATCAAAAGGGCTGCCAAGCAATAACCTGCTCAGTGATGTCCAGTTTGGGTTCCACCAGGGCCACTCAGCTCCTGACCTCATTATAGCCTTGGTTCAAACATGGACAAAAGTGCTGAATTCCAGAGGTGAGGGAAAAATGCCAGCCCTTTAAATCAAGACTGCACTTGACCGAGTGGGGCATCAAGGAGCCCTTGTAAAACAAGAATCGATGGGATCCAGAGGGGAAAATTCTGCTGATTGGAGTCATGTCAGGTACAAAGGATGATGGTTGTGGCTATGACAGATTCACGATCTAAGCTCCGGGACAGCGGTACCTCAGGGTTGATATTTTTAAGTAACCTGCGACAAGTGGGACTTGAACCCAAACCTCCTATTTCAAAAGTAGGGCATTACCACTGCACAACAAGTGCCCCTCAATTCCTCAGGCTAGTGTCCTAGGGCCAACCATCTTCAGATCGTTCATCAATGACTTTCCCTCCACCATATGGGATGTTCATTGATGATTGCACAATGCTCAGTAGCATTTGCGATTCCTCAGATAATAAAGCAGTTCATGCCCAAATGCAACAAGATCTGGACTATACACAGGTTTGGGCTGATAACTGGTAAGTAAAATGCATGCCACGCAAGTGCCAGGCAATGATCACCCTCAACCAGAGAGAATCTAACAGTCACCCCTTGAAATTCAAGGCCGTTACCATTAGTGAAACTCCCACTGGCAACAACCTCAGGGCTACCATTAATCAGGAACTGAACTGGACTAGCCATATAAATACAGTGGCTACAAGAGCAGGTCAGGAACTAGGAACCCTGTGGCGCGTAATTCACCTCCTGACTCCCCAAAGCCTGTCCGCCATATTCAAGGCACAAGTCAGGAGTGTGATGGAATACTCCCCACTTCCCTGTATGGGTGCAGCTCCACCAATAAAGGAAGCTTGACACCATCCAAGACAAAGCAGCCTGCTTGATTGGCACCACATCCACAAGCATCCACTCCCTCCACCACTGATGCTCAGTGGCAGCAAGTATGTACCATCCACAAGATGCACTGCAGAAATTCACCAAGGTAGCACCTTCCAAACCCCTGACCACTTCCATCTGAAAGGACAAGGATGGCAGATACATGGGAACATCACCATCTGCAAGTTCCCCTCCAAGCCATTCACCATGCACACTTGTAACTATGTTACTGTTCCTTCAGTGTCACTGGACCAAAACTCCGGAACTCCCTGCCTCATTATGGGTCACTTACACTAAATGGACTGCAGTGGTTCAAGACGGCAGCTCAACATCACCTCCTCAAAATCATTTAGGGATGGCCAATACAATCAGTGAGGCACACAATCCCTGAATGAATTTTTAATAAGTATTCTATGCTTCTGTATGATTTGTTAAAAAGCAGATCAAGCTCAACAATTCTACAGATACTATCATGGATAAAATGAATGAAGTAGTGAAAGCTTATGAAATGAAGTAAATGTAAAGAAAAGATGACAGTTATGAAGATTGGAATAAATAATGATAGGAGAGAAAGCAGAGATGCGTTCAATGGGAAATTCAAAACTAGGCACCATATTTTTGAGGTAAGAGGAGAAAAATTTAAAAGGGACCAGAAGGGCAACTTTTTCAGCCAGAGGGTTGTTCA
This sequence comes from Rhincodon typus, assembly GCF_021869965.1. Lineage (NCBI taxonomy): Eukaryota > Metazoa > Chordata > Chondrichthyes > Orectolobiformes > Rhincodontidae > Rhincodon > Rhincodon typus. Next base: position 8,601,922 of record NC_063366.1, read on the forward strand.
TAATGTGGAATGAACTGCCAGAGGAAATGGTAGAGGCAAGTACAGTTACAACATTTAAAAGGTATTTGGTTAGGTACATGAATGGAAAGGTTTAGAAGGATATGGGCCAAATACAGGCAAGTGGGACTAGTTTAGTTTGGAAAACTTGGTTGGCATGGTCGAGTTGGACTGAAGAGTCTGTTTCCATGCTGTATGACTTTAGGGTGAGATTAATGCTCAGTAGCTAAACCGGTTACCACAGTTTGAGCAGCTGGGTGGATACACTGTCAGAAAATGGTTTAAGCCACAAAGAAATCAGAGCTAGAACAGCAATAGCAAAGAATGCAGTTCCCAAACATGAAGAAATGCTCAGCACAAGAACAAGTAGAGATTTGAAGAATTGTGGAGACAGTGTCTTCTTGCTCAGGGCTAAACCTTGAGAAAAATGGGACAAAAGAGGGACTGATTGTTGAAGTGGTGGATGGGATGTCACACAAGTGGGCTGCTTTGTCCTGGGTGGCACCAGAGAATTGTAGAATCCCTCCTGTGTGGAAGCAGGACATTTGGCTCATCAAGTGACCCTCTGAAGGAGCATCCTACCTACACCCAAGCACCCCCCACCCAATTCCTGTAAGCCTGCATTTCCCATAGTTAATCGACCTAGTTTGCACATCTTCAAACCTTGGAGGGAAACCAGAGCACCTGGAGGAAAACCACATAGACATGGGGAGAAAGTACAAACTGCACACAGACAGTCACCCAAGGTCTGGAGTTGAGCCCAGGTCTCATGGTACTGTGAGGCAGCAGTGCTAACCACCGAACAACCGTGCTGCCCCATGCTGCAGCACCCCTCTATAATGTGGTTGACCTGCAGTCAACCTAGAAACTGGGTCATTTTCCATCACGATCTTCAGCTGTGGCCCATTTTACACTTAAAAGGTAAACCATGTCCTTTGGTTATTAGCCTTACTGAGGGGAAGGTGATTGTAAACAGTTCAGAGTTACAAATCGCTGCAGAAGGATGGGACTGGATTCAATCTAATTCACTTGGTGTGAACCTGGCAGGGTGGCATGGATACAGAGCCTGCCAAAGGTTAATCTCCATTAGTACGAACTATAGCATGCATTACATAATGAATTGGTAAACTTGGCCCCATCACTAGTTCTCACTGTGTGACAGCACCTCTATGGGCCAAAGAGTTCAAATTGACAGCCCACCATCACCTTCTCAAGGGAATTTAGGGATGGGCAATGCTCATGTTCTACAAATGAATTTTTTTTTTAGAAACAAATTCATATAATATCCAATGTTTCTTGCCATTGAACTCAATGCATCTCCCATTTCACATTCTCTCTGTAAAGTTAAAATTACCTTAATACCTATCAGTCAAACTGTTGCAACTGATTCCCAGAAGATGGGGCGATGATATTTCCCTCAGATGGAATGAGGAGCTTTAGGTCAGGCTGATGAAGGTGAGTGCATTTTCACCCAACTCTTAGTTACTGAATGCCCTGCTTCATTCAAGGAAAGGTCTAACATGACAACCCAAATAGTGTAGTACCATTGATCGCCAATCCAGTCACATTCGATATGCAACTAGCATTGTCCAGTTCTAACCAAATGCCACAGACCAGAAACAATCTTAGAATACCTATGGTGTAGAAACAGGCCATTTGGCCCAACAACTCCACACCAACTCTCTGAAGAGCATCCCACCCATCCCCATACGCCTACCCTATCCCTGGAACCCTACATTCCCCATGGCTAACTGCACATCGTTGGACTGTGGGAATAAACCATAGCATCTGGAGAAAACCCCTGTAAACATGGGGAGAATGTGCAAACTCCACACAGAAGTCACCTGACGCTAGAATCAAACTCAGGTCCCCGGCCCTGTAAGGCAGCAGTGCTAACCACTGAGCCACCAGGCCACCCTCAATACAGGACAATCGGATTTAACACCAGGAGCAGGACTGGGTCAATTGTCCCTTTAAGCCAGCTCCATTATTAATAAGAGCATGGTTGATCTGGTTGTGGTCTCGACTACACTTGCCTGTTTGCACCCTTTAACTCGCGACTCCCTTGTCTGTCAAAAATCCTGCTCACTCAGCCTTGAATTAAAGACAGAACCTCTACTATCTCAGGTGATGAGGTCTGAACACTCTGACCAGCCTCTGAAAGAATACATTTCTCTTCTTTTCTGTTCTTCAAGCAGAAACTCTGTTTTCTTATTCTTAAACTATGTCCGCTTGATTAACCTGCCCCTCAAGAGGAAACATTCCCCACCCTATCCATTCCCCTCACCACCTTACATTTCAAGAAGATCACCCTCTTCTTTGAAATTCCAATGGATATAGGCTTAACCTGTTCAACCTTTCTTCATAAGATAAGACCCTCGTCACAGAAATGAGTCAAGTGAACCTTTGAAGTGCTTCTCAAGTAACTGCATCCTCATTCAAAGATGGAGACCAAAACTGCATGCAGTGCTCCAGATGTGGTCTCGCCAACACCCTGTATGGCTGAACATAAACATCCCAGGCTACTCATTCCATTCCCTTTGCAATAACTAATAACATACCCTTCCTACTCTCTTGCCATATCTGTGTACTAACTTAATGTGATTCATGCACCAGGACACAAATAACCCAAGTACGTTTTGAGTTCTGTAATCTCTCCCCAGTTAAATGCCCACATTACAGAACTATGGAAAAGTTGCACCACGGAAAGAGGCCATTTGGCCTGTCATGTCTGCGCCTAGCTGAATTAACTGGGCCCCTATTCTAATCCCACATCCAGAATGTTGCCTGTAGCTTTGCAGGTTCATGCACTGCAGGTGCAGATCCTTTCAAATGATTTGTTGGTTTCTTCCTCAACCACCAAAATGGGAAGCAAATTGCCCCTCTGGGCGAAAGAGCATTTCTTTGAGTCTCCTCTAGTTCTTCTGCCATTTTTAAATCTGTGCCTCCTGATAACTGACCTGTCTACGAGAGGAAATATAACTTCCCTCTCCAAGCCCCTTAACCTCCTCTGTGCTAATGCAATCAGTCCTTGCCTATCCAATTTTCCCTTATGGCTTCAATTTTCAAATCCTGGCAACATTCTTGCTAACCTCCCTGTACTTTTTCTGCAGCAATTATATCTTTCCTGTAATATGCTGACCAGAATTGCACACAAAAAGCTCTAGCTGTGGCCTAACCAGTGTCTTACAGTATTTGTAACACCACTTTAGTATTCAACACCTTGTAGGACAGCATCCCAAATGCCTTCTTTACCACATTATCTACCCGTCTGTGCATTGTCAGAGACCTGTGTGGACATGCACATCCAGGTCTCACTTTCTTTACCCCTCGATTCTTGCGGCCTTCCCACATGCATAACCTTGCACCTGTCCAGATTGAATTCCATTTACTGTCTGCCCACTCAACAAAATTACTGATGTCTTCCTGCAGTCCACAGCCATCTTTTTGCAGTGTCCCCTACAAATTTCCCAATCCTACCTCCCAACTTCTAAGTCTATAATGCATCTGCCAAATCTCTGCCTATTCCTTTAACATGTCTATATCCCTTGATAGACTCCACCTTCTTTTGACAACTTGCTTTCCCACCTATTGCGGTGTCACTAGCAAACTCAGCGACCATACTTTCGATGCGATCATCCAAACCATTGATACAGATATCTGTATAGAAGTTGCTTTCCTCATTGCATAGATATTGCCCAATCTGCTGAGTGCCTCAAAGATGTTGAGCTGCTGCTTCAGATCTCCAAAATGGGGCTTATTGATCCTCCTTTATCTGAGTACACATTTGCATGTTCAGTTTCCAGGAAACCAGTTCTGGTTGGATACTATCTCACAATGAATCCATTTTTCTATTGTCGAAGGTACTCGGTTAGTGATCGTTACTTTCTCTTGGGGAACATTGCCTAAAGCCTGTTTTGCTTGACAAGGTACAAAAGTGTAGGGAAGGAAGGACGGTGATCGCGTTTGGTGCAATAAACACTTTAATTAAGCTCAGGAGGTGCACAGAGATTTAGCTACAAATCAGAGCAATCATCACAGTGATTTTGTTTACCTTCACAACAGTAGCAATCAGCAAATTTTATCATTAACTCTTAAAAAATATAATGCTTTTTGTTATTCCCTTGCCATCATATAAAAGCAACACTTCAAATAAAATAAACAGATTTGAGTTCATTCTTTTTTGCTCTTGTGCTTATTGTTAGAAGATTTGTTTTACTGGGGAAAAAGAATCACAATTCATCAAAAAGCTAAAAGGTTACAATCTGATGCCCTGACTGATTTCCCACTCACTCGACCAGCCATTCATAGGTTTTTACATCTAGGGGTTTTGCCCTGCAGCCAGAACTTGGGGAATTTCAACTGGACAGCATTGGAGACAGAATGCGTGCACAATAGATGAAAAAATACCATGGGTGACTTGACGATGGGGAGAAAAATACATTCAGTTTTGTGCCAGAGCACTTCTGGATGTAGAGAGAAAAGAAAAGGCATATTGAATGGTGGTGCAGGCTGGAAGGTCCAAATGGCCTGCTGCAGCACCAATTTTCTGTGGTTCTAAAGGAGGGTTTGTGCTTCATTCTCATCCGCGTACATTTCAATTTTGTTTTGTTTTGTTTTAAAACCCAGTTGCTGCAGGCAGTAACCATTCAGTTTTGCCGTAAGTAGTATTTTCTTTGAAGAATCAAAGCGGCGATCAAACTCAGACAAACAGCCGAAAGCAGGCAAAACATATACATGTAATAATCGGCGCCTTTCCTGTCGAAATTGCCATGGCCACCTGTGCAAACATGGGGGGTGAGAAGAAGAAAAAAACACAGCAAATTAACCTGTCGTTTCCATTTCCATTGGTGCATCCTCGCCTGTTCTAAAAGGGATGGAAGACTAGCCCTTCCTCATGCAATAACTTTGCTCTAAAGTTAGAAACTTGCCAATAAAGATCATGTTCAAGCTGAGGATAACCACCACGCATAAATATTAACAGTCATTGCACAGGCAGTATTTCAACTCAGCTTCAAGGGTCAGGGTACAATCCTAGCCCATTCCACTTGTATTGACACTGAGGATCAAGTGCAAACTCAATTTTGGTCTCCCTGGTAATCAGCGTTAGGTATCTTTTTTTCTCCTGTGGGCATCTCTCACCAGGCCAGCATTTATTGCCTGTCCTTAGTTGCCCTTGAGAACGTGGACGCTAGCTGCCTTCTTAAAACAGTCCCTGTGCTGTAGGCTGACCCATAATACTGTTCAGAAGGCAATTCAGGATTTTGACTCAGTAACACTGAGGGAACGATGATATATTTCCAAACCAGGACGGTGAGTGGCTGGAAGGGCAATTTGCTGGTGATGGTGTTCCCATATATCTGCTGCTCTTGTCCTTCTAGATGGAAGTTGCCGTAAGTTTGGAAGGCGTTGTCTAAGGATCTTAGGTGGGATGTAAAATGGATGACCCTTTGAGTTTCCTGATGCGAGGTTTTCTTTTCACCACTATTTGGCATTGCTGATCAGCCCAGCAACTTTCACCCATCCCCAAACTGCCTTAGAGAAGGTGGTGTTGAGCATTTGGCACTACCATACTCCTGCAGGATTTTGACCCCATAACAGGGAAGCAATGACTATGCAGTTCTGATTCTGGATGGTGTGCGTCTCGGAGAGAGACATGTAGTCATTGGCCTTGCCTGAATAAGGTGCTTGCGTCCATTGTGCAGAAATAGGGAATCAACACCTCAGCAAGTACAAGGGGCAGCACAGTGATTAGCATTGTTGCCTCACTGCACTCACCCAGGTTCAGTTGCACCCTCAGGTGACTGTCTGTGTGGAGTTTGTACATTCTCCCCACATCTGCGTGGGTTTCCTCCCACCATCCAAAGATGTGCAAGGTAGATGGATTAGCCATGCTAAATTGCCCATAATGACCAGGTATGTTTGGGTTAGACAGGGGGAAATGCAAGGGTAGGGGAATGATGCTCTTCAAAGGCGCATTGTGGACTAGTTGGGCCAAATGGCCTGTTTCCACACTGCAGGAATTCTATGAAATAATTCCCAGAGATATCAGGGCTGCTGTGTTATTTCATGAAATAAAGATGTTAGTGTTTTTAAGCCCTGTCAGTTTGAGCTGTAGAATTTAAACAATGTTGGCTTAAATCGGTCCATTATTTATTTTGAGAGGGGATAAAGGAAGTGTCAAAATTAAAAATGAAAGGGACGATGAACTCATCCATGCCAGTCTGATTTTTCATGCACTGGGTGGCCTTTTGCACCTTAAGGGATGATAAAAGGATGCACACAGGCTCCTCACAAGCTAAAAGTATCCCAGTTGCCATATTGGTGAAGGCTGGAACTCTGGCCTGCTATCCCTGGGCCTTTAACAAGGTTCTGGAATCTTTGCTAAACAAATAATGTCCCTATTTGGAGTGCCACTGGAAGATGGGATTCTTCTGAAGCAGTGGGTATGGGACTCAGGACAGTCAGGTCTACATGTGGTCCAACAATCACCCCTCAAATGGATCTAATCTATGAGGTGAGGTTGCCTAATACACAGATGTGGAGATCAAGAGATTTCCCTCCTTTTACAGGATACAATTAACTCCATTTGATATCCCCTTGGCGAGACAGCTTCCAACCTGGTTTACCCCACCCATCTTTTCCAGACCCAATCATCCACCATTTCAGAATCAAAATACTACATATTCCTGATTCAATCATCCATCTATATGTGATCCAATATCCAAACCATTCCTAAATTAATGTTCATCCTTCCCAATCCAATATCTCACACTTGCAGATCCAATATCTCATTCATTCTGGATCCAATTATCCTCCTATTCTAATCCAATAGCCAGCCCTTTCCCAATTTATATGCTCGTCATTAACAAACCATTGTTACACTCCCTTACTAATCAGGTATCCCACTTATCCCTGCATCAATTGCTCACTATTCCCAATCCAATATCCCACTTGTTCCAGATCCAATCATCCATCCATCTTGACTCGATCACCCAATGATTGTAAACAAATCATTGAATTGATCTCAGGCCGGTACACTCCTATTCCTGAGCCAATCATCCATTCTTCTGAAACAATTGTCTACGCTTTCCTGAATCCACTGCAAAACTTTCACAATTACCCCACCCCACCGTTCTGGTCCAGAACTTTGCACAAAAGTACTTTTGAAACAATGCTAACCTTGCTGATCCAATACTCCACCCATTCCCAAAACAATTGCTCACCCTGGCCAATATAAGCTCCCACCCGTACCGACTTATTTTCCTACTCTTCCCAATCCAAGAACCTATTGTTCGCAGGCTAATTAACCACAGTTCGCAGTACAAAATCCCACCTTCCCAAACCAAATGACTGCACTTCCCAACCCACCATCTTTTTAAAAAAATTTGCTATTTCATGGTAAATGAACACCCCTAGTGAAGCCAGAATACCTGTCCTAATTTTCCTGTTTGGGGTGTAGAGATGCTCACAATGCTGTCAATGAGGGTGCTACAGGATATTTGACTGAGTCTGAATGAAAGAACAGCGATATAGTTTCAGGTCAAGATGATGTGCGACTTGGAGGTGGTTGTTGCTCTCATGGATATGCAGCCCTAGTCTTCTGGGTGGTGGAGATCCCAGGTTTGGAAGGTGCTGTGGAAGAAGCCTGTACAGATTGATGCACTGCATCCTGCAGATGGTACACCCTGCTGCCTCATGCACCAGTGGCAGACAGAGTGAATGTATAAGTGATGATCGGGGTCTAATCACATGGAGCGCATTAGGTTAGTTGCCCTTGGGTCTCCTAAGTTGCACACACCAACGAAAATGGAGTGTACTTCTTCACACTCCTGACTTCTGCCTTGCAAATGGCAGCACAGGCTCTGTGGAATCAGGAAATGAGTTACTCCCTGCACAATTCCCAGCCTCTGACCTTTGGTTTCACAACAACATTTAAGTGACTGGGCCCCTTCGGAATCTGGTCAACGCTGATCCCCAGGATATTAATAGTGGAGCAATCAGTGGCCGCAATGCCATTCAATGCCAAGGTGAGGCAGTTAGATTCTCTCTTGCATAGAGTCATTGCCTGGCATTTGAGCGGCACTGATGTTACTTATCACCATTGCCAATCCCAAGTACAGGGAATAGCCTAGTGGTATTATCATTGGACTATTAATCCAGAGACCCAGACAATGTTCTGAGGACCCAGGTTAGAATCCCACTAAATTGAGTATTATTGAGTTTGAATTCAATTAAAATCTGGAATCTACTAATGACAATGAATCTATTGCTGACTGTCATAAAAACCATCTGGTTCACTGAAATCCTCTATGGAAGGAAAGTGCCATCCCTACCTGGTATGGCCTAAATGTGACCCCAGACCCACAGCAATGTGGTTAACTCTTTGCCCTGAGGATGGTTATGAGGTACAGGCAATAGAGGCTAGCCTAGCCAGCGATGTGAATGAATGATTTTTTAAAAAATTCCAATAAATTTTTCTTCCAAAAACATATTGGCTTTCCCACCCACTCAACTGCTCACCTCTCAACCTAACTACTCATGCTTTCTTTTCCAATATTTCATACGTCATCACTGGTGAACCCCAGAGTAACATGGTGGTTAGTGCTTCTGCCTCACAGTGCCAGGGACCCAGGTTTGATTCCACCCTTGGGTGACTGTGTGGGGCTTGCATCTTCTCCCCGCATCTGTGTGGGTTTCCTCCCATAGCCCAAAGACGTGCAAGTCAGGAGGATTAGCCGTGCTAAATTGACCACAGTGTCCAGGGATGTGCAGGGTGGGTGGTCTAGCCATGAGAAATGCAGGGCTACAGGGATAGGGTCTGGGCAGGATGCTCTTTGGAGGGGTTGGTTTGAACTCGATGGGCCGAATAGACTTCTCCCACACTGTAGGGATTCTATGATTTGTCCGTCTGCCCGCCCTCCCCATTCACCCCCATCCCAAGTCAACTGGCACTCCTGGCTCACTTACCTAGTGTGCCACGGGCCTGGTCCTCCATTTGGCCGTGCCGACGGCTCGGCGCAGTTTGCCTGCTCCGTGCAGGGGAAGCCCGTGGCTCAGGCCCGCGGTGCCCCGGGCCAGGACTCGCCCCCTGCGCACCCATTCGCGGGGGCTCCCCAATTTCTAGGCCCACAGTCAGGGAAAAGTATGGCGGTGATGCTACGCCCGCGGACTTGACCGGATCGCGACCCGCGGGAGATTTTTAAAAGGACGGACGCAGGAAAGGCAACACACCCAGTGGGCTGGCTGGAAACACTATGGGTCCCTGGGAGAGATGAGCAGCCTTGACTTTACTCTCTGCGGATCGCAGGTCACGCTTCCTCCTTGTCGGGATACAGCCCCGCTCACACCGGTTTGGGGAGGAGTTCGAGTGACACAGGATGATGTCACAGAATATATAGACTTGTGGGAAGTCCTCGAACTTAAACACGTGGAAACTGAAACGCTGCTTCCTGGGATCGTTGGTCTTGTAGCTCTTGAACGTCTCGTCATTGACACAACTGCAACACAACAAGAAACAGAGAGTTAACATTCGTGGGCTGATCTCCCAGGGACTCTTTAACCCCGGTTGGTCATCAGTGAAAAGGAAGCCAATTATTCCAGACCAGGCCTGCAGGTGAGCAGGGGGTCACACAGAATCCCTACAGTGTGAAAGAAGGCCATTCAACCCATCTTGCATCCCACCCAGACTCACCCCATCCCTACATTGCCCATGGCCAATCCACCTAATCTACACATCCCTGGACACTATGGCGCAATTTCCCACGGCTAATCCACCCTAACCTGCACATCTTTGGACTATGGGAGGAAACCCACGCAGACATATGGAGAATTTGCAAACTGCACACAGACAGTCGCCCTAGGGTGGAATTGAACCCGGGACCCTGGTGCTGTAAGGCAGCAATGCGGGTCACTGTGCCGGCCCTAGAACAAGAGAAAACCCACAGGGCAGCCCAGCAAGTCCACACCGACCCACTGAAGAGTATCCCACCCACACCCACCCTATTGCTGTAATCCTGCATTTCCCATGGCCAATCCACCTATAGCTGCACATCTTTGGATTGTGGGAGGAAACTGGAGCATCTGGAGGAAACCCATGTAAGTGGGTATGCAGCCATTCAACATGCATTTGTTTAAAGTGAGGGGGACGAGACCAGGCAGATTACAAACTGAAACAGAAACTTAGCAGATCTGTGGAGAGAAAGGAGATTTATTGTGTTGAGTCCTTCAGAACTGTTACACAGATAGGATGGTTAAGAAGGCATTTAGCACACTTGCCTTCATTGCTCAGACCTTTGAGTATAGGAGTTGGGAAATCATGTTTAGGTTGTATAGGACATTGGTGAGGCCTCTACTGGAGTACTGTTCCAAGAAAGATATTATTAAGCTAGTGAGGGTTCAGAAGAGATTTACCAGGATGTTGCCAGGAATGGAAGGTTTGCGTTATGAAGAAAGGCTGGATGGGCTGGGCCTTTTTCATTGGAGCATGAGAGGTGACCTTACAGACATTTATAAAATCATGATAGGGTTAGTGCTGGTTGTGTTTTCCCTTGGATGGAGCATTTCAAGAGAAGGGGATACATTTTTAAGGCAAGAAGGACAAAAGGTTTTACACAGAAGGTGGTTCAAATGTGGAACGAACTTCCTGAGGAAGTGGTGGATGTGGGCACAGTTACAACGTTTAAAAGACATTTGGTTAAGTTCATGAATAGGAACTGTTGGAGGGATATGGGCTAGGAGCAGGCAGGTGGGACTAGTTTAGTTTGGGATTATAGTCAGCATGGACTGGTTGGATCAAAGGTTTGTTTCCATGCTGTATGACTCTATGATAGTAGCTAGGACAGTATTTATACTGAAGACAGAGGGGGTTGGGGGGGAGGGAGGGGAGGGTGAATGGATAGATTTAAATGGAGCCCAGAGAGAGGGAGAAAGACAGCTAGACAGACAAAGCGATTGTGATGGTAAGCCAGGGAAGAACAAACGCTGATAATGGTGACTATGTGTAGGATAAGATGGGTTGGCTATACTGACAGCAGCCAATGTCAGGGGTGTGGAAGTGGGTAAACGACATGGAAGGACATTTCACTCAATGTGGTCCGCTACATTCGCCACTCACAATGTGGTCTTCTCTACACTGGGAGATAAAATGCAGAATGGGTCACCGTTTCGCAGAACACCCACAGTTCTTAAAAATAACCCCAAACTTCCAGTTGCTTGCCACTTTGACACACTACCATGTTCCCTGGCCAACATCTCTGTCTTGGGTTGCTGCAGTGCTCCAGCGAAGCTCAGCGCGAGCTGTAGGAACAGCACCTTATTTTTCACTTGGGACCCTGCTCCCTTCTGAAGTCAATATGGAGTTCAATCATTTAAGAACCTGAACACCTCCTTTGATGTCTTTTACCCATTCCCATACCCAGGCTCTGTCATGACATGGGCCGCTATCGGCACAGCCAACCCATTGTCACCCATTCACAGACCACATGACCAGCTTCTCCTCTTCCATGGCTTACCATCAACCATCCCTTTATCTAACTGTCTTTCTCCATCGCTCACTCTCTAAGCTCTGTCTCCACATATGCGCTCACTCCTTCTCACCCACCCTCTGTCTTCAGCATAAATACCATCTTTCCCTAGCTGCTAACAAGTCTGATGGACTTGAAATGTTAATTCTGCTTTCTTCCCCCACAGATGCTGCTGGACCTGCTGAGTTTCTCCAGCAATTTCTATCATGGCTTCAGATCTCCAGCATCCGCAGTTCTTTGTATTAGATCGTAAACAGGCTTTGCCACACCTCCCACAGAGAGCTAGGTTAGTGTGCCTGTGAAATGGTTTGCCACAGAAAATGAAGTGAGACCAAAACGTGGAATTTCTTCAAGAAGGAATTACATATTTAGGGCTAAAGGGAGTTGAAGAGAATGGGGGAGAAAGCAGGAACGGGAACTGAGTTGGATGATCGGTGAAGCAGGCTCAAAGGGCCAAATGGCCTGCTCCTATTTTCTGTGCTTTATCGCTTCAAGGCACAGCCTGCTTTCCAAATTTTTGTTTAGGTTTCTCTTCTGGAGCTACCTCCCGGTTGAAAGGAGGCTGCGCTCTCGCATTGACAGCACCCTGTATTGTGACCTCGATCGTTTCCTCAGTTACGGAATGTGGCTGTTTCTCAAAATTCCCACCAACCTCCTTTGACCGACCTGCCGTGTGGGGAAGAGCCTTGTTTGTTCAGGCAGTGCCAGGGAGTTCGGGCAGGAAGCGCAGCTTCTGTCAGTGGGGAGTGTGAAGGAATTGGCTGAAAGCTCAGCAGCTCATCCATGATATCCCAGCCCCATTCGGAACCACTCTGCTTCCCTCTTGAATCCCTGCCCCAGAGACAATGCTGAGATCTGAAACACACTCACCACTCTCCCACCCTGGAACAAGTTGGACACTAACCCTGGCCACCTCAAGGTCATCAACCTTTCACTACTTTCTGACCACGGTCCATGAGTTAGAGTGGTGACTAGGTTAAATAAGAAGGTTTTTACAAAGATATTTAAAGACACAGATTTTCCGATTGATTTGCTTCCTCACAGAATTGTTATGATTGAAGCCATTCAGCCCATCACGCCTGCACTGGTTCTATAACCTTCTGCCTTTTATCCCATATCCCTGCACAGCATTTTTAACCAGAGGACCATCCAGTACCCTCTTGAATGCCTCAATAAAATCTACCTTCTCCACCTCTCCAGGCAGTACATTCCAGATCCTAATTATTCCCTGAGAGATGAAATATTTTCTCACATCACCACCCTTCCCGATCCAATAACTCTCGTTCCATTATCCACATTTCCCACCCAGCTGTCCCCTCAACTCAATTGCCCACTTTCCCAATCTAATATCCCACAGTCAAGTTTGTTTTCACATCACTTTGTAATACACAAATGTTAGTAACTATATTTGAATATGACCCTGCTGCTTTATTGGTGCTTTATGTTTCTTCGCTTTTGGGGCTTCCGTTAATTTCGAAGAATCCGGACAGAGAGCAGTTTGGGAAGAACCGATTTAGATAAACTGACAGGCATGGCCAGTGTGATGATGCTGTGACTTTAAGGTGTGTATTTTGTCCTGGTTTATTTTAAGAGAGAGATTGAACAAGAGGTGACAAGCAGTCTGTGGTAACATAAACAGCTTGTGAGGCCTTCTGTTTTGTTTTAAAATTGGAATAATAGAAGCAGCCTGGCTGGGTGTGGCCAGCTCTCACAGAACCAGGGTTTCTTGTTCTTTTTTTAGCTTTTTGATTCAGCAGAAGCTGCTGGAAACTTGAGGAAGTGGTAGCTCTTTTTCCCCTCTCTCAGTTACAGGTAGGGGCTGGAGTTTCTCTTCCTACTGTGCAGTGTTGCATGTGAGAAAATCTGTTTTCTGAATTTCCCTTTTTGCCAAAGGTATGTTTATGGTATGTTACTGTATTGGAACAGTTGATTAGTAATTGTTACCGTATCTATTATTTTGTTAAGTTTTCCAATAGTGTTAAGTTATTTTAAGTTGTTCTTTCCTTTGTTGTATTTTAACTATCGTATTTGAATAAATTGTGTTTTGCTTAATGTCTGGTAGATTGGCCAATCGAATTGCATCTGGAACACAGCATCTCACATTTACCTTTAAAATAAGAAAAAGTTAGGGCCTAGGCTACCTTTTTAAAACATTTGAGGGGGTCTGGTCTGGTCCATAACAGCCAGCTTTACAAAACAATCATAGAGCACACTGAAGAATCTCAGCAGTTCCTGGACTCTAAACATTGACTGTTTCTCTCTCTATCACAGACCTGCTGGGTTTCTCCAGCAGTCTCTGTGTTTGTTCCCAATTTCTAGCATCGGCGATGTTTTTTTTTCACATTTTGCGCCGGAGTTTTGTCCCGACCGACTGTACGTGGCAAGCCGAGCCATCGCAGCACGGTTGAGTCCCGCCCACCCCAGAGAGCTGCCATATCACCGGCGAAGGAGACTACAGTGACGGTTACCCGTTCTGGAGAATGATGTACGGCAGATGGTTGGAATTGAGCAGCGGTGCAGACACACAGGTGTCAGTGAAGATCTGCACACCCATGTCTGCCGTCTCCGCCTCCATCTGTACGAACAGTGTGCCGTTCAGCTCGGCTTGATAAGGGAACTGCATGATGGGGTCGTTGAAATTTACAGAGCGGAAAAACCGAAAGGATACGTTATAGTGGCCGAAGCGGACCAGGTGATTGGTCTGCAGCATGAATCCCATGGTGATGCTCTCATTCAGTGACATCTCGCATTTCAGCTCAATTTCCAGGCGGTGGATGGGAGTACGCGGGATACTTCCGTAAACCGTGTTCATGTACACAATCTTCCCGGTTTCGTTCTGCGACAATAAAAGAGGGGATTTTCAAATATTCGAACAATAGGTCATTATTGAAGCAAGACTTTCTTTTTATATAAGCATCACATGGGACTTTAGGCAGCGCCACTTATTGCCCATCCCTAGTTACCCCTTGAGAAGATGGTGGTGAATTGTGTGATGATACTATGGCTTTAAGGTGTGTATTTTGTCCTTTTTCTTATGAAGAAAGGTTGAGGCAGAGGTATTCAGCAGTCTGGTCCATAGTCAATAAAGTAAACAGCTTGTGAGGCCTTTTTTATTTAAAAAAATGGAACAATAGAAGCAGCCTGGCTGGGAGTGGTCAAGCTCCAACCGAACCAGGATTTTTAGTTTTAATTTTTCAGTAGCAGTTGCTTCTGGGGTCTTGCAGTTGGATGTGGAAGCTGTTTTCCCTCTCTCAGTTACAGTAAAAGCTGGGGGTTCCCTTCCTGCTGCTAGAATTGCATGTGAGACAATCTGTTTTACTGAATTTGCCTTTTGTCAAGGGTGCATTTGTGGGAGGGTACTGTATTGGAATAGTTACTGTTCAATCATTAAATAATATATTATTCTGTTAAGTTTTCCAACAGAGTTAAGTTTTTCCAATTCCCTCTTTCTTTCTTTTGTTGCATTTTAACTATAGCGAAGGAATAAAGTGTGCTTTGCCTCAAACCTGGTAATTTAACTAACCGAATTGCATCTGGAACACAATGCCTGGTACCTCCCTTTAAAATAAGAAAATATTAAGGTCTAGGCTATCTTCTTCATATATTTTGAGGGGATTTGGTCTGGTCCATAACAGCTACCTTTCTGAACCACTGCAGTCCACATGCTATAGGTTTTAGCAGCAACATGGAGTGAAAACAATTCCAAACAAATAAGGACACAGATTCCTTGTTATTCCATGATATAAAGTGGGCCTGGTTCATCTTCTGATTGAAGTCAGATTTGCCCGATGCGACCTTTGGCATTTTTCTAACGAACTCACTCAGGGATGTTATCGCATGCCTCTGGAGCACTGGGATTTAAACCCAGGTTCTACCTGACTCGGAGCTCCTGTTGGCCAGGGGCTGCTCACACATAAAAACAGCGGTTGTGAAACTCAAGTTACCCAAGCTCCAGGCACACTCTTCTGCTGGCTGGAACCAGTTCAAACCGGGTCAGCTCAGAGGAAGGACGTAAGGTATAAATCCTTATTTGGTCGAAGAGTAATGAGATGAACCTATAATGGAAAGACACCAGCTCACCAGAGGAATCGGAACCAATGAGAAGTAAGACATTGCAGTTAGGGAAGATAAGGAAAAAGGATGAAAATGAAGGATTTTAGGTGTGCCAGTTGCAAAAATACCGAAGATCAACCACTGCCAAAATGGAGGACCCTACGCTTGGAAGTGCGGAGATTATATTGATTACCTGTGGGAGTCACCTGGACAGCGTGGACTCCTATTCTCAGGTAGTAGCCTTTAAACTTTTTGACTGTTCAGGCAACATCAGAGAAACCTAGCCGGTGTGTGCATAGATTTTAGTCATGTATGAATTGCATGCCTCCTTTTAACCCTTTCTGAACCAAATGGTGTGAATTTTGTGTCTCTTGAGTGAACTAATAAAGTTAGTGGTCTTTTATAGAGTCATACAGCATGGAAACAGACCCTTTAGTCCAACCAGTCTGTGCCAAACATAGTCCCAAACTAGACTAGTCCCATCTGCCTGTTCCTGGCCCATATTGCTGCAAACCTTTCCCACTCATGTACTTATCCAAATGTCCTTCAAACGTAACTGCACCCACATCCCCCACTTCCTCAGGAAGTTCATTCCACACGCGAACCACCCACTATGTAAGAGTTGCCTCTCGTGTATTTTTTAAATCTCTCTCCTCACACCTTAAAAATGTGCCACCTAGTCTTGGAGTCCTCCATATGAGGGAAAACACAACTACCATTAACTCTATCTGTACCCCTCATTATCTTATTAACCTCTATAAGATCACTTCTTAACCTCCTATGCTCCAGTGAAAAAGGTCCCCGACTATCCAGCTTTTCCTTATAACTCAAACCTTCCATACCTGGCAACATTTTGGTGAATCTCTTCTGAACCCTCTCCAGCTTGTTAATATCCTTCCTATAACTGGGTGACCAGAACTGGACATGGTATTCCAGAATGAGCCTCACCAATGTCCTATACAACCTCAACATGGCTTCTCAACTCCTATCCTCAAAGGTCTGAGCAATGAAGGGAAGTATGCCATAGCTGATGCAGATTTGGCTCTCTTCCCTCTTTGTGCCAGGCTAATAACTGTTGCCGAGGGCGGTAACAAGGGAACACTACCACTGCACCACAACAGCCCACCCAACGTGGTTTTAAACCTCAGCAATCATCAAAAGGCCTTAGATTGAATAATTAAGCTCCACTGAGCCAGGAATTAGGGCATTCCAGGTGGCTCCAACTGTCCGTGTGCAGACAAGGGACAAACCTGCTCCTGGCTGTGCAGTAAATCCTGATGGACAACATGTGATGTGTGGAATCATTGAGTAAGGATTGAAGGCAGGGCTTGTATGCAGTGGTAGTGATACTAACTCAGGACCAGGAAGCTAAAGTTCAAGTCCCACCTGCTCCAGAGGTATGTCATAACATCTCTGAGCAGGTTAATTAAAAAATATCTAGAAGGTCGTGCTGTTTGAAGAGATGACGGAAATGCAATGTCTGGATCTAACTGGTCACTCTCAAAATGCAGCCACATACCACTTGCCACTGTGGGCTCAGTTTGTAATATCAGTGGGCAAAGGCTAATACCGTGCGGATCCTAGATTCAAATCCAAGGCACAAACACGTTACATTCTTCTTTTGATAAATAGGTTTGCCTTTTAAAATGGAATCTGACGAAATAGTTATAGAGTTACAGCACGGAAACAGACCCTTCGGCCAAACCAGTCCATGCCCAACGTGATACCGAATTAAACTAATCCCACCTGCCTGCACTTGGTCCATATCCCTGCAAACATTTCTTATTCACATTCTTATCCAAATGTTGCAACTGTATCCATATCCACCACTTACTCTGGAAGTTCATTCCACACATGAACCGCTCTCTGTGTAAAATAATTGCCTCTCATATCTTTTTTAATTCTTTCCACCTCACCTTAAAACATATACCACCCCCCGTCTTGAAATCTCCCACCCTAGGGAAAAGACACCTGTCATTCACCTTATCTGTACCCCTTATTATAATATAAACTTCGATAAGGTCACCCCTCAACCTCCTATGCTCCAGTGAATAAAAATCCCAGCCTATCCAGCCTCTCGTTCAACTCTCCATTCCTGGCAACATCCTGGTGAATCTTTTCTGAAGCTACAACAGGGATCACCTGATTTTTGTCATTTCAACAACCCGACAAGCTTTCTGGAAAGTTCTATGATGATGGGAAGGATTCCTGCACAATGTGTGTAAATAACTGAGATTTCATAGTTGCTATTTTACCCTGTGCACGGAGACTTTCTTACGCCTCTTGCAGAGGAGGTCATTGGTTCTGCGCAGGCTGGGCATGGACGTGGTTCTCTGGGTTTATGCCAATGATGTGTTCCTCGTGTGCACCAACCCTGCTGACCTGGGAGGATGTGCAAGTGCCAGGCGGTGCCCTGGGCAGTGTCTTCTGCCAGGATCAACTGGTCGAAATGTTTGGTCCGTGGATGGTGGACTCACTGCTGGAGGAGCTACAGGGTTTTCAGCTGGAGCACCACCCATCTCCTCTATCTTAGCCCGGCTGAGGGGTCCCAGCTGGGGAAATGGCAGGAGCTGGAGGCCAAAGTCTCGGCTCGCCCAGGCCGCTGGATGGGACTTCTCAGAGTGCTGTGTTACAGGAGCCGAGTGCTGCTCATAAACCAGCTAGTGGCCTCCATGTTGTGGTACCGTATGGTCCCTTTACCACGCCTCCTGGTTTTGTCGCTGACATCCAGAGAACGTTGGTTCACTTCTCCCGGGACAAAACAATGCACAGGGTCGCGGCACAGGTTCTGAGTCTCCCTATTGAGGAGGGCGGTCACTTGCTGGTGTGCATTCGCACCCAGGTGGTGACTTTCCACCTTCAGACCTTGCAGCGATATCTTTACGTTGAGCCTCCCCCTCGGTGGTGCCCGCTGGCGACGTATTTTTTCCACCGGGTGCACAACCTCAACTACGACATGCAGCTCCTGTTTATCGATTGTTAGGGTTTGCACATTGCCCTCAGGACGCTGCCTGTGTTTTACCAGGACGTGATCACTGTCTGGGACATGGTCGACTCGTGCCGGGCCTACCCAATCGTCAGGGAGCCGTTGCTCAGGAAGCTGCGACTCCACCATTGTGGGTTGGAGTGGCTGGCGGAGGGGAGGGCCATGGCTGCAGGGGTGACCAGATGTGCTGGGTGGTGGGGGAGCCACAGGGATTGGCACGCAGGGCTCACGGCCACTGCCAGCCAACACCTCAAGACGGCCAAGCTCGGACCTGACATTGTAAACCAGCTGGAGGATGATCAGGCATGCGGTGGAATGCCATCTGCGCGTACCCACTGCCCGGACGGAATTTCACATTGGCCCCAGGATCCCGTATCTCCCGCAGGATACTGCGGCCCACAGCCTGAGCCACCTCCTGTATCTCTCAGGAAGGCGAAACAACGACTCCTGTCCAGACTGTTGCTGCACACTATCGACCTCTACTCCCTTATCGGGTACTCCTTAGCCTGCTTATTGGCGGGAGCCCTTCCTCTTTACCTTTGGGGTGGAAGGTGTTGCATGCAGCAGTCCTATATTACTGCGGTTTGCAGTGACTCCCAGCCCTGCTGCTTATTTTGTGATGCTGCAGAGTTCGTGGACCATTTTTATATTGGATGTGGGCAGTTTTACTCCCACGGTCATTTGAAGAACCGTCTGTTGTGGTTTTGGACACACTACAGCCCCTCGCTCCTGATCTTTGGGTGCTTGGTGGGTCTACACCTGGGCCTGGCCAGACTGGCAATAAACAGGTCCAGGCAGCGGGCCATTGGAAGGGTTTTCTCTGTCTGCCCCTCGTCCACGGTTATGCTCGAGCCAGGGTGTCCTTGGAGAGGGAGAATACAGTGTCTATCAATGCTCTCTCGACGCCTTTAAGGTGAGGTGCTCACCGCAGGGGACAGAGTGCTTTATTTCCCCCTCCAACTCCATTTTGATTTGGTCCCCCCCTCCTCTCCCTACCCACGCCCCCCATCTGCTTCCCCCCGCTTCACATTTCAATGACAGCATTGCCCTTACCAGGCTTTGCTTGTTAATGTTCAATTGGCCACATGGATGTTTTCCTGGCGATGGAAAAGATGAGTAATAAAGTATTATGGAGTCTTTTTACTGTGTCAATGAACCCTTAAAAAAAAAACACGATACACAGCCACGCGTGATTTGGGGAAAATATTAGCATTACTGCTGGGCCTTCTTGGGTTCAATGGCAGTCATAGAGATGTACAGCACGGAAACAGACCCTTCTGTTCAACTTGTCCATGCCAACCAAATATCCTAAATTAATCCAGTTCCACCTGCCAGCATTTGGTCATATCCCTCTATTCATATACCCATCCAGATGCCTTTTAAACATTGTATTTGTACCCACCTCCACCACTTCCTCTGACAGTTCATTCTATACACGCACCACCCTCTGTGTGAAAAAGTTGCCCCTGAGGTCCCTTTTAAATCTTTCCCCTCTCACCTTAAACCTATGCCCTCTAGATTTGGACTCCCCTATGCTGGGAAAAGGCTAGTCACCCTGTCCATGCACCTCTTTAAGTCGCCCCCTCAGCCTCTGACACTCCAGGGCAAATAGCCCCAGCCTCTCTGTGTAGCTCAAACCTCCAACCCCAGCGACCTCCTCGTAAATCTCTTCTACACCCTTTCAAGTTTAACAACAGCAGTGTGGAAAAAAAAAGGAAAGAAAAAAAAACTGTGGCCCCTAGGGGCCCTCTTATGGCACAACAACAAAAAAGCAAATTAAAAAGAAACACGCTCTGTGGAAAGTTCTATGATGATGGGAAGAGATCTCCCTCGGCCTGCGTAAATAACACATTCTTATGGGATTTCACAGCTGCTATCATTGAGGCTTGCTCTAAAAACAAAGGGACCTCAAGCTCGCAGACTCTTGACTCCAATTCTGTCAGGGCAATTCGTCAGCTCAACTCAGCTGAAATCACCTCCAGGGTGGAAAAAGAAAGCCCCCTCCTTCACTTGTTCTCAGAGACATTTAACTGCAAACTATTCTGTTTGATGTTAAGACTTGTAGAAGTGCAATACTATCTTTTACCTTTCTTGGGTGTGCAACATGTGTTTTGACACAACTTTCTGGAGTGAATCAAGAAGACTCCTTGCTTGAATCTGTGAAAGACTGCTACTTTTCAGTTGACTGCACAGGAACAGGGATTCTGATAATGCACATACACGAGGTTTTAGAGATCAGGCCATTCTGATTACAGATAGAATGAAGGAGAATTGTGTAGTTTAGTCAATCTCCTCATGTCTGTAACAGCTACCATACACTGGACATGTTTACAGGAAGACTAGATAAAGGTGTGAGAATGAAAAGGAGTGAAGGATTTGTTATTTTAAGTAAAGACAATGGGAGAGGCTAGTCTGGAGAATAAATGTCATGTGACTCTATGCTGAAAATTCTTTGCAATTCGATTGTCTTATAAGGAGATATTGAATAAGTTGGACTCTTTGGAGTTTCAAAGAATGAGAGATGACCTTATTGGAACTTATAAGATTCTCAAGGGACTTGACAGGGTAGACGCAGAGAGGTTGTTTCCTCTTGTGGAAAAACGTAGCAGCAGAGTGCACAAACTCAAAGTAAGGAGCTGTCCATTTAGGATAGAGTTGAGGAGGAATTTATTCTCTCAGAGGGAAGTGATTCTGTGGAATTCTTTACGACAGAGGGCTGTCAGGGCTGTGTCATTAAGTAAGTCCAAGGCTGAAATTTTTAATCAGTGGAGGAATCAAGGGGTATGGGACAAAATGCAGGAAAGTGAAGTTCAGGATGATCAGATTAGCCGTGATCGCACTGAATGGTGCCTGTCTGTTTGAATGTGGTCACAAATGTGTGAATCTTCCCTTTGGCATTGTTTCACAACCCTTTGATCTCAAAGTACTGTTGTGGACTGATTAAACTCAACCTGTTCCGTTCTGAGTGCCAGTTTGGCCAAGTCCACACACTGCGCGGAGGCAAGTCAAGATCAGATTGGCATTGCCTAAGACCTCACTGCCAGCCACACGGGCAAGCACAGCACTTACAGAGACGGTGGTGCCGCAGGAGTCGAACGGCGCAGTGATGATGATCCAGTTCTCGTCCTGCTGGTGGGCGCGGCATGTGGGGTCAATGAGGTGCACGTCGGACACGGTGATGCCCGCGCTGGCGAGCACGCTGGACGGGAAGGTGTACTCAGCTGCCTGGGACAAGCAAACAAAGTTTGCCGACTTCTTGACGTCCACGACTGGTTGGGAAAGAAACACAGAGATGGTTTCAGGCAATCACAAGGGCTGAAAGAAAACCAGAGGCTCCCTGCTAATGTCTCAGAAACTGCATCGTACACCAGGACATCAGAACAAGGAGCAGGAGTAGGCCATTCAGCCCCACAAGCCTCCTCCGCCAATTCATATGATCATGGCTGATCTCATCTCGGCCTCAATTCCACTTTCCTGCTGCTCACTCTAACCCTTCAAACCGTTATTATTTAAAAATCTATTTCCCCCTTAAATTTACTGGATGTCCTGGCATCCACCACACTCTGGGATAGTGAATTCTAGAGAAGTAGTTGCTCCTCCTCATTTCTGTTTTAAATCTACTGCCCTTTGGCCTACCGTGATGAACTCTCATTCTAGATTTCCCTACAACATCCTCTCTGCATCTACCTTGTCAATCCCCTTTAGCATCTTGCTCACCTCATCTAGATCTCTCATTCTTCTAGACCTGAGCAACTACAGGCCTAAGATGTTCAATGATGAGCTGATTAGTCTAATCTCACCTCCCTGCACTCACTTGGTGGCCTGGGCACTATCAACGGTGGGGAATATTTGCAGGAACACTTGTCCTCTGTTAGCGTAGAAACTAACGGGTGGTTGGACAAAGCACCACTATGGCGTCAGCCAACCATTGCACCCATTGTCCAATTCTTAAGTCCATTTTCAAGTGAATTTACTTGGAATCTCGGGACACAAGGAGTCCATTCAGCCCCTCAAGCCTAGTCTAAATTTTACTTCCAGAAAGTCAAATTTTATGAACCGTTGTAGACTCCCAAACTAGTGAATATCTACCTAACTGAATATTGGGCGGAGTTTCACCAGAGACTCATTTTTCTTTTCTGAATTCACTTATGGGCTGTGGGCACCCCTGGCTCGGCCTGGTCATTTATCATCCATTCCTCAGGGTCCTGAGTGCAGTTAAAAGTCACTCCCACATTGCAGCAGATCTGGAGTCACCTGTAGACCAGGCTAGGCAAGGATGACAGATTTCCGCCCTTCCCCTACAGGATGCTAAGTGATTTTGATTTTAAAAAAATGATTTAAAAAAATTAATGATGTGAAAAGAAAACCCCAACCAACTACTAGGTTAGCTCCTTAAATCCAGATTCTGTTCCCACCCCTTTACTGGCATTCAAATTTCATCACCTATGGTAGCGGGATTTGAACCGATTAGCCGGGAGATTCGGGAAGTATACGAGCCCAATGCCAAAACCACGAGCCCATTGCTTTCCCAGAGCATCGCCCTTTTGACATTTATTAACCTCCGCTGCTCTGCATTAACACCGTAGGGTCAAGGGAAAGGGAAAGCCCACGGGACAAGGGAAAGCCACTTACTGCTGATGTTCTTCTTGCCGCCCATGGAATACGCATAGGACTCGCCCCGTGCGATGCCGTAGACGTAGATCCCAAACAGGGACTCGGCGTGAAATATGACATAGCGGCTTGCCGTTTTGCCCAGGTAGACGCGGGTCGCTGTGAAGTCCCAGAATGTGGTGTTCTCCGTCTGGAAGCTGGCCAGGGGCTTGCCGTCGAGGATGATGTGGTCGGACGCTGGCGTCGACGAGACGATCAGGACGTAGTTGTAAAAGTTGGCTATGGTGACGAAGACGTAGTGGGCGCTGAAGTAGGCCGGGGGGATGACGTTCACCAGGAAGGGGTCGAAGCTCTGCACCAGCGACGTGCTGCCCCCGGTCGACAGGTAGGCCACCATGACCGCCTTGGCCGAGTTGACGATCATACCGCCGGTCACGGTGAGGTTGACGTGGCTGCCCTCCCTCAGGAAGACGTTGACGCTGCCCTCGATGCTGTAGACGTTGACGGTGGTGTCGTTCTCGGCGGCCATGATGGTGACGATGTCCAGGCTGTCCTTGTCCAGCAGGGGGAAGATGGCGTACGAGTACGACCACTTGGTCACCGGGTGCAGCTGCTCGGCGATGTGGTCGCAGTCGGCCGAGGAAAGCATGATGCACCGGTTGCCGCTGAACACGGCCACCGGCTTGGCGGAGACGATCTTGGTGCCGGTCATGTCGACCTCGCCCTGGAACTGGACGGCCTGGCTGGGCTCCAGGACGAAGGAGAAGGTCTGGTCGTCGGCGTACTCGGTGGCGTTGTACTCGACCAGGCCCGCCACGGTGACGGTGACGGGCACCCGCTCGACGCCGGGGTTGGCGACGGCGAACTGCCGCTGGTTGGACTTGAAGCCGTTGTACGTGATGACGTAGTAGGTGGTGCCCAGGTTGGCGACGGGCAGGCTCAGGAAGGCGTCCTGCGTGTTGTAGCGCGTGTTGAGCACCACCACGGAGATGTCGACGTCAGAGGTGATGACGATGGCCTTCCGCGAGACGTCGTTGCCCTTCAGCATGTAGGGCGGCTCCAGGTTAATGATGGCGCTGCTGCTGGCGGCGACCGTCTGCGAGCGGTGGAACGGCGGGCTGTGCACCGACACGTTGACGTTGGCCGTCTTGTCGTAGGTGATGATATTCAAGGTGAGCACCGCGGAGCTGGAGTGGTTCTCCAGGAACACCGTGACGAATCTCCTCCCGGATATAATCAACCCGGTGGAACCTGTGAAGGAGGGCCGCGGGCCAGTTAGGCGACGGGCGCTGTCTCCCGGGGGAACGTGTGCGCGCAAGGCCTTCAGTCAGAGGCCGACCCTAGCGTGATAACCCCCCGTCCCTGGCATGAGTTACAAATGGAGATTCGGGTACTGGTTAGTTCAGTTAGTTGGACGGCTGGTTTGCAATGCAGAGTGGTGCAGGTTTGACTCTCACCCCAGTTGAGGTTACTATCGCCTCTCATTTGAGGCAGGTGGTGGTGCTGGGGGGCGGCGGAAACCGTCAGGTTAACCTCACTGCTGGTTGCCTCCCTCTGAGTGAGAGAGAGCAACCCCATGGTCCCCTGATGACCTTATCCACCTAGCTTGGACACTAGGGGGATAATTTAGCACAGCCACCTAACCTGCACATCTGTGCTGGGAAACCAAAGCACCCGGAGGAAACACCCACAGACACGGGAAGAACGTGCAAACTCCACACAGACACTCACCCGAGTCTGGAATCGAACCCAGGTCCCTGGTAGCTGTGAGGCAGTGGTGCTAACCGCTGAGCCACCGTGCCACCCTAATTGAGATGCATTGATCATCAATGCTGAACAGTCACATAAATCAGCTCAAAGTGCTCCAAGGACAAAAATGGCAAAAGACATCTGGGTTATATTGTCTCAGTAACTTGCTGGGTGAGAAAACACTGCTATTGCTGAAACTCCCATGATCAATGTCCTGGGGGATCCTGCAACAGTCATATGTACACTGTGGCTACAACAGGAGCTCAGAGGTTAGGGATTCAGTGGCGGGTAACCCTCTTCCAGTCTTCCCAAAACTTGCCACAAGTCAGGAGTGTGATGGCATACTCCCCACTTGCCAGCAACATGCAAGAAGCTTGACACTGTCCAGGACAAAGCAGCTCATATAAATGGCACAACATCTATTCCCTATGACCTTGACTCCCATCAGCAATGTATGGCGACAGGTGTCTGTACTATCTACAGGATGCATTGCAGCGACTAAACAAATCTTGTTTGATGGCATCTTCCAAACATGCAAACTCCTCTGAGGAGGACAGGGATACAAGATGCATGGGAACACACCGCCACCTGAAAATTCCTGTCCAGGTCACACTCCCATCCTGACCTAGAAACATTATGTCACTCTTTTGCTGTCACAGAGTCAAACGACAGCGAAGGATCAGTGATGTAGCTCCAAGTTAGGATGGTGCGTGGCTTATAGAGAAATTTGCAAAAAAGACTCATATAGGCAGGATAACTTTTAAATGTTGAGAAATTGGGAAGTGTGGGCATTTAAAGGAACCTGAGTATCCTTGTCCAAACATCACTAGAAGCAATTAGGAAGGCAAATGTATTCATCACAAGGAGATTTGAGTACAGGAGTAAAACTATCTTGCTGCAACCACACATGGTGAATTGGTCTCCTTGGAGGGGTGCAATAAAGATTCACCAGGTTAATGCCCGGGATGGCATGGTTGTCTCATAAGGAGAAATTGAACCTGCATTGCCTTGTGTTTTCAAGAATGAGAGATGATCTCGTTAAAATTAACAAAATTCTTTCAGGTTGGCCATAGATAAGGGGTTTCCCTTGGCTGGTGAATTTAAAACCAAGGCATACATGCTCAAGATAAAATGTAAGCCATTTAATACTGAGATGAGGAGAAATTTCTTTACTGAGAAGGGACTGAATCTTTGGGAGTCTCTATTCCAAGGGGTCGTGGAAGGTCAATCAGTGAGCAGGTTCAAGACAGAAACCGTTAGATGTTTGGAGATTAATAATATGCAGAGATAGTTGGGGGGCTGGGGAAGTGGTAATGAGGTGGTTTCAGGGTAATGATAAGATTTTCATTCCCAGTTTTGTTTTAAAAAATTGCATTCAAATTGCACCTACTAATATGGTGGGGGTTGAACCTGGGTCACCAGGATATTAAAATAAGACAAAGAGCTGTGGTCACTGGAGATCTGAAATACATGGAAACAAACAAATTGCTGGAGAAACTCAGTAGGTCTGGCAGCATTTGTGAGAGAGAAACAGTTAAGGTTTTTTGAGCCCGGTGACCCTTCTTCAGTACTGACAATAGCCTGAAAAAGGTGGCATATCTGCTGATATCAGTTAGCGCCCAGCACTACATCCTGCACAACTAATTTCATTTTCAACTATTCATGCTTCTTGTTAGCACCATGCCTGGTATCCATCTCTCTCTCTTGGTTGATCATTAACTATCTCTGTTGCCAATCCCCTTTGCTCTCTCTGTCTCTGGCTTTCATTTCCATGTACTCCATTCCCCCCTTCCCTACCACTAAACAGTCATCAGCATAAAACCACCCTTTTCCAGCTATTGCCAGGTCTGAGGAAGGGTTACTGGACTCGAAAGCTTAACTCTGTTTCACTCTCCTCAGGTGCTGCCCACCTATTGAGTTTTATAGAGCGTCATAGAGATCTACAGCACAGAATTTGCGTCACAGTCAAAAATAACCACCTAACTATTCTAATCCCATTTTCAGCACTTGGCCCATAGCATTGTACGCCTTAGCATTGCAATTGCACATCTAAATCTAGTTCTGAACAAGGGTCACTGGACCCGAAACTGCTTTCTGTCTCCACAGATGCTGCCAGACATGCTGAGTTTCTCCAGCAATTTCTGTTTCTGTTGCACACCTACACACTTCTTCTGCAGCACTCTCTGCTGCTGACTGGATGGCCACTACTCTGCATTACTACCACCCCACCGTCTCCTACCCGCTGATCTGAGCCTGTCCCTGGCAAGGAAACCAGGTTCTGGCCAAGTCGCACTGTGCCGACTTCTGCTGTTTGTTGAGAAGGAGTTGTGAGCCAGTGGGTCGGTTCCAATAATGTGAAGAGGGGTAATGGTGCATAAAACCTTTAGTAGCCAGTCCAAAGGGACACTGCTTCCTACTCTTCCACCTCAACTGAGCCAGGGACATCAGTGAACTGCTTCAGATAATTGAGCCGGGTTTTGTAAAAGCTGATTGTGCGGCACTAATGTCTACTGGAGTTTCACAGTCTGTTTCTTCAGGGATGAGAAGCGCACAATGGAAAGCATTACAGAGGTTGCCACGACCTGACAGGCGTGTTGATTCAGTCATTATGTTTGGCCATAGCTATCACTCAGGGCCTTTAAATGCTTGAGGTTACATCAAACATTCACGGACTGGAAACACACTCAGAGCCAAGTACAGCACAGGCGGTGAATCCAATTTCGTCTTGGGTGCAATGAGCTTGCACTCAGGCGTCAGGGAGCAACCACCAGCCAAAACACAGATCGAAAATCAAAACGGGAGAACAGTTGCCGTGTACTCATCAGAAATGAATTAAAAATCCTACATTTACAGTTGGCTAATTTCCCTCGCATCGGAACACTCCACGGACTCTGCACCACAGGGCGCGCGTGGGTTTGGAGAAGTCACAGCAGACTCAAAATGCTAACTCTTGTTATCAATAGTACAAGATGTGGAGGTGCCGGTGTTGGACTGGGGGGTGGACAAGGTCAGAAGTCACACGACACCAGTTTATAGTCCAACAGGTTTATTTGCAATCACAAGCTTTCGAAGCGCTGCTCCTGCATCAGGTGAAGTGAATAATACAAAGGACTGCAGATGCTGGAGGTCGGTAACAACAGAAAGTGCTGGAGAAGCCAAATAGCAGCATCCGGGGGACAAGAAAGAGAGTTAAGCTTCCGGTTCCATTAACTCTTGCTTTCTCTTCACGGATGCTGCCAGACCTGCTGAGATTCTCCAGCACTTTCTGCCTTAGTTTCAGATCTCCAGTCTCTGTGGTATTATGACGAGGAAAGATTTAACCGGGTCAATTCTATTCAATGGTCGAAAGCAAACCAGTAACTCTTCTACCGAGTGCCCTTCCTTTCCCTTGCTGGGAATGTGACAGAATAACGGATAGTTTAAGAAGTCCACAGTTTCTAACTCACAGTTAAAATTGCTTCCTAATGGCGAGGGTCAGTCATTGGGATGGGGGTGGCGGGGTGGTGTTGTACGGAGAATGCAATTTAATATTCAGCTAACGATAGGGTCGAAACGGGGAGCAACGCGGGCTCTCTCCCCCTGCCCAAACCAAGGCGAATTCAGCGCCAGAGCAACATCGGGCGGAGATTACGAATTGGGTTAAAATGAGCTTGGAACGAGAGGGAGCGGGTGGATGAACCAAAACACACCGCAAATACCATTTTATCAGGAAATAGAAGGGAGGGGTGTTGGAAATTGCGCATATCGATTTATTTTTAAATGAGGGGCGGGAGGGAGAATTATTTTTTTTGAAATTAAATCTTACCTGCACTGGGTGCGGCAGAAGCTCTCCATCTACTATTGAATTCTGAAAGACAAGAAGGGCAGGGTTGTGAGCCGGCACAGAGGGGAGTGGGTGGGAATTATGATGCCATTTCAGAGTTGCAAGAGTCCAGTACTCACCCCTGGAGCAGAGCAAGATGTAAAGTAGCAGCGAGTAGAAAGGTTTCCCACGTTCCCTGGGACCCATAGTGCAGTACCGTCTCTGACTCACTCGGAACCTTTATCCAACGTTTCCTTCGGCGTAAGATATTCGTAAACAGCGTGCAAGTTGGAAAGGAGGAAGACGGGGGTCGGGGGGGGGGGGTGATTATTATTGTCCTATTAAACCAACTCGATTCCCCCTCCCCACCAAACCCCCAACCTCTGGCCTTCACACCTTAAAACACAGGCTAGAATGTGGGGTCAAAATCGGGCGGTGTTCACGCTTCGGTCAGGTTAAAATCGCTGTTTGGTGAATACAGAAGATTTGGCTGCAACACACACACACACACACACACAGTCTCCCGTGGAGAAGGGAACGTCTTGGACTTACCCCTAGATTTACTGTGAAATCTCCCAACCTGCAGATGGACTCTTAATTTTCCGTTTGCAGTGCCTGCTGATTGGTCGATATTTGCAACAACAACGGGATGGAAACCTAAAACTATTCCTTACAAGTTGGGCGCTATAGAGTTGTTGTTGCAGTGGTTTTTTTTGTGGAAAGCCCCCTTGCGCCCCTCTGGGTGACAGCAAGTGAAAGAGGAGTTGGAAAGAGTTGAAAGGAAAGTGACTGTGGCTGCACGGAGATTGCCAGCTGATTTTTTTTTTCCTCTCTCTTCTCCTTTGCTTTGTCCCGCTAGTGAAACATTCACCCGCCCTAAGTCACACCTTGTTCTCCTTAACGCAATCAATGTTCCCGGCCTGGGGAACGTACTGAACCAGGCCTGCAGGGTCAGCTCCCTGCAACAC
This sequence comes from Rhincodon typus, assembly GCF_021869965.1. Taxonomy (NCBI): domain Eukaryota; kingdom Metazoa; phylum Chordata; class Chondrichthyes; order Orectolobiformes; family Rhincodontidae; genus Rhincodon; species Rhincodon typus. Next base: position 8,631,613 of record NC_063366.1, read on the forward strand.
TCCCCCTACCCCATCGCCCTCCCCCGCTTCCATCATACCTCCCCCCGACCGGGAGCACAGCTCTGTGTACGCTTTCAGGCAAGATCCATCAACTGGTAAACAATAAACACCAGACAGCGTTAAAATAATAACCCCCTATCAGTATTATAACAAAAAAATCACAGTCCCCTCTATGTTGACACATGATGTTGCTGCTATGCAGACCAGCATATGACTGAGATTTGACCATTTGTTTCTTTCTTTTAAACTCGCTGATCGAAATCATCAACAGGGACACATTTCTCCCTCTTACGGACCAGCTTGGTGTCGGCAGGACCCCTGAAAAGCTCTCTCTGAGGCAATTAAGTTCCTGGGATTTTCCTGTGTGCGAATTGAGTCCTCACCCAGTGCGCTTCGAGCAAAAGCTAAGGGGAGGCCTGCCCAAGTAGCAGCAGGACTTCAGTCAATGTAGAGAATTGGCGTTTGTTGGGGTGGGGGGTAGAGGGGTGAGGTGGTTCGGGCGACTTCAGCATGGGAAGAGGCCGTTTGCACTCTGGTCCTGTTTTGCCATTTGCTTAAATCTCGCCTGTTCTTTAAATGAACGGCGCTGACCTGTCTTAGTGCCATCACCCATAATACAGGGCTCCTAAAGTGGGGGTGAGGACTCCGAGCGGGTTAAAGCTTTGGGGTAGCAAACCCTGTGGCGGCAATGACTGCTTTGGAACTTTGACTGAACTCCATTAGTTATGCTCCCCCTCTCACAGACTCTTCCCCCCCCCACTCCCACTCCACTCTCCCTGTTCTTATAAGGTGTGACAGAAACTTTCAAGTCTTGACATTGTGGTGAGTGGGAAAACATTTGTGAGACACTGTCATACCAACTGTACTTATCAAAAATCTATCAATCCCAGTTTTAAAATATCCAACTGGACTCCAGCTTCAACTTCTTTCTATTTCTTATTTCATGTGATGTGGCCATCACTGGCAAAGCCAGCATTTGTCGCTGAGAATCTCACTAAGCTATTTTGGAGGGCACTTCAGGGTCAACCACATTGTCACAGGTAAGTCAGACCAGGAAAGGATGGCAGATTTTTTTTTCCTTAAAGGGGCATTAATGATCCAGTTTTTTTTTCCTATTCTGATGACGTCCCCTTTTGCCAGAATGCTTCTGACATGTCCTCCCTTATCCTCAGCCAAGGATTTCCCCTCACCTTGGTCAACAGGGCCCTCAGCCATGTCTGACCCATCTCTTGCACTTCTGCCCTCATCCCTTCCCATTCCTCCCAGAATGACGATAGGGTTTCCATTGCCCTCACTTTCCACCCCACCAGCCTCCGCGTTGAAAGGACTATCTCCCGAATTTCCCCCACCTCCAGTACCAACACTGAAAACATCTTCCCCCATCCTCCACAGTCAGCACTCTGGTCCATTCCTCCATCACTGCTACCACTGCCATGCTGCTTCATGGCACCTTGCCAATGCAAACGCAAAAGGTGTAACACTTGCCCATTTGTCTTGTCCCCTCCTCACTGTCTACAGCTCCAAACACAGTTTCCAGCTGAAGCAGGGTTTCACTTGTACTTCTTTCAATCTAATTTACTGCCGTCATTGCTCACAACGTGATGTCCTTGACATAGGAATAATTACATCTTGCCGTTGGTTTAAATAAACTACTGTGTTAACATTTTTACCCTGGGTCTGCTAAGATTTTCCAACGAAGAACAATGCAAGCTGGAGGAGCAACACTCATTTTCTGCCTAGGCACTTTACGGCTGCTTTCACTCAATGTTGAGTTTCACACTTTCAAAGTTCAACCCTTGTTATAGAGTCATAGAGTCCTATAGCATGGATACAGACCCTTCATTCCAACCAGTCCATGCCGAACATAATCCCAAACTTAACTAGTCCCACCTGCCTGCTCCTGGCCCTTATCCCGCCAAACCTTTCCTATTCATGTACTTATCCAAATGTCTTCTAAACATTGCAATTGTACCCACATCCACCACTTCCTCAGGAAGTTCATTCCACACACGATCCACCCTCTGTGTGAAAAAGTTGCCCCTCACGTCATTTTTAAATCTCTCTCCTCTGACCTTAAAAATATGTCTCCTAGTCTTGAAATCCCCCATCCTATGGAAAACACAACTATCATCAACTGTATGTATATTCCTCATTATTTTATCAACTTCTACCTGGTCTCCTCTCAACCTCCAGTGCAAGCAGTCCCAGCCTATCCCTCTTTATTTATAAATCAAACCTTCCATACCCAGCAACATCCTGGATGTTGTTAACATCGTTCTCAGCACAATGGGTCCATTTCTCTTTCACACCTTCGTTTACACCACTTTGACATCTCTATGGCTTCTTTCCTACTGTTATCACTCCCTTTGCCTTCTCTGTGGGCACCCTCAATCTGATCCACTTGCTCTTCCTCCCCCTTGCCGACAGTGTAAAAAAACTTTCCAGCTCCTTTCAGTCCTGAAAATAAGAGTCAAGTTAACTGTTTCTCTCTCCACAGTTACTGTGGGACCAACGTTATTTTGTTTTGCTTTTCTTTCAGATTTCCAACATCTGTAGCATTTTGCTTTTATCTAATTTTAAGATGTCAAAATTCCAGAATTTTGAAGGAATGGCGATATAGTTCCAAGTCAAGATGTACGGGTGGAAGGGAAACTTGCAGGTAATGGTGCTCCCATGCTCTGCTGCCCTCAGCCTTCGAGGTGCTGGAGGGTTTGGAGGTGTTGTCAAGGGATGCTTGATGAGTTACTGCATTGCATTTACAGGGGAATACATGGCACTCTATGTGTCAGTGGTGGAGGGAGGGAACTATTGTCAATATGAAGTCAGTAAAGTGGGCTGCTTTGTAACGAGGCTGTTCAGTGTGGTTGGAACTGCAGCCATACAGCCAAGCCCATTGTCCACTGATTTTTGCTAAAACCTGAACAAAGATTCCTCAGTCTCACTGCTTCTTCACAGTTCCTGGCATCTGACCACTTACAAAATATTCTCCTTCGTTCCAACGTGGATCTCTTTAAATTTCCCTGCATTGAACTCCACCTAGAACGTAGAATATAGAACATTACAGCGCAGTACAGGCCCTTCGGCCCTCGATGTTGCGCTGACCTGTGAAACCAATCTGAAGCCCATCTAACCTACACTATTCCATTATCATCCATATGTTTATCCAATGACCATTTAAATGCCCTTAAAGTTGGCAAGTCTACTACTTCTGCAGGCGGGGCATTCCACGCTCTTACTACTCTCTGAGTAAAGAACCTACTTCTGACATCTGTCCTATATCTATCACCCCTCAATTTAAAGCTATGTCCCCTCGTGCTAGCCATCACCATCTGAGAAAAAAGGCTCCCACTGTCCACCCTATCTAATCCTCTGATCATCTTGTATGTCTCTATTACGTCACCTCTTAACCTTCTTCTCTCTAACGAAAGCAGCCTCAAGTCCCTCAGCCTTTCCTCATAAGACCTTCCCTCCATACCAGGCAACATCCTGGTAAATCTCCTCTGCACCCTTTCCAATGCTTCCAATCCTTCCTATAATGCGGTGACCAGAACTGTACGCAATACTCCAAGTGCGGCCGCACCAGAGTTTTGTACAGCTGCAACATGACCTCATGGCTCCGAAACTCAATCCCTCCACCAATAAAACCTAATACACCGTACGCCTTCTTAACAACGCTATCAACCTGGGTGGCAACTTTCAGTGATCTATTCACATGGACACTGAGATCTCTCTGCTCATCCACACTACCAAGAATCTTACCATTAGCCCAGTACTCTTTATTCCTGTTACTCCTTCCAAAGTGAATCACCTCACACTTTTCCACATTAAACACCATTTGCCACCTCTCAGCCCAGCTCTGCAGCTTATCTATGTCCCTATGTAACCTGCAACATCCTTCCGCACTATCCACAACTCCACCGACTTTAGTGTCATCCGCAAATTTACTAACCCATCCTTCTACGCCCTCATCCAGGTCATTTATAAAAATGACAAACAGCAGTGGCCCCAAAACAGATCCTTGAGGTACACCACTAGTAACTGAACTCCAGGATGAACATTTCCCATCAACCACCACCCTCTGTCTTCTTACAGCTAGCCAATTTCTGATCCAAACCGCTAAATCACCCTCAATCCCATGCCTCCATATTTTCTGCAATCTGGCACAGTTCTGCTTGAGAACTTAATCTGTCCACGTATCCATGTTTGTAACTTTCTGCTCCCATTTACATTTCCTATGTGGTACATTAACACCTCTATTTACTGGAGGTGTTTAAAATGACTGATAACGTAATCAAGTAAATAGAGATAAGATGTTTCCACTGACAAAACTGCCAATAACCGAAGGGCATATTTTACGATAATTGGTGAAACAACCAGAACAAGAGATGAGGAGGTTTTGTTTCTTTGCACAGCATGTTGTTATGGTCTGGAATGTATTGCCTGAGGAGGTGATGGAAGCACATTCAATAGCAACCTTCAAAAGGCAATTCACTAAGTTCCTGAAAAAGCAAGATCTACAGGGAAAAGGCAAGGGAGCAGCACTGATTCTAAAGAGCTGGTGCAGACATTTTAGGCTGAATATTCTCCTTTTTTAGTCCTGGGCCCAAAGTCTGGTCTGACTCATAGTTCTGTGACCTTCACCTTCGGCGTGGCACGGTGGCTCAGTGGTTAGCACTGCTGCCTCACAGCGCCAGGGGCCCGGGTTTGATTCCAGCCTTGGGCAACTGTCTGAGTGGAGTTTGAACGGAGTTTCCCTGTGTCTGTGTGGGTTTCTTCCTACTGCCCAAAGATGTGTGGGTTGGGTGGATTGGCCGTACTAAATTGCCCACAAAGTAAGGGAAATGTAGGGTTCCATGGATGGGGTAAGGAGTGGGTCTGAGTGAGGTGCTCTTCGGAGGCTCAGTGTGGACGATGGGACAAATGGCCTGCTTCCACACCGTAGGGATTCTATGATGGGGAAGATGAAGAAGCTGATCCTGAATCTATCCCACCAGAACGGAGATAGAACTCCATGCTATTGGCACCAATTTGATCTGCAGAAAACTGAGACAAACAACCTCCCAAAGAGCCCGTGTTCCTGTGTCAACATGCAAGCTGTGGTCCCATACCTTTGAAAAGTGATGGTAGAGTCTCCAAGATTTGTTCATAGCACCAAAAAAAAGGCCATTGAGTCTGTATCAACCAGATAAAAAGCACCTAATTATTCTAATCCCATTTTCCAGCACTTGGCCCTCACCCTTGTACACTACATTTAAACACCTCTTAAATATTATGAGGCTTTTTGCCTTTACTACCTTTACTGGAGTGAGTTCCGGATTCCCACCACCCTCAGGGTGCATTTTCCTTTCCTCACATCTCCTCTAAACCTCCTGCCCCTTACCTTAAATCTATGCCCCCTGGTCACCTATCCCTCCACCAAAGAGAAACGTTTATTTTATCCTGTCTGCCTCAAGTATCTCATACTTTTATACATCTCAATCGTTTCCCACCTCAGTCCCCACCGTTCCAAGGAAAACAACCTCAATCTATCCAACCTTTCTTCATAACTGAAACTCTCCAGCCCAGATAAAGTCCTGGTAAATCTCTGCACCCTCTCCTGTGCTACCAGATTCCCCCTATAATGTGGATTTCAGAACTGCACACTAGCTGTTCCAGCATAACCTCCATGCTCTTCAACTGTATGCCTTAGCTAATAAATACAAGGATACCATATGCCTCCTTAGCCACTTTATCTACTATTCCTGCTACCTTAAAGGACTGATGGACATGCGCAGCACTGGTCCTTGATGTTTCCCAGGATCCTACAATGCATCATGGATTCATGCACCAACAGGTTCAAGAACAGCTTCTTTCCTGCTGTTATATTGATCTTGCTTTATTCATCTCCTGTGCAACCTAACCGTGTATGCCTCACTCTGTCTATGCACCCTATGATCTTTATGTCCTTGTTTGCTATGGTCTGCCTGTACTGCTTGCAGTGCTTTTCACTGTATGTAGGTACATGTGACTACAATAAATCAAATCAAAGATACCTTGCCGTGTTTGTCTTGCTGAAGTGTGTCACCTCGACTTATCTGAGTTGAATTCCATTTGTCATTGATTAGCCCATCTATAATCTTCTGTAATCCACGACTATCCTCCTCACTATTTATCACCTCACCAATTTTCATATCGTGCATGAAATTACTCATCAACCCTCTTACATTCAAATCTAAATCATTTATGTACACCACAAACAGCGAGAGTCCCAGCATGGATCTCTGCAGAAACACAGGCTTCCAGTCACAGAAACACCTCTCAACTATCATCCTCTGCTTCCTGTCACTCAGCCAATTTCCAAGCTAAACATCCTTGGATCCCACGGGCTCTTAAAGCTGCTATCAGTCTTCCTTGCAGGAACTTATCAAAAGCCTTGCTGGAGTCCAAATAGACTATGTCAAATGCATTGCCCTCATCTACTTCTTCCATCAAGTGGTTGACAAGGAATCGCTTCTGCACTTAACAAATGCCATTGGATTTAGAAGTTGATACCCAATTTATTTGGCAACTACATAACAATGTGCCTTCCATGAGATCTGAGTAGAACTTGAACCAAGAACACCTAACTCAAAGGCAGGTATGCTCCCCCACTATGTCTTGAAACTCCTGCCCATCTTTGTTGTATGAACATCTAGATACTGCTCCTCCCTTCCTTTCTGTCTGTCCCTCTTGGTTTTCATTGGGACTTGCTCTTTACCCTACACTTAATCGATTGCTGTTTTAACCATTTTTATAAATTAAGGAGAAATACTGCAATGCTGAAAGACTAGAAGAGCATTTAGAAACTTGTTAGAAAAGGAACAAATTAGCAAAGGAGAAATTATTATTGTGAACAGGGAACTGTCAGAGATTGTGTACAGATCTTTTGCTTTTGCAGCAGTATGCACAAAAGGTCATATCAGAAATTGTAGGGAGCCAAGGGTCTGATGAGAACAAATCACTTAAAGTAATTATGTGTAGAAAAATGCACCGAAGAAAATAATGGAACTAAAAATCAACTAATCCCCTGGACAACAACCTGGGGCTAAAAGGGAGTGGCCGCCAATGTGGAAACAGAGATAAATGACATAATTGATAAGCTAAGCTGAAACCAGTCATTGGAAAAAAGTGCTGGAATTTGTTTTCAGGGACTTAGTAACAGACCATTTATATATGTAGAACCATGTTGAATTAATTTATTAGACTCTTTTTAAACATGTGACTGAGAAGATAGATAAGGGACAACAAGTGGCTTCATTATATTTTGACTTTCAGAAGAATCTTTAAGTGCCACACATCAGACTGTTACACAAGATTAGAGTTGATAAGATTGTGTGAAATGCTAGCAAGATCTGAGCATTGGCTCATGGAGAGAGAAAGCAGGGATTAGGAAATAAATGGAACATTTTCAGTTTGGAGTTTAAATCTAGTGCCATAAGGATCAATGTTAAGGTTTCAACTATGTATAACCTGTTTCAATGGCTTAGGAACACAGGAATAGCAGTAGGTCATTCATCCGATCAAGCCTCCTCTGCGACTTAATTACATCATGACTAATCATCAACCTCGATGCCATTTTCCTGCCACTATCTCCATATCCCTGATGTCTCCAAACCTTTATAGATTTCCGTCTTGAACATTTTAAATAATTGCCCTTCCCACTTTCTTGGTTAGAGACTTACAACAATTCACCACCCTCTGTGTGAAGAAATTCCTCTTCATCATAGTTTTAAATGCCTACCCCTCATCTTGAGATTATGTCCCCCTGGTTTTGGACTCACCAGCCAGTGGATACATTTCTTTATCAATATCCACCCTGAAATAATGTTATAATTTTCAATGAAATCACCTCTCAACCTTGTTGAATGCCCTCTATGGCAAGTATATTCATTCTATAAAGAATTTACTACCCTCTGAGAGAGGGAGAATCTTTCTCATCTCTGTCTTAAATTGGTGACCCGTTATTCTGAGTCTATGCCCTCTGGTCCTAATCTTTTTCACAAGAGGAAACATCCGCTCACCATCTGCCCTGTCAAACCCCTGAAGAATCTTATCCATTCCAATAAGGTCACCTCTCATTATTCTATACTGGTATGGACGGACTGTTTTAAAGAAAAGGTTGAGTAGGTTAGGACTGTACCCATTCTTCTAAACACCAATGAGTACAGTCCTGACCTGCTCAGCCTTTTCTTGAAAGACAGTCTTTCCAACTGGGTAGTAAACATTCTCTGGACTGCCCAATGCCAGTATATCCTTCGTTTGATAAGCAGACTCAAACCATTCACAATATATTAGGTGCAACCAGATCAGTACTTTGTGTAGTTTTACCAGAATCTTTCTAAAATTGAGTGTTTGAGTTATAGGGAAAGGCTGGGACTTCTTTGCCTGGAGTGTAGGAGGCTGAGGGGGGTGACCTGTCAGAGGTTTATAAAATCATGAGGGATATAGCTAATGTGAATGGCAGGTGTCTTTTCCATAGGGTTGGGATCTCAAGACTAAGGGGCATATTTTTAAGGTGAGAGGAGAAAGATTTTGAAAAAAGGCATGATGGGCAATTCTTTTTTAAAATAGAGAGTGGTTCATGTGTGAAATGAACGTCCAGGGGAAGTGGCGGATGCATGTACAATTACAATGCTTAAAAGACATTTAGAAATGAAAATGAATACAAAATGTTTGGAGGGATATGACACAAGTTCAGGCAGGTGGGACTAGCTTAGTCTAGGATTATGGTTGGCATGGACTGGTTGGACCAAAGGGTCTGTTTCCATGCTATGTGCAAAAAAAAAATCACTAATTAGTTTTGGGTAAATAGGCTTGTGAGATAGCCTGATTAATAATTTACGCCTTATAAAGTCCAAAGTCTTCTCCAGATCTACAGAGATAACCGTGAGGTCCTGCCAATTCCTTTTGGTGTCTTGAATGATGTTATCCAGAATTGTACTGTTTTCATTCCAAACTGGGGTTGCAGGATTGGAGAGCCCTTTCTGCCTGGGATTTAGACTGACTGGGGAACTGAGTCCCTTCACCATCATTTTTGTAAATAAGCGAAGTAAAATAGACCCAGTTGTGATTATTTCGTTATTTCTTAGGTGTTCCTGGTCTTCAGTTTTAGGAATTAAGATAGTTCGGCTCTTAGAGTCATAGAGTCATACAGCATGGAAACAGACCGTTTGGAGCAACCAGTCCATGCTGACCATAATCCCAAACCAACTAGTCCCACCTGCCTGCTCTTGATCCATACCCCACCAAACCTTTGAATTCTGGTCTATTGGCCTAAAATCAATTTCACTTGATTTGCCTCTGGTTATTAATAATTCCAGACCTAACCCCAGCCTAGGGATCACCACTCTTGCTTAAAAGCTCCTCAGCCTGAGATAACTGGTTGTCAATGTCCTTGTATTCATGGATATTAGCTTAAGGATAAATAGTCCTTTTCAGTTTTGCGTGACCACCTCCTGGGTATCAACTTTGTCCTGGGGAACAGCCTCCCAGGTATCTTCTCCAGTCTTGTCAGATGAGAAACAACGCGGGTATTCTCCAATGCCCTACATTTTCTGAGATTTTTAATAGAATAATAGAATCCCTACAATGTGGAAGCAGGGCATTTAACCTACTGAGTCCACATTGGCCTTCCAAAGAGCATCTTACCCAGACCGACCCCATCCCTTTAACCCCACATTTCCCATGACTTTTTTTTTAATCATTCACGGGATGAGGGGATCGCTGGATAGGCAGCATTAATTGCCCATCCCTAAATGCCAAGAAAGTAGTTAAGAGTCAACCACATTGCTGTGTATCTGGAGTCACATGTGGGCCAGACCAGGTAAGGATGGCAGTTTCCTTTCCTAAAGGACATTAGTGATTCAGGTGGGTTTTTCCTGACAATCAGCAATGGATTCATGGCTGTCATTAGGCTCTTAATTCCAGATGTTTATTGAATTCAAATTCCAGCCTTTGCCGTGGTGGGATTTGAACCCAGGTCCCCAGAACATTATCTGAGTCTCCAGGTTAACAGTTCAGTGATAATACCGCTAGGCCATCACCTCCCCTAGCCTGCATGTCAATGGACACTACAGGGCAATATAGATGGTCAATGGTAACTTTTATATCTTTGAACTGTGGGAGGAAAACAGAGCACCGAGAGGAAACCCTTGCAGACACGGGGACAGTGTGCAATCTCCATACAGACATTTGCCTAAGGCTGGAATGGAACCCAGGTCCCTGGTACTGTGAGGTAGCAGTACTAACCACTGAGCCATTGTACTGCAACTCTGCCTCCTGGTCTTGCCTCTGTCTTCAGGATTTCCAAATGCTTCAGGTTGTGCAGCGCATCCTGTCTACGGTATTTGTGTTGGCCGAGACCAAGTTTTGTTGCACGTAGAACAAGCGAAGGACCCTAGTTGGTTAGCTGGTTCTCTGCCACTAAATTCTACATAATGACACATTATTGTGTGACATTCGCCGCTCTTATCGCATTCGGAACATCTAGTTCTAATGTTCTTAATTTGATGATTCTCAATCATGTGGACCTGAAAGGTGCCTATTGTTTGAAGGAGTGAATCTCAGTGTGCAAAATAACCCGTCGACAGGTAATGTATCATGACCTAACTTACATTTTTTTCTGAAGAGGGGTCCCGACCTGAAACGTCAGCTTTCCTGCTCCTCTGATGCTGCCTAGCCTACTGTGTTCCTCCAGCTCCACACTGTGTTATATCCACAACCTCACTTATAGTCGGGTGGTCAGAAGTCAGCTCAACTATGACCTATGCCATCGTATCAGGTGTTTCAGCACTGACATTGATGTTATCTGCTTCAGTCAAGTTTGTTCTGCTGGAACCTTTATCATGACTATTAAAGAAGGTTAGCACCTCTGCATTGGTAATACATTCCACTGGATGTATAGGCCACCCCTATGTTCAACATCTACCCTGGCACTTGGTCCTCTGGGCCTGACTCCCAGATCCATGTCCTTGTACAAAACAAGGTCTCCCTTCTGTTTCTCCCATCAGTGCAGAGGCAGATTTCCTCACCAACCTTGATGATCTCCAAATCATAGAATCCCTACAATGTGAAAGAAGGCCATCAAGTTCACACTGACCCTCTGAGGAGCATTCCACCCAGACCCACGGCTAACCTGCATATCCCTGAACAATTAAGCATGGCCCATCCACCAAATCTGCACATCTTTGGACTGTGGGAAGGAAACCAAAGCATCCAGAGGAAACCCACACAGACAGTCACCTGAGGCTGGAATCAAACCCAGGTTCTTGGTGCCATGAAGTAGTGGTGCTAACCACTGAGCCACTCTGGATCTGTTGGATCCACTGTGGCATCAGCACTTTTCACACATCACTATCCCCTGTATATACCTGCAAGTAGGGATTGCCTCCAGGACATGCCCCATCTGGACTGAAGTGTGTTATTCTATTGTCTATTCACAGCTCTGTCTGGGGAGACATCCAGCACTGCAAGTTATCTTGATCTACACAGATCAACGGCTGTCTCATGTTTTTTCTTAAGGTTGTTTGGTGAGCCAGCAGCAATAGATACTGCTGTTTCCAGCAAGGCCAGCAGGGAGGCATGACCAATATTGTGGCAGACAAAAATATGTATAAGTTATAACAAA